>NC_132926.1:52949204-53592335 GCF_047675955.1 Chlorocebus sabaeus
TGTTGGGGATTGCACTGAGTCTGTAGATTTCTTTGGGTGATATGGACATTATAACAACATTAATTCTTCCTGTATAAGAACTGGGAATGTTGTTATCTTATTGTGTGTGTCCCTTTCAGTTTCTTGCATCAACATTTTATTGTTTTCATTATAGAGATCTTTCACTTCTTTGTTAAGCTTATTCCTTGGTATTTTATTTTAGTTTTAGCTATCATAAATGGGTTACTTTCTTGATTTCTTTTTCAGATAGTTCATTGCTGAAATAAAAATGCTGCTTATTTTTGTATATTGATTTTGTATCCTGCAACTTTACTTAATTTGTTTATCAGTTATAATAGTTTTTGAGATGGAGTATTTAGGTTTATCCAATAAGATTACATAATCTGTAAAAAAGGATAATTTAACTTCTTCCTTTCCAATTCAGATGCCCTTCATTTCCTCTTTTTTTTTTTTTTTTGTGGTCTGATTGCTGTAGCTAAGATGTCCAGTAATACGTTGAATAATAGTGATGAAAGTGAGTATCCTTGTCATGTTCCAGATCTAAGAGGAGAGGCTTTCAGTTTTGCTGTATCCAGTATGACACTAAATATGGGTCTGCATATATAGTCTTTATTGTGTTGAAGTCTGTTCCTTCTGTACCCATTTTTTGAGGATTTTTTTTACCATGAAGGGATGTTGAATTTTATGAAATGCTTTTCAGCATCAATTGAAATGATCATATGGTTTTTGTCCTTCATTCTGTCAATATGATATGTCAAAATGATTGATTTGTGTATCTTGAACCATTCTTGCATCCCTGGGATAAAACTGACTTTGTCCTGATGAATGATCTTTTTAATGTAATGTTGAATTTAGTGTGCTAATGTTTTGTTGAGAATTTTTACATCAGTATTCATCAGGGATATTGGCCTGTAGTTTTCTTGTTTTGATGTGTCTTTGCCTGATTTTGGTATCAGGGTAATACTGACCTTGTAGAATGAGTTTGGAAGTGTTCCCTCCTCCTTTATTTTTTAGAATAGTTTTGAGTATACTTGGTATTAGTTCTTAAGTCTTTGGTAAAATTCTGCAGTGAAGCCATCAGTTCCCAGAACTTTCTTTGCTGAGAGACATTTTATTAGGGCTTCAATCTTATTACTTGTTATTGATCTGTGCAGGTTTTGGATTTCTTCATGGTTCAATCCTGGTAGGTTATGTGTGCCTAAGAATTTATTCATTTCTTCTAGGTTGTCCAATCTATTGAGATATAGTTGTTCACAGTATCCTCTAATGATCTTTTAAATTTCTGTGGTCTGAGTTGTAATGTCTCCTTTTTCTTCTCTGATTTTATTTATTTCAGACTTCTCTCTTTTTTACTTAGTCTGGCTATTGGCTTGTCAATTTGGTTTATCATTTTAAAAAAACAACTTTTTATTTTGTTGATTTTTTGTCTTGTTTTCTTCATTTCAGTTTTAATTCTGCTCTGATCTTTGTGATTTCTTTTCTTCTATTAATTTCAGATTTGGTTTTCTCTTGCTTTTCCTTTTCTTTAAGATGTACTTTTAGGTTATTCATTTAAAATTGTTTAGCTTTTTTATATAGATGCTTATAGCTGTAAACTTTCCTTTTAATAGTGCTTTCACTATATTCCAAAGGTTTCAGTATGTTATGTTTCCATTATCATTTGTTTCAAGAAAATGTTTAATTTTCTTCTTAACTTTTTCATTGACCCACTGGGCATTCAGGAGCATATTGCTTAATTTCCATGTGCTTTTACAGTCTCCAAAATTCCTCTTATTATTGATTCTAGTTTTATTCCATTGTGGTCAGAGAAGATATTTTATATATTCTCAATTTTTTTGAATTTCTTAAGACTTGTTTTGAGTGCTACCATATGGTCAACCCTTGAGAATGATCCATGTGCTGAGGGAAAGAATGTATATTCTGCAGCTCTTGGATGAAATGTTCTGTAAATATCTATTAGGTCCATTTGATCTACATTGCATATTAAGTCCAGCGTTTGTTGCTTTTGTGTCTGTAAAATCTGCTGGATACTGAAAGTAGGGTGTTGAAGTCTCCAGCTATTATCTTATTCTGATCCATATATCTCTTTAGCTGTAATAATAATTGCTTTATATACATGGGTTCTTCAGTGTTGGGTGAAGATATATTTATAATCGTTATATCCTCTTGCTGAATGATGGCATTCTTTGTCTTTTTATGCAGTTTTTATCTTGAAATCTATTTTGTCTCATATAAGTATAGTTACTTTTTCTCTCTTTTAATTTCCATTTTCATGGATTATCTTTCCATCTCTTCATTTTCAGTCTGTGGGTGTCTTTATAGGTGAAATACGTTTCTTGTAGGCAACAGATCATTGGGTTCTTTCTTTTTAATCCATTCAGCCATTTGTGTCTTTTGATTGGAGAGTTTAGTCCATTTACATTCAATGTTATTATTGATGAATAAGAACTTACTCCTGGCCGGGTGCAGTGGCTCACGCCTGTAATCCCAGCACTTCAGGAGGCTGAAGCAGGTGGATCATGAGGTCAGGAGATTGAGACCATCCTGGCTAACATGGTGAAACCCCATTTCTACTAAAAATACAAAAAATTAGCTGGGCGTGGTGGCACACACCTGTAGTCCCAGCTACTCGGGGAGCTGAGGCAGGAGAATCGTTTGAACCTGGGAGGTGGAGGTTGCAGTGAGCCAATATTGTACCACTGCACTCTAGCCTGGGTGACAGAGCAAGACTCCATCTCAAAAAAAAAAAAAAAAAAAAAAAAAAGGAAAGGAAAAAGAAAAGAAGAAAAGAAAAGAAAAAAAGAACCTACACCTGTCATTTTGTTATTTGTTTTCTGCTTGTTTTATGGTCGTCTCTTCATTCTTTTTTTACTTCCTTTTATTTTAGTAAAGGTGATTTTCTTATGTCTTAATTTCTTGCTTTTTATTTTTTGTGTATCTGTTGTATGTTTTTTTATTTAAGGTTACCATGAGGCTTGCAAATAATATCTTATAACCCATTATATTAAACTAATGACAACTTAACACTGATTTCATAAGCAAAAAAACACAAAAATAAAACTAATAAAAAATCTACACTTTAACTTTGTCTCCCCACTTTTAATGTTTTATTCTTTCAGTTTATATCTTATTTTAATGTCTATGGCTTGAAAATTTGTAGTTGTTATTTTTGATTGGTTCATTGTGTATTCTTCCTACTCAAGGAATGAATAGTTCATACACCATAACTATCAAGCTATAATATTGAATGTTTTTCTTTGTACTTACTATTACTGGTGAGTTTTGCACCTTCAGATGATTTCTTACTGTTCATTATTGTATTTTTCTTTCATATTGAAGAACTCCCTTTAGCATTTCCAGTAGTACAGGTCTGGCGTTAATGGATTCCCTCAGTTTTTGTTTGTCTAGAAAATCTTCATTTCTCCTTCATGTTTGACATGAAAGCCACAAGACAAAATCTTTTCCACTCTTCCCTTCCCTTTCTGCAAGCAAGGAAGTCTCTCCCCATGGCCACTACAACCTCAGGCCCACAATTAGTACTGCCTGGCTACTGATGATGTTCACTCAAGGCCCAAGGGCTCTTTAGTCAGCTTGCAGTGTATGCTTCCAGGCTTGGGACTCTCTACTCAGGGCAGTGGACTCCCCTGTGGGCCAGGAGATGTCCAGAAATGCCATCCAAGAGCCAACGCCTGGAATTGGAGACCCCAAGAGTCTACTTTGTGCTTTTCCCCACTGTAGTCAAGCTGGTATCTAAGCTACAACACAAAGTAGCCTTTAGTTTTTCCTCTCCTTTTCTCAAGCAGGAGTTTCTCACAGCCACCCCAGTTGGGAATTTTCTGGGTCACACCTGAAACCAGCCCACCTCTGAGTCTCACCAAGGCCCAGAGCAAGTACTGCCTGGCTACCACTGCTCACTATTCAGGGTCCAAGGGCTCTTTACTCAGCAGGTGATGAATCCTGCCAGGATTAGGCCCTTCCCTTCAAGGCAGCAGTTTCCCTTCTGGCCCAAGGTGTGTCTAGAAATGTTTTCTGAGAGGTAGGGCTTCAAATGGGAGTCTCAGGACTCTGCCCATTGCCGTATCCTACTGTGGCTGAGTTGGTATCCAAGTTACAAAACAAAGTCCTCTTTACTCTTCCCTCTCTTCTCCTCAGGCAGAGGGAAGGAGTCTTTCCTGGAGTTGCAAACTGTGCTGCCTGGGGTTGAGGGAAGGGTAGTGCAAGCACTCCCTCAACTGCCCAGCTGATATCTCATTAGGTCACATGCCCCCTATGTTCACTGGCTCCAAGCCCAGCACTCCACCTGGACCTGGCCAGGAATTGCAGTCCTTGTGGCCTAGGTTGCCGTTCAAGTTTATTCAGGGTCCCAGGCACTTTAGCCCATGGTAGTAAGGCTTGCTGGAACTCAAGTTTAGACTGCTGGGATGGGTGATTCTACTCTGCCTAGGGCTAGTATAAATATTCCCTCCACAGGTGCTGGCTGAATTCTGCCTGGTGTCACTTTCCGCTATGATGTCAGAATTGAGTTCCAATGCAAAGTCTCCTAGTCACTGTGCTCTCCCTTCCCCAAATGCACAGGTTCTCTCTCTGCCCCATGTGGCCACTGCCACATGGAGGAGTGGTGGCATCAACAATTCAAGACTGTCTTTCCTACCTCCTTCAGTGCCTCTTTCAGTGATATAAATTAAAATCAGGTACTGTGACCACTCACCTGATTTTTGCTTCTTATGAAGGTGCTTTACTATGTAGATAGTTGTTCAATTTGGTGTTCCTGTGGGGAGGATGATCAGTGAATGTTTCTATTTGACCATCTTGCTCCATCTTCTCTTCTCATTTTCATTCTTAATAAGTCACTAGTGAAGAGAATACCAAGACCAACAAGTTTTACCCTTCAAGTGAAGGTCAGTTACACAAACTTTATTGTTCCTTATTAATGGAAGAGGGTAAAATCATCATTATCATTATCGCTGCCACCACTTAAGATAGGCTTAGGAAATTAAACAAATTGGGTCTTCATTACATTTTTGTTTTGTTTTGTTTTTTGGAGTTAGAGACTCTTACCCCTGTATCTTGCCACTTATACTCCAGTGAACTATTCCATCAGCAAGGAGCTTCAAGGAGTATCTTTCTAAATTTTCTTTTTTTTCTTTTTTTTTTTTTTTTTGAGACAGAACTTTGCTCTTGTTACCCAGGCTGGAGTGCAATGGCATGATCTTGGCTCACCATGACCTCCATCTCCCCGAGTTCAAGTAATTCTCCTACTTCAGCCTCCCAAGTAGCTGGAATTCAGGTATGCATCACTACACCTGGTTAATTTTGTATTTTTAATAGAGACAGGATTTCTCCACGTTGGTCAGGCTCATCTTGAACTCCTGACCTCAGGTGATCCACCCGTCTCAGCCTCTCAAAATGCTGGGATTACAGGCATGAGCCACTGCGCCCAGCCTCTAAATTTCTTATGTCCAACTCATTTCTTCTCTTCTCATGTTCCTCCTTCAACCCTTTCCCAACCAAGCACATTCCCTCTTCCTGGAGTCTGCTAAGTAAAAGTAAATAAATGTTATATATGCTATTTATTCCTGTATTAACTTGCTGATTGTTGGATATGGAATTTAGATAGGTTTGTAATGAATAGTACTGCGGAATATAATTTGTTTTGTTAATTATGATAATTGCCATAATATATTGATTAATAAAATTTGGGAACTCATCCCTTCAGGAATGTTATTCTCCACTATAATTACATTTTTATGGGAAAGTAAAGGTATCTTTCATCATTTCTGCTGCTATAAAGTCAATTATTGTCCAAATAAGTCAATGGCTATAAATTTAAGTATTATTTTTCTAAATTAATGTGTCCATTGATCCATTCAATTGAAATAACATTGCACAATGTAACCCTGAAATTAGAGAAATGGGCATCTCTATTTTTGCAAAATGAAGGCTAAAAACAATTTTTATGTTCTGTAGATAAATGCAACAAACTTTTCTTTTGAGCATATTCAGGGCCTTTATATCTTTTGTTAATTTCATCTTTACAATATTTTTTAAGGTAGACTTATAATCTGTATTTTACAGATGAAGAAAACAAGGCTCAGAGAGGTAACTTGTTAAGGTCACCCAGCTGGTAAAAAGGCAAAGCTGTGATGACAGAGAACAGAGAAATCTTGACTCCAGTTTTACTTTATTTATGAAGTTTATGACTTGAAACAACTTATGAGTTTAAATAGGAACTCATAATTGCTAGACATCAGATAAAGTCAAGGTGCCAGTGAATCTAATTTTCAGAAATTATTAATTAAAAGAAAATATTTGCTACAGTGTTAAACTTATGCATCTGCAATGTGGGCCAGTAGACAGATGGCACTGTTTGACCAGAAAAATATTTAAAAAAGTAAAAAAAAAAAAAAAAAATCACTATCAGTAATAATCAAGAACAATTTCTATTGTTTATTTTTAGTTTATAGAATATGTTCAAATGATATCTCTCCTACGTGAAGACAATATATATTCCCAAAGTGCCCAATATATAAGTAGATAAAATTAAAATTCCAATTATACAGATAAGCTTACTCAGTAACATATACTTTTTAAAAAAGGTATCTCTAACTTTAGCCAATTTAATTTCTGTTTAATTTAGCCTCCTAGCCTTCATTTGGTGCTGATAACTTTAAATCAAAATCATACACATTGAACAAATACTTGAATATTGATATGCAGAACATTTATGCAGAATCACTAAATGCTTACTATACCCTTGAACCATGGGGGAAGGATGGCCAAGTAAAAGAACATCCATGGATTGAGAGGCCAAAGATATACAAAGACAGAAGACTGGAATGATCCACACGGGTAATGATTTAGAGTTGGAGTCCTAAATATGAAATAATGTTTAGCTTAATATAATTATATATGATTACACCAAAAAAAAATTCACAGATATATATAGGTTAATATACCAGGTATATTTCCTTGATCTGTCAGCCAGCCGGCAGGTCCTAGAAGCAACAAAACACCAGGAACATCCCAGTCCTTAGATTCTTCTATTCTCCAATAAAAGGAAACAGGAATGGCTGATGGCCGGACTGGGGCAAGTAGTAAGCAAGTTGAGCGTAGAGTATCTCTTGTAGTGCCAGAAAGTAAACCTGAAAACCTTAGAGAAGGGGATGGATTTATTGAGCTGTCATAAAAACATTTATTAACTGTTCACCCTCTGAAATCATGTTCATACTACAGTACATTAAACAGATTCACAGGAGTTTTTTGGATGGGGGGAATTTTTTAAAAATAAACTTTTTATTTTAGGATACTTTTATATTTACAGGAAAATTGGGTCATATAGAGAGCACCCATATATATGTCCAACACCCAATTTCCCCTATTATTATATCTTAAATCAGGGTGATATATTCATGAAAATTAATGAGCAATATTATGATATTATTATTTATTCAATTTTCCTTAGTTTTTACCTAATGTCCTTTCCTGATCCAGAACCCTATTCACGACATCATATTACATTTAGTTATCATTTTTTGTTTTTCCTGACCTTGGTGGTTTTCAGGAGTGCTGGTCAGGTATTTTGTAGAATGTTCTCAATTAGGATTTGTCTGATGTTTTCTCTCAATAAGACTTGGGTTATCTATGGGTTGTACACACAGTCTTTTTTTAGTCCAGTGTCGATAAGTAACATTTTCTATACAGCATGTGAGAAACCTGATTTATTATTTTGTTCTTTTATATAATATATATAGAACTTCCCCCTATTTTCTGAAAAACAGTTGATTTCTTTTAATGCACACTCCATTTGATCCAAATGTCTTTTCATGCTTTCATATAGCACACAGTCAGATCATAATAGCTTCAAATAATGTTCTCATTTTTTATTTCAATAGGCTACAAAGTTAAGGAAATAGAAAAATCAGATATTTTGATGTTGATAAAAAGCATTTGATCATTTATAGACTTCCTTTGTAAGTATAATAGTTTGGCTTGCTTTTTAATCATCAAAATATTTGACTAATGCAAATTTATGAAAATAGGTTTCATCATTATCTTTTATTTAAGCCAGTTAGATCACATTTCTCCCTTATTGGGTTTCTGTGGTAACATCAAAAAAGAAGTGCTTTTTTGTTTATTAAACTCAGTCTAACAGGAATTTGTTCATTACACTTTTGCATTTTTGGCATAAGCTTTCATGTATCATCTTTAATATTTTTAGCTTATTTGAACAATAATATAATATATGGTCTGAATACTGCTACTCTTAATGCATTGATATTTTAATTTTCCACAATTTTTAAAACCTATGTCTGTAGAAAATGACATATTTTTGGCTCAGACATCCACTTATAAGTAATAGTACATTCAATAAATAGCACAAAGTAGAGTCACAGTGAGAAAGATAGCACATGAGCTCCCTGATTATTTGCATTTCCAATCTGTTAGCATAACATTATTATACCACCTGCCCTCCACTGGTATGTGTCCTGTGTTCTCATCCATCATGCATACTGTGGCTTACAAAATCTCTTGGCTGCTCCTCCCATCCCAGTCCTAATTTACAAACAGAGAGAAAGAGGCAAAATGTCTGTCAATTCTAAGAGATCCACCTTGTGCATCATACCAGAAGTTCCAAGAAGTACAAGTGATTGACAGATGATCCTCTGAGTATCTATCTGTAAAGATTCATTCAGGCAATTTTTCCTGTGTGTTAAGAATTAAGTTACCCTCCGGGGAATTTAAATTTTCTTCTAACCACAATTAATCTAATTTCCATTTTGAAAAGCAAGAGAACAACACTAATTTTGACCTTCTTTCTCCTACCATTTTCACGGACATTAGGTCTAAGTTCTTGAGAGTGTGCAAAAGACATTTGAGGAAAGATAGCCTTGAGTTACCAGCCATGCAACAGTCTCTGAAACAGTCACTTTTTATTTGGTTCCCAAATATCCACACAGTTAGCCACTGAAATGCTCCTCATTCCCTCCAGGCCTCTTGAAGTCCAATGTCTTTCTCACTAATTTCCTGCCAACATTGGAGTTGTAGTATTCATTTTGTTTCTTAAATATTTTTTTATCACTTCTCACGTGTCTCTCCATTGCTAAGACTGGAAAAATTCTTCTCTAGATGAAAGTCCCATTCTTCCTGAACTTCTCTTTTCTACATTCTCCTAAGGACATTACTTATCTTAAAAATTAAAATTGGAAAGTCACCTTTCTCCCCTGTTTTTTTGTCCTGGCAACTTGGATTTTGGCAGGAATTCCATTTCTCATATTCTTCTCCTCTCCCTCATCTTCACACTGCTTAAAGGAGCATTTGGGGAAGCCAATCAGTATTTCTTATTCTTGCTGCCCCCTCCCCTGAAGAACTGTACAATAACCCCTTTTTGACTGAAGAGCCTGGGTCCCCATGAAGAAGGATCCTGTAATACTTGGGCAATTATATAGAGTAGTAAATTCCTATTCTCCTCAGAGACCCATGGCCATTTACTTATGGGGAAAGAATACCCAAAGTTTTTTTAGGACTGTTGAATCAAGGACTGATTTTAATGTACTGAGAACTGCAGTAAATCATGGCCCATGTGTTGGAATAGGAGTAAGTAAGAATCAGCAGTTAAAGTGATTATTGGCTTCCTAGTGGCTCAGATGGGTTCACAGACATACCCTGTGGTCATTTCCCCAGTTCTAAAACATACAATAGAAATGAATATATCAAGCAAGTGGCACAAACCATATAGTGCTTTCTTCACCTAAAGAGTGAGATCAATAGTAGTAGGAAAATACAAGTAGAAGCCCTTAAATTCTGTGTCCTCAGCCTAAGATACACATCAAAATTAAAAATGATTTTTACATCCCCCGAGGAATGACAGAGATTTGTACCACCCTCAGAGACTTAAAGGGTAATAGTCTCCATCACACCCCCAAACAATTTATCAGTTTGGTGCCTGCATAAAATAGAGCGGTCATAGTGGATGACAGTAGCTTACATGTTTTGATGCATGTATCATCCTACAGAATGATAAAAAAAAATGCCAACTATGTTGGAAGCCTTGCTTCCATTTGTTACATTAACTTTAGAAGGTAGATGTTTCAATCTTTGTAGAAATTCTACAAAGATTCAAGGGCCTCACATATCAGTGAAGTTTTTAGAGGCACAGAAGGCCAGTTGTAAGGAATGTCCTATTGAGATATTCTCTTCAAACTAAAGGACAAGTTACTGTTTTTTGTAACTCTTAAATAGTAAAACATGTGGGAAGTCTCCTAGGGTTTTGGTAGCAATTGCACAATTTCACACTGGTGAATATTGCTTTGACCCATTTATCAGGTAGTACAAAAGACTTTTGAGTTTTTTTATGGGTCTTAGAAAAAAAAAGGGATTTGCAGCAGATGTAGGCCAAAGTCTGAGCAGCCGTGAAGCTGGCATCATATCCGCAATATTTTATGATTCAAGATATATCTTTAATGCCTGAAGTTTTCCATTTAACAATATATTTGGGAGATCTTTCCAAATTAATATACAGAGAGTTGCTTAATTTTTATTGTAGTTTTGATGCATGTATCATAATTTATTTAAGCAGTCACTATTAATGCACTCTTGGATTATTTCCAGGATTGTTCTATTACACATCATGGTTGAATTAATGATCTTGTAAATATTTCTTTTATAAATACAGATGCATCTGTTGAATACATTCCCAGAAATGAGAATGCTGGGTCAAAGACACATGGTATTATAGTGTTGATAGATATTGCTGAACTGACTTCCATACAGTTAGATAATTCTGTGTTCCCACGAGCAATATATGAGACCATCTGATTCCCCATTTCCTTGATAAGTGTAATTTCAATAAGTATTTCTCTTACAATAAATAAAGTTGGACTTTTTTACACCCCTAGGGATTATTTTGTCTATGTTCATGTCTTTTCCCCATTTTTCTCCAGTGTTACTTATCTTTTACTAAACAAGACCGAAGAGATTTCCATTTAAGAAATTACGCCTTATCTGTGATGTTAATTCCAGATATTTCCCCCAGTTTTTCATTTGTCATTTGACTGTATTTCTGTCATAGTTACCATTTGGTTGTGTTGCTCTAGCGAGGTTAATGAGTGATCCAAAAAGCTGCTTGTCTTAAGTGGGTCCCAGAGCAAGAGAAGGCTCTGCAACAAGTCTAGGCTTCAGTGCAAGCTGCTCTGCCAGCAGATCATGTGCCTTATGATCCAGTATGTCCAGTGGTACTTGAAACATCAGGGGCATGCAGGAATGCTATTTAGAGTCTTTGGCAAGTCCCTATGGTTGAATTACAGGCCTGCTGCTAAGTGTTAGTAGAAAATGCACACTTGATCATTGGCCACCAAGTTACCATGTGACCTGAGCTTCCTATCATGAACAAGGTGTTATCTGACCCACCAAGCCATATGGGCAACCACAGCAGCACTCCATCATTAAAGAGAAGTGATATATAGGTTATCAGGCCCTGAAGAAACTCTGAAAACAACACAAGTAATTTGTATGAAGAAAGAGCCCGACTCCTGCTACACTGCCTTCTCTCTCCCACTGTGCACTCTCAGCTTCATGGATAGTTACCTATTAGTTGACAGAGAAAGAGAAAACGTCAGCCTGGCTTACAGATGTTTCTGCAAGTACCATCCAAAAGTGGATATCTGCAATTTAGGGGCTGTACTCAATGGTTTTGCTTGACGGTCAAGGACTAAGGAACATTATTAGAAAATTGATGACAAAGAAATTTAAAAAGAGGTATACAGATGGAACATTCTGAATGGTCATGAAGCCACTCTGAATGGTCAATAAACATTCTGAATGGTCAAGATGTTTGTGTTCTACATAAATGCTTATCAGGGGTAAATTCAGCAGAGGAATATTTTAATAATCAAGTGGATATAGTGATCTGATCTCCAGCTACCAGTCATCCTCTTTCCCAGTCACTCATTCTCATAAACAAAGTGGCCATGGTGGCAGGGATAAAAATTATGTATGAGATAAGCAATATAAACTTCTATTTACCGAGGCCAACCTGTCTACAGCCATCACTGAGTGCCCAATCTGCCAGAAGCAGAGACCAACACATGGCACTATTCCACACGCTGATTAGCCAGCTACCTGGTCACAAGTTGATTACATTAGTTCACTTCTTTCAAGGAAGGGGTAGCATTTTGTCCTTACTGGAATAGATACTCTTAATACAGATTTGTCTTCCCTACATGCAATGCTTCTGCCAAAATTACCATCTGTTTATTTATAGAGTGCCTTATCTATCATCATGGTATTCCACAATGTATTGCTTTGACCAAGAAACTCACTTCACAGACAGAGGCAAGGCAAAAGGCCTAGATTCATGGAATTCACTGTTCTTATCATGTTCCTCACTATCCTGAAGCAGCTGGATTGATAGGGCAGTGGAATATCCATTTGAAGAAATAGTGATACTGCCAGCTAGGTGACAATACTTTGCAGGACTGGGGCAGAGTTCTCCAGAAGGGTGTGTATTATCTAAGTCAGTGTACAATATCTTTCTCTTATAGCTGGGATTCATGAATCAGGAACCAACGAATGGAAATGAGAGTGGTACCACTCATCATTACCACAGTGACCTACTAGCAAAGTTTTTTCTTCCTGTTCCCACAATTTTATGTTCTACTGGCCAAGAGGTCTTAGCTCCAGAAGAAGGAGTGCTTCTATAAGGCGGTATCACAATAATTGTATTAAACTGGAAGTTAAGACTGCTACCTGGCCACTTGGGCTCCTCATGCCTTTGAGTCAACAGACCAAGAAGCGAGTTATAGTGTTGGCTGAATACATTGTTTTTTTTGTTTGTTTATTTTGTGTGTGTGTGTATGTGTGTGTATAGTATCTTTTGTTTTCTTTCTTCTCTTGTTCTCTATATAATGTATAAGATGTATTGACTTTATATCAGTATTTAAGCATTTCTAATTATATAGTATTTACATTATGGGATATAACAAAAAGAGTAAATATCACTCAAATACTTTATCTTCTCTTCTGGGAAAGGGGTCTGTGCTTTTTCTGTTGTATGCAGGATAACTGTATCATGTCAGGTGGTATTATGACCTTGTTATTGTATTTATTTGAAAATTAGGTGTGGGTTAAGGAGTGGATTTAGGTGCCAAGTTAATAAAAGGTAAACTTGTGTTGGTTAATTTTACATGTCAACTTGACTGGGCTAAGGAATATCTAGACAACTAGTAAAACATTATAACTGGGTATGCTATGATAATGTTTCTAGAAGAAATTAGCATTTGAATTAGTAGACAGAGTAAAGAGTATCGGCCTTCACAAATGAAGGTGGGCATCCATCAATCCATTGAGAGTCCAAGTAGAATAAAAATATGAAGGAAGGCCAAATTTTTCTCTTTCTTCTTGAGGCAGGACATCTATTTTCTCCTTTTGTATATTATAGCTTCTGGTTCTCAGACCTTAGGATTCCTGGACTTAGAACAGCACCCCCAAACTCCCATTCCTGGAGTACTTAGGCTTTCAGCCTTGGACTGGGATTTACAACATTGGCTCCTCTGGGTTTCAGGCTTTCTGAGTCAGGCTGAATTGCATCATTGGCTTTCCTTGTTCTGCACCTGGCAGATGGCATACTGTGGGACTTTTTGGCCTTCATAATCACATGACCCCATTTCCATAAGTTTCCTATTTATCTGTTTCTCTCTCTCTCTCTCTCTCTCTCTCTCTCTCTCTCTCTCTCTCTCTCTCCCCCCCCCCTCCCTCCTCTTGGTTCCATTCCTCTCTCTCCCTCTCTCCCTCCCTCCTATTGGTTCCATTTCTGTGGAGGACCCTGATCAATATAATGTGATTTCAATCTTCTTAAATTGGGTAACATTTGTTTTGTGACATAACATGTGATCTATCCTGAAGAATGTTTTATATACACTTGAGAAGAATGTATATTTTCCTGTTGAGTGAAAGATCTGTGTATGTCTGTCAGGCCCATTTGGTTTGTAGTGTTGTTCTGCTGCTTCTTTGTTAATTGTTTTTCCTGGATGTTCTGTCCTTTGTTGAAAACGGAGTAATTGAAATATTCTATCATTGTATTGCTGTCACTTTCTCCTTTTAGATCTGTTAGTATATCTTTATATAGTTGGGTGCTCTGATGTTGGGTGCATAGATATTTACAATCGCTATATTTTCCTGTTGCATTTACCCTTTTATCATTGTATAATGATGCTGTTTGTCTCTAGGGACAGTTTCAACTTTAAATCTACTTGTCTGATAAACATATAGCCACTCCTGCATTATTTTGATTATCATTTGCATGGAATATCTTTTATTTCTTTACTTTCATTTTGTTTTTTAATTTAAAGTCAATTTCTTGTAGAGAACATATAATTTGAACTTGCTTTTCATCCATTCAGTCACTCTACATCTTTTGATTGGGAAGTTTAATCCAATTACATTTAAAGTAATAACTGATAGGGAAGGATTTACTATTGCCATTTTGTGAACTCTTTTGGTTTGTCTTGTAATTATTCGATTTGTTTTTTCTCTTATTGCCTTTGTGTTTTATTGATTTTTTGTATTTATAAGTTTTAATTCTTCCTTTTCCTTTGTGTAATGTCTATAGTTTTTTTATGGTTAACATGGAGGTTACATGTCATATATTTTAGTTATAACAGCCTAAGCAGATAACAGCTTCACCTGCATGCATGAAGTGTACACTTTTATCTCTTCTGATCCCCAAAAATGCTATTGATATCACAATTTACATCCATTTATCTTGTGCACCCATTAACATAATTTAGTTATAGTTAGTTTTAATACTTGTTTTTAAACTTTTATACTAGAATTAAAAGCAATTTACCCACCATCATTATAATAATATTATCTATATATTTATCTTTGCCAATGAGTTTCACACTTTCCTATGCTCTTCCTTTGCTGTTCAGAGTCCTTTCATTTCAACTTGAAGAACTTTGTTTAGTATTTCTTGTAAGGTAAGTCTAGTGGTGGTAAACTTCCTCAGCTTTTGTTTGTCTGCAAAAGTCTTTGTCTCCTCATTTTTGAAGGACAGGTTTTCCACATACAGTATTCTTGGTTTGCAGTTTTCTTCCTTCAGTACTTTGAATATATTCTTCTACTCTCTTTTGGTCTGCAAAGTTTCTACTGGGAATAAAAAACCATTCATTGTCTTATTGGGGTTTCCTTGTACATGATAAGTCAGTTTTCTTCTTGCTGCTTTCAGAATTCTTTGTTTTTAACTTTTGAAAATTTGATTATAATGTGTCTTAGTGTGGGGCTCTTTGGTGTCATCTTATTTGGTGTTTTGTCTGGGGCCTTCCTGGATATGGATGTTTATTTCTGTAACCAGTTTTGGGAGGTTTTCAGCCACTATTGATTTGAATAAACTTTTTCTCCTTTTCTTCATTTTCTTCTAAAAGTCTCATAATAAATATATTGTTTGGCTTGATCGTGTCCCATAAGTCCCTGAAGCTATCCTCATTTTTTATTCTTTTTCTTTTTGTGCCTGTAACAGGATGATTTCAACGACCTGTATGTATTTGAGTTCACTGATCCTTTCTTTTGCTTGATATAGTATGCTATTGAACCCTTCTACTAAAATTTTCAGTGCAGTTAATCATGTTTTTTAGTTCTATGATTTGTTTGGTATTGCTAAATATTTCCTATTTCTTTGTATCACCTGGAAAAGTTGTGGTGCTAAATGTGTGGCCCAGTTTTTTTCTCTCCTGAGGGAGAAGCTGAAAGTGGGAGTTTATTGCTGGCTGGCTCTGCACTGAGCTGAGAAAGGGAGCTGTGACAAATGCCTGCATGCTCATTCAGACTACATGCACTTTCAAAACATTGCTTTGTTCTCTGTCTCCCCACCAGCATAGCAAATGCTGGGCCCTATCAGCTTACAAAGACAGGCAGATTAGAGGCCAGTCCCTCAGATAGCAGCCAGAAAAGTTGAGTGGGTGGTATAGATGTATGGTCCAACTATTTCCAGGGAGAAGCTGGAGGCTTGTTTTTATTGCTGAAGGAAGCTGGAAAAGAGAAGCCAAGGAAGTGAGCACATGCCCATTCAAGTGCCCAGAGGACTAGTGATTGCCTGCCCTCTCAGCTCCCAGATGAAAGCTAGTTAGAAGCCAGATGCTCAAACAGCATCTGGAAAAGTTGGAAGTTTAGAGGTACAGTCTACCTTTTCAGAGAGGAGCTGAAACCTGGGCTTCATTGCCTGCTAAGTCTACACTGAGCTGGAGAAAGAGGTGTGGGAAGTGCTTGCACACCTGTTTGAAACTGCCATTTTGTTCTCTGTGGTCCTGGGGAGGTAGTGAATATTTGAGTTTTATTCTCTCATTCCCCATCAGCTTCCTGGATTAGTCAAGTCAGGGGCTAGTACCTCAGGACCCTTCACTCCCTGGGGCAAAGCTGGGAAATGGGGGTTCCTTCCACATTGTATGCTACTGTGTTAGGGGTAGGGTTAATGATGAGACTATCTCAGTTTTTCTTGCCCGTTTTGATGTATTTTCTAAGTTGTCTAGTGTGCAGGAGTCCCTCAAGTAGTTGCTGGATCTTTCTCAGAGGGTATTGATCCAAATGTAACTGTTTATTTGGTATGTCTGTGGGTAGAGAGAGAGAGAGTCCTGAGCCTCGTATTCTGCCATCCTGCTGACATTTAGAAATGATTCTTGAGAGGGGGAGAGAAGATGAGTTCTGAAACATAAATTATGAGCATGCCTTTTTTGTTTTTGTTTTGTTTTTTTTTGTTTTTCGTTTTTTTTTCAGATGGAGTGTTGCTCTGTTGCCCAGGCTAAAGTGCAGTGGGGCAATCTCGGCTCACTGCAAGCTCTGCCTCCCGGGATCACGCCATTCTCCTGCCTCAACCTCCCAAGTAGCTGGGACTACAGGTGCCTGCCACCACACCCTGCTATTTTTTTGTATTTTTAGTAGAGACGGGGTTTCACCATGTTAGCCAGGATGATCTCGATCTCCTGACCTCGTGATCTGCCCACCTCGGCCTCCCAAAGTGCTGAGATTACAAGCGTGAGCCACTGCACCCAGCCAAGCATGCCTTTGATAACAAAAAGACATTCATTTCATGGCAAAAAGAAAAAAGGTAATTGGCATATGTGTAAGTTGTTTAGGATATTATGAAAATGATGGTGTCCCATCTGATGACTTGTATATTCTCAATTAAGAACAAGGAGAGCCATCAGCTGAACATAGTGGGGTAGGTGGGAAATGAAAGATTGGAAAAGCATGGGAAAGTCTGTTATAGTCAAAGTGGAAAAATCCTGAGATGATTAGATGGAGATTGGTATTGGCTGATCATATGAATTAGGGTGAGAAGAAAACTGTGGACCCTTTGATGAGCTTGTCAGAAAATGAGGTGTAAGGACCAAGAGGTGAGTACATTGCAGCAAAATGGCAGGGCACTCATAGGTGCAGAAAGCATAATAGTCTAGAAGGGACCATGAGGTACAAGGAACACACCACCTCTTGACAGCAATATATGGTATACAAGAGTTACAGCCTCCACTTTAGTGGAGTTAAATGGTATCCTCCAGGGACAGCAAGGCTTTTTCTTTTCTTTTCTTTCTTTTTTTTTTTTCATTTTGAGACAGAGTTTCACTTTTGTTGCCCAGGCTGGATTGCAATGGCGTGATCTTGACTCACTGAAACCTCCTCCTCCTGGGTTCGAGCGATTCTCCTGCCTTAGGCTCCCAAGTAGCTGGGATTACAGGTGTCTGCTATCATGCCCGGCTAATTTATTATTATTATTATTATTTTGTAGTTTTAGTAGAGACGGGGTTTTACCATGTTGGCCAGGCTGATCTCGAACTCCTGTCCTCAAGTGATCTGCCTGTCTCGGCCTCCCAAAGTGCTGGGATTGCAAGCGTGAGCCACCGTGCCCAGCCAGAAAGGTTTCTAATAAGGTAAATAGTTGGAAGGATGGCTTTGGGAATACACTGAAGGTTTATAAGGAATTTGATGTACTTAGTCACGTCTGGGGTTGCAAGAGGGCCCAGAGGAAAATCTGGGAGGCAGAGACAGAGAATGAGAATAAAGAAGTAGAACATTATACATGACAAGAATTCAAAATCCTTGTTAAAAATACAAGTTCCCAAGGCTTACACTCAAGTGCTTCTGATTTAGTACATCTAGGTGACAACCAGGAGTATGCATTTTAAAAAATATCACAAAAGTTTGGTTTTGCACTCTAGCCTTGAGAAACATTTATGTTTTGTTGGATGCTGGGGAGGAAGGTAATAAAGACTTCATGTAGTGATTTTATGGGGAAGGAAGAGCTATCACTGTTTACAAGGTTAGGTGTGTTGAACTGAGAAACAGTTATTCATTCACATTTTCAAGTCTTTTACCTCATTGTTGAAATGTGACATAGTACACAGATAGTAATCACGAAGATATGATTCTATCTCTAAAAGGATTACAGTCAAATAGTTTACATAGATTAAATGTCAAGCTACATTAAATCAAGAAACCAATATTCTGAATATGGAAAAGCACTGCAAGAAGTTCATAAAATAAACTCCACTGACATTTTTAGTGCTGCATTTTTAACTTTGATTTTAATTTACTGAAGACGTTGCTCCAAGTTTCTTTGTATAAAAGCCACAGTTCCAGTAATAAATCCCTTCACTAGTAAAACAGCAACAGATATAACAGAACTTCAAAGAAAGATCATCTTGAATGTGGTTCAAACTTGGCTTTTGTTATACATGTTAAAATTTATACACAAATTTACGGCAATTTGGGGAGAATCAATAGCTAGAGTATTTTTCCTCATAAATTAACTCTCATGTATAAGATTTGTTAAAAATATCCGATGTTTTATAGTCTCCTTTTTAATGGTCTTAAAATAATTCATCTAAGTATGTCAAAAAGTGGTGAAATCCGTAGTAAAATGAAATATAGCAACAGAGATAATATCAACTTAATATTTATTTCTACTTAGAAATGGTTGAGTATCTTAAATTCCCTCCTATTAATATAATACCACTTAATCAATTTCTTGCTTTCTGCCTTATATTTTTCTTAAAGAAAGCAATTTATTTGACTTTTCTAATTGTCTTAAAAGAACACATAAGCAGAATACGGCAACTTTTAAATTCAAATAATACAAAGAGTATAGACTAAAAAGTAACAAGTCACCTACACTCCATCCAACTCCACACTTCTTAATTAATTAAAATTGTTAAAATTGTCTTTACAAATACTTCTAATTCTCAATGTATTTTTAACAAATAAATAATAAGTACTTTGTACTCTTTTTTTTCCTCCCCTTTGGGATACAGCATATTATTCCACATCAGTATATGCTGAGATGTCATGCTGAGATGTCAGTCACTGTAATAATTGCAGAGCATAACAAAGTATTGATTTTATCAATTTTTATTTAACTTTTTTTAGGTTGTCTCCAAATACTATTATTAATAAATGCTATCCTTAATTGAACATATTTTGACATAAATCCTGGCTCACTATCAAAAGTGATTTTTTTTTTTTTTACTCCTACAAATAGAATTGTTGGCTGGGTGCAGTGGCTCATGCCTGTAATGCCAGCACTTTGAGAGTTCAAGGCAGGTAGGTCACTTAAGGGCAGGAGTTCGAGACCAGTCTGGCCAACATGGCAAAACTCCATCTCTACTAAAAATACAAACATTAGCTGGTGTGATGGTGTATTCCTGTAATCCGAGCCACTAGGGTGGCTGAGGCACAAGTATCACCTGAATCTGGGAGGCAGAGGTTGCAGTGAGCTGAGACGGGCCACTGCAATGCAGCCTTTCTGTCTCAAATAACACACACACCAAAAAATCAAACAAACAAAAACCCTTTCAATTAGAATTGATGAGTCAAAGTTATCTGTGTTTTATGTTCTCGTAGATACTGTTTCCAGAACTTACACTCATTTATACTGCACCCATTTACATTCCATCAACAATGCCTATAAAAGTCCTCTTTTTTATATATTGCCAGATATAGATAGATATATCATCTTTATTTCAAATTGGAGTTTCCTAATTAGTCATGAGTTTTAAGATCTGTTTCCTGTTGCTGAATAAGTATCTGTTATTTTCCATTGTATTTACCATTCTTTATGCTTATGGTTGCCATTTGTATTTCATCTATGGTAAGTTTAAACCAAGAAGACAATGTTATAAATTTTGCTTTAAATAGTTATATACTTTTGTTAAATTGAGAGAAATAAAATAATATTTTGTATTTACCCACATATTCACCATTTCTAATAACTATTTATTTCTTCCTGAAGAGATACGTTTCCATCTGGTTTTTTTTTTTTTTTTTTTGAGTCTAAACAGCCTCCTTTAGCATTTCCTTAGACAGGACTCCTAGCTATGAATTCTTGTAGATATCTTTTATCTGAAGCTGCCTTTATTTAACCTTTATTGTTGAAGGATATTTTCATTGCCAGTAGGATTCTGCTTTGACAGTTTTTTGTTTATCTAGGATCTTAAAGATATTGTTCCCTTTTCTTCTGTCCATCATACCTTTGATGAAAAGTCAGACATATTTCAAACTGTTATTCCATTACGTAATTTTTTTTCTGACTCCTTTCAAGAATTTGTTTTAAACTTTATTTGCCAGCAGATTGATTTTAATGCCCTTGGTATGGTTTTCTTTGCACTTTTTCAATTTTAGGTCTGCTGAGTATCTTCGTAAGTTTGGGCTTCTGTAACAAAATACCATGGACTGGGTGGCTTAGACAACAAATATTCCTTTTTCACAATTTTGTAGGCCGGGATGTCCAAAATTAAGGTGCTGACCTATTTGTGTCTCTAGAGGGTTCTCTAGAGGGACAGAACTAATAGAATAGATATATCCTATTTGTTAGGATAGGACCTTTTTTCTGGTTTACAAATGGTTACTTTCTTACTGTATCCTCACATGTTTGAAATTACTTTAAATATTATATTTATTATTTGTTTTTTTAATATTTCCCATTTGAATTCTACTTTGTAAGAAGTAAATGCCATGACTCCTGCTTTTTGTCATTGTGGTTATCACTAGTTGATATATATTTATAATTTAGCTCTTTTCTATTTATTAGGTTTATTGTAATGGTAATGCAGCTATATTTATAGAGCAAATCTTGCTCTCTTTTTTTACCCACATTCTAATTATTTTTTAATTCAAGAAATTTTTCCATTATAAATATAAATTTGTGATGGGAAGATCTTTATATAATAATGAAGGTCATTAAATAAATGTTTCCTCTCATACATTTCTTAAATTGTTCAGGTGATACATTTTATCATAAAAATACTTCTAAAGTATATGATGTAAAAGTTTAAATGAAAGAGAATTTAAACTTTTACATCATATACTTTAGAAGTATTTTTATAATAAAAGTATTTATATCACCTGAATAATTTAAAATTTACTTCCTTCCATTTCTTTACAACTCTCCATATTTCTCAATGCCTAAATACAACTTTCTTCACTAGAGATAAACACTGTTATTAGTATATTTTTCAGATACTTTTCTATGTATTTATACATGCATATATAAAATAGTTTTATAGAATGTTTACATAACTTTATCTTATTGTATGAATTGTTCAGCAATATGAATTTTTTAATTTATAGTATGGCTTTACGAATCAGTATATGTTAGCCCACCTTATTATTTTATGATCACATAATATTCTACCATATGACTGTATTGACATTTATTTTTCTTTCTTCTGATGTATAAGTACAATTTTTTTTATTAAAAGGGATAAAGATTCATTAAGACTCTTTGTGCACATGGGTATAATGTATTAAAGGTATTACATGTTCTCTAGAAGTAGAATGCCATGTTGAATGGTATATACCTTTAGCATTTTAATAAGTACTGCCATATTGCTTTCCAGAATGGCTGTACTTATTTATACCCTCAACTGAAGTACTGGTAAGCTAAAATTTCCCCATGTTGCCTGTTCTCACATTTTTCTCATTAAAATTATTTTGCCTTTATATTTGTAAGTGTTCTTTATATACTATAAAGGTGACAACTATTCTCCCTAGTTTCTAGTTCTTTAAAAACTTTAATCTTTATTGTCTTGTCTTAAAGAAGTTTTTAAATTAATGACATATTATTTTTATGTCATGAATTATTTTGTCTGATGCTAGAAGTTTTCTGTAAGTAAGAAAAAGGCAAGAAAATTCACAGCCTCAATTTTCTACAATTAAGTATCTTGATAATTAATAATCAGGATACTCTGATATCTGATATACACAGAGGCCCCATCTTTGTTTTTATGTGTGTTTACTGTGTGGTTGGAGTTCTTTTTCCTTTGAAGTAGTTTTTCACTGCACATAAGTTTGATGTTTTGTTTCCCCACTCTTCTCTCATAGTTTCTTTGCTAAACTCACCTGTTTTATATTTTTTAGTAATATTTTTAAGGGAGTCTCGTTCTGTCACCCAGGCTGGGTTCAGTGGTACAAACATAGATCACCGCAGCCTTGACCTCCTGGGGCCAGCCTCCTGAGTAGCTGGTCCTACAGGCACTTGCCACCATGCCCAGCTTTATTTATTTATTTATTTATTTATTTATTTAGTAAAAACAGGGGTCTCACTATGTTACCCAAGCTGGTCTTAAGCTCCTGGACTCATGCGATTCCATTTGACCTCCCTAAGACCTGGGTTTACAGATGAGCCACTGTACATAGCCCCAACCCTCCATTTTCAAATAGATCGTTCTCTTTATAACATTTTGTCCTTCATTGCAACAGATTTGGCAGGAGGAGGAGTTTACTCATATATCCAATGGGGTGATATATGTATGCCTACTTCACTATCATGATCAAATCTCCAAAAGAGTAAGAAATAAGAAACATGTTCACTCAGATTCATGGTACTTAAAGAACACTTACAAATTAAAACTATGCAAATAAAGGCAAAATCATTTTTAGTGGGAAAGGCAAAAATCCACACAAATCACAGATATAAAAATAAATGTCTATTTATTCATTTATTAATGTTTTAATAAAGGAAATTAATCCATTCTAATTTATATATTGGTATATGAGTATGCTTACATGTATTTTTTTCTATTTACTATTTTTTGTTGTTTCTCTTTCAAAATTTCTACTTTCTACAAATTATATGTCTCATAAAATTTGACATTTTATTTCTATGCTATTTGTGGTTAACCTTTACATTTAAAAAAGTGTTTTAACTTTATGACATGATTTCTCAGCATTTACAAAATTAAACTCTCTACAACTTCTGTTCCAATCAATGCAATATTTTTAGCATATGAGAGACTGCCTGAAGCAAGGAAAACTTTCCTTTTGGTTGT
Source organism: Chlorocebus sabaeus (assembly GCF_047675955.1). Taxonomy (NCBI): domain Eukaryota; kingdom Metazoa; phylum Chordata; class Mammalia; order Primates; family Cercopithecidae; genus Chlorocebus; species Chlorocebus sabaeus. The sequence goes on from NC_132926.1 coordinate 52,972,514, forward strand.
ATATGGAACTGGGTTTATGGGCACAGGGGGTTCTTGCTGGGCAATCTTCCCCCTCTTAGTTCAGCTCCCCAATGCCCCCCTATGGAAGATACCTCACCATATTAAGAGTCATTTCTGCGGTTCTAGCTTGAAGGGAATACCGGAGCCTGGTGCTTCCAGCTTGAGATAAGCACAATTGTGCTCATTAGATTATCCTTATAATAAATTTCCCCATTAACTACTCACAAAATTGTCCAAACTTGTAGGCCTTTTTGTTTTTGATCTTGATGATAATTCCATGGTTCAATTCTAGTCTACCCTTTCCCAGTATGATGAGTGGTTTAGACAGATCTGTTGGATTTTATCAAGTTATCCCTTTTATATATCTACCAAAAATTCCTAAGTGCTCTGAGCTTACCAGTTTTCCTGATCTGCTGTTTCGTATATTTATATTTCTTCAATCATCTTAATGTGGGTTTAAGACAAAGGAGATATCAGTGCTTGCATTTAGTCAGTCAGCTTTCTTTGATTGGAAGTAAACAATTAAATACACCAGAACAAAAACTGAAAACACTTTTTTTATTAATTATACTTTAAGTTATGGGGTACATGTGCACAGCATGCAGTTTTGCTACATAGGTATACACATGCCATGGTGGTTTGCAACACTCATTAACCCGTCACCTACATTAGGTATTTCTCCTAATGCTATCCCTTCCCTAGGCCCCCACCACCTAACAGGCCCTGGTGTATGATGTTGCCCTCCCTGCATCCATGTATTCTCATTGTTCACCTCCTGCTTATGAGTGAGAATTTGAGATGTTTGATTTTCTGTTGTTGTGTTAGTTTGCAGAGAATGATGGTTTCCAGCTTCATCCATGTCCCTGCAAAGGACATGAACTCATCCTTTTTTATGACTGCATAGTATTCCATGGTGTATATGTGCCACATTTTCTTTATCCAGTCAGTCTGTCACTGATGGACATTTGGGTTGGTTCCAAGTCTTGCTATTGTGAATAGTGCCACAATAAACAAACATGTGCATGTGTCTTCATAGCAGAATGATTTATAATCCTTTGGGTATATACCCTGTAATGGGATTGCTGGATCAAATGGTATTTCTAGTTCTAGATCCTTGAGGAATCACCACACTGTCTTCCACAATGGTTGAACTAATTTACACTCCCACCAACAGTGTAAAAGCATTCCTGTTTCTCCACATCCTCTCCAGCATCTGTTGTTTCCTCACTTTTTAATGATCACCATTCTAACTGGCATGAGATGGTATCTCATTGTGATTTTGATGATGAATTTTTCATATGTTTGTTGGTTGCATAAATCTCTTCTTTTGAGAAGCGTCTCTTCATATCCTTTGCCCACTTTTTGATGGGGTTGTTTTTTTCTTGTAAGTTTGCTTAAGTTCTTTGTAGATTATTATTATTTATTAGCCCTTTGTCAGATGGACAGATTGCAAAACTTTTCTCCCATTCTAGGTTGCCTGTTAACTCTGATGGTAGTTTCTTTTACTGTGCAGAAACTATTTAGTTTAATTAGATCCCATGTGTCAATTTTGGCTTTTGTTGCCATTTCTTTTGGTGTTTTAGACATGAAGTCTTTGCCTATGCCTATGTCCTGAATGGTATTGCCTAGGTTTTCTTCTAGGATTTTTATTGTTTTAGGTCTTACGTTTAAGTCTTTAATCCATCTTGACTTAATTTTTGTATAAGGTGTAAGGAAGGGGTCCAGTTTCAGTTTTATGCATATAGCTAGCCAGTTTTCCTAACACCATTTATTAAATAGGGAATATTTTCCCCATTGCTTGTTTGTGTCAGGTTTGTCAAAGGTCAGATGGTTGTATATGTGTGGTGTTAGTTCTGAGGCCTCTGTTTTATTCCATTGGTCTATATATCCGTTTTGGTACCAGTACCATGCTGTTTTGGTTACTGTAGCCTTGTAGTATAGTTTGAAGAGCAAATAAATTCAAAAGTTAGCAGAAGCAAGAAATAACTGAGGTCAGAGCAGAACTGAAGGAGATAGAGACACAAAAAACCCTTCAAAAAAGCCAATGAATAAAGGGGCCGGTTTTTTGAAAAGATCGACAAAATAGACTGCAACCCAGACTAATGAAGAATTAAAGAGAGAAGAATCAAATAGATGCAATAACAAAATGATAAAGGGGATATCACCACTGATCCCACAGAAATACAAACCACCAACAGAGAATACTATAAACACCTCTATGCAAATAAACTAGAAAATCTAGAAGAAATGGATAAATTCCTGGACACACACACCCTCCCAAGCCTAAACCAGGAAGACGTCGAATTTCTGAATAGACCAGTATCAGGCTCTAAAATTGAGGCAGTAATTAATAGCCTACCTACCAAAAAATGTCCAGGACCAGACGGATTCACAGCTGAATTTTACCAGAGGTACAGACAGGAGCTGGTATCAATCCTTCTGAAACTACTCCAAACAATAGAAAAAGAGGTAGTCCTCTCTAACTCATTTTATGAGGCCAGCATCATCCTGATACCAAAATCTGGCAGAGACACAACAACAAAAAAGAAAATCTCAGGCCAATATCGCTGATGAGCATCGATGCAAAAATCCTCAATAAAACACTGGCGAACTGAATCCAGCAACGTATCAAAAAGCTTACTCACCACAATCAAGTCGGCTTCATCCCTGGGATGCAAGGCTGGTTCAACATACACAAATCAATAAACGTAATCCATCACATAAACAGAACCAATGACAAAAACCACATGATTATCTCAATAGAGGCAGAAAAGGCCTTCAACAAAATTCAACAGCATTTCATGCTAAAAACTCTCAATAAACTAGATATTGAGGGAATGTATCTCAAAATAATGAGAACTATTTATGACAAACCCACAACCAATATCATACTGAATGGGCAAAAACTGGAAGCATTCCCTTTGAAAACTGGCACAAGGCAAGGATGCCCTCTCTCACCACTCCTATTCAACATAGTGTTGGAAGTTCTGGCCAGGGCAATCAGGCAAGAGAAAGGAATAAAGGTATTCAAATAGAAAAAGAAGAAGTCAAATTGTCTCTGTTTGCAGGTGACATGATTGTATATTTAGAAAACCCCACCATCTAGCCCAAAATCTCCTTAAGCTGATAAGCAACTTCAGCAGTCTCAGGACAAAAAATCAATGTGCAAAAATCACAAGCATTCCTATACACCAATAACAGACAAACAGCCAAATCATGAGTGAACTCCCATTCACAATTGCTACAAATAGAATAAAATACCTAGGAATACAACTTACAAGGGATGTGAAGGACCTCTTCAAGGAGAACTACAAACCACTGCTCAAGGAAATAAGAGAGGACACCAAATAAATAGAAAAACATGACATGCTCATGGATAGGAAGACTCGATATCGTGAAAATGGCCATCATGCCCAAAGTAATTTATAGATTCAATGCCATCCCCATCAAGCTACCATTGACTTTCTTCACAGAATTGGAAAAATGTACTTTAAGCTTCATATGGAACCAAAAAAGAGCCCACATAGCCAAGACAACCCTAAGCAAAAAGAACAAAGCTGGAGGTATCATGCTACCTGACTTCAAACTATACTGAAAACACATTTTTAATCTAAATTATGTTATTGGGTTATAGGATGGGACACATAAAATTAAAATATTTCAGAAAAATTTAATCTTTTATTCAAAATTAGTAACTTTACATATTAGAAAGTACATTTTTAGTGATTGTCCAAACCGCTAGCCACCATTTATTATTTAAACCCTTTAATATTACGGCAAATATTTAGTTATGCACTGAATCTCCAAATAGGCAAAACGAATAATCAACTAAAGTTTATATCAATTAAAAGAAAAAATCATTATGCAACTAAAACAATTCTCTCTCATATTAAGGAAACATAGCACATGCCTAAATAATGTTAGCTCCTTCTACCCATTTCATAGTAAAGAATCATACAGTCTCCTCTCACTCTTCCTAAGAAAGCATATGAAAGTTCTAGATATAAAAATCTTAAAGTTTTATCTCCCCTAACATTATTTGATCATAAAGTTCCCTGGTCAGTGGAACATAAGACTTTTTCAAGTTATCCATGAAGTAAAGTGGTTCAGAAATTTTCAGTGGATTAAATCCTTCTTCCACCAACCGATACTTCAATAATTTGAATGTTCCTGTTGCTTCCATTTTTTCCTGTAAAGCAATTACCAGGATGAGTAGAATCATTTAATAATTATAATATATTAATATAGCGTTAATACTATAGACCATAATATTAAATTATAACATTCCATATCTAGTGATCTCTGTATTTTCTACTAATAATTTAACACTAGAAATAAAAAATGTGTTCTAGAATATTAAAATATTTGATTTACCTGTAAACTTCACTCAAATATAAACTCATTCAACATATAAGAATTATGAACATAATCATTAAACTGATTATAGTTATGTCTAAAACACATAGGTTATCTCTTCAATTCAATGCCAATATAATATTCTGTATAGAGAATGCTATAAGATGCTGAGGAGATAAAAGCCACAAAAGACAGCAATTTCTACTACAAGTACACACAAATCTATTATAAAAAGCAGAATACTGTAAGAGCTAGACGGGGTACAGAATGTTCTAAAACATGGCTTAAATTTACCCAGAGGGATTACTTGAATGCTGTAAAACTTGAGGTATCTCAGTGAATTTCCAAGGTCCTCACAGGATATCTTGTTTTCAAGAGAAACTCAGTGACATCTGTTAGTCACCACTCACAAACTACTAGCTCAGGTTCACAGTTTCAGTAGTAATTTGTAATACATCCAATGATGTCATTATCTTTGCAAATTTGGGTTTTTGGTAGTTGCTGGGATAAAAAGCAAGTACAGCCAAAAATCATCGTGGAACATGAAATCAGACTCTCCCTGTCTAATCCAATCTAATTCCAAGGTCTGAAGAACTGTGCAGTGCCCAGCTTACATCTCCTTAATAAGTGACTGCAGTTATTTGAAAATGAAATGAAAGCATTTATTTATTTATATGGATTATTTTTCAGGTGGCTACTCATTTGTTAGACCTAAATACTTAATGTTTTTCCTTAACTAGTGAATAAACACATGTTTAGGTATTTGCTTTGACCCAAGAGTGCTATGAGACATTAAAGATGCCATGAGTCTAGAAAGTTTAAGAATCTCTGTTTCAAGATATTTAAAGGAGATAAGAGTGTATCTCTTTGTGGGAATCTCAGGTATGGATAAACGGTCTGTTTAAGTGAGATGACATGTAGAGACCCATACAACATTCTATGAGTAGCTTGGCCATTTTTATTTATCCTTTTGGACTATTTGAGTCAACTTCACTTTGAACCCCCTTCCCTGATCTCCCTTCCCTCCTCCATCTCCCCTGATCCAACAGTGTCATCACAGCTAGATATGGCTATACAAGCACATATATCCTTTCACTCTTCTCTTGAAAAATCAGCGGCTCACAGTATTTATACGATTTAATGTTCTGCCATTTTTAAGCTTAATACGACACAAAGTATATTTTCCTGGGTCCTGTAATTTTCTTCAAAATAGAACTTAGAAAATTGTTTTATAAGGTCTCATTTAATTGTCATATTTCAATTAACTTTGCCCTTATTCATGAACTTTTAGAGAATATCAAAATTTTTACTACTATAGTCCTTTGAGAAATGTATGCCTATATAACATTTATACATCTTTACTTCCTAAGATGTATTTTGACTAAGTCAAAATACATGCAAACTGTTAAGAGTGTGATCATATATTACCAAATTGTTTTCTAGAGAGGTTATAACAATTTGTGTTTCCATGAGTAGAAAGAAAGGACCAAGTTCGTTTTATCCCAGTCACACTGAATATTATAACATTTCACGTTTTTGTGACTTATTGGCAAAAAGAGTTCTATTTTTAATTTGTGCTAAATAGATTTGTAATACAATACTTGTTTGACTCATTTTATCAGAAGTAACTTTTACTTTTGCATTCCTTTTATGAGATCATTTATTACTAACATTCATTTATTAAACAAATATTTGACTGCTGTCAGGCTTTATTTCTAACTATAGCAAATACTTGAATAAACATAACAGTCATAGTCCATGTTCTTTTTAGGTGTTTAAAGATCCTAAAATGCTTTCTAAATTTGTGCAAGGCTGATCTAATCTTCTAAAGTAGCCTTGTGCTAAAATATTTTTTCCATTTAATTAAAGTGAATTTTATGTTGCCCTGGAAAAAAATTCTTAAAATATTATTTGTCCTATCAACTTTCTACTCCATCAAAATATATTACTTATGGGGTGGGCTGAGGATGAGGAGGGACAAGAGGGAGATTAGTATGGTTGTAAAAGGACAACATGAGGGAAACTTGTGATTTTGAAATTGTTCATATCTTTACTGTGGTCATGAATGCATGAAGTTGCATGGGTGATAAAACTGTATAGAAAATATACACCCACAAATGAGTGTAAGTAAAGCAGGAGAATTTTTAATAAGATGGGTGGATTATGTTGACATCCTGATTGTAACAGATCTGCAAAATGTTATCCTTGGGGGAAACCAGGTGAAGGATATACAAGTTCTCTCTTATTTCTTACAACTGCATGTGAATCTACAACTATCTCAAAAAATTTCATTGAAAATATATTACTTCTGCTTCATAGTTACTTACCTTTAGTGTTTCAGAGGGTTGTTAAAATAATCTGAGACAATGTAAAAACTCAAAACTAAAAAGGCAAACGAAATATGTTTATGATAGTTCAGAGGATGTGTCCCATTGAATAAGCAGTGACTTGGCTGCAGTGATTGCTTGTCAAATACTATAAACCTGACTATGATACAGGCTACTGCTCCACTAGGGGTCTAATAGTGAAATAACAAATGTATTCAGAAAAAAATATATATCTGTGTGGTTGGATGTTAAGAGATGATGAGTACTAATTTGGGGAAATTATATTTGATGCAAAATATTAAATAAATGAATGGTTGAATAAATAAGTTACTCAGTAGTTAAGGAAATTTGTTTTCTTTTTACTGTACTTATACCAGTAACCTAACAAGAGATTAAGTCCTCATCCCAAAATAAATAAACTCAGAATTTCTCACACGGGAAAGGTCCAGGTGATGAGGAATATGGACAGAACAGCAATAAAAATTAAAAGCAGGATTGCCTAAACCCAGATGCCTTTATGTTCTGCACACATCTTGCCATCTCTTTGATGTCTCCTTAAAGGAACCTAATTCTAGGCACATAGCACCAAATGTTTTCACAAGATGTAAGTAAGATGTGGTTTTGGATTGCTACTGTCACTGGGACCATCATTTTGCTCTGAGGTCCTGACTGAAGAGGAAGAGAGAAATTCTATAATTAGGACAAAGACAGGTATGCCCTAGCATTTCACCATGCCCCCTTTATAATTAGGCTTCAAACATGGCATCGATCTGCATCAACTCCACATGCCACGCCTCTCACATAACTCACATGTTATCTAAAGGATACAATATTATTTTGCAAGTAAACTACCTCCTTGTTTCCTAGTCTTATATTTAACAGTAAACTGCGCCACTAAAATTACCTGAATTCTTAAAAATCGTGGACATGCATAAGCTGGTAAAGATGTTACAACTTGTTCATAAACTTTTTCCAAATCTAAAGATTTATTTGGTTTTAAAATAATAGAAGCCATTCCTGCTCTTCCTTCATAACCTGAAAAAAAAGTTTGAAATAGAGCCATTTGTAAGTACCAAATAAACTTTAAAAGATAATTCTGTACATGCTAATTGGCACACATGGAGACATTAAATCTATTTCAGTAATAATAAGACAACAGTAGCATAAACAAGTCTGTCTTCTTCCCTGAACATATGATTTACCCCCTAGAAACATTTAAGGACAGGGAAGACCAGAGTCTATCTGTAATTGCCTATACTACAGAAATGAAATACATGGAATGGGCAACACTATAAATTACAATGAATTTGCATCCTACCACCACTAAAACAGATATTAAGAAAGAAAACATTTATTAAAAGGCAACTATATTCCAGCAGAAATATATATCCTAAGCTTTAATGTGAAATATGAAGGGCATATTTTATTTATTTATTTATTTATTTATTTATTTATTTATTTATTTATTTTGAGACGAAGTTTCGCTCTGTCTCCCAGGCTGGAGTGCAGTGGCGCGATCTTGGCTCACTGCAAGCTCTGCGTCCCGGGTTCATGTCATTCTCCTGCCTCAGCCTTCCAAGTAGCTGGGACTACAGGCGCCCGCGACCATGCCCGGCTAACTTTTTGCATTTTTAGTAGAGACGGGGTTTCATCGTGTTAGCCAGGATGGTCTCGATCACTTGACCTCGTGATTCGCCTGCCTTGGCCTCCCAAAGTGCTGGGATTACAGGCGTGAGCCCCTGCACCAGCTGAAGGGCATATTTTTAAGAAACTAGAAACTCGTATTTCCATAATTAATTCCACAAATCATTTAATGATTATCATGCCACCTGTGGATCTTTACAGCGGTCAGAATGTCCTGGAATCTTTCTCCAACATTCAGTGGCTATTTATTAAGTAATCATTCCCTTCTTCTGCTCTCCCATCCAAACACTCACATCCCTGATCTCCCCTGCACCTAAAAGCATTTGCTGAAAAATGGAGAATGGCTGTCTTATGACTTCAAATTGGTCACTTTTCTGTGACATTTTCAACATCATCAGACAATCCTCATATGCATAACTATAAGGATAATGAGTCCAAATTTAAAAGTAATTTTTATAAAGAGCCATCTTAACTAAAAGTCAGTATTTTTAAACATTTAAAGTAGAACATGTTCTTGTTTAGTGGTATGTACAAACACTAGTCATAAAAAGAAAAATAATACACTAATAAAAAGCTGTAACTAATTCCAAGCAGTGAGTCATTGATCAGAGTTTTCAAGCTTTGCTTAAAAATACACACAGGTATTAAAATTCAATTGGTACCTTTCCCGTGAAGTGACCATGAACTTTGTTAGCTTGGTCAAGGGCATTACTTGCCAAGGCAGTAATAAAATCTTTATCTTAATACACAAAAATTAAAATGTTGAATTCGCAAGACTATTGCAAAACTACAGAATAGTGGAAATTCTATTCTAAGAATCTTTCCCAAATCTGAAATATATTTATACCTGATATAGCCACACCATAGACGTTTGTTTCCTGTATGAAATCCAACATTCCAATAACATCAACAACCTCAGTGGTTGAGACATTTTCTCCTTTCCATCTAAATGAAAAAAATCAAATTCCAGTTAGTGCACCTGTATTTGAAAAACTAGGTACCCAGTTTTAGTTTTAGTGTCTTGTATTTGGCTCTGTGCAAGCACCTACTGACCAACATAACTGTAGTTTTCAAGCTGAAAGGCATTTCTAAGAAAGCACTTTGTTGGTAATTCAACAAAATCAGCATTGGTCTTTTAGTTAAAATTACTTTATATCTCATTGTATAAATTACTTTCTATGTTTTATAATATACATAAAAAAATAATTATAAGGATTATCATTACAAAAATATTATTTTTTAAAATAACAATAAAGTACAAAACATTCCTTTTCTCTGGTGATAAGAATTGAAAGTAAAGCTCTAGCTGCCTTTTAATACACTGACCCACTTCAGTTTCTAGGTGTTAACCCCTTTGGCTCCTTTAATGCTTTTGAATGAATATTTTGTTTTAATTGAAATAACTTTATATAAAGTGAGCTTATAACATGGTACAAGAAGGCAAGGATGTAGGAAGTTACTCATTCAAGCATTCATTCAAGTCATTGGAATAGTAAAGCAAAATAATTTCATAGACCTAAAATAAGCTTGGGGAATTAAAAAAGGAAAAGTGCGAAAGGGGATTTTTGCTGTTTCAAAATTTTTATCATTAGGCCAAGAATTAGACTACAGTTGATCAAACTGACTTTTTGTTTTAACCCTACCATTTATATTTTACATCTGTCTGCCAGCTTTATTTCCTTAAAAAGAAGCTCACTGATTTGTTCTAAACTGATTCAATAAAATAATTATAAAATTTTACAACAAAATTTAACTTGTGGTTCAGTCTAGAAACAGATGGCCAATAAATTTTTTAATGAGAAGACATGGAGATAAAAGGGCTCTGTCTGCCCTGAAAGCTAAAGCTAAAGCATATGTGGTCTCTGATGTTTCTATAGAAGCATGGTTCACAATTACAGAACAAGCTGTTCATCCCATGATATTTCATACCTGAAAGTGTCTCCGGTACGGTCCCAAAAATAAAGGAAATTGTCCTGATCCTGGACTATCAAGTCTCCAGTGTTAAGGTAAACATCGCCCTTCTTAAAAACATCACAAAGCAATTTGTCTTTTGTGTGCTTGTAAGGCCCAGCATAGCCAAAGAAGGGATTTTTTGCATGCACTCGAGATATCAGAAGTCCAGGTTCTCCTGCAAGAAAGAACGACATTTTTGCAGCCTTTCGATTAAAAGTATTGTTACACACATCATGCATGTATCTATATTATATCTGGCCAGCACAACCAATGCTGCTTATCTCAGCTTCCTCTGAACCTATTTCTGTATTTGACACCATTTACCCTTGGTGCCTATATCTAGCACATCCTTTCATAGATTACCAAAAATACAAATTACTTTGGAAAAACTAATAAAAAGGAATTGAATGGAAAGAAAAGGCTCATTAGATTTCTTATATTTCCCAAGTGGATAGACCAATGGCTACTTTTGTTTTGGATTATGTAGATGTTACCACAGATAATATTGACATTTGTTATATAAATAACAACAGTAGTAATAGTGTTAATAACATAATGATAGCATTTTCTTTATTGGGCATTTACCATGAGCCCTTTGCAAATGTCACCTTGCTTATTCTGCATGGAAATCCTTTGATATAATCCCTATTTTACCAGCAAGGAACTAGGACCCAAAGAGGTACAACAGCTGCTATGCTCAGAGAGATAAATGGAACTAGAACTCAAATTTAACTTTTTATGACTTTGTGTGGCAAGGTTTCTGTATAATACTATCTCTCATCCAATACACAAATGTATTTTATTTATTATAACAAAATGGTTTATTCCTCTGGTATGCTATTCTGGAAATCTTTGATGGGAAAGAGATGAGCCATTGAAAAGATTTCCTATTCCATGATACCTACTAGTTTCAGTTATGTTTAGACACATTATCTGAAATAATTTTCCAATCAAACTTATTCAAATTAATTAAGATTTTTCTCAGCAATCTGTAAGGTAAAAACTACTTTGAAGAGAAGGCAAAAGAAAAAAGGACAGCAGCAATCACTGCTCTGGAAGTCTTCAAGGCTATTGTCCACTTGCTATGCCTGCTATAAAGAAATGCAGTGTTCATGTGACTAGATGAAGTTGGAGTCCAGCAAACTATAATACAGAGTGATTTCTGTCTTTTAAAGCTCTTTAAAAAGTAAGTCTCACTCTGTGACCCAAGCTGGAGTGCAGTGGCGTGATCATGGCCCACCACAGTCTTGTCTTACCAGACTCAGCCGATCCTCCCACCTCAACTTCCCAAGTAGCGGGGCTACAGGTGCATGCCACCAGGCCCAACTAATTTTGAGATTTGTTTTGAAACACAAGGTCTCACCAGGTTGCCCAGCTGCTCTAGAACTCTTGGGCTTAAGCAATTCTCCCACCTCAGCCTCCAAAAGTATTGGGATTACTGGCATGAGCTGCCACACCCAGTCAACAGTCTTTACTCGACTCCCATTTCTCCCACTCCTGGTCATTGTGGCTTTCAAGGGCACATAGGTCACTGGCCAAAGCAAATCTTCTCTGCTCCAGCAGAGTCTGATAGCATCATCATCATCGTCATCATCATCATTCCCAACACCATCATATCATCATCATCACCATCATTATCATCACCACTATTATACCTATTGAGCACTTTTTGGGTAATGGTCACTATTCTGAGTGTTTTACACATGTAATCCATTTAATTCTCATCACAAACCTACAAGAAAGGCCCTGATAATATCTTCATTTTAAGGTGAAAAAACTGAGGCATAAAAAAAGGAATTTGCCCAATGTCATACAGCTGTCAAATGCAGGAATCGGAGTGTATATATATATATATATATCTCCATGCAGGAACATCTGACTCCAAAGCCTCACCTCTGTGATATATTCTGTCAGTCTACATTCCCTATATTTCAGAATTTTTCAAGACTCTTACATCTCCCTTAAAATATATGTTCTTTGGTTTCTTTTATTCTTTTTCAGGATACAGGTGACAGTTTCTTTTCTGACAAACTAATTGTTGCAAATGTTTAAATAGGTCATAGTGTATTTACATCTTTCTTGTTGGGCATAATATACATTGTGAAGACACAACGCCTTAATGGAAAAAATACTGAGTAGCTCATAATGAGAATCCAAAATAGAAAAACAGATATTTGGGGTCAACCAGCTTTTTAAGAAAACCTGAGGGTGTATAAGCACAGTTCTGGGATTCAAGTTTTAATATTAGATATTATTGTAATTGCAAGAAATAGACCAGTAGAAAAGAGTGCTTAAGTTCTTTGCACTTTCCTCAGAAATTCCATGGCCAGTGTCTATAGAATAGAATTGGAGAAACATTTGATAAAAGCCAGTAGGCTTGAAATTCAGAGATTCGGGAGATTTGTTTTTTAATAGACAAAGTTTGCATTTTTTTTTTTTTTTTTTTTTTTTAGTCTTTCAGCTACTAGAAAATAAAAACAGGTTTGCCACCTTATCTTCACATTTGAAGTAAAGATTTAGGAAGTCACTTCTGAAATGTAGTTTCAACATATTTTAAGGCAATAAAAATTAATTTTGCCCTGATTTATTCATACTGGCTCTCTAAACAATTCTAAGTGCACATCTCTACATTTTATTTTCTAATTTTATTATATGCAGCAGCAAGTTAATTGAGGTACTTGCTCTCATGAAAATTTCTAACCTAAAATTGTAAGAAAGTCTACCTTGGTAGAGAATGGAGGGGAGTGAGAGGGAGAAGTTGAGGAGAGGAAAGTAACAGGCCACATACCAGGTCCCCCAGGAATATACATGCATCCCATTTAATTGTCCTCAATGAATAAATATTGTCACTTCTACTTTACACAAAAGAAAATAAGACTTAGATGGGTTAAGTAATCTGTCCAAAGTTGCACCATTTCTAAGTGTCAGAGACCATGTTTAAATCCAAGTTGGCCTGACTTTACACTATATCTAGAATGATAAAATAATTCACTAATTTCTATATTATTGTTTGGCAATGTAGGATATTAGACATTTGCCATTGTTCATACTACAAGTGGTAGATTAAGAATAGTATGAGCCAAATAGTTACCACTTTTTTATTTCAATAATTTACCAGCTGACTGATCCCTCTGGGGCTCTTAACATCTAAGTAAAATTGTTCCACCTGCATTAAAATTCCAAAGTTAAATTACACAGTGGACCTCGTCATCCTCTCCTTTTGAAATTCACTAATAATCACAGCGGGCCCTCCATATCTGTGATTCCACATCTGCGAATTCAACCAACCTTGGATATAAAATATTTGGGGAAAAAAGATAAAATAATACAACAATAAAAATAATACAAATAAAAAATACCATATGACCCTGTTATATAGCGTTTACATTGTATTGGGTATTATAAGCCACCTGTTTAAAGTATACAGGAGGATGTGCATACCTCATAGGCAAATACTGTATCATTTTATATAAGGAACAAGCATCCATGAATTTTGGTATCTACCCAGGGTCCTAGAACCAATCCCCCAAGGATACCAAGGGATATCTGTATATGGTAGATCAGAAACTTTGCTTGAGAGGATGTCTTCAAATAGAAGTCTTACCTTTTTTCACATGAATACACCAACCCTGTTCATTTCTCATGGGTTCATCTTTCTGAAAGTCATACTTTATTAAGTCAAAAGTGGAAAGAAGCTGCAAAACAAAAAAAATCAAATAGAAACAAGCATTTAGTTACTTGTGCAATGACATCTACTGTAGTAGACTATGCTAATTGAAATAACTATTGGAATATGGATTTATTAAAACAACTTCTACTGAAGACAAATTAAATATTTAAAACTCAAAACTAAAGGTATTAGTAAACAGCAGTCATTTACTGGCGTTTACTTTCATTTCTTTTGTGGTACACTTTACTTAGCAAAACACTACTAATTTTAATCAAGATACGAAACAATCCAGGCATTCAATTAATAATCTGTTAACTGCCCGTAAAAGGACCATTTTCTGCAGCCATTTATTTAAAGTAACCCTGGAAGTGAAAAGTTTTCATAGAACTAAAATGTAAGCTACATTAATGTAAGAATGGTATTGTTTATTTTTTCCTCACAGTATCTAAACAAACAAACAAACAAAAAAGCCAAAACATATCAAATGCCTAAAAAGTATGTTTACTTGACAGCCACTTTGTCCTTTTCCTGTAAGCCTTTCCCCTGAGCCTTTCACTTTAATGCTCCTAAACTAACATTTAGTGCTTCTCCACACTCTGGTATGAGATGATAAATTTATTAGAAAACACCCATCACATCAGGAACCAAAGATTGGATGTCTCCTCTCATCCCCAAATGTTTTCAGTTACTCTGCTCCTATCATGTCCATATTATCATGTCATGCAGGCTCATTTGTCCACTAAATTCCCACCCTGGGAGAGAACTGCAGACTGGTTTAGTCCAATCTCCTCCTATATATATATATATTTTGAGACAGTGTCTCACTCTGTCACCCAGGCTGCAGTGCAGTGAGGAGATCTCGTCTCACTGCAACCTCTGCCTCCCAGGCTCAAGCAATCCTACCACCTTAGCCCCCCATGCAGCTGGGCTTACAGGTGTGAGCCACTTCACCCAGCCCTCCCATTTTTATTCTATAAGAAAACTGAGGTTCTACTCAGCAATTAAGCAAGCTCAGTTAGAAAATGGTAAACTAACATGAATGTAATAAAATGAAGTGAAATAAAATAATAGTAAGGAAAGATGAATGGGGGGAAAGCAGGAGAAGAGAAATGAACAACTATAGAACAAATATAGAACAAAGATGAATGGGGGAAAAGCAGGAGAAAATGAACAAATATAGAACAAATAAGTGGGAAAAGATAAGATGATTGAGATAGATGCAATAGTATTATTTATCATCAAAGATTAAATGCAAATACCTCTGGTTCTTAGCAGTAGTAAAATAAGCATGTAACTTGAATCACAACTCATTATTTGAATTAAAATATAAATGAGAGCAATGAATATTGATTGGGCACTAACTATATGCAGGGCACTGTTTAATGTAATCATCAAAACATCTTATGAGGTGGAAATTAATATTATCCTATTTTAGGATTAGAGCCAATGAAAGAGGCAACAAAGCAAATATATTGTTATTCTAGATATAAAGACTGTTTATTAAAATATGAACTTGCATCTTGTTGGTCTTTGTCTGTAATTGGGATAACAGGATATTGGCCACTTGCCTAATGGCTAGTAGAAAGAAAGAGCCCAGCAATTCCAGAACTGCCTTTATCATCTTGGCCAAATAAGAACAGACCCCTGTCCATTACTTATTCTTTTTTCTCCTACTTTAATATGTTCTGTTTTTTGGAAAATTTGCCCAGTGACTTGTGATGTCAGCTTTAGTGTTATTTCTTTTAGATTAATTGGGCAACCATGTGCGTGGGTGAGATTCATTCCACAGCAAATTACTGTCTAGTGTGTCTGTTATCAGAAAAAAGGGACTTGATGGTCAGAAATTGAATAATTTTATAATTCAAATAAAATTAAATATATCACAGCATTTTCTAGCAGTACCCTGGAGCAGAGGATTAATGCTCAGCTAGAAATATTTCTATTCTCCTTCCTGCCTTCAGGAGGTCCTCATGATATTACAAAAATGGCTGCATTATAATACAAATTCAAAAAATAGATGCCACACCTTAAAATCCCCCAAATGTACATGTTTATGTATGTGTATGTGTACATGTCTGGAGCACAGCTGCAGGGGGTCCCATTCATAGCAGAACTGTGTGATGAACACACACCTATGTGGCTGTACGCATTGGCCCTGGGAGGTTTTATCCATACCTACCTATCTTTGCAGATTCAGATTTGTAAATTTATGAGTTGGAAAAGGAACACAAAGTTAATTTCCTTCGTTAATACACGAGGAAACTCTGAACCGAGAGAAAAGTAACTTGTCAAAGTCACAAAGTGAAATAACGGTAGAGTCGGGAATCGAGTTATCAGTCCCTGTGTAGTAAAGAATTTAACCTTGTCACCCAAAAAGGTCCCAGCTTCTGGGAGGTGACCTCTAAGTCCTTGGAATGCCATTCTTAATAGGAGTGCATTTTTGTTTGTCTAAGACCTCTGGGCAACTAGATGGCAACAGTATGATTTAGAATGGGGTCTCTGAGGCACATGAACAATATGAAGTAGGCCGGGGGCTTTGCATCACCCAGCTTGACCTCCTAAGGGGCAGAGATGGAGGTAAGCCATGTGAGCAGTCAACCTGAATTACACAACGAAGCCTCCAGAAAGACTGGACATCAAGGCTCCCGTGAGCTTCCCCAGTTGGCACTAGTTCCTGCGTATTTTTACACAATTCCAGGAAAGTAATGCTGTTCTGGCTCCACAACACAGCATATCTGGAAGCTTCACCCTTGGTACCCTCCTGGATTCTGCCTTACATATGACATCCCTGGGATGATTATAATCTAGATCCTTTAGATGTGATAAGCTGAGTTTTGTGAGTCCTTTTAGCAAATTATCAAACCTGAGAGTGGTCTTCAGGGACTCCTGAAATTGCAACTGATGTCAGAAATGAGTGGTCTTTTGGGGACTGTTCTCTTATTTTGAAGTTGTCTAACTTTTCTTATCCCTAAAAGATGCCTACTTTTAAGGCAATAAAACAGCTTACGAAAATGGTTAAAGAAATGAGTCATTTCATTAATCTCATATATTATTTTTAAATTTAGGTTTACATGGTATTTAAATTTTAAATTCCATTGTTTCTATGGATTTGCCAATAAGACAGATAGGAGAATTACCATTTCTTCCTTTCCTCCCTCCCAACTCCCATTTTTGTTAGTGTCATAATTATTTTTACATTGTCAGGTTTTATTCCATGTATAAACAATTCAGAGTGGTTCAATCATCTATATGTGAATTGACTCAATATTCACCATCAGGCATTTTAACTGAAGGTCATTCTTTCATTTCTAAGTTATGGTTTATCTTCAAGTTGGCCATTATTTTTTGTTCAGTGAATTTTACAAAGAAATATTGCATTCCTATAAATATGAGGGTATTATAGATTCTGATTTCTTAAAACTTTGAGAAAACATCCTAGAAAAATTCTTAGGTGAAGTCAACTCTTTCCTTGTTTCCTAACCTTGAGTGTTTTATTTTGAGAATGCCTGAGATGTTTTCCACCCTCACCTGTGCTATACTTTGCTCATCCTTTGCTCTTCCTACCTCAAAATCTCCTTAAGGTTCTTTTTGTTTCATAATTTCACCAGGATATATTTTTCTTATAATTATTCTGCCCCAGATAGTGTACTCTTTTGCTAAAGATTCAAGTTTTTACCTTAAGGAAATGTTCTTCTACTAGGGTAGAAATAATTATTTTTTTCTTTGATCTGTTCTTTACTGCAGGAACACCAATTAAGGATGTATCAGATCATTGTCTATGTTTTCAAAATCCTTTTTCTTCATTTTTAAATTATCATTTGCTTGCTCTTTTTACTGTGTTTGTGGGGCTCCTTAATTCTGCTCATCTTTCTCCCTAACAACATGTACATTCCTTTTGATTTTAAGTTCTTTTATGTGATGCTCATTTGTGTAACATTTACATATTTTTCCTCTATTTTTTTCTTTGAGCTGAGCATGCTTACTTTTTAGTTCATTTTGTTGATTTATGTTTGTCCTTGATCCTTTTTCTTTCCTGCGCTCTTATTTTTAAAGAGAATATTATTGTAATTTTTCAAGCCTGTGAGAAATTGTTTCTCTAAACATTTCGTGGTCGTTTTGGGAAACTTACTATTTTGATGTGCATTCATTTTTTTTCCAGCTGCCTTTTATTTTTGATTCATTTTCTGTTTTTTTTTTTTCTGAGCTTTATTTCATCTATGTATAAAATGTGCATTCATTTTTTTCATCTGCCTTTTATTTAGATTCATTTTCTCCCTTTTTTCAAGCTTTATCTTTGTATTTTATGTTTGCCGCTCCCTATTTTCCCCAGGTGAAAATACTACAGAAAAAGAGAAGGTAGTTCATAATTCTACTTGAGTTTGTCTCTCAAATAAGTTGTCACTAAATTTTTTATATTGTTTGCCTTGGGAGGATATGGGGTACAATATTTCTTCAGTTTTTTGCATTAAAATAGTAAGTGTAGCACATAAAGACAATGGGTTATAGGAACTCTGTTGCTGCCTTATATTTCTCCTTCACTTGTAACATTTTATCTCTGGTGGCTGCTTGCCTCCCAGATAATAAGCATGAGCCTCCATTAGGCTAGCATTTTTGAGAGACACTTATCAAATCTCCTCACTTAATTATGAGAAAATCATTGAACCAAATTTTTCTAATTACCCGCTATCTAAGAAAACAACATGTGAATAAAATGATAAAAGGCAGACTAGAAGACATGTAGTATCAGGCACAACTTTGTTTTTTCATTTCCAAACTGAAAAAGAAAACTAAAATGAGTTGAAAAACAGAGGTTTTCCAAATAAATTGAAGACAATCATGACTTTTTACATGATTAACATTATTACAGTTGACAGAAAATTTAAAGAATTAGAAAATTATAATAAAGTCAGTAATATAAAATACAAATCATCATACCCTTGTTGGTTGCTTTAGAATGACTCAGTTTCACAAAGGAGCTCAATATCATTACCAAATTTGTAAAGGAACCAGTGCAATGAATTGAGAAAATTAACCGCAAGGAATGTAAAACTCAGTAAAATCAGCACTTACTTTCCCCAAAATGCTTTTGTTCAAAATAAAGTGCATTTCTGAGATGTCAACTATACCCTCAAAATCCCAAAAGAATGCATTATAAAAATAGTTTGCATTTTCTTTAGGTTTAGAGCATTACTGTTATTTATACTAGCTTTGAATGGGCAACTAGACTGAAAAAGTGAGCTGCTAGGGCATGAAAAACACATGTCTGCCAATTACTTCCAGACACTGAAAAAATCACCACAGATTAGAAAAGCAAATACTTTGTTGCTTCCAGGTGTTCTTTGAGGTATGGCAGTTTATTATATAGAAAACTTTAACTATAAAGCTAAAGCAGTTAGGGATGAAAGTGATAAAAATGCACACCAAAGTTCACATTATGGGATTCTTAAAGATCTCTTCAAAAGCAGCTCTAAATATGGCTTGAGTAGGGTGCTCTGGAAATCTCAAAAGCAATGATATAGGATACTGCTACTTTCAGAGAACAGGTGAGGCCACTAAGGAAACACACCTGAGGGGAGAGATTATCAAACAAAGACTTTCCTCATACATGTATGCCTGTAGGAAGTACTTTTGTTCTTGCACTGTTATGTCAGGTTTAGGAGTCAGAAAGTGAGTTGGGGAGTTTTTTCTCCTTCTGCATTATCTGGAAGAGTTTGTAGGAGAGGAATCATTTGCTCTTGAATATTCACTATCCTGAGTGGGAAAGCTGTCTGAAACTAAGGGAAGATGTTGGAGTATGAATTTATTTCATTTAGTGTGATAAAATAATTCTTGAGTCAACTCTAGTAAGTTGTACATTTCTAGAAATTTATCCAATTCATCTAATAATTTCAAGTTTATTGATATGAACTTGACATATCCTCTTTTACTGTCTTAATGTCTAAAGTATCAGCAGCAATGTTCCCTTTTCCATTCCTGATATTATTTCTGCCTTCTATCAATCAGATTCGATTTCTTTACTTTTTAAAAATTATATTTCTATTTATTTTTATATTCCTTACCAAATATTTTTTCTATGTCATTTATTTCTGTTCTTTATTATGTCCTTCCTTTTATTTCCTTTGAGTTTATTTTAGTTGTCCTTTTAAAAGTTAACTTACAGAGATGCTTACTGAGCTCCATCCAATTTTCAGCTATTCTTGGCTAAGTGCACAAGTTTTTCCATGTAATATTTTCATTAGGATGTAGCTCACAGTATCTTCTCATTTCTATTATGATTTTTTCTTTGATGAATGGAAATTTAGAAATGTTTTATTTCCAAATATATAGGAGGTTATCTAGTTGTCTTTTACAAAAATTATTTCTACCAACAATTAAACTGTTTTCAGAGAACATAATTTAAATATATTCAATCCTTTGAAATTTGTTGGAATTACCTAACTGGCCCAGGAACTTCTGTAAATGTTTCAAAAGTGTTTGAATAAAATAGACACACTGCAGTTGTTAGATGCAGGGTTTTCAGATGTCAATTAGCAGTTTATTATTATAGATTATTGAAGATTTATTTTCTCTTGCAGCTATATCAGTTTTGCTTTATAAAGGTTGAGACTGCTATGTTTATTTTTGCCTTTATTCTTAAAAAATTATTGTTGAATATAAGTTCCAGTTTGACAGTTATTTTTTCCAAGCCAGTGGAAGGTAAATGTCCACTGTCTTTTGTGTTTTGTGGTTGCTATTGAGAAATCAGCTGTCAATCTTCTCCTCCTAAAAAGTTGATTTATTTGGATACTTTTAAGATTTTAGTGATATCTTAATGTAGTTTAAAAATTATTAAAAGCCGGTATAGAATTGAGTGGTATAAACATTGAAAGATAAGTAGAAATAGTGGAATAAAAACACTCAAGGAAAACGG
Organism: Chlorocebus sabaeus; assembly: GCF_047675955.1. Taxonomy (NCBI): domain Eukaryota; kingdom Metazoa; phylum Chordata; class Mammalia; order Primates; family Cercopithecidae; genus Chlorocebus; species Chlorocebus sabaeus. The sequence goes on from NC_132926.1 coordinate 52,993,374, forward strand.
AAAGAGTCAAATTAACATATATCAGGGCCTATGCTTGCTATTTATAAATTACATCATTAAATTTGGATACTGAACAAGAAAAGGCATCATTATGGTGACATGAGAGAGAAAACACGGAAGATAATTGAGGTTCACAAAACCTGTACCCTCGTCTCTCACACTGAGGCCACTACCCTATTTCTAGAAATTCTCAAAAAAAAAAAAAAAAAAAAAAAAAAAAAAAAAGTGATAATATTTACCACAATTTACAAGCACAATATCCAAGAGAGCTGGCAGATCTCAATGTGCTTATTTTTTGGGGGGGTGGGAGGAGGCTGGAGTGCAGTGGCGTGATCTCCGCTCACTGCAAGCACCGCCTCCCGGGTTCACGCCATTCTTCCGCCTCAGCCTCCCGAGTAGCTGGCACTACAGGTGCCGGCCACCATGCCCGGCTAATTTTGTTTTTGCATTTTTAGTAGAGTCAGGGTTTCACCGTGTTAGCCAGGATGGTCTTTATCTCCTGACCTCATGATCTGCCCACCACGGCCTCCCAAAGTGCTGGAATTAGGCGTGAGCCACCGCGCCAACGTATTTCTTTAATAAGGAAAATGCTGTACTTACTTTGTGAAAGAAATTTGCTCTCCCAATTGCTCCAATTTTCCCAGTGTAGTTCATGAAAGATATGTTTGATTCAGTAGCTGCATAAAGTTCACACACCTTTATATTTCCAAATCTGTCTAAAAATTCTCTCCATACATCACTCCGCATACCGTTTCCAATTGCCAAACGCACCTTATGATCCCTTTCTCCTTCTCTCTGTTAGAGGAAAATGTTTTACTTGTAATTAATTCCAGTTTCCAGTTGTTTCTTTCATTATTATTATTTAAATGAAAAATGTCACAGAAGTAAACTGCATTGTGCAATAATAGAAGGGAAGCTAAAATATGTGTATAATTCTATTGCAGAACTGTGTCCAAATTCTAATGAAAGTAACACTGGCCAAGAATAATACAGTTTGTGTCTTTCCATATCTGGGAACAGCTCATTCTAAATTGCAGATCACTAAAGGCTTTTTTGAGTAAATGTCAGGCAAGGAAGAAAGCATTTTTCAGGAAGAAAATGTATGTTTATTGCAGCACTATTCACAATAGCAAAGACTTGGAATCAACCCAAATGTCCATCAGTGACAGACTGGATTAAGAAAATGTGGCACATATACACCATGGAATACTATGCAGCCATAAAAAAGGATGAGTTTGTGTCCTTTGTAGGGACATGGATGCAGCTGGAAACCATCATTCTTAGCAAACTATCACAAGAACAGAAAACCAAACACCGCATGTTCTCACTCATAGGCGGGAACTGAACAATGAGCTCACTTGGACTCGGGAAGGGGAACATCACACACCGGGGCCTATCATGGGGAGGGGGGAGGGGGGAGGGATTGCATTGGGAGTTATACCTGATGTAAATGACGAGTTGATGGGTGCAGCACACCAACATGGCACAAGTATACATATGTAGCAAACCTGCACGTTGTGCACATGTACCCTACAACTTAAAGTTTAATAATAATAAATAAATTAAAAAAAAAAAGCATTACTTTGATAATATTATGAAACATACTTAAGTTTGGATGTCCAGGCTTAGCAGTAATTAGCTATATAATTCTGAACAAGATATTAACTCCTAACTCTGATTCTCTGAACAAGATATTAACTCCTAACTCTGATTCTCAGTTTATTCATCTATTTTAAGATAATAATACCTGTCTTCCTTATACACTGTAGTGCATTGTTAATACACAGTGCATAACATAGAATAAACAATAATTTGAGGCCATAGAATCAAAGTAATATTTGACTTGTAAATATTATGGCAACTGTATAGTTGACTATTATTTTAGAATATTCTCACATTTTTACTTTTTGTTCATATTTTAGAATTAAAGGAAGATATAGGATTCTATTTTGTTCTATATTCAATAAGTAATGTTTTAACTAACCTGAACTTTTACACTCACCTAAAATCAGAGTAAGAATATATTATCAGTGTAGTCACAATAAATCCATTATTTGCTCTGATTACCTCCATCATCACCAAAAAATGCAAAATAACAAGATGTAATAATAAATCAGCAACAACAATAAAATAGAGAAATTGGCTTCTTTGCTACCTATAATTTAAAATGATCAATGGATCACATTATTCATTTCAGTTTCTTCTCTAAACACCATTTAAATGGTTTTAAAGGGGATATTTTAATCTATGAATTTTCAAGAAGAAACAGAAGTGAGTTGAGAGGTAATTTTGGAAACTGAAAAGTGAAGAGATAAAAGGACATGTGTTTGAGCAGAATGGATAAGGCTGAAATCTAAGCCTGCAGCTTAGCACACAACAAAGGCTCCTGAAAGTGTCAAGCAAGCATCAAAAAGAATGAGGAAAGCAGAAAGCCTAGTAGGAAATTTGTTTAAGAAGCAGTTGTATAACTAAATATCTAAATACAGACAAAACGTCTAGGAGTCTGCCCTTGCTACACATTGGCCAAAGACTGGAAATTTGTCTCTGGAGATGTCTAACCAGACACCAGTTTGGGCTGAGGAACTTACTGTGAAAATTTATTTTATAAAATAGAGTCCTTCACATCATTCCCAACTAAAATGGATTCGGAGGCCATGGAGAAAGGCACCGAGGTCATGCATGCCTGTTCCAGAAACTGTTTTTGTAATTGAAAAGCAAAAGCACAAAGACCTACTGTAACTCTAAGTCTTACCTGGTAATTGTTGACACTCATCAATCAGAACTCACCAGCTCCAATAAGACACTGCCAGTACCAGTGAAACTTACTTCAAAACAGCTTATATAACCTTGCTTGTTTTCCCAATTAAACCCCAGCCGTTCCTTTTGTTCCTCAGACACACCTAGAGGCTACGCTGTTCTATGTGTCCCAAATTGCAATCTTTTGTTTCCAGATAATCTCTTTGCTTAGAGATGCATCTCTATGAAATTTTTATTTCAAGTTAACATTATAGAAAACAGAAGGGTTAAATGAAAGTCTACATACTAAAGGATGAGATCACTAAACTCTTCTCCTGCTCTGGTATCAGAATTCCGACACCCCAAATAATATACCAGAGCAGGAAACTGTTCAGTTACTATCAAGGATACTGGTCAGTCCAAGAGAAAAGATACTGACTTCTGGAAGTATCTCAATAAAATGGCTGGATCCTCACTTAATCACCCTAGAATCTGAGCCTTTTGTTGACAAATCCCAGTTATGTACCATCAGGTATTTAGCGCCTCACACAAAGTACATGTCAAAAATACCTACAAGTGGAGCCCTATAGAATAATAAAATGAATGGAGAAGAGGCAATTCTGAAGAGATTTTAACTGAGAATTTTCCAAAAGTGATAGAAAGACGTGAAGCCATGAAAAAAAACAAAAGAAAACAAAACAAACAAAAAACACTAAAACCTCAGAGAGATTAAATACCAGGGAAATGCAGTTAGACATTTTTTGGCAAAATTGCTAAGAAGAAAAAGTATATAAAAATTAGAGAAACAAAGAGGGAGAATTTTAAAAGCAGGCAGAAAGAAATAGAAACATCGTTTCCAAAGGGGCAACATGAATATTTAAGGCTGACATTTCAACAATGACTATAAGCCTGGAAGACAATATGATAATATTTTAAAGCTAGTACAAGAAAATAATTGTCAACCTAGGATTCTATATTCAGCTAAAGAATTATTCAAAACTGAAGGAAAAACATGTTTTCAGACAAATAAAAATGGAATATTTTGTTTTTAGTACAATGGTACAGATGGAACACTAAAGGTAGTTCTTAGCACCAAAGAAAACAATATTATATAGGAGCAAAGAAACAAAAACCAGAAAGGAATGAAGAGGACCAGAAAAGAGAAGTGTTACAAAGTTCTTGCATTGTAAAGAAGTGGAAAATATGCTATTTGAAGATAGAATGTAGTAAGTTAAAAATTAATCTTGTATCCTTCTAGGTAATTACTCAAAGACAAATACTTCAATAAATAAAACAAATATAAAATGATGTATAATTAAAGAGATAATCAATGAAAACTAATAATAAAAATATTATTTCACAAGAAGATTAAGGGGAAAAGGGAACAAATAACAGATGAGACAACAAGAAAAAATAGGAAGATAGAAGCTATAAAAGCAAATATATCATAAGTACATCAAGTGTAAATGGACTAAATATGCAATCATGGAAAAAAACTTTTAGAATGCATAAAAATATAAAATTCAACTATATACTGATTATGAAAATTACATCTTAAATCTTACATGAGCCCCAAATTGAAAGTAGTTGGATGGAAAAACGTAAGCCATACAAGAGGAAGTTAGTATGACTATACTAATATCTGACAAAGTAGACCTTAAGTAAAGAAACATTCCTGGAGATAAAGAGGGATAATTAATAATAATAAAAGGGTCAATTCACTGTATGGACAGCAACCTTAAATTTCTATTTACCTAAGAATGTAGTCAACTATATAAAGCAAAAATTGACAGAGCTAAAATAGACTGAGATATTTTTAACTTATCTCTCTACTGATGGAATAAGCAGGAAAAAAACCATAAGAATATGGAAGTTTAAAGAAAACTAACCAACTTGACCTAATGTATGTATACAGAACAGTATAACAAGTCACTGAAGAATGCACATTTTTTTCAAGTACCCATGAAACATTTATCAAAAATAGATCAATCATTTGTTGAGTTTTACAGCAAGTGTCAGCCAAATTCAAAGCACTAGGCTTCATTCAAACTATGTTCTCTGACCACAATAAAATTAAACCACAGATCAATTACAAAAAGAAAACTAGAAAATCTCCAAATGTTTGCATAATAATAATACAAGTTTAAACAACCCATGGGTAAAAGAAAAAAATTACAATGGAAATTTAAAAAATATTCTGAACTGTATAAGAAAAATAAGACAGAATAAAAATTATGCTATACTGCAAAAGCAATACATTAAAAATACATATTTTTATATTTTAAAAAGTATACATAAAAATAATAGTTTGATATATATCTTATATAATATATAATGTATGTATGTGCATATATTTGTATCGAACTATAATATATGTATGTATATGTATATTTATGTAACTGTATATAGCTATATCTATATACATATCTTTTCAAGGGTATTTGTGTGGCAAACAGGCTTGGAAGCTAGAGATGGTTTTTGGGTCACAGAGAAAATTTATTTACCTTCCATGATAGTAAAGTCTCCCTCCTCTTCTGGTAGAAAATTTGTTTACATACAAGAAGATTTACTTGCATATCTTTATTAACTCTTTCTCAGATATAAAGAAAGGACAGGTTTATCAGCAGCCCCTTAAATGACTGGGAAGCTCCTAAGGGCAGTGTTCTCAGCTGAGGCACAGACCTATGCCACAGACGTAGCATCCACCTAGGCCCACCTCTGCATTCCCCATAGGATGTGTGGGGAGAGGAAACTGTTGTGAACGTGAGATGTGAACAGAAGGTTATGATGCTTTCTGTGCTGTAGAAATCCATTTGAGTTCATTCTTTCCTTACTAACCAGTTTTATGGAAATATGGTGAGCCAATCCAGAAGCTATGGTGTTGTTTATGGACTGCTTGAATGATTGACAGTGTGGAGCAGGTACTTCTCAAAGAATATCTCCAAGCATCCAGTAAGTATATGATGATTAACATCATTAATCATCAGAGAGCTACAAATCAAAACACCATGAAGTAGCAACAAACATTTACAAACATTGTGATTTCTTCTTTAGCACCATAAATTTTCCAACAGGTGTTGGCAAGGGCATGGAACAACTGGGACTCTCATAGACCATGGGCAGGAGTGCCTATTACTGCTGCCACTTTGATTAGCAATATCTTCTAATGCTGAAATATGCATATAATACAACCTATCCATTCCACTCCTAATTACCAATAGAAATATGTACATACATCTGCCAAAAGACACATAAAAGAATGTTCCTAGCATCATTAATCACATTAAGTCTCAATTGAAAGCTATCCAAATCCATCAATAGTAAAATAGATATTTTTAAAATGTTGTGTTATAGTAACATAATGGAACAGTCTTCTATTAGTTTTCTATTGCTGCCCTACAAATTTTCACAAACTTGGGCCCTTCAAACAATGCCAAGTTACTATCTCACAATGTCTGTAGGTCAGAAGTCCACATCAACTTCACTGGATTGTGTGATTCAGGACTCACAAAACTGAAATGAAAGTGTTGACTGGCTAGGGTCTTATTAGGAGACTCTCGGAAGTATCTGCTTCCAAGCTCAGGTAGGTTCTTGACAGAATCAAGTTCCTGGAGGGTGTAGGACTAAGACTCTCTTTTCTTTGCTGGCTATCAGCTGGGGGCTGCCCTTAGATCATAGAGGCCTCTCTCCAGTTCTTCCACATAGGCTTCTACATACAAGAACAACAAATGACACATTGAGTACCAGTCATCTTCCAAATCTCCAGCTTCCCCTATGCTGAGTCTCCCTTGCTTGCAGCCAGAGAAAATCATCTGCTTTAAATTAGTCTCATATGATTATATTGTATCCACCCGGATAATCTTCCTGTTTTCAGTTCTGTAACTGTAATCACATCTGCAAAATCCCTTTTGCCAATGTTTCTACTGCACACATATTCACACATTCCAGGAATTAGGGTATGAACATATTTGAAGGGGCCATTTTTTTTTTTTTTTTTTGCCTGCCATAACTAAAGCGATGAGAAAAAATGAGCTACTGCTATACCTTAAAACAAAGATTAATCTCATTGACATAGTGCTGAATCAAAGAAGCAAGGTCAAAAGAACGCATATATATAATTTCATTTAGATTCTGTTTTTGAGAAAGAAGCAAAACTAATTTATACTGGGAGAAATCAGAATGTTGTTCACATTTGGGAGGACAGTGACTCACTGATTCAGCACATTAGGAGGGATGCCTTTAAAAAACACAATCTATTAAAAACACACAATATGTTATTAAATCTTACTAAGAAATGTTAGCTCCAGGCACAGTGGCTCATGTCCGTAATCCCAGTATATTGGGAGGCTGAGGCAGGTGGATTGCCTGAGCTCAGGAGTTAACAGACCAGCCTGGGCAACAAGGTGAAACCCCATTTCTACTAAAAAATACAAAAAATTAGCCTGGCATGGTGGTGTGCACCTGTAGTCCCAGCTACTCAGGAGACTGGGGCAGGAGAATGCTTGAACCCAGGAGGCAGAGGTTGCAGTGAGCCGAGATCGTGCCACTGCGCTCCAGGCTGGGCGACAGAGTGACACACATACACACAAAGAAATGTTAGCTATGATGGGGAGTTTGAGATGGATTTGTGATAGACATTAGAAAGATAAATTTAAAATAGAAAAATGAGACAACTATTATTTATAAGGAATAAAAGGAAAAAAGTTGTAATGAAATAAATACAGTATGTCTCAGCTATGAATAAAATTTATATATTGTCGCTTCCTTACAATAATTTAAAAACTGGTTATAAAAATATTTTTAAACTATCATAATTTTATTAGTGTCACAGAGAAGGAACAAATATATGTGTGTGGATAGTGAGCATGTGAGGAGGAAGCGACAGTTAAAATTGAAAAATCAAAAAATAGTATAATACATACTTTACTGAGAAATATGGAGATAAATAATAACTAAAAATGTCCTAGAAGAATTAAAGATGCTTACTTCTAGAGATCAAGTACTGATAATGCAGAGATATTTCTTACTCTAAGAGTACTATTTCATTTTTATAACTGTGTAAAAGCACTGTTTTGATTTTTAAAAATTCAATTGAGGCTGGGCACGGTGGCTCATGCCTCAGCACTTTGGGAGGCTGAGGCGGGTGGATCACCTGAGGTCAGGAGTTCGAGACCAGCTTGGCCAATATGGAGAAATCCTGCCTCCACCAAGAGTACAAAAATTAGTTGGGCGTGGCGGTGGGTACCCGTAGTCCCAGCTACTCGGGAGGTTGAGTCAGGAGAATTGCTTGAACCCGGGAGGAAGAGGTTGCAGTGACCCAAGATTACACCACTGCACTCCAACCTGGGTGACAGAGTGACTCCATCTCAAAAAAAAAAAAAAAAAAAGAAAATAATAAGATAGCCAAAACTGTGGAATTATGTGAAACAACACCCTCACTTGTTGATTTCCTTGGACCTACACAAATGAGGTTTAAGGTAATTATTCTGCAAATGGAGAAAAGACTCCATCTGCAGCTCCTTTCAAGACAGAGGGTTCTTTTCTCCCAGTAAATACAACCCACAGCAGTTCTGTTCTGGTTCCCGCCTCCTATGGGCATGGCAGATTTTGCCTGCCTGGCATGGAACTGGCTCTTGGATTTTCCACTGCCATTTTCCCACATCAAACAGCAGCATTGCAAATCTGAGGATTTATTTTGCTTGAACAGAGAACCATCTTTTATATAGTATAAAAGCTTGGAAGCTTTTCAGGTATGAGATGAGTTTTAGCAAGTATCATTATCGATAAAATGCCTTGGCATTCTCTGAAATCCAATATGAAGGTGGTTTATAAACCAAATTTCACAGGCTTTAACTTGTGTGGGCTATAGCTATTAAGCTTGCTAAATAAAAACAATCATCCTAAGAAATTTAGTTGATACAGAGAATCAAATTTTCAAAACTAGGATCAAGACTTTTGTCCCAAAATATCAAATTCATTTCTCTAATGTCCAAGATCTCTTTTAAAAATTTTGTCTTTCCTTTAAAGAAAACCCAGAAGATCATGCTTTGAAAGGTATGAGGAAAGATCAATTGATCTATTGTTTAGTGTTATGTGGGAAAAGAAAATGTGTATTTCTTTTGATGTTGAAATATACATACATCAGAGAACATTTAGAGAATACAGAAAAATAAAAAATGAAATAATATGTAATCTCACTATATGAATATTATGTTACATATCTGTATATACATTAAAAGTTATAATCACCATAATATGGCCATATATTATAATTTATTAATAAATTTTGGACATTATTCTAAATTATTATCATTCAAATATATGATGTTCCACGCTCATATGATTATCATATAATTATACCACAATTTACCTCTTCATCATCTGTTTTTGAATTGCTACATTGTTCTTAAATGTTCATCATTATAGACAGTAGAGTGAATATTTTATCTATAAATTTTTGCATCTCATTAGGACAGATCCCTGGAAGAAGCCAATAGTTGTAAATATTTTTATGGCTTTGTTACCAAATTGTTGGCTAAAAAGGACATTCCTATTTATATCTTATTGAGGAGAGGGAGATGGATCCCTCTTCAATGAAGAATTCTTAAAAATATGACATTTCATTTAATTTAAAATTACAATTTGATAAGAAAATATATTGTATTTAATTTCTTTTTCTTTGTTTTTAACCAAGTTGAATGCTTGTCATTTAATAGTATATTAAGAAGACTGACACTTTTTAAAATAATTACAAGCATTTATTTCTTTTAATTTGATTTTTATTTTTAACATTATATTCTTTTTTTGTTTTGTTTTGTTTCCATTTTTAAGACTGAGTCTTGCTCTGCCGCACAGGCTGGAGTGCAGTGGCATGATCTTGGCTCACTGCAACCTCTGCCTCCCAGGTTTAAGCACTCTCTGCTCCAGCCTCCCAGGCACATGCCACCACGTCTGGCTAATTTTTGTACTTTTGTATTTTTAGTAGAGATGGGGTTTTACCATCTTGGCCAGGCTGGTCCTGAACTCCTGACCTTGTGATCCACCCGCCTCAGTCTCCCAAAGTGCTGGGATTATAGGCGGACTGTGCCCAGCCATATTCAATGTTTTTAATAATTAAATGGATCATTCTCTGTTCTTATTAATATTGCTACTAAATATGTGATTTAAATTTTTCTTTCCCATTATATAAGCAAAAAATTCTATATATTATTTTCTTCTTATCTTCTTTACATTTACCTATTACATTCATCTAGAATTAACTTTATGACAAGGATGTAACATTTTTTACTCTATATAATGATGGTCAATTCAGATTTCATGAAAGTTTAATTTTAAATCTATTCAACTGCATTTTAGATAAGATTTACAAATAAAAGGTCTTCAATTAATAAAAGTCTAAAATTTTACAAACATCTTTACGCTGACTCAGTAAACACACATACACAAAATACTTTAAAACAACTCTCTAAAATCTTATTTTAAATGGTAGTTAAGAATCTAAACATAACACTTACAAAATAGTAAAACATAAATGACATAATGTACATAAAATATGTGATATAAATTAGTGTTGCTATTTTACTTATTATCGAGATATTTCTTGAAAGTTACCAGTAACATGTTTTAGGTTTTTGTTTTCTTAATTCAAATTATGAGCATGGAATTATATGTAAATGAAAATAATATGATTCCTTTATTTATAATAATAATGAAAATTATATGAAACCCTGTAGAAAGCCCAAAAGTTATCTATATTTTTGGCGCGCACACACACACACACACATACACTCATGCACATATACATAAATGAAAGGTGGGAGAGGAAAAAGGCTTTAAAAAACGAGTGTGCACAGGAATGAAAATTTTACCTATATGGAATACATAATAAGATATTATCGTAAAGTCTAAATTGGGTCTTGGCAAACTACAGCCTGCAGGGGCCAAATCTGAGCCACGTCCTGTTTCTGCAAATAATTTTTATTAAAACACAACCAGACCTATTTATGGTTCATCTATGGCTGCTTTTGAGATACATAGGTGGAATTAAATAGTTGTGAGAAAGACAGTATAACCCACGAAGTCTAGAATATTTACTCACTTGGTTGGTGCTTTACAGAAAAAGCTTGCTGAACCTTTTCCTAAATGATAAAAAGTCCAAATAGCAAAAACTTCTTAGTATTAAAACAAGTTAAGCACCATCTGGTTAATTGGCCAATACATTGGTGCTACAAATATTGGTTCATAAAGTTTCCTTGTCCAGATTCCCATGTGCTTTCCATTTATGTTTCCTTCTCAGGAAAGGGCTTTATCCCATTAGAAATAACTGGGAGTTAATATTTGTAGTGGGGAAAATAGCCTAGTCAAAGCATTCAAAAGCATGACTTCCTATACACATTGGGCACACTGGTAGGTGGACAAAATATTGGTCAGGTGAGCCTTTTTTTAAAAAAAACCAACTGTTTATGTTGTGAAACTCTATTGGTGAACCCTGGAAGAAGACTGGAAGCCAGGGGAGGGCATCAAGGAGAGACTGATGATGGAACCATAACCTGTCCCCACCTGGCATGATGGATGGAAAGTTAGTGGGGTCAGGGATAGCACCTGAAGTCGTTCAGGCAAAAGACGATGAGGGTGATGATGATGAGAACCTAGGTTGTAGTCAAGGAAACAGAACAGCAGGCTCAGCAGTATGACAACCATTGGAGAAGAAAAATCATCAAGATCAGCGAAGAGAGTCTTAAAAAGTGACCTCGGACTATCTAAACATAGAGATGAGGGCCTGATGGTTGTTAATTATATCTGGTTTTATATTGGTCAGTTTTGAGATACTGTGAAATTAGTGGTACATCACCTAGAATACAACCAAATCTTGATAATATCTATCTGTAATTTTTCAAACTCCTCTTCTCAGTCCATAAATCCCCTTACGGCTTCTTTAGAATAAATCTCTATTCCTTTTTATTCTTCTTGAGATATGAGATTGCTATCTAAATATCACTGAATATCTAAGCTATATTGGGATAGGAATGAGAGGGCATGCATAAATATAACGAGTACAATTAAATAAATGAATACACAAACACACACACACACACACACGTGAAAGATGTGAAGTGACAAAGAGAGAGAGAGCGTGAAAGACTGACGAAAAGCAGGAAAGAGAGTGAAAGTGAAAGAGAGAGAGACTTAGAGAGAAAGAAAGCAAGAGAGACTCACAGAACAAGAGAAAAAGGTGAGAGGCAGAGCCAGACAGAGTCAGAGCTAGGGAGCAAGGGGAGAAAGGGCAGACGAGAGCGAGAATATAAATGAACAAAACAGAAAAAAAGACAGAGTCAAATCGACATTATAGAAACCTAAACACAGTATGACACACACAGAGACAGAGGGACTCACACTGTGAGAGGAACACAGAGAGACACACACATTCATGTAGCGATCCAAATACGAACCTGAATGAGACAATCCCTCAAGATAAGTCCTGAGTGGCTAACTGGGCCTAAACATAAAATAGAACCAATGAGCTGTTTTTTGACTAGAGGTCACACACGTTCTCTGAGTTCTCAGAAAACTCACATACATCTGCTTAACTTTGAGTCTGAGGTGTTTTGTTTTGTTTTGAGACAGGATCTCACTGTGTCACCCAGGCTGGAGTACAGTGGGGCAATCTCAGCTCACTGCAGCCTCAACGTCTCATGCTCAAGCAATCCTCCCACCTCACCTTCCCAAGTAACTGAGACTACAGGCATGCACCACCACACCTAGCTAATTTTTTACTTTTGTAGAGATGAGGTCCCACTATGTTGCATAGGCTGGTCTTGAACCCCTGGGCTCAAGCAATCCTCCTGCCTCAGCCTCCCAAGTAACTGGGACTACAGGCATGTGCCACCATACCTACCTAATTTTTTAACTTTGTAGAGACAGGGTCTCACTATATGGCCCAGGCTGGTCTTGAACTCCTGGGCTCAAGTGATCCTCCCACCTTAAACTGCCAAAGTGCTGGGATTATAGGCATGAGCTACTACACTGGCCTACTGTTAAGGCTTTCATAGCTAACTCTTATTGCTCATTTTTCCTGAACCAACCAATAAGCTGTGGCTTGAACTGATCAGTCAGAACTCAGCTACATCAACCAATCAAAACTCAGCAAGTTTGAGTATTTCATTTGCATAAATGGGCATGATTGGAAACCTGAGCAGAACTGTTACTATAAAAACTCAACCTTCCCTTTGTTCTCTGGAATGTACCTAAGTTTCATAACAAAGGCTGTATCTTCCAGTCTGCAAACTGTTCACTGGAATAAAGTCACTTTCTTTCAAATTCCTTTTCACATAACTTTTATTTTAAAACTTAGACAAATTCACAGAGACAGAGAGAAACTCACATTCTAAGAGAGAAAAATGCAGAGACAGAGATGTAAGCACACAGATTCTCTCTCGCTCTCTCTCTCTCTCGTACACACACACACACACACAGATCAAAAAAGAAAGACACAAACTAGACATACAGAGGCAAATACAAAGAAAGACATAGTGAGAGGCAAACACGCCAAAGCACACAAATAAGACTTGTGTACACATAGAAATAAAGGCACTGAGACCCACAGGTACTCAAAAACCAAAGTAGAGAAAGAGCAAGAAAGAGGACAAATTCAGAGAACGCAGGACAGGAGCAAAACCCATGTGGGCTGCTAGGTCAGGGGAAACAAAGAGAAAACATGCTTGAGTCCCCATATCAAAGCATTGTATTGTCTCATGTTAATCACCACAATAACCTTATAAAATAAGAAGCATTTTTCTCATTTTGCATAGGGAGAAATGAAGTTCAGATCCAAGGTCACATAAGATAGAGACATAATTTGAACTCATTAAAATGTAAGCTCTATAAAGGCAGGGATTGTTGTCTGCTCCGTCCTCTGCTGTACCCCATTACTTACAGCGTGGCCTGCCATAGGACCTGCTACATAAGAAGTGTTCACAACATATTTATGGAAGGAAGGAAGGAAGGAAGGAAGGAAGGAAGGAAGGAAGGAAGGAAAGGAGGAACGAAGGAACGAGGGAACGAAGGAACGAGGCAAGGAACAAGAGAGGGAAGGAACAAGAGAGGGAAGGAACAAGATGGGGAAGGATGGAGGGAGTGGTGAGGAAACCAGCTTTAAAAAGCCTCAAAAGCCCATTCTCTATTTATCCATACTGTTCCCATGGCTTCAGTAATAGGAAGTCATCAAAACATGGGTTTTTAATTCAGTGGTTTTGTTCTTTACTCAATGAAGCTGAAAAAGTATTGGAATATTACAATTTTATTTGTCAGATGCTTATATGTTTGCATACACACATTGAGTAAGCCACATTCAAACATGTAGAAAATGCTCATTTCATCTTCAACTACTTGAAATTCCTTTTAAAATTTAAAAGAGAACTTGCTTAGTGGCCCAGAGCTTTTAATACAGACATCCCAAGGTCTTGGATTTCAATAGATATATCCCTCTAGCGTTCAGGACCATTCATCAAATTGATGTGATGATACCAATAAAGGAGTCATATCGACTTGAACCAAAACTCTGGTTTCTTCAAAAGGTTCTTTGAGAGATGTTTTCCCAGCAGTGTCTGCTGAGCTGCTGCACAGTGAGTTGAACTGTAGGTACCTCCTACAAGGTCAAGAATTTATTTATTCATTTCCCGAAATACTCAGTCCTCTAACAATGCCCTCCTAAAAACAAAGCCTCTTTCTTCTAAAACATGTGGTTATTCCTACTCAGAGAATCTCTAACATACTCAGGCTGAATAACCTCTTTATATGCCTAAGAAAAGTGAACCTCTCAAGCTCTGTTTAAATACAGGTAATTTTATATCAACTTTAATTTTTTCATGAAACAAAAGAATGTTTGTTGATAGGTGAAGAGACAGGAAAGAAACAAATTCATAGTGAAAACGAAGAAGCAAATCATTTCTGCCTTCAGCCTTAAATAACTAGCCATTTAAAGCATAAAAGCATGGTCTAACTCCTAAAAAATCATCTAAAATATAAACATACGTTATGGATTATAAGACTTATTTTTCCTAAAACCTACTCACAATTATACATATACATGTGTCACACCAACACATGTATGTAATAAGAAAGACAATACATTCCAACAGTTTGCTTTCTTCACAGACACTCCAATATTATACACTGAAACAATATGGACACCAAGTCAAACGGCTATTGCAGAGTCAGTAAGAAGTAACACTATATGTGAACAGGATGTCAGAGAACTGGGGCAGAAAAGAGACATAAAAGAGATCAGACTTTCTTTTACTGAAGCAGGAAAGGAGTGGTGAGGGGAGAGGGTATGGACTTCTTTTAAGAAAGGATTTGGTAGCATTTACAATGAGTGGCCTACAAGGTCAAGACAGCACAGGTTCCAGCTGCCCCTGAAAATCTTTTCAACGTTGCCACTAACTCAAGCCTGAGTTTGGGTAGGCCATGGTTTCAGAGATGACAGCCATCACTTTAACAAAGATTTTAAGTCACAAAAGATAGTTTGAAAAGACTTCTGTGATTTCAAGTGTTACAGCACAAAGCGGGCTTATTTCAAACTCCTAATTTTCTAGACATAATAGTACAGGGATAGGAACTGCCACTTACAGACTACTTACTCTGAATAGCTGCTTTCTATCCTGCAGCACATGGGAGAACAGTGGAGGGAAAGCAAATGCCTCAGACACAGAACATTCAAAGGCACCTTGTAGAGAAAGACCAGCTCCAACAGTCTGCACGACTTGGCTCTAACTTGAATAAGTGTGTTAACTCACCTAAGAAAAGGATGTGTACATGTGAAGGGAGGCTGATTTTTCCTAGAAACTCAGAAAAACTATCACCTGAGCTACAACTACCAGCGCTCATTAATGAAAAGCTCTGAAAAGTGCAGGGGCCCATGAGCAAGGTAATTTCTGCAGTGACCTGAATGCATCAGAGTCCCAGCTCCCTGCCTGCAATGATGGAAACTTTGATTTATCCAAATTCCCTTGTTGGACTTTGTCTCCTCCAGAAACACCAACATTCTGTAGAATTTAACTTTCCTTGCAGGTCTGAGACTAGGGAAAGATTATATTGGCCATGAGCACACAAGTATCCCAGCAACTGGACTTGTTCTATTTGCTACTCTCTTTCGTTTAAATATTAACAAATGTTGAGGATCTACTATGTGTCAGGCACCATTCTAGGCACTAGGGATATAATAATACATAATGGAACTTATGTAATAGTGGAGGGAAGAAGATTAAGAGAGAATAAAGAGATTATATATAAAATATATAATGGAATTATAAGCTCTAGGAAGAAAAATAAAGCAGTGAAGGAAGCCACTTTCAAGAATAAGACAGATCTCATAATCCAGTATCCATCTGCATTCTTCATGCATGACTGCTCACAGCTTTCACACCACATCACTATCCTTTCCTCTTCAGCAAGATGATAAGAATGCCCAGTGCTCCTTCTTTGGGCACCAGCGGTATGTGCAGATCAATATATGCAGGCCTGAAGTCCAGGAACTTTCACCCTAGTGATGCTCCTTTATCACATAGAAGTTGAACCAGTCTTTTCCCCTGCTCTCCAGCCAGTTTTGGACATGCTTGGAACTCTTCGCTTCTCTCCTCAGAAGGGTCTGTCAGTAATTAACCTTTTCGTATTCTCTTGATGCACGTATAACATCAGTCTACCCAAACTTTGGGTAGGGAGCCCATCAAGTTTGTAGGGTGACCACAACAGACATTAGTGGAGCTTGAAGTCAGAGAAGACCACTCTAGGAGGTATTTGATGGGTTAGGGAATGACCTATACAATATCTAGGGGAGGAACAGTTCAAGGGAGGAGAGGCCTGGTGTAGTGAAGGAAAGGCAAGGAGGCAGATAGGCTGGAGTAAACAAGGAATAAACTATGTGGGGAGCTGGGGGATCAGGGAGATCACGGCAGAAAGAAACAGATCCCATAGTGCCATGCAGGCGATGCTGAAGACATCTGGATTTTCTTCCAAGTAAAACCATCAGAGGGATTTGAGTAGTAATTTCACGTTTACCAATTTATATTTTAACAGAATCATTCCAACTGCTATGGCAAGAACAGAATTTAGGGGTCAAGAGTGGTGTTAAGAAGAGGCTATTGCAAAAGTTTCTAGAGGAAAGAAGCACTTACATCTAAATAACAGTGTAATTTGTAAGGTGAGGTTTGATTGTGGATATAGCTAAAGGTAGAATCTGAAAGATTTGCTCATGGATTGGATAGTACGTGTGAGAGAAACAGAAAGCTTCAAGGAAGATTCCTAATTTTTTTGTTTTGTTGTGTTTTGTTTTTTGGTTTTTGTTTTGTTTTGGTTTGGTTTTTGATTGATCATCTGGAAGAATGGAGTTGCCATTAACTAAGACAGTCAAGATGGAGACAAAGATTACGTTTTGATGGAGTGGGGATGTAAAAAGTCGGACTTTGGCTATTTTTGAGGTAAGATGTCAGATTTCTCAGTGCACACGTCAGGTAGGAATCTAGATATAAAAAACTAGAAATCAAGGGAGAAGACAGGATTGGAGATACCAATTTGAGAGCTAAGTTGTAGATGGTATTTGCAGCCAGGAGCCTATCCATGGAGTGACAATAGAGTGAAAAGAGTAAAGGTTTGAAAGTGAGTCTGGGGCATGCCAACATTTAGTCAAGAAGATCAAGGAAGGTCCAGCAATAAGGAGACTTTGAAGTCATAAACTGTCATTCTTGAGCCTGGTTCATATGAGTCCAACCTAAAGACATGTACTGATAAATTGAGTCCTGGTCCTGGAAGGCTGAAGACTACATCTTCAGTTTTGGCATATTCACTATGATAATTAAAAAATCTTGTGAGGCTTCTTCCAGAGAGCACCCCCTATTGTAGTCAACCTGTTTCTACTTGAGTTAACTCATTAATCATCCTATCACTTCTGGATGTAATTGTTATTACATTCCTCATATAGATGAAAGAACAAGAACTAGCCCAAGATCACAAAGCTCATAAGACATGGTTGTTGGTTAGGCTTAAATTTCAGGCTCCCCAACTCCAAGGGGCAAATAAATTAATTCAATGAATTGCCTTATGTCACATGGCAAATTAATAGAAAAGTTGTAATCAAATCCTTGATCTTCTCAATTCATTGTGTTTTCCCCCCACTGGGAATAAATGATGTGATCATGGAGAATTCTAGTAGTTTAGCATTTGCTGAATATTCTTGTATTTCCTGACAAGCCCTCACTGCAGAGCAAAGATTAACCATTCCTGACCTTCACTTTATGTGTCCATAGCAAGAGAGTTCAGGAACAGACAATTTAAGGAATAGGTAATGTAGAAAATAGCAAATGAATACTCAAAGAAATAATCCTGGACATAAGTTTTTAAATGTTAAATGAATATCAAATGTGGGAAAATCCTACTAACATACCACATCTACAATAAGAATACAGAATCTAAGAGGAGACATGCATAATATTTTTAGGGTTTCTGGTTTTTTTAGTCTTTTTGTGACAAGTCACTATAAAATTGTTAATATTTTATTATTAAAGTTTTATTTTAAAATAATCATGATCTATTTATATGGAATTTTACAATCAGTATTATATAATTTTTGTTAGTCAAAGACCAATTAGTTTTCAATACCTACAAAATTACTCTAATTTCATAAATACATTCTACAAAATTACTCTAATTTTGTAAATACATTCATGTAAAACATTACTGATTTTTTTTTTGAGACAAGGTCTTGCTCTGTCACCCAAGCTGCTGAAGGGCAGTGATGAAATCATAGCTCACTGCAGCTTCAAACTTCTGGGCGCAAATAATCCTGCCACCTCAGCCTCCCCCGTAGCATGGACTGCTACTGGCATACATCCCCACCCCTGGCTTTTTTTTTTTTTTTTTTCTGTAGAGATGGGACTCTCACTGTGTTGTCTAAATTGATCTCAAACTTCTGGCCTCCAGCAATCCTCCTGCCTTGGTTTCCCAAAGTGCTGGGATTACAGGCATGAGCCACTGCACTCAACCTACCTTTTGTTTAAAAACCTTCCATTTGTATTTGGCTTCCTCATTTACAGTTTTTCACATATATCTCATAACTGGATTATGAGAATCAAGGGTCAATTAGAAGAAGTAGGTATTGTTACTTATTTTATATAAAGAGAAGAATTATGGCTTAAAGAAGAGGAGTGAGCAACTGAAAGTCAAACAACAGGAGGTTGAAATTGAGCCTATGTCACTAGATTCCATAGCCAATGCACTATCAGACGGATTCCTACCTAAAGCTAAATTTCTTGGGAAATTTTACAAAGAAGGGATATATGTATCCTCAATGGAATTAGCATAAATAGCATAAAGGACAGATAGAAAAAGACGTGTATATTTTACATGCACTGCTACCTATGAAGTGTGAATCATTAGCTATTAAAATTAGCACTTATAAAAAGCCTTTAATATATACACATGGTTCTAAAATACCCAAAAAATTCCTGTGCAATTCCACTAGCATTTAGGCTGCTAACAGCTATTTATGTTATCCCCTCGTATTTCTACATTTGCAGTTTCTAAGCAGAAAAGAGTTTCTGGCACCTTATCAAGTTTTCTAAATGCTTTTGTATCTATTATGAAAATGTAAATATATCTTTGACTTATTTAAGGAAAATTGGGTTTTAAAAGAGAGATTACTTTCTCAACCATATAATAATATGCTTCAAATACTTAGGGAATGAAATAATAAAAAATACATAAATATCTTTAAGTAACTAGATCTTACAGGCAAAATCTATTGTTTTGAAAGCTACAGAGAATTGTAATGAAACTATGTCAGAACATCTTGATAACAATTAAAGTTTACATTAATTTTAAAATGCAAGTTTTAAAAAGTTACTAAAATATGGTGGGAAAAGTTTTTCAAAAGTTAATACTTTAATAGATTACATCTTTTACAGGACATGAAAAGGAGGAAACATGATAAGACACTCATAGAAACTAAGAAAATGAAAATATGATGAAAGAGCAAATGTTTTTAATATTCCCATTTTCGATAGAGAAAAAAGAATACATAGAATGCACTTAACCAGGCACAAGGTAAAGCCAAGATTTTAGCCTATGACTGTCTTTGGTCCCACTCAAAAAGTAACTGGCAAAACAAATGAACAAATAAACAAGTTCAAGATACCAAGATCAAGTTAGCATCATTCGATCTCTCCTATTGGAATTTTATTCTCTGGCACTACTGAATCTTCTTCATTCCCATATCATATCTAGATATGACAAAGAAAACTCTTGAAGGAATGATAGATTCTTTTGGAGAAAAGAAAGCAGGTTTCCTTTCAAACTGAAACACTCTCACACTGCCATAAATTGCTTCTTGTGTTACAAAATTTTCATCTTGTCAGCCTCAGAAAAACAAAACAAAATAATAATTTTAAAAAAACCTGTAAACTCTTAGGGGCTCACTGCAGGATTGTCTAAGCATTACTCATGAAAAATTTAACAAAATTTGTATAGTTTAAAAATGAATAAAAATATTTATTGAATACACTGGTACTTTAAAATAGCTCCCTTTTTATAATGGGAGATAAGCGTAAGACATTTTGTCAAATTTCAATATTCTTTACCAAAAGTATTCAGAATCATAAAGATGTTTTCTGGCTCCCAGGGAATTTCTTAGCTTTTAAGAAAACAAAACAAGGGAAAGAGATATAATTTTTAGAAAATACATTACTAATAAGTATAGACTATGCCTTGAGAATGTCAAAATGTGGGTGTTCTACATTGAC
Organism: Chlorocebus sabaeus; assembly: GCF_047675955.1. NCBI lineage: Eukaryota > Metazoa > Chordata > Mammalia > Primates > Cercopithecidae > Chlorocebus > Chlorocebus sabaeus. The sequence continues at coordinate 53,013,899 of NC_132926.1, forward strand.
ATATATAGACAAATTACATAGCCTAAATGTCAAACTACGAATAGTAGCTTGAAAAATAAGCATCATACATGCATCACACTGTAGGTCCTTGCTTTGTTAATTAGGTCCTGTTTTTTGTACTATTTGAGCTTCAGCTTCCTATATCCAATTGCCTATTTAACTTCTTCATCTGGATGCCCAATATATCAAACTTAACAGATCTAAAACATTAATTTTAATTCCTTGAATCTCAGTTTTCTTTATCTCAGAAAATAGTTCATAATTTTCCTAGATGTTTGAGCCAAAACCTGGGACTTATCCTCGATTCTACCCATTCCTTCACTTCCTATACTTGATCTAACAAGTCTTGTTAGCTTTCCTTCAAAATAGATCCCAAACTGGTATATTTTTTTTCCCAGTTTTTCCTTCATCTTTTTTCAACTACTCTGATGGGAATAAAATCCAAGTTTCTCCTCCAAGATTACAAAGATTCAAGCCCTACAAGATCTTGTCAATGGATTTTCCGGCACACCCTCCTTGTCTTCAAACATTCAGGTGGTATTTTCTGTGGGCCTCTTCCTTTTCAGTTTCTTCTGTCATGACTGCCACCTCCCAGCTTTTCTGTGCCTGGATCCCAATTGTCATATCAGGTCCTCAGCTCATAGATTACTATTTTTGTGAAGTCTTTTCTGACCACCCAGTCTAATTGGCAATGTCCTACTCCCACAGCCCATCATTCTCCATCACTGCATCCTGTTTTGTTTCTTCATAACACTTGTCATTGTCTGTAATTACTTTTCCTCTGTGTTTGCTGGGTTTATTTTCTCTCCCCCTCATCAAAGAGAGTATAAATTCCATGAGAGAAGCAGTTTGATTTGTCTTGCGTATCCCTGTATATCTAATCCTGTAATATTACTTGAATGAATGAATGAATGAATGAGTAAATAAATATGTTACATATATGGTCCTATCCCTAGATACATCCCTAGATACGGCTAACTGTTGACTGTGTTAGGAAGAATTATTTATATAAGACAAACTCTGCAGCAAGACTCCCCAGGAGGCTCACTGATGTCTACAGTTCCAACACATTCCTCACCAATCAATACTAAAGACAACATTAATATGAATACAGAACTAGACCCAATCAGATTGTACGATGGTGCTTTAGTAACCTAGAAAACTTGGTAGATTAAAAGTGAGGGAGAGCTGCTTTCCTAGTCTCAGGGGAAGAGAACAACTTCATCTCACCATGACTAACAGGAGTCAGTCTCTTTTTCTGGATAATGCTGCTGCCAGCAGTTTTAAGAAGTACATCTAATATTTATGCCAAAATAACTTTTGTAACTGGAGTTGCGAAAAAGAAAATCAGTGAGGGATGGGGTGCATGTTTGAGAGATGGGAATGGATAAATGCTTCTGGCCAGAGAAAACCAACCCTAGGGAGTCTTTGTGCAACTACACATAAACATTCAACTCACATTGTGACTTCTGCCTGCAGGTCAATTTCCTTTGGAATATGCTACTTACCTTGAGATTGTCAACAAATCTGAATCTGTTTTAAAAACACATGGTTTTGCTTTCTTTTAAATAACTGTCTGTGGGGCTTCAAACCATGGCTTATGAGACATTCCATTTTAATTCTTTGAAGGTGAGGACCAGGACCATGCCATGTGTTCATTCTCTGGCTCTACCTGAATCCACTGATGTGCTGGCTGTGCAGCAGAAACTGCGCCTTCCTTTCAAGGGAATGTCAGAAAGGAATATTGGACAGCAAAAATGTAAGATCTCCTTGAAGGGAAAAGATGTCATAACAGAATGACTTTCTCCTTTTCCTAATTTTTAATGCCAAGAACAGCTTGTACTCATTTTGTGTGAGGTCAACAAAGGGGATTAGCTAGTACAATGCTTCTCTGCTTAAAAAAAATGTTAAGTTTTCCTTTGGGTAAAGCTATATATATTTCCTTCTTTCTTCCTCAGTTTGCATTCAGGCAAGCATTTGCAGATTATTTCATAAACATCATTTTTTCTTCAAAGAGATTTAGTCAAAAATTAAAATTAAAAATTAAATTATTATTATTTTTTGAGTCAGAGTCTTGCTCTGTCACCCAGGCTGGAGTACAGTGGCACAAGCTTGGCTCACGCAACCTCCATCTCATGGGTTTAAGCAATTCTCCTGCCTCAGCCTCCTGGGTAGCTGGGGTTACAGGTGGTTGCCACCATGCCCGGCTAATTTTTGTATTTTTAGTAGACATCGTTTCCCCATATTGTATTTTTGTATTTAAATAATAATAATTTTGTATTTTTAGTAGAGATCGTTTCCCCATATTGACCAGGCTGAACTCAAACTCCTGACCTCAAGTGATCTGCCCACCTTGGCCTCCCAAAGTGCTGGGATTATAGGCATGAATCACCAGGCCCACCCCTAAAAATTAAATTAATTAAAAAGCAATCAGGTATTCTGTTTTCAATTCTCAGTTATAATTCTCTGAAGCTATAATCTTTTCTCCAAATCAGTGCAATACAGATTCAGAGAGTTAAAAAGAATATTTCATTTCATTAAAAAATTTAAAGGAAAACACTGAGAAAAGATTTGTAACCAATATGAAAAACTACTAATACCTTTATTATATGAAGTGGGAATTCAAATGGATAAGGTAAAACATTATGTGCCAAAGAAATAAATGAGTACAAGACACAAAAGAGATATTTTTAAAAGGGAAATACAGCTGGAAAACTCTCCCGCCTTGCCAGCAATCTTAACAGAGCACATTAATATATGTTTGTGTCTAGTCTATACAATTATAAACAAAAGTAAATACTCAAATTTACTTCTCTAATTAAAAACCACTGAGGCATCCTTTGTTCAAACAAAGTATTATTGAGGTGCTCAGGAAATTGGGTTTAATTCATGATATTTGAAAGGGTGGGCCTTGGAAATTGGCCTGCTTTTACTCTGACTCACCGTGTTTCAGGAACTTTTGAGGGAGCTTAAAAGAGCTTCTAATTTTCCAAGAAGCACAACTGGAAAACCACTATTTTTAATAACACCCAGTACTGACAGACACTGTGCAACAGGCATACTCCTATAATGTGCATGAGATTCTAAATCACTTCAACCACTTTGAACAGCAATTTAGAAATATTTTCTAAAAATCGCAGAAGCATCCATATACTTTGGCTATTTACATTCACTTCTGAAAACCTAAATTAGCTCAATGGCATGAAGACACTAAATGCAGCATTATTTAATTTGGTAAATTTTAGAAATAAGTAAATCCATGTATTCAACCATTCGATAAATATTTACTGATCAATGACATTACACAAACTAATGTCACCATTAATGGCTGACAGGAAACAGGAATAGTGGAGCATGTGGTTTAGAAAACAGATGAGCTTCACTAGGTAGCACCTACTGTATTCTGTACTAAAGTCATGAAATCTCATCTGAAGGTGACCTTAATCTTACTGGAGGGCATTAATTTCCTAAATTAACCTACTCCAGATATCACATTACCAAAAAGTACAACGAAAACTAGAAGAGAAAATATGTGAGGTTGTGGCATTCTAAGTGTATTACTGGGGTTCTTTAGGTTAAGACTACATCCCTTATCTGAAGTAAGGTCTCCTTGAAGAGAAAAAAATTCAAAAAATGTAAAACAATTATCTGAAACTCTTTTCTTGGCTATGAATCTATGGAATCTATAGTTATTTGAAGCACTCCAGACAAAAAATGGGTAAGAATGGCTTCTGCCACACGGAGGTGGGTCAGAAGCTCAACTGGAGGTTTCTCCTTGGTAAACTCCAAGCTCAAAATCAATCAAAGCAATTTGTACATCAGATTATCTAATTTCACATTTTTTTGTGTGTCCATCTTCCCAATGTAATCTCGTATCTTTAAAAAGTCTTATTTAAATGCCTCCAACCTAGTGTCAGCTGTGCTCTGGGTAACTGAAAAATTACATGTCCAGATTTTAGCCAAAGAGAAGAAGAGAAGATATCTCAGCACACCATTCATGCCTTAAGTAGGTGTGATGGTGGCAGAGGTGATAAGTGAGAGATCCTCTAGTCTAGGAAAGGTGGGTCTCAAAGACCAAGGTTCCATTGCCCCACCCCACGCAGGGCAATATCCTACTCTACTGTCATTCTTGAAGGGGCCGATGTGGATTTTATTTGTAAAATAATCAGATAACTAAAGATGAATTATTTATAATAATAAATAATAAAATAATATAATTAAAGAATTAAATAAATTTGATTAAAGAAAGTCACTTCTTTATAGTCTCAAGAATGTTTAGAAAATCATAAAGTTAAAGAAGAAGCATTTAGAGATATAAATGAAACCAGGAAACAGAAAATAACTTCTGAGGGCAAAAAAACAAATGAACCGATAAAGATAAACTTCAGGCTATTGCAACTATCTCTGCTTATCTATTTTTCAGATGGTGGCAGTTGATCAAAAGAATGTGGAAATGACTTCTTCAGGTAAGGAGACAAGTGCAAATCAAAGCAATATGAGTTTTTTAAAATTTTAATTTAAAGTAAAACAAAAAAATCCTAATATAATCACTTATTCAAAAGAAAAAATAGAATATAAATTATAATCAGAGTCAGTAGTCAGTAGTCATTTTTTTAAAGAACAGCATTTTAAAAGATTATTTTAACCTTAGAATAATTGCTTTCTGTAAACATAGCATGAATCTAATTTCATAATCTGCTGCGTGTTATGTTTGTAGAAGTTTTAATTATTCTAAACAGAAAGTCTTTGGGTCTGTCCTATCTTGCTACAGTACAAAGCACATTAGTACATTTTTGGATAGCTCTCTGTTTATTTTCTTTCACTTGTCTTATTTTATCTTGGGGTATTGCATGCATCTTTGTAAGTCAGCTAAACTATGTTCTGAAAGAAGGTGAGAGACAGGACTAGCTGGATTTCCTAGGCTAACTAAGAATTCCTAAGCCTAGCTGGGGAAGGTGACTGCACCCACCTTTAAACATGGGGCTTGCAACTCAGCTCACACCTGACCAAGCAAGTAGTAAAGAGAGCTCACTAAAATACCAAGTAGGCTGAAAGCAGGAGGTAAAGAAATAGTCAATCATCTATTGCCTGAGAGCACAGGGGGAGGGACAATGATCTGGATAAAATCCCAGGCATTCGAGCTGGCAGTGGCAACCTGCTTTGGGTCCCCTCTTGTATGGGGGCTCTGTTTCACTCTATTAAATCTTGCAACTGCACACTCTTCTGGTCCGCGTTTGTTTCGACTCAAACTGAGTTTTTGCTCACCATCCACCACTGGTGATCGCTGCCGTCGCAGACCCGCTGCTGACTTCTACCCCTCTGGATCCAGCAGGGTTTCTGCTGTGCTTGTAATCTAGCAAGGTGCCCACTGCCGCTCCCCATGGGGCTAGAGGCTCACTATTGTTTCTGCGCTGCTAAGTGCTGGGGTTCGTCCTAATTGAGCTGAACACTAGTCGCTGGGTTCCATGGTTCTCTTCCATGACCCACGGCTTCTAATAGAGCTATAATACCCACTGCATGGCCCAAAGTTCCATTCCTTGGAATCTGTGAGGCCAAGAACCCCAGGTGAGAGAACACAAGGCTTGCCACCATCCTGGGAGTGGCCTGCCACCATCTTGGGAGCTCTAACAACAAAGACCCACCAGTAACAAAGGTAGAGTATAAACAAAGAAATAAAAATAACTTTTTCTATCTCAATACTTATTCCTTCTGACATATTTTTTTCTGATAATGATTACACCTACCTTAGATTGTTTGCAAAGGTAGCGACAAAGTTCTCCAATATACTGAAACACAGTCACATCATACTTCTTGCAGTCATTCCAAAACTGGCTTGCTGAGAATTTCTTCTTTAACACACAAGTGGCACCTATAAGAAAAGACAAAAACAGGCACTAGGGAAAAAAATTCAAGGGCAGAATGAACATAAAACATAAATTATGTTTCTCTGTCTAGAACATGTTTGCTCATTTTAAAACTTTAATAACTTATCGTCAGTAATTTGTATCAAACTCATTTGGAAACACTGATTTTATTGTCCAAAAACTCTGTTTAAAATATTATAATTCTATATTTTTTAATTTTATTTTTTATTCTATATTTTTGTAATTCTATATGCTTTTTGCAATACACAGGACAAAAGCAACAGTCAAAATAAGTAAAAGAGTTAAAGTATTAGAGCATCGCTATTGATAAGAGTCATCCTTCTTCATAGAAGTCAAGAATATTCACTTGCTTTTGAACTTGAATGTATACATATTATTCAGTTTTAAAACTTTAAAGCAGTCTCAACATATCTTGAAGTCAACTGTTAGTAAGGTTGAATTGGCAAGATAGTACTAAAAAAAAGTTCTTAAATGACTGCAGAACCTAGTTTTCACAACAATGTATGTCCAGTGAAGATTTTAATGTCTTGACCTTCATCTTTATTTATGGTGGATATTGATAATATTCTAAATATTCTATTCTAAAAATTACAGCCTTTTAGACAAATATAAGTAGCAAATGATCTCCACTGTTTGTATATTATGTGACGTCTAGAAACTGACACATAATCTTGCATGTTTATGAATGGAATCTACTGAGTCACGAGCTCTACCAACTAATGTATTGAGTGTCTATGGCAGATTGTTTGCGAAGATGGCCTCAGCAATTTCTTCAAGGCTCTTACTTTTGCAATGTAAATTTGCTCCTTCTCCCTTCAAGAGGTGGCTTCTATTTCTCCTGGAATCTTGAATCTAGTCTGGCCCATGACTTGCTCTGATCAATGGAATGAAGGTGAAATAACCTATGTGACTTTCAAGAGTAGGCCTTAAGATTCATGCAGCTTCCATACTCACTCCCTTGGAACATTTCTACTACCATCTGAGGAATCTAGGGGTATATTGTTTGAGGGTGAGTGACCACAAGGAGAGAGAAGCCCAGCCAATAGCCAGCTCCAGCTACATGGCCAAATCCTCAGAAAACTGTTCTTTTCACCTCAGGAAAACACTGAATATGCCATAAAATTGTGTGGTTTTTTAAAATAAATATTGTGTTATAATAAAATAATATGCATATAATCACTCTAAATTCTACCGATAAAGCTTCAAATGTTAATAAACACTTGTTCTAATTATTACGCATTTTGAAAACTTATCAAAAAGGAAATAAAGCCTTACCCAACTCAACACATCCAGAAATTCCCAGGATAGCTGCTGAACTATGATACAGAGGAAGGGTTATATAAACAATGTCATCAGCAGTACAACCAAAAGCCCACAGGACAGCAGAACCCCTTAAAACCTGCAGCTGACTAATCACAGCTGCTTTTGGTAGACCTGGAAGAAAAGAAAAGAACAGGAAACATATATACACACACATACATATACATATGCATACATATTCATATAACTAGAAAGGAAGTAATAGAAAGGAAGATGATGCTGATAACAACTACACTAGCAATTGACACAAAATATATCATAGTCTATCTGCTTTGTAAAAGAGGCCATTCTGACTTTAGCAACGCTCCTTTGACCGGTTGCTAAGTAGGACTGTATCTCAAACACTATGTAATTTTATAGTTGGCCTTTCTGTATAGATCTAAGATTCTAGAAATTAATTACAGTGGTAGCGCACATTTGGTTTCAGTAGCTGTCTGATAAAGAGTATTTGGGAGGTAAGTTTTTGTGAGTCCTCATGTGTCTGAATATGTCTTTTTTTTCCACCCATACACTTGAATGGCTGCTTGTAAAGAATTCTAGGTAAGAAATTATTTTTATGCAGGACTTTGAAGGCATTGCTCTGTAATCTTCTGACTTCCATTATATATGTTGAGCAATTATCAGTCTTTCTGATTTCTTATGCTTTGGATGCAACATGGTATTTCTATTATTTCATTTTTGGAATCTTCTATTAGTTTTCAGTAGTCTATAATATCATGATGACTTGTACTGGGACCAGTCTCATCTATCCATTTCGCTGGGAAATTTGTAGACCTTTTCAGTCTAACAACTCAGGTCTTACAGTTCTAGATATTTTTGAATTTGAAAAAAAAAAAAATTCACACCCCCTTCTTCTCGTTCCTTCATTATTTCTGTTTTTTTTTTTCCCCATTGCTTTTTTTTGTTACATTTATTTGTGTGTTCATCCTTTCATCTTTAGAACTCTTGATTTTTTTAAGATAGCCCTCCTGGACAGAATCACTAATTTCCTAATTTTGTCTATCCTATTTTTCTACTCTTATCTTTTGCTTTACTTTTTGAGAGATTTATTTTCCAACACTTGTGTTCTCTGAATATTCCTCTTTTTGTAGTACGTTATTTTTACATTATTGACCCTTTTTGTCCCCATCTTTCAGAATATTAGCAATAACAATTTTTTGAAAATTTCTCCTATCTTGTCACTTTTCTCCAACATCCTTTTTATCTTTGGTTTGTATTGGTCTCAATCTAATCTAGAATATATTCAGGAGGATTTTTTCAAATATCTGGAGACTATTGACTATCAGTTTATGTTTGAAAGTGCAGACACAAAAACACAAAATAAACAAGCAAAACATTAACTAGAATCTCTGTGCCTGAAGAACACGTATTTACTAGTTGGTTTCTCTGTCCAGAACATTCTGTTGGGGGAATCCATCATGATCAATGTCTTTCAATTTTTACACATGGGCTATTCAGATTCCTCAGACAAGAATCTTAATGATTAAAACAGTCAAGTGTTAAAAGAAGTTACATATATTAAAGAGAACTTATATATATATATGTATACACATACACATATACACATATTTACAGAGAGGGAGACGTTCTCTTATATCCCCTACTTTTTAAACCCCTGTTCTTCCTGGTATTTTCAGAAGTTCATCTTTTCCAGAGAATACACCTCAGGACTTCTATCAGGGTGGGAGAAGCAATCCAGGACTACAGTTCCTTCTTAAACAAACTTCCCATAAAATTTCCACATTTATTTTCTGCTCTTTGAGGTACCTGGTACCCAATTTCTGAGCCTTTCTGGGGTTTGGTGGGGGCAAATGAGTTTTCTTCAAGGCTTTACCATAAGCTTCAGCTTCTTAGGTCTGCGGTATCTGCCACCACACTCAGTCATCATCTCCTTTTCTAAAATTTTGTAGCTGTCATCTCTAGTTCCATTCTTTTTGTCCTAAGGGACTGTGTATCTGCTCAATCTGCCAACTTCTAGACCTGTAATTATTCAGTAGATCTGTTTAGGTAGCCTGAAGAATCTCAGAGAGAAGCTCCCTGAGTCTGGACAGAGTAGCCACACACATATTAGCAGTTTTCAGTTCATTTATCAAAGCTGTTCTAATCATAGTAAAAAAAAAAAAAAAAAAAAAAAAAAATCCTATTCTCCAGTCTAAAAGGGATTACAATTAGGAACTGAATAGATTTTTAAAATGTAAGGAAAATTTTACTATGCAATAGTTACTTACAACCTATGCACAAGAAATAAGTAACAGAATACTAAGTCAAATCACCGATCATCTTTAAACTAATAATGAAAGCCTATTTAGGCTACCATTAATACCACTCAGTTTTTCCTAGAAATCAATTAAGTTTAACATATCTTTTGAATTCTCTTTCTCTTCTTTCTTAGGACTGAGTCTCACTCTGTTGCCCAGGCTGGAGTGCAGTGGTGCAATCAGCTCACTATAATCCCGAACTTCTGGGATAGAATGATTATCCTGCCTCAGCCTCCTGAGTAGCTGGTATTACAGGTGCATGCCACCACACCTGGCTATTTTTTTTTTTTTTTTTTGTAGATATGGGGTCTCACTATGTTGCCCAGGCTGGCCTCAAACACTTGGTCTCAAGTAATCCTCCTGCCTTGGCCCCCAAAATATGTGATTATAGGTGTGGGTCACTGTGCCAGGCCCTTCTTTTGAATTCTCAGGCAGTTTTATTATTCTTTGTTATTGCTGTTGTTTACTTAAAATAAAGTTTATTTACTTGATTTTATGCTGTATCTTTGTCCAAACTTGCAATGCCTTCAAGATTTCTTGTTTGTCATATAATTCAATTACCCTAACCAAAATCAGGAGAGCCAGCGACAGGTGCCTAAATTGCAGGTATACCTGGATTATGCTTAGGATTTAATAATTTACACAGGAATATAGAGAACTGTTTTCAGGTATATTAAAACACTTTTTAAATCCAAAAGAATCAGTAAAAACTATTTAAACTAATTTCTTTATTTTAGATATCACAAATTTGAGGATCAGAGAAGCTAACAAAGATCTTGCCTAAAAAGTCAAATATCATACACTGAGCAATGAGACTGGATCAGGGTGTTTGGACACTCCCGTGCCCTTTGTACTACCAAACTTTAAGAAAATATTGTCAAATGGGACAAACGCCAAATGAACAAGATGACTTTTCAAGTAAAAGTTAAAATAATTAACTTTCCATTCAAGTTGGAAACTTCTAGCATCTGAGATCCTTACATCTTCTTGCAAGCATGCGTTCTCAGATGGTTGGTCACTACCCATGGTAGAAATTTGCCCAACACCATTGCTTTGCAAATTTGTCGCATTCATTTTAGCCTTCAGAATAATTAGATCATACCTGTTGTTCCAGAGGTAAAAATGTAAAGACAAGTAGACTTGAGGAGTGAGACAACATGGCGGCTGCGTGGCACGGGCTCATCAGATGAGGTGCTCAGTTTTTCTTTGAGTGAAATTATGCCTTGTGGAACCGAATCTTTCATCCCCCAAACACTGATATTTTCTGAGAGGCTTGGAAGGATTTCTTCTACAGTTCCAAGCAAATCTAAAAGCCAAAGGGTTGGGAAGAGGTAAGCAAACCTTAAATCTCAAACCATTCACTTTGGAGTTGCTTTTGTGTATTGAAACAGGGATCAAATGTAAATAAAATGCTGATTTCTTTCTCATGTTGGACAAGTAATATCACAGCCATTTTATGGTTCTGTTTCAACAGGACCAACTGAAAGGGAAATTTAGTTATCGCCCGACAGACCAATGCAAGCAGTCCAATTCAGACTGAATTTAAGAGACTCTATTATTCAAATTATTGGTTTTCCCCTGCCAATTTTTAAATAAAACTATTTAAAACTCTGTCTGAATCTAAATTCAGGATACTGCACTGAACATTTTCCTTGAAGTACAACTCGGTAGCTAGTTATTCCAAAAAGCTGTCTGTAGGTTACTCTTCAGTTTCACTGTAATGCAAAACATTTGGGAGAATCCCCTGACTGCTCTGAAATTACAAGATCATTGTGGTTTAGAAATCATTCCAAAGTCAAAAGTTAAGTGAGTGGGTACTCCAAAATGGGGGAAGTGGGAGAGAGAGGCGAAGACTGAGAAATCACCTACTGGGTACAATGTTTACAATTCACACTTTGGGTGATGGGCACATTAGAAGCCCAAACCTCACCATTAAGAAATATATCCATGTAATAATCCTGCACATGTACCCCTTGAATCTAGAAAAATAAAAAATAAATTTAAAATTAAAAGCAATTAATATGTACTAGGTACAGGTCAAACAAATTTTAAGTTAAGTGAGCAGATTTAGAGATTTTCTCTGGATCACGTTAATTAAAGATAAAAGCCTTTGAAAGCAAAAGGGGCAAAAGAATGCCTTCCAGAAAAGGCAGTGAGACCCATGGTGCAAGGGAGCATGTGACTGGCAGGTAAGAGTGGACCCTCCATCAGTAGCTGTAGGGTGCAAGGCCTGGGCAAAACCAAAGTCGACCAGATAAGAAGGAAGAGTAGAAAAGCCTGAAGAATTGGTGTCTTCAGGCCTGAAGGACTTAAGAATCCTGGCAAGGTCAAGGACCTGGGTCACAATTCAAGGTTCAGAAAGAAAAAGGGTCAAGTTTCTTAGGAAGGATCTGCTACAAGGATAACAGAGGAGCAGCTGTTGAGGTGAGACTATGTTGAGTTAATCTGTGAAACTGAACCAGACCTTCTTGATTTGCCCATTAACCCAGGAAAAAAATATCATCTGTTCAAGAGGGGAGTAGTGGTGGAAAACAAGAGAGACAGAAGGTGGGAATGGGTCCTTGATAAGGAAATAATTAAGCACTGAGGTACCCAACACTCTGTGGGATACAAAAGAAACAATGTCATCATTCCTATACAGCCTTTTGTGTAAGCAAGTGAAGCATCATTTTTTTCTCCAGAGTAGAGAGGCATGCAATTATTTATATTATTTAAATTCATTTTAAATTAACCACTCCCTTACTTTAGCATGGATCTCTGACATGAAGTTCAACTTTTATATTCTACATGGCAACTCTGATTTTATTTCCTTATTTCTATAATATGCTATACATTCAGAAGGTCCAAGGGATTTCTGAATGCTAGATAGGTTATCTTAAAATCTATATTAATATCCTTGGGGATATTAAACAGTAGTACCCCACTGGCCTTTTGGAGGTAATGCAAGAAAAGTCAAACCTTACTGGCAACTACCAGAAGCTAAGAGACAAGAAAAAAATCTTGGATACTTCTGAGGGATCTTGACCCTGCTGACACCTTTATTTTGGATGTCTAGCCCCCAGAACTGTGAGAAAATAAATTTCACTTGTTTTAAGTCACCAAGTTTGTGGTACTTCATTATAGCAGCCTTAGGAAACTCATACATCAAGCTCACGAGTTGGTGGACGGTAGAATTAGTAATCTAACCATAGGCTAATTAACTCTAAAACTATAAAATTACCTCATAAAAGAAATAAATGGAGAAAAAGAAAAAACAATGGTGCTAAATGTAAAACAGATCCAGATCAGCCAGGCCCAGTGGCTCATGCCTGTAATTCCAGTTCTTTGGGAGGCCGAGGCAGGTGGATCACCTGAGGTCCGGAGTTCGAGACCAACCTGGCCAACATGGTGAAACCCCATCTCTACTAAGAGTACAAACAAATTAGCCAGGCACGGTGGTGGGTGCCTGTAATCCCATCTACTTAGGAGACTGAGGCAGGAGAATGGCTTGAACCCAAGAGGCGGAGGTTGCAGTGAGCTGAGATCACGTCATTGTACTCCAGCCTGTGCAACAAGAGCAAAACTCTGTCTCAAAAAAAAAAAAAAAAAAAAGGCCCAGATCAGAATGCTCAAGTTCTGTACATGAAAATATGGACCTTTACACCTAAAGCAACTATATATTTTCCTAATTTTTAAGGAAAATTTAAAAAATAATCACAAGATATATTCTGCTTTGAGTTTGAATTCAGAGTTCTGCATTAAACATTTCGCTGGAAACATAAGTCAGTATCTGGTTCCCTCAAGAGGCCAACTGTCAGTCATTGGGTTAGTTCTACTATAATGCAATACATTGGGGGAAAACTCTTGATTTACTTTCATGAAATCTATAACCCAGATTGATCACAAAGAAGCAACAAGAGAAATATGTCAAGTGGGACTAAGCAGTTTATAAATAAAACCTATATGAAAGTAGAAGGCAACACAGAAATAATGAAGTTGATATGTGGCAGAAAGTGGGGTTCATAGCCTGAAGATGTCTTATTAATTTTTATTTCTATAACAAAGCTAAGTAAAATGTAAGAATCCAGGAAAATGCCTAGTTCTACTTAACACACACATCATGCTGCTGTATACAGATTGCTTTGGCAAGATGTGAAAAACCACCAAGGATGATGGGAGGAGTGACAAGTCAGAAACATGAAAAAGCTGTATAAGCAAAGGGTCTAGACTTTATTTTTTAATGTTAGTTCTAGATTTTGTTGTAATGACTTTTTCTCAGGTTTTGAACTTGTAAGTACAAGTCTCTGAACTGACTCATTTTATTGCTTTAATTTCAAAAAATCTCATCTGGAATGAGAAATTTCCAGCACAAACTCTTATATGTTCTTACTGATATGTATGTCTAAATTGGGAAAATAAGTGCCGAGAAAGTTAAAATATGATTAAGTGTGGCTCCAAATCTTTGTTGGAATTGTAGAGCCCAAAGAAACTAAGTGTCTACCAAGAGTGATACTTTTTACAGCAAGAAAAAAGGAAGTGAGAAGGTTCCTAGGAATCAGAGGAATTACAATGTCATTTCTTTCATAAGTTAAAATTAATTTTATTTAGGTGAAATGCTTAGAATTCTCAAATAGAATTTAGTGTAACCAAATTATTTCTTCAACAGTGGTAGGAAATGTGGGTGAGGATAGAGGAAGCTAAAATAAAACTTTGAAAAGTCATGTAGGGGATAAAGAATCATTATCACTGCCAGTCTTTCTTAATAAAATGAAATCTTGGCCAGGCATGATGGCTCATGCCTGTAATCCCAGCACCTTGGGAGGCTGAGGCAGGTGGATCACCTGAGATCAGGAGTTGAAGAACAGCCTGGCCAACATGGTGAAACCCTGTCTCTACTAAAATTACAAAAATTAGCTGGGTGTGGTGCTGGGCACCTGTAATCCCAGCTACTCGGGAGACTGAGGCAGGAGAATCACTTGAGCCTGGGAGGCGGAGGTTGCAGTGAGCCAAGATCATGCCACTGCACTCCAGCTTGGGAGACAGAGTGAGACTGCGTCTTAAAAAAAAAATATATATATATATATTTTTCATGTCCTTTAACAGTAAATTCTGAATATTGTCTTGACACAAAATAGCATTTGTTTAAATACTTTAAGGAAATGACTTTGTCTCATGAGGATTTATGCTTCAGTGAAATGTATTACCATTGATACCTGTAGAATTATAAGTATCTCAAAAGAATGATGTGTGGTCTCCTCCATTCTTCTGTTCACTCTACCTGGCCACATACCATAGGTGCTAGATAGATAACTGGTTACAGAAACTGAACTTTGTACCATTTTCATCGTACACTACTGCAAGAAAATGAGACAGCTGGATTTTCTGGTTTTTTTTTTTTTTTTTTTTTTTTTTTTTGAGATGGAGTCTCCCTCTATGCGCCAAGCTCGAGTGCAGTGCCACAATCTCAGCTCACTACAACCTCTGCCGCCCAGGTTCAAGCAATTCTCCTGCCTCAGCCTCCCAAGTAGCTGGGATTACAGGTGCCTGCCACCACACCTTGCTAATTTTTGTATTTTTAGTAGAGACGGGGTTTTCAACATTTTGGCCAGGCTGGTCTCGAGCTCCTGAGCTCAGGTGATCCATCCACCTTGGCCTCTCAAAGTGCTGGCATTATAGACATGAGCCACTGCACCCAGCCCGACAGCTGGATTTTCTATGACCTTTAACAAAGTCTGCATTGTAGGCTTAATTTCTGTTTTCAAAGAAGCATGTTCATTCAAAACTTACATATTTTTTTCCTCCCACATGCAGTGTACTTTATTAGGTGGGGTTGCAAGTACAAAAATGTTAATTATAATCCCTGCGTAAAATCCTTTAGCATTTATTTTACAAACTGATTTCTTGTTTCTTCATCAACATTAGATCTTATTCACATTTTTGAGACTGTAAAATATATGGGTAAAAATTTTATATATCCCTCTAATATGCCATTAGTATGAGTTATATTATTTTTGCTGCACTAAAAACTATATTATTCTACATAAAACAAGCTAATACTTTCAAAGATATGGGATAGGAATTGATTGATTATAGCTGTTAATACATTGGTAAGCATTTCAACTTTAAATTTTTAGGCACTAATAAGCCTAATATGAAATTGAGCTACAAATGGTTAACTTTAGCTTTCCATACTGCAAAGTAATGTTAGAATTCAAAGTGAAATTAGAGATCTTGCCACATACTTATAGTTACCATCTTATTGTGTAGAGTAGTTCAACAGGCTTGTCACATAATGCACGGGTAGCTATGGTTTCTAAGAAAATTGATGCTTAAATAAACAATGTCTTCAAGCAATTCATATTGAGCTATAGATATTAATACTTCATATAAGGTCCAAAAATTCACTTTATCATGACTAATATGCCAGCTATTTATATAAATATTAGTTTATTAATAATCATACTAACTCTAGGAAGTATGTTTTATCTTCATTTTAAGGAGACTGAACATAAGGAATTGGAAGAAAATTGAACATTAGAAAAAACTGACTGACCTGCGTAAGTTAATACATGATAGAGTTTGTGTTTTCATTCAAATATACTAGACTTCGAAATCTATCCTGTTAACTTTAAGACCTATACTACTACACTGCCATTCATTACATGTATTTTTAAAATCAGTTATCTAAACATGATTTATTAAATAATTCTTCTCTTTTCCATTGGTAACTCGGACTATTCCACTCAATTCTCTGTCTAGTTTTGTGATATTATACTTTTTAATAAGTATAGCTTTAAAATATCTTTATAGAGCTGGTAGTATTAGTAATTTCTCATTAAACATTATTTCTTATTTCCCTATTTCACCCATTTTTCAACACAAAGCTTGCAATTAGGTTGTCAAAAACCCATTGTTCTGATACAGTTTACAAGTTAAGCTATTTGACTTATTTTTCCTGTTAATGGATATTATATGTGCTTTAACAACAATACTCAAAGAACGCTGGAGAAAATGGCTTATTTGACTTAGTTTTCAAACTGTATCATTTGTGAAGTTAAAAATAATTTTAGATTGCTTTTGCTATATCATATCTTTCCTCTTGACATAAAATAAAAACTAATAATAGTGTTAGAAAAATATATCAAAATACATATTTGGACAGCTTGCAATACACTGCTGTTGAAATCATCATCTGAAAGTCATGTTAACCTGATTAAATAATTTTATTCGAACACAAGCTGATTAAACTTCTGTTCCTCTTGGATTTTTCATGTGTTGCTTGCCAAGATAATTTAAAGATTTGTGAATCAAATTGCTTATGCATCAATCATGTTATATTCAGTTCTGAGAAATATAAATTATTTTTCCTTAAAAATATAAAGATTCAACATTAAGTATTGGCTATATTATTTGTTTATGGGAGCAGGAATTGGAACCTGTGAGAAGGGAGTGAAGAACAAGAAAAGTTAACACCTGGAATACAGGAAAATTGCCCAAGAATGGGTTCCAACTTACACTGCGGACCCCACCAGCTTAAAAACAAAAACATATAGTTTCAGGAAAACACTGGAATTCTGGATTGATTCCCTAGAGTATAGGATTTTCAGCCAGAGAAACTGGATTCAAACGTCACTTCTGACACTTGCTAGTTGTGTGACCTTGGACAAGTCACTTCATTTATCTGAGTCTCCCTCTCCTCTTCTGAAAAGTGACTCCATACAACTTATACAGTTGCTGAGATAATTAAATGGACTATATAAACCATTCATTATAGTGCCTGACCCAGAATCAGTCCTCCTTAAATGGTGTCTGCAGAGGTGGTTGTTGTTATTACTACTACTGTTGGTTGTGATGATGATGACATACAATGAGCTCAAGCTCATTAAATAGAAAGTTCAAGGCTGAAAAGAGGAGATCACAGACCCTGCAAGGGAGAGAAACAGATTGGGAATCCAGGTCCTTACATGGGAGAAGTGCTTCTAGTGATTCTGGCGTGTTTTGTTTCCAAATCAGACCATACCCTTCCTCTTCCTACCCAAAAGGGTATAACCAGGCAGGGTGAGTTGGGGCTCACTTAACATAGCAAAGTTCTCAAGGAATGAGATACACAATTGATGAATAACAGAAGCACAAATCTTTCTATTGCAATAACATATTTTTCCCTGGCATGATTTAACTGGCCTGAATATATGCACACAAGTTTCTAAGTGGGTGTATGTGTTTTCAGTCTCAGTTGTTCCCACATTTTTGAGGGGAGCAGATGGAATATTATTATAACATAATTTATACATATTATTATAACCAAAATTACACAAAAAAAGAAAAAGTCAAACACTTCATTTGATGTTATTTTGAACACATCACCTGTTGCCAATGAATAATTATTACTGAAATGGCACAAGAAGGCATGTTGCATCTGGCTTGCTATTTTTCAGTAAGAAAGTGGTGAAATTAGAAGAGTAAATGCAGACGAAAGCAATCTACAGACAGAATCATTAGTAAGTAAATGATATATATATATTTAATATATATTATATATAATATATAAAAATACATATATATATATATTTATTTATTTATTTAAAAGCCAGTGAATACTAAGGTAGTATTTCTGCAAGACTCGGATCCCATCAGGGCTATTTCCCTCATGACCTCTTAGTTATTAACAGTAGAAGAACCCTCTTCTTTTTGGCCAGAGAAGAGCTAGTGACCTCACTCCAAACTTGTATCTGAGAGCATTCCAACCTTGGCCACTGAGGGTTGGGAAGTAGTTATGGATGTACTGCTACTGGAGAGGACAAGAAAGATGTTTAAAGTCAACTCACTAGGTTTGTGTAACACACTACGTGGGTTTCCCTCCATACAACAAATCTCAAATGAAGAGACCTGGGCAAAAGTGACTCCTTACTATGGGTGGCTGTCTCTGCCATTACGTAGTTAAAAATGATGATTGCATCCATTTGTTGAATATACTTTATGATTCTGGTATTCTGTTGGGTTCTTTACATTTAATTCACACAAGACCCAATGATAATCATTGATCAAACCTATGTGATATAGCCTACTACACACCTAGGCTGTACGATATAGCCTACTGCTATAGGGGTCTGTCTTGCTTACCTCTGTCTGAACCACATGATTCATCTTTCTACCTCAATATACTCTCTGTGGGGATATAATGATTTAATAGTACACCATCAGAAACGTCCAATGACAATCCAAGAAATCTGAAATTTAATGTGCTAAAAACAATATGTTTATATTGTTTACCAATGAGATTCCAGATGCCAGCGATACAGTATTTTAAGTATAAAAGTGACTATGATCTAAGCTACATCTTATTACAAAATCTGTTAATTAATCAAAATAGAATTTTTCCATCTTTGGAAAACATATATCTCATTTATGTTTGAAGGTATGCCAGAAAGAATGGTTGAC
Source organism: Chlorocebus sabaeus (assembly GCF_047675955.1). Taxonomy (NCBI): domain Eukaryota; kingdom Metazoa; phylum Chordata; class Mammalia; order Primates; family Cercopithecidae; genus Chlorocebus; species Chlorocebus sabaeus. The sequence goes on from NC_132926.1 coordinate 53,032,779, forward strand.
TTCTCCAGCAACCTACTTACTGAGCCAATCAACTAAATAGTCTTGGCTTAAAACTTCAGTATCCCAAAGTGGCTTTTTTAAATACAAAAACTGATTGTTGGTGTTAAAAACAAAAATAAGGAAACAATGCGATTAGTTATTGGCAAGGAAAAGTAAAAGCTGGCACAAGTAAAATTGCAAAATTAATTGGTTCTACTTAAACAACAATTCAGTCAACAGAAAAGTCTGAATGCTCTATTTTCAGAAATAACCAGTCCTATGTACTTTAAGATGAATCTCTCAGGAAACCAGCTTTGGAATGTTTCCATCTTTTCAGGGACACTGTGGCCCTCTTGGTTGGCCCTTGCAAACAGAACTTATGGCTTTATCAATTATTAGCACAACTTGGAGTTTACCTTTGCCCCTAGACCCTTTCCTCTTGTAGTGAAAATAAGATTAAAATCAGTGCTCAACAGTAAACATTTGTGTTTTTATCGTTCCAAGATAGCTGAATAGGAACAGGATCAGTCTATAGCTCCCAGCATGAGCGATGTAAAAGACAGTTGATTTCTGCATTTCCAACTGAGGTACTGGGTTCATCTCACTGGGACTTGTTGGACAGTGGGTGCGGCCCACAGAGTGTGAGCCAAAGCAGGGTGGGGCATCGCCTCACCTGGGAAGCACAAGGGGTCAGAGAATTCCCTTTCCCAGCCAAGGGGAGCTGTGACAGATGGTACCTGGAAACTCAGGACACTCCCACCCTAATACTGCGCTTTTCCAACTATCTTAGAAAATGGCACACCAGGAAATTATATCCCGTGCCTGGCTCGGTGGGTCCCACGCCCATGGAGCCTTGCTCACTGCTACCACAACAGTCTGAGATTGAACTGTGAGGTGGCAGCAAGGCTGGAGGAGGGGTGTCTGTAACTGCTGAGGCTTCACTAAGTAAACAAAGGGGCCAGGAAGCTCGAACTGGGTGGAGCCCACCTCAGCACAACCAGGCCTGCCTGCCTCTGTAGTCTCCACCTCTCGGGGCAGGGCATAGCTGAACAAAAGGCAGCAGACACTTCTGCAGACTTAAACATCCCTGTCTGACAGCTCTGAAGAGAGCAGTGGTTCTCCCAGCAGGGAGTTTAAGATCTGAGAATGGACAGACTGCCTCCTCAAGTATGTCTCTGACCCCCGAGTAGCCTAACTGGAAGACACCTCCCGGTAGGGGCTGACTGACACTTCATACAGCTGTGTGCCCTTCTGAGATGAAGCTTCCAGAGGAAGGATCAGGCAGCAACATTTGCTGTTCTGCAGCCTCTGCTGGTGATACCCAGGCAAACAGGGTCTGGAGTGGACCTCCAACAAACTCCAACAGACCTGCAGCTGATGGTCTTGACTGTTAGAAGGAAAACTAACAAACAGAAAGGAATAGCATCAACACTAACAAAAAGGACATCCACACAAAAAATGCCATTTGTAGGTCACCATCATCAAAGAACAAGGGTAGATAAAACCACAAAGATGAGGAGAAATCAGAGCAGAAAAGCTGAAAATTCTAAAAATCAGAGCACCTCTTCTCTTTCAAAGGATCATAGCTCCTTGCCAGCAATGGAACAAAACTGGATGGAAAATGAATTTGATGAGTTGACAGAAGCAGGCTTCAGAAGACCGGTAATAACAAACTTCTCTGAGCTAAAGCAGGATGTTCGAACCCATCACAAAGAAGCCAAAAACCATGAAAAAATATTAAACAAATGGCTAACTAGAATGAACAGCATAGATATGACCTTAAATGACCTGATGGAGCTGAAAACCATGGCATGAGAACTACATGACGCATGCATAAGCTTCAGTAGCCGATTCAATCAAGGATTGAAATGATATCAGAAAGGATATCAGTGATTGAAGATCAAATGAATGAAATTAAGCAATAAGAGAAGCTTAGAGAAAAAAAGAGCAAAAAGAAGCAAAGTCTCCAAGAAATATGGGACTATGTGAAAACACCAAATCTATGTTTGATTGTTGTATCTGAAAGTGATGGGGAAAATGGAACCAAGTTGGAAAACACTCTTCAGGATATTATCCAGGAGAACTTCCCAACCTAGCAAGGCAGGCCAACATTCAAATTCAGCAAATACAGAGAACACCACAAAGATACTCCTTGAGAAGAGTAACCCCAAGACACAAAATTGTCAGAATCACCAAAGTTGAAATGAAGGAAAAAATGTTAAGGGCAGCCAGATAGAAAGGTCAAGTTACCCACAAAGGGAAGTCCATCAGACTAACAGCAGATCTTTCAGCACAAACTCTACAAGCCAGAAGAGAATGGGGGCCAATATTCAACATTCTTAAAGAAAAAGAATTTTCAACCCAGAATTTCATATCCAGTCAAACTAAGCTTCATAAGTGAAGGAGAAATAAAATCCTTTACAGACAAGCAAATGCTCAGGGATTTTGTCACCACAGGCCTACCTTACAAGAGCTCCTGAAGGAAGACTAAACATGGAAAGGAACAACTGGTACCAGCCACTACAAAAACACATCAAATTGTGAAGACTATTGATGCTAGGAAGAAACTGCATCAACTAATGAGCAAAATAACCAGCTAAAATCATAATGACAGGATCAAACTCACACATAACAATATTAGCCTTAAATGTAAATGGGCTAAATTCCCCAAGTAAAAGACACAGACTGGCAAATTGGGTAAAGAGTCAAGACCCATCAGTGTGCTGTATTCAGGAGACCCATCTCACCTGCAGAGACACACATAGGTTCAAAATGAAGGGATGGAGGAAGATCTACCAAGCAAATGGAAAACAAAACAAAAAGTAGGGGTTGCAATCCTAGTCTCTGATGAAACAGACTTTAAAAAAACAAAGATCAAAAGAGACAAAGAAGGCCCTTACAAAATGGTAAAGGGATCAATTCAACAAGAAGAGGTAACTATCCTAAATATATATGCACCCAATACAGGAGCACCCAGATTCATAAAGGAAGTCCTTAGAGACCTACAAAGAGACTTAGACTCCCACACGATAATAATGGGAGCCTTTAACACCCCACTGTCAATATTAGACAGATCAACGAGACAGAAAGTTAAGAAGGATATCCAGGACTTCAACTCAGCTCTGCACCAAGCAGACTTAATAGACAGCTACAGAACTCTCCACCCAAAATCAACAGAATATACGTTCTTCTCAGCACCACATCACACTTATTCCAAAATTGACCACATAGTTGGAAGTAAAGCACTCTTCAGAAAACGTAAAAGAAAAAAAATTATAACAAACTGTCTCTCAGACCACAGTGCAATCAAATTAGAACTCAGGATTAAGAAACTCACTCAAAACCGCACAACTACATGGAAACTGATCAACCTGCATCTCAACGACTACTGGGTAAATAATGAAATGAAGGCAGAAATAAAGATGTTCTTTGAAAACAATGAGAACAAAGACACAATATACCAGAATCTCTGGGATACGTTTAAACAGTGTGTGGAGGGAAATTTTTAGTACTAAATGCCCACAGGAGAAAGCAGGAAAGATCTAAAGTCACTACCCTAAGATCACAATTAAAAGAACTAGACAAGCAAGAGCAAACACATTCAAAAGCTAGCAGAAGGCAAGAAATAACTAAGATCAGAGCAGAACAGAGGAGATAGAGACACACACACAAAAAAAACGCTTCAAAAAATCAGTGAATCCAGGAGACGGTTTTTTGAAAAGATAAAAAAAAAAAAAAAAAAAAACAACCAAAAAACTGATAGACCATTAGCAAGACTAATAATGAAGAAAACAGAGAATAATCAAAGAGATGCAATAAAAAAAAGATACAGTGGATATCACCACCGATCCCACAGAAATACAAATTACCATCAGAGAATACTATAAACACCTCTATGCAAATAAACTAGAAAATCTAGAAGAAATGGATAAATTCCTGGAAACATACATCTTCCCAAGACTAAACCAGGAAGAATTCGAATCTCTGAATAGACCTACAACAGCCTCTGAAATTGATGCAATAATTGATAGCCTACCAACCAAAAGAAATGCAAGACAAGATGGGTTCACAACCAAATTCTACCAGAGGTACAAAAAGGAGTTGGTACCATTCCTTCTGAAACTATTCCAATCCATAGAAAAAGATGAAATCCTCCCTAACTCATGAGGTCAGCATCATCCTCATACCAAAGCATGGCAGAAACACAACAGAAAAAGAGAATTTTAGATCAATATCCCTGATGAACACCGATGCAAAAATCCTCAATAAAATACTGGCAAACCTTATCCAGCAGCACATCAAAAAGTTTATCCAACACGATCAAGTTGGCTTCATCCCTTGGATGTAAGGCTGGTTCAACACATGCAAATCAATAAACTTAATCCATCATATAAACAGAACCAAAGACAATAAACACATGATTATCTCAATAGATGCAGAAAAGCCTTCAAAAAAAATTAAACAGCCCTTCATGCTAAAAACTCTCAATAAATTAGTTATTGCTGGGATGTATCTCAAAATAATAAGAACTATTTATGACAAACCCACATCCAATATCATAGTGAATGGGCAAAAACTGGAAGCGTTCCCTTTGAAAACTGGCACAAGACAGGGAAGCCCTCTCTCACCACTCCTATTCAACGTAGTGTTGGAAATCCTGGCCAGGGCAATCAGACAGGAGAAAGAAATAAAGGGTATTCAACTGGAAAAGAGGAAGTCAAATTGTCCCTGTTTGAAGATGACATGATTGTATATTTAGAAAACCCCATCATCTCAGCCCAAAATCTCCTTAATCTGATAAGCTACTTCAGCAAAGTCTCAGGATACAAAATCAATGTGCAAAAATCACAAGCATTCCTATACACCAATAACAGACAAACAGAGAGCCAAATCATGAGTGAACTCCCATTCACAATTGTTTCAAAGAGAATAGAACACCTAGGAATCCAACTAACAAGGGATATGAAGGACCCCTTCAAGGAGAACCACAAACCACTGCTCAACAAAATAAAAGAGGACTCAAACAAATGGAAGAACATTCCATGCTCATGGATAAGAAGAATCAATATCATGAAAAGAATCAATATCGTGAAAGGTAATTTATAGATTCAATGCCATCCCATCAAGCTACCAATGACTTTCTTCACAAAATTGGAAACAACTACTTTAAAGTTCACATGGAACCAAAAAAAAGCCCACATTACCAAGACAATCCTAAGCAAAAAGAACAAAGCTGGAGGCATCATGCTACCTGACTTTAAACTACACTACAGGGCTATAGCAACCAAAACAGCATGATATTAGTACCAAAACAGAGAGATAGACCAATGGAACAAAACAGAGACCTCAGAAATAATACTACACATCTACAACCATCTGATCTTTGAAAAACCTGACAAAAACAAGAAATGGGGAAAGGATTCCCTATTTAATTAATAGTGCTGGGAAAACTGGCTAGCCATATGTAGAAAGCTGAAACTGGATCTCTTCCTTACACCTTATACAAAACTTAACTCAAGGTGGATTAAAGACTTAAATGTTAGACCTAAAACCATAAAAACCCTAGAAGAAAACCTAGGCAATACCATTCAGGACATAGGCATGGACAAGGACTTCAGGACTAAAACACCAAAAGCAATGGCAACAAAAGCCAAAATTGACAAATGGGATCTAATTAAACTAAAGAGCTTCTGCACAGCAAAAGAAACTACCACTAGAGTGAACAGGCAACCTATAGAATGGGGGAAAATTTTTACAATCTACCCATCTGACAAACGGCTAATATCCAGAATCCACAAAAAACTTAAACGACTTTACAAGAAATATTTCAAACAACCCCATCAAAAAGTGGGCAAAGGATATGATCAGACACTTCTCAAATAAAGACATGTATGCAACTAACAGGCACATGAAAAATGCTCATCATCACTGGCCATCAGAGAAATGCAAATCAAAACCATAATGAGACGCCATCTCACACCAGTTAGAATGGCTAAAATGTCAGGAAACAGGTGCTGGAGAGGATGTAGAGAAATAGGAACGCTTTTACACTGTTGGTGGGACTGTAAACTAGTTCAACCATTGTGGAAGACTGTGTGGCGATTCCTCAAGGATCTAGAACTAGAAATACCATTTGACCCACCCATCCCATTACTGGGTATATACCCAAAGGATTCTAAATCGTGTTGCTATAAAGACACATGCACGCGTATGTTTATTGTGGCACTATTCACAATAGCAAAGACTTGGAACCAACCCAAATGTCTATCAATGATAGACTGCATTAAAAAAATGTGGCACATGTACACCACGGAATACTATGCACCCATAAAAAAGGATGAGTTCATGTCCTTTGTACGGACATGGATGAAGCTGGAAACCATGATTCTGAGCAAACTATCACAAGGACAGAAAACCAAACACCACATGTTCTCACTCATAGGTGGGAACTGAACAATGAGAACACTTGAACACAGGGTGGGGAGCATCACACACTGGGGCCTGTCATTGGGTTGGGGGCAGGGGGAGGGATAGCATTAGGAGATATACCTAATGTAAATGGCGAGTTAATGGGTGCAGCACACCAACATGGCACATGTATACATATGTAACAAACCTGCACATTGTGCACATGTACCCTACAACTTAAAGTATAATAATTAATAAATAAATACATCAATAAATATATAAATAAGAAAAAGTAAACATTTTCCACTTTATCAGACCACAAGTTGAACTGAAAAGAACTAGGAAGAGTGATAGCCTTGAAGGACTAACCCATTTTCCATATACTGCCTAACTCATTTTTGTTTGATATATAAATATTATATGATAAAGGTTATTTGAAAAGTTCTATACCTTAGAGATCACCAGTGTGTAAATATATTTTTCCATATTCTGTGAGTTTAAAAACTTTATACAAGATATTGGTATGTATCTATTAATCTAAAATACTTAAATATTTTCATTATGGTCCTTGCAATTGATCTTCCTCTTTCTGCACCTTCCTTCCCCATTGAAGAAGGGTCTGCTTCAACCATTCAGATTACACCAAACAAGTATCATTTTTCATATTTCAATTCTATTTCATTAAGCAACCCATCTTCCTAGGTTCTTTACTAATTAGCCACTAAACCCCAGGCTTTTCTTTACAGTTCAGGGTAAATAGGTGTAGCCTAAGATGTCCTAACTCCAAGGTAGGGGGAGGAGGAAGGGTAGAACTTGGTGAAAAAAAGAAAAAGATGCATGCATGGATCAGGAGAAGAAATAGAAAGGGCCCTAGAGTCTGCCAAGAGCCCACTTTCTGGCTCACAGGTGGGAGCACAACCTTGTTAGGCAAGTCCTAGCTTGCAGACAGTATAAAATAGGAGCAGACATGAAGAAAGGAATTAATGTACTTTCCATTAAATATATCTCTTCTGCAAATGTAGTCATCCTTGATAATGCACAATTAGAGGTAGGTGGGTGTGTCACAATGAAGTCAGATAACTTTCCTATTCATCATTTTGTCAGCTGATAAAATTTAGAACTGACCAAGTTCTCTGTGTGTTCGTGCACTCACTGAAGGTACCAGTAGCAGTAAAACTGTCCCTGTCTCAAAATGGTAGGAAGCAGAGATTTCATAAAAGTTTTCTGAAACTGCATGCCTGAAAGGAGGAGATAGGTGTTAAATCAGCATAGAATTGTAAAACTATTTTGTACTCTTAACATGCACACTTCACTCATCCAAAATATTAGTTATGAATTATCCTAAAGAAAAAAAAAAAAGGTAGGAAAGCAGGTGGGTTGCCGTTCTGTATAAGCAGACCACACCCCATACTCTACCTGCGCCCACCACTAGGGCTGTGGGCCCACAGGCGCGGATGCAGTTCAGGAGGGAGTTGGAGCGAATGTTGGAGTTGAGAAAGGCCACCACGCAGCCCAGCTTGGCGAGGCCGAACCACACGTGAACGAAGTCCGGCTCATTGCTCATCAGTAGAGCCACGGTGTCCCCCTTTTTCAGAGAGGAATGGTTCAGGAAAACATGGGCCACTCTGCTACTCCTTTTGTCTACATCCTGATAGGTATAGATGTCTCCCTCATAGATGATGAAAGGTTTCCGAGGTTGTCTTTTGGCATGACTCAAGAATTTATCCAGCACAGTCACCAGCTCCCCTCTCTTTTCGTACTTCTTCAGACGAATTATAACGAGCAGCACCTTCACCAGGAATAAGAAGTCATCCCAAAAGTAAGGGAACAGGAGTTTCTGCACGAAGTGCAGGACGACCATTCCAGCCCCTAGAACTGTTAGCCATGACAGAAGCATGGGGGCCACGGGACCAGAAGGCAGCTCTGATCTCAGCCCCACCAGCGTCCTTCTCTTCCAGGCACAGCTCTCCGCGGAGACCGCCGGTCCTCACTACTCAGGGCTTACACCTGAAGTTCTTGTCAGCTTTTCCGGGGCGGAACGGGGTGGGGAGGAATCCTGAGAAACAGAATCAGAGCTTTGCACTGAAAAGGTCGCCCCAAGTGGTGCTGAAGATTAATCTTGGGTCACTGGGCGGCTGGAGAGCAGGGAGCCTCCGACTCCTGCGAGAAACCAACACAGCCACCCTCAGGGGTCTCGGAATCTACGACCCCAGCGCTGCGTCCTCGCCTCCCAACCGCGACAGCGGCCCGTGCTCTGCGGGTTCTCCAGGACTTTCCAGCCCTCTTCTCTGTGAGGGCTGGGTCAGTCCTCCCCTGATTCTACGACCCTAAACAAACCTCACCACCCTCAGAAGAAGGTCCAGGGACAGAAGCTTTTCTCCTCTCAGGTAGTCTTTCCCGCGATCTTGAGTTGGAGGCTGAATTCCAGCCGAGAAAAGCTGGGGTGACGATGACTGAGAAGCGCAGTGATTTAAAGTCTCTACGCACCAGAAACCGCGCAGGGGCTCAGGACCACGCCTTGGCCCGTGGCCGCAGGGCCAGCGAGTTCCAGGACTCCTGAGCGCTGCCCGCGTCCAGCCCCGCCCAACCCCGCCCAGTCCCTCGGATGCAACGGGTCCCCGAGAACTGCTCATAGGTGACCCACACGCCCACTGGAAGGGGCTGCCCCTACCCCAGCCGCAGCTCGCACTCCGAGTGTCGTTAGGCTGGCCTAGTGTAGCTCTCCTCCGAATCGCGGCAAGAGTGTTGCCCCCCTCCTTCGGCCTCCAGGCTCAGTGCCAACCACTTCTACTGGAGTGCCGCAGCTGGAACTGCCTGGGCCCCTCCGCCAGCTCGTCCCTGGGCGCGCGTCTGGAGAAGCGTGTCGCGCCGACCTGCTCACACCCCAGGGAGGAGGCCCGCGACTGGCGTTTCTGGCGGGGAAGAATGTGACAGTCCCGTGGGGGGAAACCTAGAGATCTGGAAGGCTTGGGGTCACAGGAGAACCAGGGTTGCTAGAATTGGGCGGCGCGGGGGCCCTGGCGAGGCTGGTAAGGTAGAACAGTGTCGCACAAAAGGTCACCCATTGAACCAGTTAATAACTAGAGAATGGAAAGAAAAGAACAAACACCAAAAAGCTGCAGAGAGAGAGAGAGAGCGGCAGGGAGGGAGGGAGGGAAGGAATATTTATGAACTGGACAGATCCAATAATTTTTGTAATAAAGGAATATTTGGACACATCACAAAACTGTACTGTTCTTTACAAAAAGTATTTTTGGAAAACATATTGATAGGTTGGTTTTTACATTTATATTAGAACTCTGTCGTTAGAGGACCAAGACAGTGCATTTTACAAAATCTGGCAACAATATTGATTGACAGCTTCAGTCGATATTCATATTTAAAAATAAAACAAAGTTTATAATGCTATTTTCAGTCCTTAAAAATAACAGGATTCCCCCCTCCCTGAGACAGATCATTTAAAGAATTATGTCTTCAAACTAAGGATTCTAAAGGGAGTGGGGAGGTGGAGTGGAGAAGTAACAAGTTAGTGGAATGGATAACAAAATTTTATACGAAGATGAAATTGTACTAAAGATAAAAAACTAAAGAACATTTCATTACACGTATTTTTTCTAGCAGACACCATCATCCTAGCTGCCTGCTTTTAAGTGAATATAAATGGTTAATTGCATGTGTTAAAATAATTAAGGATGGCCTCAGCTTGTCAGGTGTTTCTCCCTTCTGCCTTATGTTCTGCAAATGGATTCTGGCTAACCTCAGATTCTGTAATAAAAAAAAACCCTGATAATTCCAAAGACGAGCTCCAGTTTATTCATCTGAAAATGACTACTTTGAAGTCACAGTGAAGAGCTCTCTGAAAGCCAAAGGAACATAGGCTCTTAAAGCCCTTTTCTGTAAATGACAAAAAAATGCTTTCTAAATTTACTCAGAAGCTCTGATCTTTTCGATTCAGAAATATCTTTTTAATTAAGAAATAGTATCAAGTAGCTTATAACTTGCAATGTTATGCAATGTTGAAAACATTGCAATGTTGAAAAATGTCTTTGACATTCTATTGTTTTCTCTTCTAGCTTTAGTCTACTTAAGTCACCTCCAAATAACATTTAAAGAACACAAAAGAATATGGAGCAGTTGGTCTCAGACTTTTGTAATTTTAAAGAGTAAAATCTGTCCTTCTCCAGCGGAGATACAGAAAGATAGGCGTGGCATTTCTTTTATTTTGCTACATTTAAAACATTAAGCACACGTTACAACACTGACCATCTACTGTTACCATTGTTTCATAAAGAGAGGATTTATTTCAACATTTTAAAGAAGGAAGGGAATGCCACTTATAATAGAGGACCACATTTTAAAATGAATAAAATTAAATTCACAAAAAACTCATTTTGCTACACTTATTTTTCTTATCATGGACATTCTAATACCATCCTAAGGCATGAAACTAAATTTTTAGCAATTACAGATACAATGAATTTAGAATATATTCAGCACCGCAAATGTGAGCTTGTTTGATTTATTAGGAAGAACTACAAGTAAGTATATGTTGGGCCAGAATTTGTACTAACCCAAACCAATTTTATGCCTGAAATCTCACCATGGAAGAGGTAATCAATGAAAAATCTTGGGACAGTTAGCAGTATTGTGTATATACCTATATTAGCCCATGTATCTGTTTCTATTTTGTCCAGAAATTTTGCATTCACTTTCAAATGCTACCAAAGGCAGCTAAGTAAAATAAATACAATTTTTAGCTAGAATAATTAAGTATTTTGAAATGGGAGAAACACAGCGACAGTTAGTTGCAAGTGAGTAAATCTATTATTTCACTAAAATAAAGAGAAATAAACACATAGAAATAGTCTAGACATTCCTGCTAACATTACTTTTGAATAGGAACAGTGTGATATTTCTCTGGTTCTCCTTTAGAAAATATAAAGACTGTATGTTTTTCTTTAATGTAATTTGAAAATAAAAATATTGTGACTAAATGAAAATCAAAGCCAAAAAAAGTTTATTTTTAATCTACATATGGTCTCCTCAACCCCTTCTTCATTTCTGATTTGACTTTCCTCTTTAACCCACTACCGACCACCGTTGCACCCTCAGCTCTGTAGAAGACGAATTGTTTAGTGAGTAGATCAAAGTAAGACTGAACAAATAGCAACATATGACAGACATGGAGCTCACAGGATTTTGCCACTGTAGCCTAAGCATTCTGACTCTGTGCTGTCAAATCACTTGTCTTCATGTCTTCTGATGCAATTCTATAGCAGTCATCATTTGGATTATGGGAGGTTTTAGTAAAAACCAAGAAATTTAGAAAGATGCCAAACAATGCTGGGTTGGTGGCTAAACATCATGATGAGTGCTTGAAATGGGCCAAGAAACTCTGACTATCTAGACTGCAGCTGGGTCTTGGGAAAGGGGATGGCAGTGAGGTGAGTGAGGGAGTTGGATGTCTCTGAAAATGAATGGGAGAATGCTGGATGCAGGAGTCATCCACTTTACAATTCTACCTGGGAATGGGGTCCTGCTCAGTTTTTAATTACTGCTTTTAGGATCTGATGATAACTTTGGTTTTCATGGGAAGTTTACTCTTCCTATAATCTAATGTTTATTTGTATTAATGAATAATCTTTGCCCAGATTATTACTCAACACAAGGACTCATGAAGCAAACTGAACATTAAAAATAAGAGGTGTGCATGGAGCCTTGCTCACTGCTAGCACAGCAGTCTGAGATCTAACTGCAAGGCAGTAGCAAGGCTAGAGGAGGGGGGTCCGCCATTGCAGAGGCTTGAGTAGGTAAAAAAGTGGCAATGAAGCTCGAACTGGGTGGAGCCCACCACAGCTCAAGGAAGCCTGCCTACCTCTGTAGACTCCACCTCTGGGGGCAGGGTACAGCTGAACAAAAGGCAGCAGACACTTCTGCAGACTTAAACGTCCCTGTCTGACAGCTTTGAAGACAGCAGTGGTTCTCCCAGCATGCAGTTTGAGATATGATAACAGACAGACTACCTCCTCAAGTGGGTCCCTGACCCCTGAGTAGCCTAACTGGGAGTCACCTCCCAGTAGGGGCTGACTGACACCTCATATGCTGGGTGCCCCTCTGAGATGAAGCTTCCAGAGGAAGGATCAGGTGGCAACATTTTCCATTCTGTAATATTTGCTGTTCTGCAGCCTCTGCTGGTGATACCCAGGCAAACAGGGTCTGGAGTGGATCTCCAGCAAACTCCAACAGACCTGCAGCTGAGGGTCTTGACTGTTAGAAGGAAAACTAACAAACAGAAAGGACATCCACACCAAACTCCATCTGTACATCACCATCATCAAAGACCAAAGGTAGATAAAATCACAAAGATGGGGAGAAACCAGAGCAGAAAAGCTGAAAATTCTAAAAATCCAAAATCTAAAAAGAAGCATCTCTTCTCCTCCAAAGGAATGCAGCTCCTCACCAGCAACAGAACAAAGCTGGGTGGAGAATAACGTTGACAAGTTGAGAGAAGGCTTCAGATGATTGGTAATAACAAACTTCTCTGAATTAAAGGAGGATGATTGAACCTATCACAAAGAAGCTAAAAACCTTGAAAAAAGATTAGACAAATGGTTAAGTAGAATAAACTGTAGAGAAGACCTTAAATGACCTGATGGAGCTGAAAACCATGGCACGAGAACTACATGACCCATGCACAAGCTTCAGTAGCCGATACAATCAAGTGGAAGAAAGGGTATCAGTGATTGAAGATCAAATGAATGAAATGAAGCCAGAAGAGAAACTTAGAGGAAAAAAAGTAAAAAGAAATGAACAAAGCCTCCAAGAAATATGGGACTATGTGAAAACACCAAATCTACACCTGATAGATGTACCTGAAAGTGACGGGGAGAATGGAACCAAGTTGGAAAACACTCTTCAGGATATTATCCAGAACTTCCCAACCTAGCAAGGCAGGCCAACATTCAAATTCAGCAAATATAGCGAATACCACAAAGATACTCCTTGAGAAGAGCAACCCCAAGACACATAATTGTCAGATTCACCAAAGTTGAAATGAAGGAAAAAATGTTAAGGGCTGCCAGAGAGAAAGGTCAGGTTGCCCACAAAGGGAAGCCCATGAGACTAACAGCAGATCTCTCAGCAGAAACTCTACAAGCCAGAAGAGAGTAGGGGCCAATATTCAACTTTCTTAAAGAAAATAATTTTCAACCCAGAATTTCATATCCAGCCAAACTAAGTTTCATAAGTGAAGGAGAAATAAAATCCTTTACAGACAAGCAAATGCTGAGAGCTTTTGTAACCACAGGCCTGCCTTACAAGAGCTCCTGAAGGAAGCACTAAACATGGAAAGGATCAACTGGTACTAGCCACTGCAAAAACATGCCAAATTGTAAAGATTATCAGTGCTAGGAGGAACCTGCATCAAGTAACGAGCAAAATAACCAGCTAATATTGTAATGACAGGATCAAATTCACACATAACAAAATTAACCTTAAATGTAAATGGGCTAAATGCTCCAATTAAAAGACACAGATTGACAAATTGGATAGAGTCAAGACCCATCAGTGTGCTGTATTCAGGAGACTGATCTCACTTGCACAGACACACATAGGGCTCAAAATAAAGGGATGGAGAAAGACCTAGCAAGTAAATGGAAAAAAAAAAAAAAGAAAAAAAAGCAGGGGTTGCAATCCTAAGTCTCTGATAAAACAAACTTTAAACCAACAAAGATCAAGAGACAAGGCCATTCCATAATGGTAAAGGGATCAATTCAACAAGAAGAGCTAACTATCCTAAATGTATATGCACCCAATACAGGAGCACCCAGATTCATAATGGAAGTCCTTAGAGACCTACAAAGAGACTTAGACTCCCACACAATAATAATGGGAGACTTTAACACCCCACTGTCAATATTAGACAGATCAATGAGACAGAAAGTTAGCAAGGATATCCAGGACTTGAACTCCGCTCTGCACCAACTGGACCTAATAGATATCTACAGAACTTTCCACTCCAAATCAACAGAATATACATTCTCCTCAGCACCACATCACACTTATTCCAAAACTGACCACATAGTTGGAAGTAAAGCACTCCTCAGCAAATGTAAAAGAACAGAAATTATAACAAACTGTCTCCCAGACTACAGTGCAATCAAACTAGAACTCAGGACTAAGAAACTCGATCAAAACCACTCAACTACATGGAAACTGAACAACCTGCTCCTGAATGACTACTGGGTACATAACGAAATGAAGGCAGAAATAAAGATGTTCTTTGAAAACAATGAGAACAAAGACACAACATACCAGAACCTCTGGGACACATTTAAAGCAGTGTATAGAGGGAAATTTTTAGCACTAAATGCCCACAAGAGAAAGCAGCAAAGATCTAAAAATGACACCCTAACATCACAATTAAAAGAACTAGAGAAGCAAGAGCAAACACATTCAAAAGCTAGCAGAAGGCAAGAAATAACTAAGATCAGAGCAGAACAGAATGAGATAGAGACACAAAAAACCCTTAAAAAAATCAATGAATCCAGGAGCTGGTTTTTTGAAAAGATCAACAAAATTGATAGACAACTAGAAAGACTAATAAAGAAGAAAAGAAACAAGATTCAAATAGATGCAATAAAAAAGGATAAAGTGGATATAACCATCAATCCCGCAGAAACATAAACTACCATCTGAGAATACTATAAACACCTCTATGCAAATAAACTGGAAAATCCAGAAGAAATGGATAATTTCCTGGACACATACACCCTTCCAAGAGTGAACCAAGAAGAAGTTGAATCCCTGATTAGACCAATAACAGGCTCTGAAATTGAGGCAATAATTAATAGCCTACAAACCAAAAAGTGCAGGACAAGATGAATTCACAGCCGAATTCTACCAGAGATAGAAAGAGGAGCTGGTACCATTCCTTCTGAAACTATTTCAATCAATAGAAAACGAAGGGATCCTCCCCAGCTCATTTTATGAGGCCAACATCATCCTGATACCAAAGCCTGGCAGAGACACAACAAAAAAAGAGAATTTTAGACCAATATCCCTGATGATCATCGATGCAAAACTCCTCATTAAAATACTGGGAAACCGACTCCAGCAGCACATCAAAAAGCTTATCCACTACAATCAAGTTGCCTTCATCCCTGAGATGGAATGCTGGTTCAACATATGCAAATCAATAAATGTAATCCATCATATAAACAAAACCAATGAAAAATACCACATGATTATCTCAATAGATGCAGAAAAGGCCTTTGACAAAATTCAACAGCGCTTCATGCTAAAATCTCTCAATAAACTAGGTATTGATGGGATGTATCTCAAAATAATAAGAGCTATTTATGACAAACCTCACAGCCAATATCATACTGAATGGGCAAAAACTGAAAGCATTCCCTTTGAAAACTGGCACAAGACAGGGATGCCCTCTCTCACCACTCCTATTCAACATAGTGTTGGAAATCCTGGTCAGGGCAGTCAGGCATGAGAAAGAAATAAAGGGTATTCAATTAAGAAAAGAGGAAGTCAAATTGTCCCTGTTTGAAGATGACATGATTGTATATTTAGAAAACCCTCTCATCTCAGCCCAAAATCTCCTTAAGATGATAAGCAACTTCAGCAAAGTCTCAGGATACAAAATCAATGTTGAAAAATCACAAGCATTCCTATACACCAATAACAGACAGAGAGCCAAATCATGAGTGAACTCCCATTCACAATTGTTTCAAAGAGAATAAAAAACCTAGGAATCCAACTTACAAAGGATGTGAAGGAACTCTTCAAGGAGAACTACAAACCACTGCTCAATGAAATAAAAGAAGACACAAACAAATGGAACAACATTCCATGCTCATGGATAGGAAGAATCAACATCATGAAAATGGCCATATTGCCCAAGGTAATTTATAGATTCAATGCCATCCCCATCAAGCTACCAATGACTTTCTTCACAGAATTGGAAAAAACTTTAAAGTTCATATGGAACCAAAAAAGAACCCAAATTGCCAAGACAATCCTAAGCAAAAAGAACAAAGCTGGAGGCATCATGCTACCTGACTTTAAACTACACTACAAGGCTATTGTAACCAAAACAGCATGGTACTAGTACCAAAACAGAGACATAGACCAATCGAATGGAACCCAGACCTCAGAAATAATACCAGACATCTACAACCATCTGATCTTTGAAAAACATGATAAAAACAAGAAATGGGGAAAGGAGTCCCTATTTAATAAATGCTGCTGGGAAAACTGGCTAGCCATATGTAGAAAGCTGAAACTGGATCTCTTCCTTACACCTTATACAAAACTTAACTCAAGGTGGATTAAAGACTTAAATGTTAGACCTAAAACCATAAAAACCCTAGAAGAAAACCTAGGCAATACCATTCAGGACATAGGCATGGGCAAGGACTTCAGGACTAAAACACCAAAAGCAATGGCAACAAAAGCCAAAATTGACAAATGGGATCTAATTAAACTAAAGAGCTTCTGCACAACAAAAGAAACTACCATCAGAGTGAACAGGCAACCTACAGAATGGGAGAAAATTTTTACAATCTACCCATCTGACAAACGGCTAATATCCAGAATCCACAAAGAACTTAAACAACTTTACAAGAAAAAATCAAACGACCCCATCAAAAAGTGGGCAAAGGATATGTTCAGACACTTCTCAAAAGAAGACATTTATGCAGCCAACAGACACCTGAAAAATGCTAATCATCACTGGACATCAGAGAAATGCAAATCAAAACCACAATGAGATACCATCTCATACCAGTTAGAATGGCGATCATTGAAAAGTCATGAGACAACAGATGCTGGAGAGGATGTAGAGAAATAGGAACGCTTTTACACTGTTGGTGGGACTGTGAACTAGTTCAGCCATTGTGGAAGACAGTGTGGTGATTCCTCAAGGATCTAGAACTAGAAATACCATTTGACCCAGCCATCCCATTACTGGGTATATACCCAAAGGATTCTAAATCATGCTGCTATAAAGACACATGCACACGTGTGTTTATTGTGGCACTATTCACAATAGCAAAGACTTGGAACCAACCCAAATGTCCATCAATGATAGACTGGATTAAGAAAATGGGTACATATACACCATGGAATACTATGCAGCCATAAAAAAAGATGAGTTCATGTCCTTTGTGGGGACATGGATGAAGCTGGAAACCATGATTCGGAGCAAACTATCACAAAGACAGAAAACCAAACACTGCATGTTCTCAATCATAGGTGGGAATTGAACACAGTGTGGGGAACATCACATACCAGGGCCTGTTGCGGGGTTGGGGGAGGGCGAAGGGATAGCATTAGGAGATATACCTAATGTATATGTCGAGTTAATGGGTGCAGCACACCAACACCACGGCACATGTATACCTATGTAACAAACCTGCACATTGTGCACATGTACCCTAGAACTTAAAGTACAATAAATAAGAAAAAATAAGAGGTGTGCTGTTTGAGAATTGGGGGCTGTTAACATTACTACATGTCTGACACCTCAAACACTTCTTAAAATATAAAAATTTTATAGCACCAAATAAGTGGTCCTATAATGATAGACTTAAGAACAATTTCCAAACAAATGAAATATTTAACCATCACTTCTGCCACTCATTACAAACTATGCCTAGAAATTTATGGCAGTCAGGACCCTGCCAAGAAGATATTTTACTCATGTATTTTATTCATTTTTTTAAAACAGCTGTCTTATGTCCAGATACTTCCAGTTATGACAATTCCCTTTTCTCGATGTTGACAAAATTTACTGTTTGGAAAATATATTTATGTAAATAAATAAATGAGGACACTGAGTCCTCAAGCCAGCTTCCTTTCTATTTTATAAGCCACCTACATGGAGGAAGCTCATGTGATCATTAGTGAGGTAAATCAAAGAAAGTCTCTGGCAACTGTTGTTAAGAATTAACAATACTCCAGTGTTGCAGTGAGTCGTTCCATGTGCTCCCACTCTTGGATTTCTCAAAAGGTCTAAGATTTAGTCTCGAGGGTGTACGAGGAGTGGGAATTCTGAGATGTAGAGTGGAAATCCCACCTGAATATATTCTGAAATTTTACAGCACTGAATTTTTTTTCAATGTTTTTTCAATGACTTGATTATAATAATTATCTTTCCCTGGGTAGGCAGTTGGTTTAGCACTGGTGGCCCAGGGCTGGCACCACTCTGC
The DNA here is from genome assembly GCF_047675955.1 of Chlorocebus sabaeus. Classification (NCBI taxonomy): domain Eukaryota; kingdom Metazoa; phylum Chordata; class Mammalia; order Primates; family Cercopithecidae; genus Chlorocebus; species Chlorocebus sabaeus. The sequence goes on from NC_132926.1 coordinate 53,051,390, forward strand.
CAACTGGAGTTTCCGCCTATGAATTCAAGGCAGCTGCTTCAGCTCTCGCTCTCTCCTGGCCATCAGGAAGGGAAAATGGGCCCAGGAAAGTCAGAGCCAGTTGCTGTTTCTTTGTTTCAATTTTAATTTTTAACTTTTCATTAAATAAAAAATGTGAAATATACATAATGGTAGAAACAATAAAATATTGACCCACCCCCTCAACATGCTCATCACACAAGTTTAATGATTGTTAGTATTATATTCAAATTGTCGTATCCATTTATTTTTAGATGTTTTAAATAAATTGCAGACGACACGGCATTTCTCCCCCAAAACATCTCAGGGTGCATCTCTGACAAAAAGACATTTTCCTACCTAATCACAATACCATGATCAATCCTGATAAAATTAATAATTCTTTAATACCTTCTAATATTTAGTTCACATTTAATTTTTTTCATAATGTATTATAGAGTTTGTTTGTCTAAACTAGAATCAATTTCCTATCACAACCTCTTTATATTTGCCAGAGGTTTACTTGTTAGAACAGGTCACAGATCTTGTAGAGTGTCCCACCTTCTGCATTGGTCTGACTGCTTCTCCCTGCTCTCGTTTAATGTGTTACTCTGTCCCCTAATTACCCCTGAAATATGCTAAGTCTAATTACCATGTTTAATTCCATGTAAACTGATAATTAGACTTACAGTCTTCATGAAACTCAGGTTAAACGTTTTGGCAAGACTACTTCATAGGTGATGCTATGTACTTTATGTCATATTACATCAGGATAAACCTAATATCTGCTTGTGAATTGGACAACACATTGCTATTGATGATGATACCTGACTACAGGTTTCAGGTGGTCACATTTGATTATGTTTTTCCTCTTTCAGTGTGCTGCCGCACAAGTACCAGGAAGGGGTACTTGGACCCTCTGTGAATGTTCAGTTTTCTATCAATCTTTCACTCAATTATTTTAGTATCCTTTAGTGATTGCCCATTGATTGCCTGAATCAATTATTTCATAGAGTTGAAAAATGATCCTACTAGCTGACATTTATCTCCAAAACAGCTTTATTTTATTAACAAGAATCATATGATTATTCTGAAATACAGTTCTTATAATAAAATGAGTGGAAGAGTCAATTCTTTCCTCAACAATCAACTTGCAAAGTGAAGACTTCCTGCAATACTTGTCTCTGTAATTGACAAGTGCTTTTTAATGTTGTTTTTACTATCATATTCTAAATATGTAAAACATTAAGTTCAAAATATATATATCTTTTACACATACATATACACTCAGAAAATTTGGCTTTCATCTTAACCCTTTCACCCTTATTGCCAGTGCATTTATAGTAGTAATTTTTGCTTTCAGTTCACTCTTCCAATATTTCTTTCTGCAAATACAAGAAATACATGCCTATTTATATTTTTCCCTTTTTTATTTTACAAAACATAGCTTGCTATATACAAGCTATGTTTTGTAAAATACATCTGCCCCTTGCCTTTTTCACTTAAAGGATCCTGGTAATCACAACCTATCATTATGCAGGCAGCATCTTCATTTTAGATATGGTTGCATATACTTCACTGTGGGATAATATAATAACTTATTCAACTCCCTCCCTACTGACAGACATTTAGGCTTGCTTCCATTTTTTTTGCCATTACAAATAGTGTTACAATTAATGAGTCTGTACATGTTATACACTTTTCTAGCTGTAACTTTAGGATAGCTTCTTAGAAACGGGATTGCTGAGTCAAAGGGTAAACATATCTGTGAATTTTCTGGATCTTGACAATTTCCCCTTTCTATTGGTTGTACCATTGGCATGTACTGCATTGGTGTATGAGGATACTGGGCAAGTGAAAAAGAAGTCTCTAATGAGACTACATTTCAATAAGGAAAAGTAGGAAATACTAGGAAATATATAAGATGTTCTCACAAATATGTACAAGTTAACTAAAGTTATCTATTGTAAAGGTTTTTGTTCTATATCCTATGGACATTGTTTAAGTATTTCATGCCTATAGAAAGTAAATTTTGTTTTATTTGACATGAAATTATATAATTCAAAATCCATACCAGTTTTATGCTCCTTGCAGTACTAAATTAGGAAATTAGGAAAACACATTTAAAGCAAAAGCTAAACTAAACAAATAGACCTTCTCAGAGATGAGAGATATGGTAAGCAATGTGGCCTCAAAATCCAGGCCACACACTTCAAAGATATGTTGTTCTCCAAACTATTATAATAATGTATGTCCTGACTTGCTTTAAGAGGCACACACATTTTGGCTCATTAAATCAATAAAGTTCATGAGCTGCCTTATATAATATCAAATGAAAGCCTAATAGTTACATGCAAGGAATGTCTGATGTTTTCAACAAGAAAAACTTGTCAACTCTTTACAATTAACTTCTGAACTCACAGAAAGATTCCAAAAGGCCTAATCTGGACTATTTTCAATCTGAAAGTGTCATGAATAGAACTACAAATTTGATTTTTTTTTTTTTTTTTTTTTTTTGGCTAATGAAAGACAGAAAAAGATGGAGAAAGCCTGCTACTCCATCACAGCTATAGGTCTCCAAGAAACAGTCAATGCCAGATCTTGTGGCCCTGTTCGAACAACCTGAAAACTGAAATAGACTTGTGATTTGCACCTATCTCTAAAAATTAGAGTATAAAGGACACATTTTCTATCAATAACATTCCAGAAGAAACTCAGGCTAGAGGACTTAATGGGAAGGGTAGAAGCACAGTTAGAACTGGCTACTGTCATCTGGGCACATCATTAGTCAAAGGTGAGGTATCTGAGTGCCTCTTGAAACTCAGGACTATTTTTGAAAAGGTTCTAGAGGAAATCCTAATTAATTCAGTCACATTTTACCAGGAAAGCTTATTTCTGGCATTCTACCTGTGCCTTGGCATGATACTGGTGAACTACTGGTGATATTAAGCATACAAAATCTGAGCTTCAGGGTCACCTGATGATGTCCACCTGACATAATGACTCATACTCTACAGAACATACCTGTCTGACCAGGTGGACCAAATCATTTTCTGTATCTGTTCTTGGCACCCAAGCACTCTAAGATCGGATCTCCGTGTACCTACATATTGATCTTCCCACTCAGATTAAACAAGATTGCCCAATTCAACCTCCTGCTATGAATCATCACCAGCAATGTACACTCACATCTTCCCATCCTCTGTCTTCCAAGATTACACAAAACTAAGAATCCTAATTTATATTCTTCTCTTAGCGAACCTCTTTCAAAAATTCCACATACTTATATAGTTCTATGCAGTACCCACTTCCAAGCCAATAGTGAATGCAAAGAACACTGCAAACTGAGGGGTACCTCTGGTGCTGTATTACCTAGTCTATCATTCACTTCTTTGGAACACAATTGCCACATTGTAATTCTCTCCAGGCATTTAGTCGGTAGGCTTTCATCATTACAACAGCTTTTATTCCTCTCATTATCATTGTGGCTATTTCCAATAGCAAGCTAGGATTTACAGAAGGAGCATGACAAATAAAAAGATACAAAACTAGGGCCATAGGCACAGCTTCTTCAGGTCCCTACATATCAGAAAGCCTAGGCAGTCATAAGCTACAGCTCTCATTTCTCCAATATTATTCTACTTGGACCTTCCACTAAAGCAAAAAGAGGTTCTGTGGCTGATGCTCAGGGTCCAAGCTAATACAGCTAGGAAACATTTACCTAAAACTTCTTTCCCCTTCTTCCCAAATTTGAACCCTGGCATTATCATCCCCTCCTATTTCTGGCCCACAGAATCTCCCCTACTTGCACCTCCCTCTTCATCAGCCTCAATATGAAGAGTAAACAACTAGGAGATATGGCATAATAACCCTGTTCTAACATAACCACAATGGCCAGTTACTAATATTATCATGGGGGGAATCGAAGGAATGTAGGTCTGTCTTTGTCATATTATAGTTCCTTGACTTCACTGAGCCAACCATCTTTCTTTAGCGTAAAAGAACCTATTGGAAGATAAATGGAGTAATGTTACCTGGTATTTTAATTACTCTTGGCCCTCCTGGGAGAGAAATATCACTGCTGGTACCTATTTTTGGGATTTTCTACTAGATGTGCTGCAGGTGTCAACATCTGTAAATTGGAATATCCCAATCTTTCAACTTTTGCAGCTGGTCATCCCCCACTGCCTTTCAGGCTTGATTGATGTTTAAATTACCACGGTGCCAAAGATCTATTTGAGGAATGACAAATGCGTCAGAATTTAATTCATGAAAAGATAATTTGCTGAACTATTGAGCACATTGTTAATGCTTTAGTTTTACTTTAGCATCTCTCTGTATTGGTACTCATAACTCAGGGCTGCCCTTATATCTTTCAGAGGTACTCAAACACTAAAATGGGTGTAAGACAATTAACTGGGCAGTGCTGCTACCAGAGGCAGGGAAGGGGTAGACTCAAATGCAGGACAGAAAGTTTAAGGGGCAGTCTACCCTTTGAATATAAAGCAGGAAGGAGAGCACAGAGACAAGGGCAGATGGTAGAGCAGAAGATGTAGAAGGTAGGGAACCCATTTAGCAAAATGGAAACTTTCCAAATATCCCATTTTTCATCACAGGCATGATGCTTCACATATTTTCTCACGTTGAATTAGGAGAAGGGTGAGATAAGTTTACAGATTATGTAGACTCATTGTGGAGGTAGGATAAGAAAGGGATTGACAAGTCTTCACAAGGATTTTTTTTCCATCAAAACTTCTTAATTATTTAATAATGCATTTGAGGATTATTAGATGAGCTCAACAGGTTTTAGAAGATAGAATAAAGGGGCTGAAATAGACACATTACTTCTTTACTATGATTTCTGATTTATTCAAAGCAACAGGTTTGAGGGTAATCTACCCACTTACTATCTCACTTGTTTCAGTAGTTTATTTTCTGCTTTTAGCAAAGCTGGAAGATTGTTTTCTGATGTGCTCTCATCATTCTGTCACCCAGGCTGGAGTGCAGTGCCAAGATCTCAGCTCACTACTGCCTCTACTTCCCCGGGCTCAGGTGATCCTCCTACCTCAGCCTCCTGAATAGCTGGGACTACAGGCGTGGACCACCATACCTGGCTAGTTTTTTGTATTTTTTGTATTTTTGTAGAGATAGGCTTTTACCATGTTTCCCAGGCTGGTCTCAAACTCCTGGATTCAAGAGATCCACCCACCTCGGCCTCCCAAAGTGCTAGGATTACAAGCATGAGTCACTGCACCCAGCCCTGTTTGGCTTCTTGGCAGACCTGGATTGCAGAAGATTTTGCAGAAAAATTTACACTTTTTTACTAGATCGAAAATAGAGATTCATCAACATACACATACAGGAGTATCTACCACAGAGGCATTCACAGTAGTATATAGATTACTTTTGTTTGTTTGTTTTAAACTTATGACAAGGTAAATAAATCAGAATTAGCACATATAGGCATCTATGTATATTTTAATAGTTAATATCTAATAAGAAAGATTACTAACAAAATTTAAGTGTTCTTTACTAAATTTCATATAAATGTTCTGTTTTTTTAAAACAACTTTATTGAGATGTTTTATATATATATTATAATAATATAAAAACTACACATATTATAAGTGTATAGTTTTGATATATGTACATGCATATGAACCAATCACCACAATCAAGATAATGGATATATCCATCACCTCCTAAAGTTTCCTCACTTTATGATTCCTCTCTGCCACATCTGTTCCACCCTGTTCCTAAGCAAATCCTGACAGTGCTTTCCGTCACTATAGATCAGTTTGCATGTTCTAGATTTCCGTATAAATGAATCATATAACATGTATTCCTCTTTTTTATTCGGTCTGGCTTCTTTGGCTCAGCACATTTATTTTTAGATTCATCTATGTTGTAACTGTAGAAAGAGTTTATTTCTTTATGTTGATAAGTCATATTCCATTGAATGGATATACCATAATTTGTCGGTCTATGCCCCTTTCAATGGGCATTTGAATCATTTCCCAGTTTGCCTATTACACATAAAGTTGCTGTGGACAGACGCGGTGCCTCACGCCTGTAATTGCAGCACTTTGGGAGGCCAATGCGGGAAGATCACTTGAGGTCAGGAGTTCGAGACCAGCCTGACCAACATGGTGAAACCCTGTCTCAACTAAAAATACAAAATTTAGTAGGACATGGTGGTGGGTGCCTGTAATCCCAGCAACTTGGGAGGCTGAGGCATGAGGATCCCTTGAACCCAGGAAGCGGAAGTTGCAGTGAGCCGAGATTGAGCCACTGCACTCCAGCCTGGGCAACAGAGTAAGACTCCATCTCAAAAATCAACAACTACAAAAAACCAAATAAAGTTGCTATGAATATTACAGTACACATTTTTGCCCAGGCATGTGCCTTTGATTCACTTGGATAAATACCTGAGGGTAGAATGGCTGGGTTATAGGGTAAGGTTATATTTAACTTTTGAAGAAACTTCCAAAATGTTTTCCAAAGTGTTCAGTTTTTCAGTCCCACCATCAGTTCTAGTTGCTCCACTTCACCAACACTTGGAATGTTAAATTCTTTTTCACTTGAGACATTCTAATATCTGTGTTGTAATATCTAGTTGAGCTAATATGTAGTTGAGCTATCTAATTGAGCTATCAATTTTTGTTTTCCTAATGAGTAATAATCTTGAGCTACTTTTCAAGTGCATATTTACTATCATATATCCTCCTTGGTGAATGTCTGCTTAAATCATTGATCTATTTTTGTATTGGGTTTTTATGGTTTTCTTATTGAGTTTTGAGAGTTTTTGAAAATATATTGGATAATAGTTGTTGGGGCTCAGAAAATAATACCCCAAAATGAAGCCCTCAAAACAGCCTCAGAAGCAAAAGTTTTTCTTCGACCTTCCCTTCCCTCCTGTCTCTCAGCTCCATTTTCCCCCAAGGCTAGCCATCGAAACTAGAATCTCTCTCTTCATGAAGGCAATTTATGGAAACCAGAACTCCTTTTCCTTACAGCCAGCCATAAAACCTAAAATTATTACTCTAATTTTCCCTTCATGTTTCTGTGTAAAAACTGAACATAAAGAAATTATCTGGTCTAACTTGTTTGACTGTAGAGCCTAAACCCCATTCCAGAGAAGGTCCTGTCCCATACCCTGAAGGAAGGAATGCTGCACAGAGAGGCCAAGAAAAATCTAGACAGACAGGATTGGCTAAGTTTCCCCATCAGTCCGTTAGCATTACATCATACCTGTTTTGTCTAATCATATTTCTACATGGTTGTTCATACTTTGTTCAACCTAAGCATAAAAGTGAAAAATTCCCCTGTATCTTTGGGCCTTCATTCTGAAGGCTCCTGTATATACACATTAAGTAGATTTGTATGCCTTTTGTTTTTTTTCCTTAAGAGATGGAGTCTCGCTCTGTTGCCCAGGTTGAAGTAGAGTGGCACTAACATAACTCACTGCAGCCCCAATTTCCTGGGCTCAAGCCATCCTCTTACCTCACCCTCCCCAGTAGCTGAGATTGCAGATGCTAATAACCACATCTGGCTAATATGCACCTTTTCTCCAGTTAATCTGCCTTTGCAAGTAGATTTTTCAGTGAATCTTCAGAGGGCCCTCCTTGGCCCCTAGAAAGTCCTTTATCAACATGTGATTTGCAAATATTTTCTCCAAGTCTGTGGCTTTAAAAAAAAATTCTCTTATGATTGTCTTTCAAAGGACAGAAGTTCTTCATTTTAATTTTTATTTATTAAGTATTTTTTCTTTTATGGCTCATGCTTTTTATATCCTATTTAAGAGGACTTTGTCTACACAAAAGTCACAGGTTTTCTCTTATGCTTTTTTCTAGAAGACTAATAGTTTTAGGCCTTACATTTTTATCTAGTATCCATTTTGAGTTAATTTTTATATGGTACAAGGTATGGATGTAACTTTTTTTGCATATGGATGTCTAATTTGTTCAGCACCATGCAAAGCTCTACATTCAAAGCACGATGCAAAGCTCTACATTCTACAAAGAATTTCTTTTGCAATTTTGTAAAAACTCAATTGTTCACACATTTTTGGTTCTATCTTTGTGTTATTTTGTTCCATTGATCTGTCTGCCTGTACATCATTTTTTCAGCGTCCTCATTTCTCAAGCTTTCTAATAAGTCTTGAAATTAGGTATCATTAGTCATTCAATGGTAATTTTATTTTTTAAAGGTCTTTATGTGTGTGTGTGTCCTTTGCATTTGCAGTTTCATTTTAGAATCATTTTGTCAATTTCTACCAAAAAAAAAACCTAGAAAAATTTTTATTCAGAATGCATTTGATCTATAAATCAATTATGGAAGAATTTACATCTTGCCAGTGTTAATCTTTCAATCCAGGAACACAATATATCTCTCATTTATTCAGTTATCTTTAATTTCTATCAATAATTTTTGTAGTTTTAGTGTACCTATATTTGGTCTAGGTTTTGTCAAAGTGATACATAAGTATTTCATATTCTTGATACTAATATAAGCAATGTTTTAAAAAATTCAATATTTGATTTTTCTTTGCTAGTACAAAAAATAATTGATTTCTCTAAGTTGTTCTTGTATCCTAGAACTGTTGCTAACCTCACTTATTAACTATATTAACTTTTTTGTACGCTCCACAGGACTTTTTATGTACATGATCATGCCACTAATGAATAAGATTTACTCCTTCATTTCAAATTTGAATGCCTTTATTATTTCTGGTTTTTTTCTTAATGTGTTAGCAAAAGCTTCCAGTACAATGTTGAAGAGAACTGATGAGAGTGGACACCCATGCCTTATTCCTGATATTAGGGAGATAGCATTCAATCTGTCACTATTAAGTGTAATGTTAAATGTAGATTTTTTAATAGGTACTTTGAATCACGTTGAGGAAGTTCTCATTAATATCTAGTTTGATAAGAGTTTTTATTTGGAACAGATGTTGGGTTTTATTAAGAGTTTTTTCCTGCATCTGTTAAGATGATCATATGATATTTCTTTTTCAGTCTAAAAATACTGTGGATCGATTGTGGTGGATGACACCTATAATGCCAACACTTTGGGAGGCTGAGGCAGGCAGATCGCTTGAGCTCAGTTCAAGACCAGTCCTTGCAACATAATGAGAACCTCATCTCTACAAAAAATACAAAAAAAAAAAAAAAAAAAAAGTTGGGTGGTGGGAAAAAAAGTTGGGTGGTAGCGCACACCTATAATTGCAGTAGAGGCTGAGATGGAAAGATCACTTGAGCTAGAGAGGCAGAGGTTGCAGTGAGCTGAGATTGTACCACTGCACTCCAGCCTGGGTCACACAGTGAGATCCTGTCTCCAAAAAAAAAAAAAAAAACACACACACATCTACAGCCATCTGATCTTTGACAAACCTGAGAGAAACAAGAAATGGGAAAAGGATTCCCTATTTAATAAATGGTGCTGGGAAAATTGGCTAGCCATACGCAGAAAGCTGAAACTGGATCCTTTCCTTACTCCTTATACGAAAATTAATTCAAGATGCATTAGAGACTTAAATGTTAGACCTAATACCATAAAAATCCTAGAGGAAAACCTAGGTAGTAACATTCAGGACATAGGCATGGGCAAAGACTTCATGTCTAAAACACCAAAAACAACGGCAGCAAAAGCCAAAATTGACAAATGGGATCTCATTAAACTAAAGAGCTTCTGCACAGCAAAAGAAACTATCATCAGAGTGAACAGGCAACCTACAGAATGGGAGAAAATTTTTACAATCTACTCATCTGACAAAGGGCTAATATCCAGAACCTACAAAGAACTCAAACAAATTTACAAGAAAAAAACAAACAACCCCATCAAAAAGTGGGCAAAGGATATGAACAGACATTTCTTAAAAGAAGACATTCATACAGCCAACAGACACATGAAAAAATGCTCATCATCACTGGCCATCAGAGAAATGCAAATCAAAACCACAATGAGATACCATCTCACACCAGTTAGAATGGCGATCATTAAAAAGGAAACAACAGGTGCTGGAGAGGATATGGAGAAATAGGAACACTTTTACACTGTTGGTGGGATTGTAAACTAGTTAAACCATTATGGAAAACAGTATGGCGATTCCTCAAGGATCTAGGACTAGATGTACTATATGACCCAGCCATCCCATTACTGGGTATATACCCGAAGGATTATAAATCATGCTGCTATAAATACACATGCACACGTATGTTTATTGCGGCACTATTCACAATAGCAAAGACTTGGAATCAACCCAAATGTCCATCAGTGACAGACTGGATTAAGAAAATGTGGCACATGTACACCATGGAATACTATGCAGCCATAAAAAGGATGAGTTTGTGTCCTTTGTAGGGACATGGATGCAGCTGGAAACCATCATTCTTAGCAAACTATCACAAGAACAGAAAACCAAACACCGCATGTTCTCACTCATGGGTGGGAACTGAACAATGAGATCAGTTGGACTCAGGAAGGGGAACATCACACACTGGGGCCTATGATGGGGAGGGGGGAGGGGGGAGGGATTGCACTGGGAGTTATACCTGATGTAAATGATGAGTTGATGGGTGCTGACGAGTTGATGGGTGCAGCACAGCAACATGGCACAAGTATACATATGTAACAAACCTGCACGCTATGCACATGTACCCTAGAACTCAAAGTATAATAATTAAAAAAAAAAAAGTGAATTATATTCATTAATTTTCAAGGATAAAACCCAACCTTGTACTCATAAGATAAACATCACTTTGTCTGGATATATTACTCTTTTTATATATTATTGGATTTTATTTGGTAATATTCTGTTAGGCCTTTTTTTTTTTTTTTAAACCTTTTCCATGAACAGTATTGGTCTCTTCTTTCTTTCCTTGAAGTGTTTTCATCTGGTTTTGGTATTAGGGTAATACTTCCCTCACAGAAAGAGTTAGAAAGAATGATTTCCTCTATAATTTTCTGGAGGAAGTTTTGTAGACTAGGTATTATTTTCTTCCTTAAATGGTAAAATTAATCAAGGAAATGATGTTGGCCTGGAGTTTTATTTGTCAGAATAAAGTACATGTCCAATGTACTTTATATATATAAATATAAGTATATATATAATATACTTATATTCTATAAGTACACATCCAATGTCTTTAATATATACAAGGTTATTTACATGATCTATTTCTTCTTCAGTGTGCTTTTGTAGTTTTTGAAATGAATTTATCCATTTTATTTAAATTGTCTAAATTTTTGGCATAAAGTTGTTGATAGTATTATCTGCTGTCACAGGCAGAATAATGGCCCAACAATTTGCCCACTTTTGGGCATTCAGAAACTCAGAACCTATGAATATGTTACTTTAAATGGAAAAAAAAAAGCACTTGTGGATACGGTTAAGGATCTGGGGATAGGGAGATTATTCTGGATTATCCAGGTGGAACCAATGTAATCTATCTCACTGTTTCTTTTACATGAAAGAGGGATACAAGAAAGCCAGAGTCATCAAGAGATTTAAAGATGCCATACTGTTTGTGACCAGCCTGACCAACATGGAGAAACACGTCTCTACTAAATATACAAAAAATTAGCCAGGTTTGGTGGCACATGCCTGTAATTTATTTTGCCTGTTAGTTGAAGCAGTTTCTTCCTAGCATCGATGGTCTTTACAATTTAGCATGTTTTTGCAGTGGCTGGTACCAGTTGTTCCTTTCCATGTTTAGTGCTTCCTTCATCTTATAAGGTAGGCCTGGTGGTGACAAAATCTCTCAGCATTTGCTTGTCTGTAAAGGATTTTATTTCTCCTTCACTTGTGAAGCTTAGTTTGGCTGGATATGAAATTCTGGGTTGAAAATTATTTTCTTTAAGAATGTTGAATATTGGTCCCCCTTTCTACTGGCTTATAGAGTTTCTGCCAAGAGATCTGCTGTTAGACTGATGGGCTTCCCTTTGTGGGGTCACTCACATTGTGGGTAACTCGACCTTTCCCTCTGGCTGCCCTTAACATTTTTTCCTTAATTTCAACCTTGGTGAATCTGAAAATTATGTGTTTTGGTGGTGCTCTTCTTGAGGAGTATCTTTGTGTCATTCTCTGTATTTCCTGAATTTGAATGTTGGCCTGCCTTGCTAGGTAGGGAAAGTTCTCCTGGATAATATCCTGAAGAGTATTTTCCAACTTGGTTCCATTCTCCCCGTCACTTTCAGGTACACTAATCAAAGGAAAATTTGGTCTTTTCACATAGTCCCATATTCTTGCAGGCTTTGTTTGTTTTTAACTCTTTTTTCTCTAAACTTGTCCTCTCACTTTATTTTATTAATTTGATCTTCAATCACTGCACCCTTTCTTCCACTTGATCGAATCAGCTATTGAAGTTTGCACATGCATCATGTACTTCTTATGAAATGAACTAAATGCCCAAAAGAGAAAGCATGAAAGATCTAAAATTGCTACCCTAAGATCACAATTAAAAGAATTAGAGAAGCAAGAGCAATCACATTCAAAAGCTAGCAGAAGGCAAGAAATAACTAATATCAGAGCAGAACTGAAGGAGATGGAGACTGAAAAAACCCTTTAAAAAAATCAATGAATCCAGGAATTGGTTTTTTGAAAAGATTAGCAAAATTGATAGACTACTAGCAAGACTAATAAAGAAGAAAAGAGAGAAGAATCAAATAGATGCAATAAAAAATGAAAAAGGGGATATCACCACCGATCCCACAGAAATATAAACTACCATCAGAGAATACTATAAACAATTCTATGCAAATAAACTAGAAAATCTAGAAAAAATGGAAAAATTCCTGGACAAATACATCCTCCCAAGACTAAACCAGGAAGAAGTTGAATCTCTGAATAGAACAATAACAGGCTCTGAAATTGAGGCAATAATTAATAGCCTACCAACCAAAAGGAGTAGAGGACCAGATGGGTTGACAACCAAATTCTACCAGAGGTCCAAAGAGGAGCTGGTACCATTCCTTCTGAAACTATTCCAATCAATAGAAAAAGAGGGAATCCTCCCTAATTCATTTTATGAGGCCAGCATCATCCTGATACCAAAGCCTGGCAGAGACACAACAAAAAAAGAGAATTTTAGACCAATATCTCTGATGAACATCAATGCAAAAATCCTCATTAAAATACTGGGAAACTGAATCCAGCAGCACATCAAAACACTTGTCCACCGAGATAAAGTGGGCTTCATGCCTGGGATGCAAGGCTGGTTCAACATACACAAACCAATAAACGTAATCAGTCACATAAACAGAACCAATGAAAAATACCACATGATTATCTCAATAGTTACAGAAAAGGCCTTTGATGAAATTAAACAGCCCTTCATGCTAAAAACTCTCAATAAACTAGGTATCGATAGAACATATCGCAAAATAATAAGAGCTATTTATGACAAACTCATAGCCAATATCATACTGAATGGGCAAAAACTGGAAGCATTCCCTTTGAAAACTGGCACAAGACAGGGATGCCCTCTCTCACCACTCCTATTCAACATAGTGTTGGAAGTTCTGGCCAGGGCAATCAGGCAGGAGAAAGAAATAAAGGGTAGTCCATTAGGAAAGAGGTAGTCAAATTATTCCTGTTTGCAGATGACATGATTGTGTATTTAGAAAACCCCATCATCTCAGCCCAAGATCTCCTTAAGAAGATAAGCAACTTCAGCGAAGTCTCAGGATACAAAATCAATGTTGACAAATCACAAGTTTCCCTATACACCAATAACAGACAAACAGAGAGCCAAATTATGAGTGAACTCACATTCATAATTTCTTTAAAGAGAATAAAATACCTAGGAATCCAACTTACAAGGGATGTGAAGGACCTCTTAAAGGGGAACTACAAACCACATCTCAATGAAATAAAAGAGGACACAAACAAATGGAAGAACATTCCATGCTCATGGATAGGAAGAATCAATATTGTGAAAATGGCCGTACTGCCCAAGGTAATTTATAGATTCAATGCCATCCCCATCAATGACTTTCTTCACAGAATTGGAAAAAAGCTACGTTAAAGTTCATATGGAACCAAAAACAGCCTGCATTGCTAAGACAATCCTAAGCAAAAAGAACAAAGCTGGAGGCATCATGCTAAATGACTTCAAAGTATACTACAAGGCTACAGTAACCAAAACAGCATGGTACTGATACCAAAACAGAGACATAGACAAATGGAACAGAACAGAGCCCTCAGAAATAATACCACACATCTACACCCATCTGATCTTTGACAAACCTAACAGAAACAAGAAATGGGGAAAGAATTCCCTATTTAATAAATGGTGCTGGGAAAACTGGCTAGCCATATGTGGAAAGCTGAAACTGGATCCCTTCCTTACACCTTATGCAAAAATTAATTCGAAGAAGAAAACCTAGGTAGTACCATTCAGGACATAGGCATGGGCAAAGACTTCATGTCTAAAACACCAAAAGCAATGGCAGCAAAAGCCAAAATTGACAAATGGGATCTCATTAAACTAAAGAGCTTCTGCACAGCAAAAGAAACTACCATTAGAGTGAACAGGCAACCTACAGAATGGGAGAAAATTTTTACAATCTACTCATCTGACAAAGGGTTAATATCCAGAACCTACAAAGAACTCAAACAAATTTACAAGAAAAAAACAAACAACCCCATCAAAAAGTGGGCAAAGCATATGAACAGACAGTTCTCAAAAGAAGACATTCATACAGCCAACAGACACATGAAAAAATGCTCATCATCACTGGCCATCAGAGAAATGCAAATCAAAACCACAATGAGATACCATCTCACACCAGTTAGAATGGCGATCATTCAAAAGTCAGGAAACAACAGGTGCTGGAGAGGATATGGAGAAATAGGAACACTTTTACACTGTTGGTGGGATTGTAAACTAGTTAAACCATTATGGAAAACAGTATGGCGATTCCTCAAGGATCTAGAACTAGATGTACCATATGACCCAGCCATCCCATTACTGGGTATATACCCGAAGGATTATAAATCATGCTGCTATAAATACACATGCACACGTATGTTTATTGCGGCACTATTCACAATAGCAAAGACTTGAAATCAACCCAAATGTCCATCAGTGACAGACTGTGTTAAGAAAATGTGGCACATATATACCATGGAATACTATGCAGCCATAAAAAAGGATGAGTTTGTGTCCTTTGTAAGGACATGGATGCAGCTGGAAACCATCATTCTTAGCAAACTATCACAAGAACAGAAAACCAAACACCGCATGTTCTCACTCATGGGTGGGAACTGAACAATGAGATCACTTGGACTCAGGAAGGGGAACATCACACACTGGGGCCTATGATGGGGAGGGGGGAGGGGGGAGGGATTGCACTGGGAGTTATACCTGATGTAAATGACGAGTTGATGGGTGCTGATGAGTTGATGGGTGCAGCACACCAACATGGCACAAGTATACATATGTAACAAACCTGCACGTTATGCACATGTACCCTAGAACTTAAAGTATAATAAATAAATAAATAAATAAATAAATAAATAAATAAGAAAAAAAATTAATTCGAGATGGATTAAAGACTTAAATGTTAGACCTAAAACCATAAAAACCCTAGAAGAAAACCAAGGCAATATCATTCAGGACATAGGCATGGGCAAAGACTTCAGGACAAAACACCAAAAGCAATGGCAACAAAAGCCAAAATTGACAAATGGAATCTAATTAAACTAAAGAGCTTCTGCACAGCAAAAGAAACTACCATCAGAGTGAACAGGCAAGCTACAGAATGGGAGAAAATTTTTACAATCTACCCATCTGACAAACGGCTAATATCCAGAATCCACAAAGAACTTAAACAAATTTACAAGAAAAAATCAAACAACCCCATCAAAAAGTGGGCAAAGGATATGATCAGACACTTCTCAAAAGAAGACATTTATGCAGCCAACAGGCACATAAAAATATGCTCATCATCACTGGTCATCAGAGAAATGCAAATCAAAACCACAATGAGATGCTGTCTCATGCCAGTTAGAATGGTGATCATTAGGAAGTCAGGAAACAACAGATGCTGGAGAGGATGTGGAGAAATAGGAGCACTTTTACACTGTTGGTGGGACTGTAAACTAGTTCAACCATTGTGGAAGACAGTGTGGTGATTCCTCAAGGATCTAGAACTAGAAATACCATTTGACCCAGCCATCCCATTACTGGGTATATAACCAAAGGATTATAAATCATACTGCTATAAAGACACATGCACACGTATGTTTATTGTGGCACTATTCACAATAGCAAAGACTTGGAACCAACCCAAATGCCCATCAATGATTGACTTGATTAAGAAAATGTTGCATGTATACACCATGGAATTCTATGCAGCCATAAAAAAGGATGAGTTCATGTCCTTTGTAGGGACATGGATGAAGCTGGAAACCATGATTCGGAGTAAACTACCACAAGGACAGAAAACCAAACATGGCATGTTCTCACTCACATGTGGGAATTGAACAATGAGAACACTTGGACACAGGGCAGGGAACATCACACATGAGGGCCTGTTGTGGGGTATGGGGCAGGGAGAAGGATAGCACTAGGAGAAATACCTAATGTATATGACGAGTTAATGGGTGCAGCAAACTAATGTGGCACATGTACACCTATGTAACAAACCTGCACATTGTGCACATGTACCCTAGAACTTAAAGTATTTTAAAAAATTTAGCCAAGGGAAATCAGAATAAATTTGTGTTGTGTTCAATCACCAAGTGAGTGATAATCTATTAATTTTTTACAACGGCAGTAGGAAAATAATACACCTATTAGCCTTTTTAACATCTGCAGAATCTGTATTTGTATAACTTCTCCATGATATTAGTAATTTATTTCTTCTATTTCTTTTCCCAATGAATCTGTCTAGAAAGTTATCCATTGCATTTATCTCATCAAAAAACAAACAAACAACAAACAAACTTTTAGGCCAGGTTAGTGGCTCACACCTATAATCCCAGCACCTTGGGAAGCCAAGGTAGGAGTATTATTTTGAGACCTGGAGCCTGGGCAACATAGCAAGACCTTGTCTCTGCAAAAAAATTTTAAACATTAGCCAGGCATGGTGGTGTGTTCCAGCTATTCAGGAGACTGAGGTAGAAAGATTGCTTGAGCCCAGGAGCTGGAAGTTACAGTGAGCCATGACAGTACCATTGCAATAATCTGGGCAACAGAGTGAAAAAATAATAAACACAAAGTTTTAGTTTCATCGACTCTGTTTTTCTGTCTTACTGAATTTCCCTCTGATGTTTATTTCCTTTATTTTGCTTATTTTGAATTTAATTTGGTCTTTTTTTCTATTTTCCCAAAGTGTAACTCCAATGCTTTGATTTTCTCTGAATACTGTTTTAGGTGCATCTCACAAATTTTGAAATGTTTTGCCTTTAATTTTATTGTGTTCAAAATACTTTATGATTTCCTTTTTGTGTCTTCTTTATGAGTATATAAATAACTCGAGATATTTATAAAGGTGTTATTTAGTTTATAAATATTTGCAGATTTCCCAGATACATTTTGCTTATTGATTTACAATTTAATTCTATTGTAGTCAGAGAACACACTGCTTTTGATTTGAATCATTTGAAATGTATTGAGACTTGTTTTATGACCCGAAATGTGGTCTTTAAATGTTCCAAAGGTGCTTAAAAACAATGTGTTTTCTTCTCTTGGTAGGTGGAATGTTCTGTAAATGTCAATTAGGTCAATTTGGTTGATAGTGTCAAACAAATTTTCTATAGCATTACTGATTTTCTGACTAATTGCTCTATAAAATGTATTAATACATGATAATATGTTCTATTAATTTATTGAAAGAGGGTTATTGACATTTATATTTTACTACATTTGTGTACTTATTGCTCCTAAAAATTCTATCAATTTTGCTTTGTGCATTCCAAATCTCTGTTATTAGATGCATAAACATTGAGAATTATGTTCTCTTGAATAATTTATACTTTTGTCATTATTAAATCACCTGATAATATTTTTTCTTCTTAAATCCATTATGTCTGATATTAAGAGGAACATTAATAACATTCATCTTCCATGTATTTACTTAACATGCTCAATCTGCCTTATAGTTTCTTGAACCTATGGAATCAATTACATTTATTGTTTAGCCATTCTTTACTTATTCCATCACAAATATAATTTCTGTGTCAATTTCTTTCTTTTTATTTTTAGGCAGAATCTCACCCTGCCACCCAGGCTGGAGTGCAGTGGTATGATCATAGAGCATTGCAGCCTCTATCACCCAGGCTCAAGCAATCCTCCTGCCTCAGCTCCCAAAGTAGCTGGGACTACAGGCACACACCACCACACCATGCTTTTTTTTTTTAATTTTTATTTTTACTAGAGACAAGATCTCACTACATAGCCCAGGCTGGTCTTGATTTCCTGAACTCAAGCAATCCTCCCGCCTTGGTATCCCAAAGTGTTGGGATTACAGGTGTTAGCACCATGCCCTGTCCCATGTCAATTTCAATGGCTTGGTTTATCTACTCAAAATGGGTCCTATTTTCCTTTTTTTTTTTTTTTTAAACATACCTGGTAATTTTCGATTGGATGCTAGATATTGTCAATTTGTGTTAGCTATATTTGTATTCCTTTAAATAAATATTGACCCATTTTTTGTGATATAACTAAGAAGCATGGATACAGTTTGATCCCTTTGAGATCTATGTTTAAGCTTCATTGGGAAGAAAAAGAGTGATGATTGATGTAGGACTAATTTAGCCCTAATACTGAGGTAAAATATTTCTGACTCTTCTACCAGTGTTCTGTGAATGACAGGGTCTTCCACTCTGCATTGTTAGAATAAAAAACATTTCTCACCCTGTGTGTTCCATCTTATCCTTTTGATTGGCTCTTCCCCCACCCTTGGCTACTTATACTTACATGCATGCACTGATCCAAACTCAGCTGAAGATTCAAATAGCACTCTCTACAGATCTAGAGATTTCTCTGGGTGGCTCTCTCCTCTGATACTATGCCTTGCAACCTCTAGCTTTGTTGATCTCTCTGGATTCTAAGATCTATCTCCTCATCTCATACAAAACTGCCAGATCCTACCCAGTTATCTCTCCCTGTAATGTGTCCTGAAACTCTTTCCAGTTAGCAAACTGGGGCTGCTGGAGGGTCACCTCATTTTTTTCCTATCTTTCTGGGATCACTGTTCTTTATTGCTATATCTCCAATTCCCTAAAAACCATTTTTTCTTACAATTTTTTTCCAGTTTTTAAGTTGCTTCAGGCCTGAGATTTAATCGAACTCTGTTAGTCCAGCGTTACCAGCAGCAGTAGACTTCATGCCCAGGATTTCCTAACACTATAAATTAGACATATTCTTATCTTTCTGTCAAAATTGTTTTTATTGCTTTCAAGAAGTACCCAACATCCTGTGTTCTCCATCAAAGTCCTGAAACACAGAAATGATTAGCTAATTAATTCTTGGTCTATAGGAAGATTAGCACTTGCATTATATATTATAGTAAAATTACAAAAGATTTTCAGTATTCTTTTCTTCCAGAATAAAGAGAATACTGCAATTATAAATTTAGTTTTGAATGAATAGGAAATCTAACAAAAAGCTATGCCAGGAAATTACGCAGTGAAAATCTTATTACTGAGTCTAATATAGCAAGATTATTTTCATAACTACCTATAGTTCTGCTCCATTTTGCAATATAATTATTTAGCATATATGGTAAAATTTATTTTTCTTACTGTCACTTTTTGAAATATCATTTCATGAAAATTCTTCTACATATGTATACATTTATTTTTATCTTTATGCTGCTGTATCATCTATGCTGTCTCCATTATTTAATGGAGAGACAGTTATATATAAAGTAGAAACCTAACCTCACTAACCTCTATGCTCTTTTCTGGTAAATAAAATATAAGACTCCCACAGGAGGAAGTTGTGAAGATTTAAGGAGTTAATGTATAAAATAGACTTTGTAAAATGTAAAGTGTTTGTGAAAAATCAGAAATGTTATTAATGCAGATAAAAGCCCATTTGCTTTTTGATAGTGTTTAAATCTATTTATTATATATGAGTCTATTTATTATATATGGAATCTGTAGGTTTGTCATTATGTTACCCTTTTTTTCCTTTCTCCTTCCTAGATAGTTATAAATATATTAAGTAACATGAAATACTATGTCATTAAGTAATTTGGTTTTTTTAACTATATATTATTTAACTTCCTATCTAAATACGAATGTTCTTATTTGCAAAGTAATTTAATTGAACATATTTTGTCAACTCTAATGGTAATTATGTGACTAAGAGTCATCTTAGCTGAAGTAGCAATATTGTATGTTTCACTCAGATGCATTTCATCCTATATTTGGAAAAGATCTATGCCTTTTTTTTTTTTTTTTTTTTTTTTTTTTTTTTTTTTTTTTTTAGGCAGGGTCTCACTCTGTTGTCCAAGCTGGAGTTCACTGGCATGATTTTGGTTCACTGCAATGTCCACCTCTCATGTGCAAGTGACTCTCACGCCTCAGCCTCGCAAGTAGCTGGAATTACAGGCATGTGCCACCATGCCCAGCTAATTTTTGTATTTTTAGTAGAGACAGGATTTCACCATGTTGCCCAGGCTTGAACTCTGGACCTCAGGTGATCCACCTACCTCAGCCTCCCAAAGTGCTGGGATAACAGGCCTGAGCCACGGTGCCCAGTGACTCTTCTTGAAGAGGATAGAGACGGTAGAGAGGAAGAGAGGATATCTTCTTGCAGAAATGCAGCAGGGTAATTTAGGAATCAGAGAGACTGAGGGTTTGAGGAGGATATATATTATTATTTAGGTGCCCCAACCCAGTCGGATTAACATCCAAAGGACTGAGCCTCAAACAAAGAGTCAGGTTACCTTTGAAACATTTTGTGGAGCAGGAGGAGATCCGTGCAGGGGGGAAGCATATTACAGAAGTGAGAAACAAAGTCATTCAACTGAGACATGTATTATGTTATTTCTTACTTTTCAAGGAAAAACATGTTTTATGACTTGAGTTTATCTACCTAGTGACCTTGCAGCTGCACAGCTAGAGAAACAGAGTCTTCACAATGCCTGGGAAAGGGAGAGAGAAGGCTCACTAGCCACAGACAAAAAAACAGGCAGTTAATTTTTAAAGGACTCCACCTCTTTTTCTTTCTCAGAGGGAACTGGGTTTTTTTTTACATATAACTGAGTTTTTGCTTACACGTTCTTTAATTTCTTTTAATTCCTGTTTCATTCTAAGAGCATTAGTAAGAGAAATTTGATATTGGTAGATCATTTTGCTTAGCAAGTGAAGATGTTTCCAAATAAGTCTTTTTTTCTTTCGTCATTTTTTCAAGATGGGCTCTCACTATGTTGCCAAATCTGGTCAAACTTCTAAGCTCAAGCAGTCCTCCCACCTTAGCCTTCCAGAGTGTTGGGCCACCGTGCCCAGCTCGTCTTTATCCTCTATGAGGAAGAAGTCCACATCTATCAGAATGTGTATTGGGAACAGGCCCCCAAATCTGGCCATAAACTGGCCCCAAAACAGCCATAAACAAAATATCTGCAGCGCTGTGACACGCTCTTGATGGCCTTGACGCCCATGCTGGAAGGCTGTCAGTTTACCAGAGTGAGGGCAAGGAACATCTGGCCCACCCAGGGGGTAAAACCACGTAAGGTGTTCTTAAACCACAAACAATAGCATGAGCGATCTGTGCCTTAAGGACATGTTCATGCTGCAGATAACTAGCCAGAGCCCATCCCTTTATTTCGGCCCATCTCTTTATTTCCCGTAAGGAATACTTTTAGTAAATCTTATGACTGGCTTGCTGTCAACAAAATACATGGGTAAATCTCTGTTTGAGGCTCTCAGCTCTGAAGGCTGTCAGATCCCTGATTTTCTACTCCACAGTCAATATTTCTGTGTATGTGTCTTTAATTCCTCTAGTGCCGCTGGGTTAGGGTCTCCACAACCGAGCTGGTCTCGGCAGATGTGGACACAGGCACAATCAGGTTGGCCATGTCTTGCTGTATTAGGTAACTCTTAAGGAGAGGGACACAACTTCTCTGCCACTGAGCAATAGATCAGATTTCACACACGTATAGTTTGGACTTGTCGAGTTCAACCATGTGAGACTCCTCATACCAATACTCAATCCAATTTCTGCTTAGTGTCCTCACCAAAGCAGTGTCAACATGTTGGTGTTGGATGACGGTAAGTCTTATTTAATATACACTGATGGTATGCTTACTGGTTTTTATTTCCACAGAAATGTGTTAAATATTTCATTCATTTATTTAATGAATATATTCAGTACCTATTATATACCAAATACTAACGAATTCTAGGGATACAGCATGAAATATCACAGTCCCCTTTCTCAGAAAGGGAGGCGGACATGGGACTATCAGTATGATAGTTTATATAATGAAGGAATGAACAAAATGTATGCAACAGCTAAAGAAAAGAATTCTTGAGTTTCCTGGAAAAGTCAGATAACTTCTTCTAAAGGAAGTGACATTTGAAATGAACTTTTAAAATCAAAGAATAAAAGTGAGCCAGGTTTAGGAGTTTCAAGTGGGTTTCACCTGGGCTTGATGTGGTACAGCAACATAACTTGGTCTGTTTGCATTTTACTTTAACCATCTACCACCAAAGATTATGGTGGACATTAAATGAAATAATATTGATAAAGAACACTGCATGCACATCATAAGCTTCTAGTAAATATGATATATTGTTGCTTTCTGTGCTGTTTAATAAAAGATATTTACTCATTCTAGGTATTAGGGTGACATAATCTGGCTCAGGACTCATAGATGAAGAAAAGCAGAGCCAGTAAGGCTGGTCAGCCACAGCCACCCAGGTAATTAATCACCAGAAATCATTCCCAAGGTTAACTTCTGACTCTTCCAAAAATTAATTCACTTCACTTTTCATTTTTTTTACTCTAAACATGTTAATATTTCAAGTTTACCATGCCTAAATAAGGTAGCACTTAGAAATTTATAATAAAATGAGTAACATATTAAAAATCTTCTCATTGTTTTGACTATGATAACCCTTCAAATTATTATTATTATTATTATTATTATTATTAGAGATAGGGTGTCTCTGTTACTTAGGCTGGAGCGCAGTGGTATGATCACAGCTTACTGTAATGTTGAACACCTGGGCTCAAGCAATCCTCCCACTTTAGCCTCCCGAGTAACTAGGACTATGGCTGTGTGCCACCATGCCCAGCTAATTCAATAATCTTAAAATCAATTAGATAAAAGATTAAAACTCTTTTCTTACTTTAACAATTGTAAGTATTTTCCCCTTTCTTCTTCATAAAGTAAATATTTGTGAGAATAAGTTTATCTGTCCCTTCTGGAAGCTAACTTTAGTGACCATATTCTTACGATGTTCACACAGAGATGAAATCACCCAACAATACATTTCTCAGAATGAACTCCCATTGGTAAGTGACACATGACTATGATTGGCCCATGAACAAGAAATATTTTTTCCAACATATTAATACTTCATTGGATAAACTAGATGATGCCCCAAAGATCCTGTTTCTTCATATCTCAGAATTCAGCAGATGTAAGCAGTCCAGCCTTAATCATGTTCAACTCTGAAATCACAGGCAATACCTGTTAATCATGTATTCATATTGTTTAAAATCTCTACTGCTGAAAAATTTATGTGAATAATATCTGGGCCTTACATCTATTTATCAATATCACAGTACAAGCAAAGAGAAGAAAAATTTCTAAAATTGCATTTTTAAATGAAAATGTATGAGCTTAATGCTGGCAAATATCACATTTTCAAATTTTTCTAAGTATCAAAACTGATATTTATATTCATATTATATTTTTACTAATTATATCTACATGCTCACTGGGTGAGCTAAATTAATCAGTTTAAATGAAATTATTTAGACTGATTTTTACTAGTCAGCAGTAAAAACTATTTTATTTGCATTTTTGTTAACTGACTAGTATTTCATGCTTGTTTCACTTGATATTTCACAAGTGCTTGTTTGCTACAAGAACACAGTTGTGCTCACTTAACTTCAAAGCATTTATAAGGCATCATCACATTTACACGTGGGTGTTAATCCAGTGCAGATTTGGGAAACTAGTGACATTTTAAGTATGAGTTAAAGTTTTCATCATATCTTTATTGGATTTATATACAAAATTTAGTCTGAAAACTCTTGTGCAATGAGGACAGTTGAAATGTCAAAACATAATATTCTAAAGAGGAAAACAATGGAATTTTTTTTTTTTTTTAAATTTATTTATTATTATTAAACTTCAAGTTGTAGGGTACATGTGCACAACGTGCAGGTTTGCTACATATGTATACTTGTGCCATGTTGGTGTGCTGCACCCATCAACTCGTCATTTACATCAGGTATAACTCCCAATGCAATCCCTCCCCCCTCCCCCCTCCCCATGATAGGCCCCGGTGTGTGATGTTCCCCTTCCCGAGTCCAAGTGATCTCATTGTTCAGTTCCCACCTACGAGTGAGAACATGCGGTGAAAACAATGGAATTTAATGAGCACTTGTCCCAACAAACCTACCTCTTTGCGTTTGAGGATCCCTTGCTATGGCCTATTGATGAGAAGCTGGGCAGAAATTAAGGCACCATCTGGATGAATCAACTAGGAGAATTTACACTGGCCATCTAGGTCGTTACTGGAAAGAATTAAACTAGATCTCACAGTCTATTAACAAATATTAAATAATATCGATAATAATAAAGATACTTATGTGGAAAAATACATGCTTCTTTACACTGGTCTTTAGATGACTGCTGATGGCATTAGACACATTTTTGCTTCACACACATTTCTTTACTCATACATACCCAGGACAGGCCTCCAGCATGTGAAAGGGAGTGGCCATAATGAATTACTTTTATTCCCCAATGATACAACTAGGGCTCCCTTCTCTTTCATTGCTTATGACTGCCTTCCCTGTTCTCCCCCATTGAATCTTGGTCTTTTGTTGCCCCACCCTGACCCCAAATAGGGTTTTTGACAGTAGAAGGGATACAATGAGGATCCTGTTGAAGAAAAGAAAGTGAAAAAATCCCAAGATATTCTTTCTCTACTTATTCTCTCACCAACAAGATGAATTATCAATTCTCCTATCAAACTTTCACCCCTCAATGTTCCCATCCTTTTGTTCACAGGCCTCTACTGTAGATTTTTGCAAAGAATCTCTGATGTAGATTTATGCAGATTTCCTCTGCATAAAGCAGAGGAAAAATCCCTAATGTTGAGTTAAACCTCAGGGAAATAGATTGCAAGTCATTGCAAACCAGAGAAACCAACGTACACAGTGGCAGATTTAAAAAGAAAGGGAACTACTAGAAAGGCTGGAGAATCAGACATGGGCAAGGTACGGATAAAAGGAGGCTGGACATAATGATTACAGCTAAAACCACACCACCAAACACCATGTGGATGCAGATACTGTTATCCTTCTTGCTGGCTACTGGGTGCAACATGTGGCACCCAGGCCCATTCCACAGTGAACAGTGTTCCACAATGAACTGTTGTACCGCTACCAATGCAGCCAATGTTAATTTATGCTGCCAGAATGAATTCTTGCTCCAAACCAAGAAACTGAAAGGCTCACATGCTCATCCCTTACTTCTAGGGGTCAGAGAAATAGTGTGTATGGACAGTGGCAATGTCATAGTAGGAAACAAGCCCTATCTCTCCAATTTTCATGAAGTAGAGAAGTTTCCATAGTAAGGAGTTTCAAAGCCCTCAACAGTCAAAATAAACTCAACGTCCAGTATAGTGGGACATTTTCAAGATGATTTGAAATTGTTTGTGTTAATTTTTAGACTTTTTAAAAAAGTATTTTTTTTTTTTTAATGTTTAAAGCACAGTTCTTCAAACTGTGAGGTATAATCTATAAAACAGTCATCAAATTGACTTAGTGAGCTGTGATAACAAATATTTTTTAATAGAATGGAATAGAATGTGCATATCACATAGTAGGATGAGTTTTGTCCCGTAAAACTTTTCTTTTACTTATGTCTATGTAGAGGTACACATTTATTTAATCACGGTGTCAAATGCTTTTATTGTACTTTTATTGCTGCAGATCATGTAAAAAAAAAAAAAATTTGAAAACCACTGCTCCGAAGGACTGTATACTTGATTCGGGAACTGGAGACTAGGGAAGAACTGTAGTTTCACAGGGCAGTGGCCTGGGAGAGGAGACAACCCACAGCAAGAAGAGCAGGCCAGGATAGTAGAACTGGAAATATATGGACCAATCTCCCAGCCCTATAAGAAATGCAATTAGAAGCTGATGCAGAACCAAGAGCCCCTGGGGACTCCTTTTTTCTCTTCCTATTGTCCTTTACCCAAACCCCAGATGGATGGAACTCTTTGTCCATATCCCAATAATTATTCCCAGTGACTGAAGAGAGTGTGTTGGAAGAAGTTAGAGACATGAAATGTAATTTGTCATCTCAAGGAAGAATCTGCTGTGAATTTTCCTCTGAGAGAGTTTAGAGTACAATGTTGGAGTCAGTGTTATTATTGTTATAATTAGGCACACTGTGAATTAGGTAGGCTACCTGTAAAATCATGTTCAATTTCTAAACAACTGACTCATCATAATTTGGCAACTTCGTCTAATAGTTCTAAGTGGAAGTGGAAGTGGGGCTTGGTGAAAGCCATGTGGACAATAGAGGAAGCATCTTTTAGTATAAACATATAAATGGGCAGTAGAAGCCATGTGGAAATTGTTTTGTCATCTTCCTCATAGTGCAAAAATTCTTTTTGGAGGGCTTATAACATTTAATTTGGCATTTGCACAAATTATAGTAATATTAGATATTTTTGATGTTGCCGTACTTTGTTGTTATTCATTTTCAGGTCTCCCTAAACTGAGTTATAATTAATTTGAAGTTTTTGAGAAGTAGTCTCTCAAATATTTTTTGTGGGGGTAGATCTCATGATATTATCATTTTGCTCTTCCTGTGTGCCATGCCAGGGCATTTCTTCTCACCAGGGGAGAGTGCACTGAATTGCATAATTTAACCAATGATTAAACATTGTTGGCTGAGTGTGGTGGCTCACGCCTATAATCTCAGCATTTTGGGAGGCCAAGGCCAGTGGATTGCTTGACCTCAGGAGTTCAAGACCAGCCTGGGCAACAAGGTAAAACCCCGTCTCTACTAAAAATGCAAAAATTAGCTGGGTGTAGGCCTATAATCCCAGCTTCTTGGGAGACTGAGGCATGAGAATTGCTTGAACCCAGGAGGCTGAGACTGCAGTGAGCCAAGATTGCTCCACTGCACTCCAGCCTGGGCGACAGAGCAAAACTCTGTCTCAAAACAAAAACATTGGTTTATAATTCATACTGGTTTGGTGTGGTTAACAGGACACAGAGCTAGAAGAAAATCATCCCCCAAAATATATGTATTTTTCTCACAGAGAACTATACTGTGAACTGCTTGAGAGTAAGGAATGTGATTTATTTCCTCCCTTGTACCCAAGCTGAATATAAAGATTAACACATAACTGACATTCAACAAGCCATTCTTGAATTGATAGCCACATTTCTAACATTTACTGAGCACTTACTGTGAGCCTGCTACTGTTCTATGGTCTTAGTGTACATCCTTTACTAATATAATCTTCACAAAAACCCTATGAGCTGGATCTTACTACTGTATAAATTTTGCAGTTGAGGAAATGAGAAAGGTTAAATAACACAGCTCATGAGAGGCCAAGCTGGGATCTTAACCTACAGAGTCTTGACTTGAGAGTCCACATCTTTGATCACTGAGTGAGACTGCCTGTTGTGATGGTTAAGTGTTAGCAGAAGGAAAGAGAACCACAAGGAATATTGCCAAAGGTATTATAGGAATGACCAAAATGAGAATAAACGTAAAATTATAAAATTTCCTAACAGCGTGCCATTTACTTTGCTCCACCTGCCTTTAGTGAAAGCCTCCAGAGCTGTAGATTAGAATCTGTTTTAGTGGGATGGACCAGAATATCTCTGAATAATAGGGGCTTATATAAGTTATAAGTTTATTTCATTATTGTGTAAAATAAGTCTGGAGGTAGAAAGTTCATTCCATGTTTTCATAAGAACACAATTCCTGTCTTTCTGCTCTATTAGACTAGCACAAGTTTTCTGTCCTCAAGTTGGCTCATGACCCAGGACAGTGTGTGAAACTCCAGCCATTATATCTGAGGTTGTGGGCCAGAAGAAAGACAAAAGGCAGAATAGTGATGAAAAAAAAAAAAAAAAGATTTATCTCTTTTCTCTTTGCAAGTCAGCTACTTCTACGTGACATTGACAGAAATCACACATAACACTTTGGTTGACATTTTGTTGGCCAGTGCTTAGCCACGTGATTGCCCTCAGCTTTAAGGAAGGCTGTGAAATGCAGTCTTTCTATTCATGCATCAATAAGTTCAGCTAAAAATCAGAATTCTGTTCCTAAAAAGGAAAGGGTAAATGGATATTCAGGTAGGCAAATAGCAGTTTCTGCCACACTGCCTAAATGATATGTCAACTATTCCATGAAATCTTTCTTTTAACTTCTAATGTGATATGATCTCTCCTTTCTTTGAATTCTACAGAACATTTTGTGTGCTTCTAATTGTAGTTTTTATTACCTACAATTACCTGTAAATACTCTTGCTTTATCCTTACAGTTGATGCTAAGATCTATGAAGCCAGTTACTATCACAGTTCTCCTTGCATTCCATGCAGTACAAATAGTCTTACACTGAGTAGATGCTTAATAAAAGTGAAATGGAATCTTTTTTTTAGGTACCATTTAGGGAAACAAAGGAATGATCATAAATGAAGTTCTTATGAAGACATAACATGTAGATTATTTTCAATATATCAGTTAGACTGTAGACTTTTCAGCAAATTAGAATTATTTGAGCTCCCACTTTGTTATAAGTACAGTGTTAACTAATAGAGATAATTTTAGTACATCATACAGGCATGTTTGAATAACACAGAAAGGTCAAATGATTAGCTATAATCATTATCATTATTCTTTCCTTCAGAAAGATTCTAAACAGAGGTTAACCAGTATATAGATACAGATGAACTACATGAGCAAATCCCCAGTATTATCTGAAATAGGAAAACCAAAATGTAAACAAGAGAGCACACCACAAGAATAATGGAGAAGCTTTTCTTAGAAACTGATCTTAGAAAAAGCTAGAAATATTGGATTCCTTGATAATCATGAAGAAGATATCATATCTTATTTAGTAGCACATCTGATTATTGGGAGATGCATTCAGAAAGATTTTTAACCAATGGTGTTTCAAAGGAGCCAGGAAAGACAGAATGTTGATAGAAGGCAATATGGCTGACGCTAGGAGCTCTAGGCAAAAGTGGTATCGAGAGACCTGGCACAGAAACAGGAAATTATGGGCATGGTTGGTGAATATCAGGGCTTTTTCTGTGATCTAGAATGGATTGGACAGATGGTGGGGGAGCTGGAACTGAGATCAAGGATGTGTCCCCAAATTCGTATGTTGAAGCTTAGTCTCCAGTGTGATGATATTTGGAGGTAAGGTCTTTGGCAAGTCATTAAGTAATGGGGGTGGAGCCCTCATGAATTGGACTAGTGCCATTATAAGAAGAAACATGAGCATTGGTCCAGTCATTTCTGCAAAAAGGAGCAAATTAATCATAATATTCACCTCATTCTCAAAACCTTCTCAAAGTGTAGCTCATCCTAGACTCCTGCCAAATTGAACCCCTCATTGCTTTCTATAAGCTCCGTGCTATCCTCCTCCCACACTTTGGGTGGTATGCCATCCCACCACATGAACAAAAGTCTCCCTTTTATTCAAAACCTATTTAAAAATATCCCTCTGTCTCGAAGCATCCCCTGACACTCCTAAGTCCCAATAGTACTTGCTTCAGCACTGGCTATAGTACAGTGTAATCATTAAAGCATGGCACTTGCGGGAAGAAAAATGCCAACTGGAATCTTGCCCTGGTACAGACTGTGTGATCTGAAGTGAACTATTACTTTCTCTAAAAATGGAAAGAATACTACTGACCTCAGGGCTAAATACTACTTAGCTCAGGGCTGAGCTAAGGATTACACAAGATAGGGCACTCAAAGTACCAGTACCTATTATACAACACGATGACTACAGTTAATACAATGTATTGCATATTTGAAAATCACTAAGAGAACAGATTTTATGTGTTCTCATCACAAAGAAATAAGTATGTGCGGTAATGCATATGTTTGCTTGACTTAGTCACTCCACAATGTACACATATTTCAAAACATCGTCTTATATGCCATAAATAAGTTCAATTTTTACTTATCAATTTTAATAAATAAATACATTAGTAAAAAGTACCAGTACCAAGAAATGGTCACTGTTTTAAATATTTATATCTTTCAATCTCCCATAGTCTTATGATAAATATCTTATTAGTGACATTTGCCTATTAGGTGGCCAACTCTATGCCTGGCATCACACTTGGTCCTAAAGATACAGCTGTGAATAATAAGGGCAACTCTTTGTTTGTATACATTACTTTTCAGTGTTAAGATAATAAAGTATATAAATCCTTTTTTAAAAAAATAAAATTTTGATTGGTTTTATGTAGAATATTAAAATTAAGTCATGTTCAAAGAGGGATTGGGTAGCTACTTTCTATGGGTGGTTATGGAAGTTTCTTCTAAGATGGGACATTCTAGCTCTGACCACAATCTTTTCACCACTACCAAACAAAACAGGACATAATAGTACAACTTTTCTTACAAAAGAAATAATTATAATATGTGTTTTTTTATGTCTGTTTTCTTTCACTAAGCATGTTTTCAAGGTTCATAATGCTGCAACATGTATAAGTACTTCATTTTTTTTTATGTGGAGTAATATGCCATTATAACGATATGCCACATTTTATTAGTTGATGGACATTTGAGTTGTTTCCACTTTTGGATTATTATAGATGCTGCTGCTACAAACAATCACTTACAAATGTTTGTGTGGACACGTTTTTATTTTTCTTTGGTATATACCTAGGAGTAGAATTGCTAGATCATGTGGTAGTCTGTGTTTAAGACTTTGAGGAAGCTCTAGGCTTTTCCAAACTGTTTTTCAAATTTTATACTCCCACCATCAGTGTATGAGGGCTCCACTTTCTCCAAATACTCACTAAAAATTTTTATTTTTGGTTTCTTTGACTATAGTCATTCTAGGAGGTGTGAAGTGGTATCTCGTGGATTTCAATTTGCATTTCTCTGATAAATACCAGCATTAAACAGAAGGAAGTTTGTATATCTTCTTTGAAGAAATGTCTATTTGGACTATTTGCCCATGTTTAAATTGGATTATTTGTCTTTTTAATTATGGAGTTGTAATTGTTCTTTATATAGTCTAGATACAAGTCCCTTTTCAGATACATGCTTTGAAAATTTTTTCTTTCATTCTATGGGTGTTCTTTCCACTTTCCTGATGGTGTAATTTGAGTATGAAATAGTTTCATTTTGATGATACCTATTTTTTCTTTGTTTCTTGTATGTTTGGTGTCATCTCTAAGAAACCATTCCCACATCCATAGGTATAACAAACATTTATACCTAAGTTTTTAAGAGTTTGAAATACATGTTTTCTAAGAGTTTTATAGTTTAAGCTCTTACATTTAGGTCTCTGATCAATATTGAGTTAAATTTTTTTGTGTGTGTGGTAAGCTAAGTTTCCAACTCATTTTTTTTAATGTGACTATCCAGTTGACCTAGCACCATTTGTTGAGAACACTATTCTTTACCTATTAGATGGTCATGACACCCTTTTCAAAATTAATTTATTATAAATTTGAGGGTTTATTACTGGACTCTAATTCTATTTTTAGACCAATACTATACTATTTTGATTACTATAGATTTGAAGTAAATTTTAAAATCAGGAAGTGTGAGTCTTCCAGCTCTGTTCTTTTTGAAGATTGTTTTGGCCATTCTAGATCATTTGCACTTCCAAATTAAATTTAGGATCACATTGTCAGTTTTGGCAAAGAAGTCATCCAGGACATTGGTAGGAACTGAATTAAATCTGTATCTCAATGTGGAGAATATTGTCATCTTAACAATGTTATCTTCCAATCCATTAACATAAAAAGTCTTATCATTTATTTAGGTTTATTATAATTTCTTTCCACAATATTTTGTAGTTTTTAGAGTATAAAGTATATACTTCTTTTAAAAATTTAGTTGTAAGAATTTTATTCTTTTTGGTGTGATTATAAATGGAACTGTTTTCCTAATTTTATTTTTGTTCTGCTCATTTCTTGCAAAATATCTTATCCAGCTGTAGAAAACAAATAACATTTTATAAATGCATTTTCAACTAGACTTTTACTGACTTAATTTTATGTTTCTAGGGTTGTGTTTATTTTTTCTTTCTACTTTTTCTTTGAATATTTGAATAATCTCACTATATTTTATATAGACTTATTTAAATTATTTGGAGTCAAAGCTCAGTATAAGTAATAAAATAATCTAGGTACTGTATTGAACTAGTTTACAAATATATATAGAATTGAGAATATTTTGACCTTCTTCATGATCACATCACAAATTTTCCTCCACCCCCAGTTTTAAGTCATTTTTCCGTTTTTATAAAGACAAAATAATTATAAATATAATCTGCTCCATTATATACATCTGACACTAAATTACTAAATAGCACATTTAAAAACTTTTTTCATTTTATAATTTACAGAAACAGACTTGATAGTGTTTATTCCTTAAAACTGTTAACAGTTTATTTATAGTAATTTTTAAGGTTTTTCCTCAAAAATACACATAGTAAAATAAAAATAATCATTTGTAAGTGAAAGCGAGTATATTAACAACAATTTTTTCAATCCTTCCAAACAACGTGTATTAGGATCACTTAAGAAACGGATTATTGGCCGGGCGCAGTGGCTCACGCCTGTAATCCCAGCAGTTTGGGAGGCCGAGGCGGGCGTATCACGAGGTCACGAGGTCAGGAGATCGAGACCATCCTGGCTAACACGGTAAAACCCCGTCTCTACTAAAAAAAAATACAAAAAATTAGCTGGGCGTGGGTGGCGGGCACCTGTAGTCCCAGCTACTGGGGAGGCTGAGGCAGGAGCATGGCGTGAACCCAGGAGGCGGAGCTTGCAGTGAGCAGAGACCGTGCGCCACTGCACTCCATCCTGGGCAACAGAGCGAGACTCCGTCTCAAAAAAAAAAAAAAAAAAAAAAAAGAAAGAAAGAAACAGATTATTAATGTACAAGGAAGAGTTTTGCTATCCCGAAATACACATTTTACTTTTTTTACTTTTCTTTGAATTTTAAAAGTTGAATGTCTTGAGGCATTCTGAATTAAACAAGACTAATTGTTATGTATGAATTATTTGCCTAAAATGGTTACTTACTTCTTTGCAAATTCACATGGAATTTACTGAGCACAAATTAATTAAGTAATAAATCTCATTTCATGTCCAGTATTCCTGATATTGTATTCTAATTTAGGAAGAACTTAGGTGATAAAGAAATTTTCCAAATTACACAATGACCATGAGTACCCAAAATATACAATGACCATGTCCCTATACATTGGGGGAGTTCTGCCATTAACTGTGTAACTAGCCAAAGGTGAAATTGAAGGACAGAGACACAAGACTGGGTCCGGGCTACTGGACAATGGACCCCACTCTTCAGGCAGACCAGTGGTTCTCAATCAGGGAGATTTTGCCCTGATGCATATTTGGCAATCCCTGCACACAGTCTTGATTGTCATAATTAAGGCGCCAAGTGGTAGAGTGGCAGGACTTGGGAGGAGTAATTGAGAAGAGGGAGGTGCACTACTAGCTTCTAGTGGATAGAGACCACTAGAAGTGGGTAGAGACCAGGCATGTTGCTAAGCATGCTACAACACACAGGACAGTGTCCCACAACAAAGAATTATCCAGCCCCAAATATCAATAGTGCCCACGTTGAAATTCTGATGCAGACAGAAAATAAACTGCTCTATCCAAATTCTCTGTTTTCTGCTTCTAATGCAAATCATTATCCATTGAATTCCAGGCAGCATGCCAGGGCTTTGACACTGAGTCATTTTCTCTTTTATCTTTATGTAATCTCAGCTCACCTTTATGTTATTTATTCTAGTTAGGTGTTTTTCAGAATAATTACAACAATTTGTCCAAGTTTATACAACTAGAAAGTTACCAAGCCTGGATATGAACCCACATCCAGACTGACCCCTAAGTCTGTGCTTGTTTTATTGTATTCCACTGTCTCTTTGCTGGTTTATGACCACATTGTATGACTAATTGATTCACATATTTGTGGATAGCACAGCTAAGAACATTGGAAATAAACACGGATTTAATGGTAATCGAATTAGGCATGGGAAATGGCTGTTACTCTCAAATAACTGCCCTTGAAAAGTTTGTCATTTTAAGTTAGAAATCTAAGAAAATGCATAAAAATATGAAGAATTAATACTTATTTCTTCAATTTTCCCTGCTAAATGGATTTGAATGACTCATGAATTTGTTTCTAAGAGTCATACAACTGTGCTAAATTGGCATATGCTTTTAGAACTTTTAGGCATTTAAAGAAATCATTTGTAAGACAGTTAACACTTGAACAACATGGGTTTGAACTGTGCTGGTCCACTTATACCTGGATTTTTTTCAACCATGTGCTCAGATGAAAATACATTCTTGGCAGGATGCAAAACCTGCCTTATATAGAGGGTGTGATTTTTTTTCCATAGATGGAATTCACAGGGCTGGCTGCAGGACTTGAGTATGTGTGAATATTGGTATGTGTGGAGGTCCTAGAACCAATCCCCTGCTTATACTGAGGGACAGCTCTATATGATGATTCCATACCTGGGATATCTTTTTATTTCATCTCTGACTACCAGATTATAGATTTAGGCAAGATGATGCTCTACACAGATTGGGCAGAACGATGCTCTACACAGAACTGATCCCCCAAATTTTTTTTCCCATGAGTCTGACTATTCCTACATATCCAAAACAATTTCTAATTATACATAATAGCACATACACAAAAATTATTTAATTTGGTGTCATCTATTGCGTCATCTGCCACAATACTTCTTGTATATGAAAACATAAAAGCTGACATTTTTGTTCAGAAAAACTTACCTTTATTTATACCATGAACCCAAATCTGACTAGTTATAGGAAAATAAATACCCCTCACAAGCAGGGGAAAAGGTAAAAGCAGAAGGATGAGCCGGATATGAGAACATTTCTAGTCATTTGTTAAAAGGGAGCCCAAATTACAAAAAAAAACCAACCTTGAGAAGGAAATACAGGTGAAGTGGAAGTGGAAAGAGAAAAGCTCTCTCCAGCTGATGCTAAGCATATTTGAAACTGAGGGATACTACAGTTCCATTGCTATGCAACTGGCATTTTGTTAAAATAGAGGGCCATAAAAATAGAATTATGTTGTATTTCCATTTTGACCAAATAGATGTTTGAGCAATTGTTCTAAGCAAAGGCTTTTTACAAAACACATGCAATAACTAACTCTATTATAACAGCTGCAAACGTGCTTCCTTGCTAATTGCGAAAGAGTAGATTTTGGTCAGTTTTCCAGCATTGACTACAGAGAGAGTGTTGAAGAATGACACATTCTGTCTTGAGGCCATTTGACCTCATCTCTAAAATCCTCATTTCAAAGTTTAAGAGCAACTTTGAAACATACAAAAATCATGGTGTTCTGAGACAATCCTTAAATTGTCCTCCATTATCACCAAGTGACAGAATTCTCCACAGGAAAGTAAGTAATAAGAAACAAAGTATTATGTTTACTATAGCCGGCTACACATGGGCTAAGTAGAAATTCATCCTGAGAAAGATTCATATATTTTATTCAATAGAATCATTGTAAATCTAATTTAAGACCCCAAAATCATGTTTAAAAAGGCAGTACAATATTTGAGACTCATTTTATAAACAACCTAATGAAGTATATTTTAAATATAAGTTGAATATACTTAAAATAAAAGTATATTTTACCGTTTTTATGAAGTCCTCAACACAAACTGAGATTCTAGTATTTTGGACTCACTAGTGTCATGTCATGTGTAGCATTTTCAGAAGGAAAGAGTGATCACCAAGTCAGCCTACCACTAGAAAAACTTAAGACCTGTAAGAAATGTGTCAACTAGTTTGTTTAAATTAAATTATTTGAGGTTTATAGATCCACAGAGGGAAATGTATTTGTCTTTATTTACACAAATGCCACTGGGGCTGGGGGACATCACCGTGTCCTCTGAGGTCAGTGCTAATGTGTTTTTGTGTACACAGGCTGCCGGAGCCCTGCCTGAGGAGATCCGTAAGCTTAAATCAGACTTCCTTCAGTGTTTTCCAAATAACCATAATTTTAAAAAATCGTATTTTTTTATTCGATTAGTTGAATAGTCCATTCAACTTCTTGATATTCAATGTCAAGAAGAATGTATCATTTCTAGATGATTATGAATGGCATATCAAGGCCAAATTATGTCTAAAATGCCTTTCTTTCCAGTACACCATTGTTGTTTGTTTGGTGAAATAAACATTACTATAGTATTATTGTGGCAATAATGACATAAACACAAAGCTAAAAAATACAGTTAAAAGACTAATAATGCCAGATAGGTGAAAACAAAGCAAAAACAAAGTGAAATATCTTCCTTTCTGTGGTAGGCGGCATGGTGACCGCCAAAACAACATGTCCGTTCCCCAATCCTGTTACCATATTTGGAAAAACAAGTCTTTGCAATATAATTAAATTAAGGATTTTGAGATGAGGAGATCATCCTAGATTATCTAGGAGGAATCGAAACCCATTGACAGGTGTCTTTATTAGAGACAAAGAGAGGAGAAGACAGATGCACAGAAGAGCAAGCAAGGTGAGATGCAATAAATCAGAGTGATGTGCCCACTAGTCAAGTCATGGAAAGGACTCTTCTGTGGGGAGTAAGGTCCTTCTAGCATCTTGGTTTTGGACTCTGGCCATCAGAACTGTAAGAGAATAAATTTCTATGGTTTTAAACCACCAAGTTTGTGAAAATGTTGCAGTAGCCCTAATGTACTTTCCAAACCACACACACACACACACACACACACACACACACACACACAGACTTATTCATAATCAATATATTCATTTATAGCTTCAGCTAAATTAATCTTAACCCCTTGAAATGTTCTGCAATGTTTGACAAATATTCCTGAGTGCTCCACGTTCCAGTCATTTTTCCCCAGAGGATAGTCTCATGAATAAGAGAATCATAGTATAGAAGGATATTGAGAATTTCTATAATCCTTTCTTTTGTTTACAGAATGCTTTCTACCTCCAAGCCAGATACCCTGTTAAAGCTGCATGCTTAAAGATGGCTCATTT
This sequence comes from Chlorocebus sabaeus, assembly GCF_047675955.1. Classification (NCBI taxonomy): domain Eukaryota; kingdom Metazoa; phylum Chordata; class Mammalia; order Primates; family Cercopithecidae; genus Chlorocebus; species Chlorocebus sabaeus. The sequence continues at coordinate 53,088,845 of NC_132926.1, forward strand.
TCTAAAGGAGATGCTTCCACTATGATAAGCCTACCCCTAATGGATTATGTGAAGTTTCATTGAAGGTTTGCAATGTGTGAACCAACTGGTTTTCTGTCTATGACTACCTTATTAAATAACCTGGGATTGATTGTAATCCTACATTTTAGCACAATTTAAATTAGGAATATTGTCTACCAGTAAACACTGATGATGATTCCTTTAAGAATAATGAAAAAAATAAATTTCCAAAGTGTCAGTATGTATGTAAGTTTCTAGGTCATGGAATAAATAATAAGAGGACAATTATCATGTTTCTTCCCTTTGTATCCCTCAGGGGTAAAATTTTTTGCCTTTTTACATCCCAAGTGATTACAAGCAACCCATTCCTAGACTATGACAAGCAACCTTTTCTTAGAAATGAAAAGGCTGCTAAAAGCAAACTCCTAAACAATGTTTTTGTGAAAGGAGATCAGTGTTAGAATTCTGGAGCCCTGTTCTTGATGGCCCAAGATAAGTTTCTGTACTTTCAAAACCAAGTGCGGAAATACAGTCAGCTAGTGTATTTCTTGCAGAAGTGTGTAGATGAGTCTCCATCACTGGAGAAATGTGCAGAAATAACTTACAGAAATAATAGTGTCATTCTGTCTTTGAAAATTTCATTAACATGTTATGCTTAAGCCTAAGATTAAACCATTATCTTTCCATATACCAGAAATCTGAGATCCCAGCCAAATGTTTTCTGATATAATCAAATTGTGTAATTAAATTCTTTTGCATTTCAGTTACCTTTCTCTTTGTGATCAGTTGCAATCAAGCATTTTTAGCATTTGTAACTGTCTCATAATAAGTATCATTCTTATAGTGAACTGGTACAAACTCTTTCAATAGCTTGAATAAGATGTACTTAACAAAGAAGCACTGAGAATAGCCAACTTGTCCATGTGTGTATTTTTTGTTGTTGTTGTTTGTTTGTGTTGTTTTGTTTTGTTTTTAGATATGAAGTCTCCCTCTTGTCCCCAAGGCTGGAGAGCGATGGCACGATCTTGGCTCACTGCAACCTCTGCCTCCCGGGTTCAAGCAGTTCTCCTGCCTCAACCTCCTGAGTAGCTTGAGGGATTACAGGCACCTGCAACCATGCCCAGTTAATTTTTGTATTTTTAGTAGAGACAGGGTTCCACCATGTTGGTTAGGCTAGTCTCAAACTCCTGACCTCAGGTGATCTGCCCGCCTTGGCCTCCCAAAGTGCTGGGATTACAGGCGTGAGCCACTACACCTGGCCCAATGTGTTTTAAGATGTAGTTTTCAAACTGTAATTCCGATATTTTAAGGACTCTCAGGGTTCTTTTTAGTGGAATCTATCCTATATATTTTCTCCCTTTTTGTCTTTAGGCAATGTTTCTCATTACCTGATAAGATTTGTCTCTTAATCTTTGTTTTTCACTATGTAGAAGTCCCTGGCTCTTTTCCTGACGTTTGCTGGTATTGGTATTCTTAGATATCTGCATTACAGCTTTATTGGGATATATGTGTGTGTGTTTTTCAAAACAACTTAACTTAAAAGCACTCTTATTTCATCCCATTATTTGAGTAACACTGTGCTAAAACAAAATTTGGTTGACATTATGTTTGCTTTTACTTCCTGGAAACTAATAAATGTTTACATCTTAATATGTAGCACATAAGTATATACAAACAAGATTAACTTGTTTAAAAGAAAAGCTGACAACTTTTAGACAAAAAGAAACTTACTTTCTGTGCACTACACATTTTATTAGATGAAAAGGAGAATATATTTCAATCATGGAAGTTTCTAAGGCCTTTGGCACACTAGATTTTTCATAGATGTCAATGTATATGAAGTGAGTCTTAAAGAGAGGATGCAACGTCAGTTCCAGAATTTGGTTAATTTTTTTTAATCACATAAATTTACCAGAGGGATGCAAACTTAAAAACTTCCAAAAGGAAAAAGTAGTAGTCTAGAGAGGAGTTAGAATTCCTCTAGATGAAAAATTTGAACTTGTTTCTTCTCAATGTTTGTAATTCATAGAAGACAATCCAATGTCAGGTTTCTGTATCTACTAGTCTGATCATAAATTTTGCAAAGACATGAGCATGTTCTTAAAACTTTAGTGTATTGGCTCAATGGCAATGTTCTTACTTGGCTAATACTATAAGAGATTTAACACAACACCATGAATACAGATGTACTTAAAACTATTTGTCTTAAATTTTTTAGTTTACCTGGTCCTAGAAGTGATAAATAATGAAATTCCTGTGCACAAAACTTTAAGAATTATTTCATTCAGTTGATAATTTTAAAATGAGTATTAAGCCATATTAAATGTCCAACAACCATTGTAATTATCCTCTGTTTATCTCAGGTGCCAAAGGGCAAGTAGAAACAGTAACAGTGTTCTTACCATCTCAAGAGGTGGGTGGAATAAGACTTTACAAGCACCATGTGAGCTTCCTCCTAAGTTGAGTCATTGTAAGGAAAAAGATCCCACTTCCAAAGAACTGTGCTTTGCTTTTAGTAAGTGGGTCCTGACTCCCTTCCTCTGAATGGTGCCTAGAGAAACTACAGAATCAAGAGTTTGCCCGGGGATACCGAGAAAGATTGTCACAAATTGGTTTGAGGGGTGAGCTAGGCAGTGGTGCCATGGCAGCAGCAGTGGCTGCGGCCCGAAGAGAGAGGACAGTTTGGAGAAAAGGTAGTTAAGTTCTGATCTGTCTTTTTACCTCAATGCCTAGGGAAAAATTATTACTTGCTCCATCACTGAAGAAATTCACAGCAATTGTCAGACTGTTGAGGTTAGTGGGGCTTACAACGGCAATTGCTCCAAAAATTTCTCTGAGAGGTTTATATAGAGACATGCACAGCATTATGTGGGCACAAGGTTGTTACCTGGAGTGCAGTAGAGGCACCCTAGGGCATATTATACAGCAGTTAGGGTTTACTTTTTACCAATACCTCGTGTTAAAAAAAAAGTAATTTTAGACCAGCAAGTGGTTGAAAAGAGAACTGTAGACATGTTTGTCTGCAGTGTTTGAAGTGAGTTGTAGCAACAAAAAGGACTTAATCCAGATATCATCTCTGGATCACTCTATTAATTTGGATGAATCTGAGAAATCAAATTTTCCTTGAACAAAGGAGACCTAGAAAAAAATCACTTCTGACCAGGTCCAGTTATAATTGTTATCATCATATTTTTCAAAGAAAATGAGAATATTCTGAGAATCTAAATGATCATTATGATTTTAAAGGTTGTCTGACAATTTTTCTAATCAGTATTGCTGTATCCTACATCCCGTTTTTATCTTACCAAAAATTATTTTAATTAAATCATAAATCTATAATTATACAAGTAATTATCAATTTGTTTAATCAATACATTGACACTAAGAAGGCAATGGTTAAATTCAAGGACTTAAGAAAATATTTTCATTAAAATGACTATATTTATTTCATTGGATGTATATCACTATGAGTATTTTTCGTAAGTTAATGAATAAAGTTAGTCGTTTGTCTTTACAAGGTAAATGGTAGTAGTAAATAGAGTCGGCTGTCAACACAGAATCCCTACTCTGACCTAGTCTCTGATGCTGCCTGAACTACCACATGTTTCTAAAAACTGCTTGTGCTGGAGACATTCATGTAGGTCTGGGAATTACCTATGTTACTTTCAACTAAGGATGAAACTAAGCCTAACCATGCATAGTCATACTTGTAGAGGCTACAAGGGCTGGTTGAATCAGACAGGACATTTGATTTTAGCAATAACCTCTTATTTGGAGTTCTGTTTTTATAGTTTCTCTCTGCTCCAATATATTACTCATTCAGTAGTCATATTAATATTTTAAAAACATCAATTATAGATCATTCCATTCTTCCAAATGCTCAGTCATATTCTATATATTGTATACAGTGCCTCCCATGCTGGCTACATAGTGCGCTCATATCTCTTAATACCCCACCCTCCCAACTATTCAGTCATTCCTCCTATGAATTCCAAATACTGCTCTTTGCCCCAAACTGTCCATTTCCAACTTAAAGTCTTACCTCATGTTTTTCCTGCTACTTTTCCCTTCCCAGGCTGTCAACTATTTAGCTGAAATCCAATTTCTTTTAAAAATGTGTCCATATTACTTAAGCACCCATGTATCTGACTCTTGCAGCACTTGTTTTCTTTCTTGTTTTTTTTTTTTTTTTAGCATCTAAGTATATACTTCTGTATCTTGTTAATTATTATTTCAAAGTTTGATCAGGGTTCTAAAATTAGGTATTTAGATGATAACTGCTGCCGTATAAAAGTAAGAACTTACTCATTCCTAGCTAGCAGAGTGTTTTGCTCATATCAGGCCCTTTTTATCTGTTAAATGAAGAGTGTTGAGAGAACAAGTTCAAGTGCAGTGATCTCAGCAAAATCAAAAGTAATGTTGGATCTCTTGGTTACATAAGTCCAAGAAATATACAAGATACAACACCTACTGGTTTCTTATCTGTGATGACATCAGGCAATATATACTAGCAGGAAGATTTGTGGTCAAGACACGTCTTCAGTATTTTGACAAGACCATATTTTCCATTGTGTATTGCTTTTAGTATATCTAATAGTGGCTGTATCTCATTTGCTTTTTTGGAAAAAATCACTTTCAAAATGTGCCTAAAATCTACCACTACATTTTAAAATCCAGATTTTATACTTCCAAATAAGGTGTAGGTTTTAATTTTTATTTTTTGCCTCATGATTTACTTGAAAGACTATGATTACCCAGCTGTCATTATGGAAATGTCTTTGAAATTTATAACCAAAGCCAGTTTACAAATTACACAAGAGAAAATGAATCTTATGTTATTATCACAATTCATTTTGGACTGCAAATGATACCCACCTTATTCACTTAACTTAGCTCCAAATTGAATTTTCACCACAATAAATCTACATTCAAAGGATGATTTAACATTGATAATATTTTTTTAAATCACTTAGACATTGAAGGTAATTACAAAGACAGAATTCCAAAAAGAAAAAGAGATGAAAAAGAAAAATCACTAGAGTATTTCTGGCTTCCAAAGGAGATAATTTGAAGATTATAAAAGAACATCTCCTTAAAAGGACTCCCTATTTAATAAATTGTGCTGGGAGAACTGGCTAGCCATATGTGGAAAATTGAAACTGAATCCCTTCCTTACACCCTATACAAAAATTAACTCAAGATATATTAAAGACTTAAATGTAAAGCCCCAAACTATGAAAATCCAGAAGAAAATCTAGGCAATACCATTCAGGACATAGGCATGGGCAAAGATTTTATGATGAAATCACCAAAAGCAATTGCAACAAAAGCAAAAATTGACAAATGGGATCTAATTAAACTAAAGAACTTCTGCACAGCAAACAAAACTATCATCTGAGTGAACAGACAACCTACCGAATGGGAGAAAAATTTTGCAATCTATCCATCTGACAAAGGCCTAATATCCAGAATCTACAAGGGATATAAGCAAATTCACAAGAAAAAAACAACCCCATTAAAAAGTGGGCAAAGGATATGAACAGATCCTTCTCCAAAAAATACATACATGCAGCCAACAAACATATGAAACACATGAAAAAAAGCTCACCATCAGTGATCATTAGAGGAATGCAAATCAAAACCACAATGAGATATCATCTCATGCCAGTCAGAATGGCAATTATTAAAAAGTCAAGAAACAACAGATGCTGGCAATTTTGTGGAGAAATAGTAATGTACACTGTTGGTGGGAGTGTAAATTAGTTAAACCATTGTAGAACACAGTGTGGTGATTCCTCAAAAGATTTAGAACCAGAAATACCATTTGACCCAGCAATCCCATTACTGGGTATATACCCAAAGGAATAAAATTATTGTATTATAAAGATACACACATGCATATGTTCATTGTAGCACTATTCACAATAGCAAATACATGGAATCGACCCAAATGTGCATCAATGATAGACTGGATAAAGAAAATGTGGTACATGTACACCATGGAATACTATGCAGCCATAAAAAGGAACGAGATCATGTCCTTTGCAGGGACATGGAGGAAGTTGGAAGCCATTATCCTCAGCAAACTAATGCAGGAACAGAAAACCAAACACCACATGTTCTCACTTACAAGTGGGAGCTGAACAATGAGAACACATGGATACAGGAAGAGAAACAACACTCACTGGGGCCTGCTGGGTGAGGGCAGGGGGAGAGAATATTAGGGAAAAGAGTTAATGCATACTGGGCTTAATACCTACATGGTGAGTTGTTAGGTGCAGCAACCCACCATGGCACCCATTTAACTATGTAACAAACCTGCACATCCTGCACATGTATCCTGGAACTTAAAAAAAAAAAAAAAAAGACTACCTCAAAAGTTTATAATTTCTTCACTTCCCCTACCTATTATTAAGATAAGTTGACAATTAATGAACAAAATGAAAACCTCTGCACTCTTTCATACACATGCCTTAGGTTACTACTAACTCTAAAGATTTCAGTATTTTGACTGAATATATGTATTTTCAAATAGATTACTCTTTGCTCATTTTCTGTTGACTTTTAATCATTCTTTATATATGAAGGACATTAATATATTCGCCATTGTAGGGGTTTTAAAATATGTTTTCATTATATGAAATTTGATTTTGTTTGCGATATTTTTGGTGAACACTTTTTTTAAATTAAAGCATATATAACAATTTAGTATATGTGCCTTCTTCGTTACATATTACAAAATACATTTTGTGAAGCTAAAAAAAGAATATCCCCTTAAATGTATAAGTCCTGGTATGTTTGTTAATATCATTGTTACATTCTACTATGTACACTGTGAATGTATGTGTTTTTATATGTTTCCTTTTAGTTAAACATTTACTAAATATCACCCTTAGGGACCATGATGGCGATGTAAATAGAAATGAAATAAAATAAGACACATCACATAGCTCACATCGAGTCAGGCAAGGTATAAGTATATGATTGCTTGTAATAAAACATCATAAGTGCTATTGTACATGGGGAGTTCTAATGTTTGGTTTGTGATTATCTTTAGCAGATGAGGGAAGTAGACGAGTGTCAACCTTTTTCACTATCAGAAGTGCTCTATTAAGAGAGCAAAAGCATCCCCCTAAGAATTTTTAATATCTCTGGAAGTTAACAGAAAAGCAAAATTCATTGAAGTGGTTTAAGTAGAGAAGTAAAGTGATTATATTAATTTACTCTGGAAGATATGTGGAGAATTAATTGCAAAGTTAGAGACTAGAAGAAAAGATGTAAGTTAGGAGGCAGGTGCAATAATGCAGACAATATTATTTGTCCCTTTTTCACTTATTTAGAGCATATTCTTTGTATTTTATGATGTTGCATATTTTTAATGCTACAATTTTATTTGTTAAAGTCACTTAAAATATTTTTGCAAGTATATATATTTATGTATCTATGTACATATAAATATACATATATGCACATAAGCATTAATATTAAGCACCAACACACAATATATATTTAAATATCTTTACTTCTAGGGATATTCTTTTTATTCTAATTATTAAAGACTTTAAATATATTACCTGTGAAAAAAGGCAGTCCCTGTGTAGCCTCATTGAAATGATATAATGATGAATGAATATGATATATAAGTAATTTTTATTCCTTTCAATAAAATTTCCATATTTTTTAAAAAATGCAAAAGTAACATTTTGCTTTTATGTTGCTTATGGTCTAGTAGAGGAAAGAAAACAATAAGCAAAATTAATAAGCAAAGAGGTATCATGTTAGACAGTAATAAGATAATTTACAGAAAAATGAACCAGGGAATGGGGATAGTCATGTTGGAGATTATCAACATTTTAAATAGTGTGGTCAGAGAAGGCCTTTGTGAAAAGGTAAAACTTGAGCATCAGCCTGAAAAATGTGAAGGTTCAGACAAAGCAGGTATCTAGAGAAAGAGTATTCCAGGCAGGTGCAATGACCCTGATGGAGAGGCCTTACTGATATATTTAAGGAACAGCCAGAAGCTAATACATGAAAGAGAAGAGGAACTACTGTTTGAGAGGAAAGGGGAGGGAGTGTTCAGGTTGCAGGGAGGCAGTGGGCAGGGGGAATAGAAGGGGGAGAGGACTAATATAAAAGGAGATCAATGAAGTAAAGAGTATATGCCTTTGTCACAGGGCATTGAGGTCATTTTTAGGGCTTCTACCTTATTTTGAGTGAGAGAGAAAGCCATTGGTGTTTAAGAGCAGAAGAATGATACAATCATATTTGAGTTTTAATAAGGTCACCCAGGATGTTGGATTCAACAGACTAATGGGACAAAGGCAAAATTGGGAGACCAGTTAGGAAGCTATTGCACTAATGCACTCTAGGAGTGAGCGTATCTTGGACCCAGCTGACATTAGTGAAGATGGAGAAAAGTAGTAGGAGTTTGGATGTTTTAAGACAATGGAACTGACAGTGTATGCTGATAAATTGGAAGTTCAGGCAAGGCATGGTGGTTCACACCTGTAATCCCAACACTTTAGGAGGCCAAAGTGAGTTGATCTCTTGAGCCCAGGAATTGGAGACCAGCCTGGGCAACATGGCCAAAAATACTAAAAATACAAAAATTTGCTGGATGTGGTGGTGCACGCCTGTAGTTCCAGCAACCTGGGAGGCTGAGGCAGAAGGAATGCTTGAGCCCAGGGAGGGTGAGGCTGCAGCAAGCCATGATCACACCATTGCACTCCAGCCTTGACAGAGTGAGACCTTGGGGAAAAAAAAAAAAAGCGAGTAAGCAAGAAAGACAGAAAGAAAGAGAAAAAAAGAAAAGAAAAGAGAGAGAAGTCAAGATGTTAGAGAAAGAAGTAGCATGGGCAGCCCCAAGGCTTTGACCTGAGTCATCAGAAAGACAGAATTTCCAGTTCAGTTTTAGCAATGTTATTTTGAGAAGCCTATGAGACATACAAAGAGCAATATTGAGCAGGCATTGAGGTCTAGAGTGGAGGGAGAAAGTCTTGACTGGAGATAAGAATTTGGAAATCATTACATGGTTTAAATCCATTAGACTAATTAGATAACCAAGGGAGGGAATATAACTGGAAAGAAAGTCCAATGACTAAGCTCTGTTGCTCTCCAATACTGAACAGTCAGAGAAAAAAAAGAGGAACCAGCAAAGGAGATGTATCTATGGGGAACCAGAAAGAAGGATCAGGACTGTGGGAATGAATTGGGAGTCACTAATACATAGGTTATGGGTGAAGACCACAAGATTATCCTGGGTTTGGGGTTGGGAGGCTGTATGGGACAAAGGAAGTGGGTTAAGACTGGAAGCCAGAACCTGAGAGACACCAACTTTTAAGAGTAACAAAGGCAAAAAGAGAAGCAAGCAAAAGAATGGAAGAAAATGTGCTCAGAGGGGCCTACTGACAGCTAGGACAAAGACATGTCATACACCCAAGCAGAGATCCGCAGGGTAAAATGAAAATTCAATTTCATTTGTGACAAAGAGGTCAAGTAAGATGAGGATTGAGAACAGTTCCTTAGATTTGGCAGCAATGGTATTGCTGGTGAGATTTTACAAAGGAATTATGGAAAATCAGGGATGAAGAAAGTGAGACAATGAAGGCAGTAAGTATAGACTATTCTTTTGAATAAACTCATGATGAGAATGGGAAATAGTTTGGAGGCATCTGAGTTATGTGGAGATTGCTTTGGATAGGAGGCATCTAGAGAATGTTGTTAAGAATAAAGAAGCAGATATAGAAATGACAAAAGAAGAGAGAGAATGCTGGAGATCCATCTAGTATATGAGCATATTTTCTTACACAGATATATACACATTTTGCCTAATAATAAATTGATTTAATTACCAAATTAGAAAATTGAGACTATGATCAATGAGTTGTCCAAGATGACATGGATATTAAAATATTTCACCTTTGAATCACTTTGATCTAGGTGATTCTAAGTAAGTCAAGACATTTAATAGCAAAAAGATGATCTGTGAGTGCTTTCAAGTACAAAAGAGCTAGAATGAGACAAGAGTGTGATATAATTAAATGTGACATATTCTATTTGAGATTTGGCTGGCAGAATTTACACTCCAAATCAAAAGGTAGCTTGTAAGGCATGATGCACTTCACCTTCCTCTGCCTTTGGACAATTCTTCCTCTTCTGTTTCAGGTCAGAATTATTTTATCTAGTCTATGAACAGAAATATAAACCTGTTTTTTCTAATCATATCATGTCTCCACTATTTTTTTATTTAATAGACAATGGTCTTCCTTGATCTTAAAAGCTGAAAAAAGTGGCATGATTGTCTCCTACTGTAAACTCTTCTTCAAGCAGATGACACTCCTTCTTTGAGCTGCCACGTTTGAGATCAGCAAGCAGTTATATCATAAGGTAGAAGACAGTATATGGATTACTTTCTTAAAATATTTTCCCACTACATTTATATAAGTTCTTCACCAGGAGAAATGTCAGTCAGGAGTTTGTCCCTGTGTAATTTTTTTATGTTGTATATTTGCTCTGTATTTGCCAGTATGTCTAATAAAAACCAACAAGATTCAAGGAAATACCTTACAGAACCTTAAGCAAGAATTATGATATTTGATTGAGAGAGAAAAGAGAGGCCTTGTGTACCTTGGGAAGTTTTCTTTATTAGAGATTAGGAATGTTTGGAAAATCATGGCTGCTATTGAAGAGAAAGAACTAGCTTCCTTCTTTGTGATCTCCAAATCATTAAAAATTAAAGAAATAATTTTATTATCCATATTTGCTTAATTTATGTAACCAGAGTTTCACATCTATGTCAGGATATGGGTAAAAATGATTTTATTATCCATATTGACTAAATAGAACCCAAATGCCACGAAGTTTGAATGACAGCATGAGGGTCCTTAGTTGTAGGGTAGAACAGGAATGAGAACTTCTACCTCTCTATGCTTAGGTTAGAGCTCTTTTACTTACGACATGTGTCCTGTTTAAATACATCTACCATCTTGCTACAATTATTTCAATTGTTCCAACCTTTATGGCAACACATACTTTCAACACATGTTTAGTGAATGCCCACCAAGTGCAGGCACTATTCTGGAAGTTGGGGCTACAACCATGAACAAGCCTAACAAAATCCTGTCCTTTGCAAAGCTTACAGATTACTAGGGGAGAACAATAAACAAATAAACAAGTAAAAGTATTGTAGATTGGTTGACAATAATAAATTAGAATAAGGGAGGGAGAGGAATACTAGAGGTACAAAGGGTGTTATGATGTCTTTTTTTTTTTTTTTTTACAGGGCAGTCATGGAAGTCTTCATAGAAATGAATTGAGCAGACACCTATGGAACTTGAAAAAGCAGTGTGAAATCTGGGAGAAGAACTTTCTAGAGGGAACACCAATTTGAGATTATTTCTCTTGTGAGTCTAAATCGAAAGAGAAGCCAAATAGCATTTGTGAGAAAAGATGTTTCCTCTCATGGCCTAAAAGTAAATAGGTTTCCCCCCTACCCCACCAGGTAGCTTGATTTGTAAAAGGACAAATGTTGATCTGATAACATAGAGGGAAAAATATGTGTTGCTCTTGAACTTAAGAAGATGAACAACAACAAAATAAAGAATAATAACAAGCAACAACAAAAAAGCAATAATATATATAAACTACCTATATTCTAGAAGGTAGAAGGCTACCCTTTAAATCATCCAAAAACCAAAGGAGACATTAAAACTATACACAAATGATTACTGTAAATAGGCACCCTTGCATGTGCTGCCATCTTGTGGTACAGGAGAAAAGTGTTATTACTTGACTGTATTAGTGACTACTACCCACAGTTTTAGTTGACCAAATGTGTGTCCTGGGAGAGGAAAGTATGCTTTATAACTGATCTTTAAGATTAAATACCTTTGAATTAAATTAACCTGGTGTAAAGCAACTTAAAAGTGAAAGTTAGGAAAATAAAGATTTTATCAGCTTGACTTTTTAAAAGTTACTTCACAATACATAAAATTTTTTCACAATGCACAATACATAATTTTAAGTTTAATCTCAATATCATGCCATCCCCAATTCAATCTCTTTCACTATTTAGGCAGATCTTGTCTTTCATCCTTGTTTAATTGCTTTGTATATGTTATACAATATACTCAAGGATAGTTTTCACTCTTCCGCAATCCACTTTTGTACTATTTAGCCCTAAATGACTTGAATGGACTGGTTGCCTGGGTAATTATGAGTAGTGTGCTTGGAAGAATAGGATTCCTGAGGGGAAGCGGCCCAAGAAAGAGAATTAATCTATCTTGGACAGTAACTCCCTTGTCTCCTGGAGCGTTAAAGAACATCTCCTATGGTATGTCAGTGTCATTGTGACACATTTGTCTTAAGAGAAAAAATGTTTGAGAGCTTGCTTTATGATAACACCTAGTCACAGATTTAATCTTTGCCTCCATCTGAAAGAAAAGTTGACTCACCAAACCAAAGGTCTGGGAGAAACTATCATAAGGTCAAAATCGTGCAAGACTCCTTGTTTACTTGAACCATCTTACAGAGTCATTTCTTCAGATTCACATAATTTGCCCTGAGTTCAACATACAAAGCATGCCATGTAAGTTAAGGCTACTCATCTATATAGTGCTCTGTATTCCTGCTCACACTTGACCCCAGATCCATCAATTAAAAAAATTGTGTGCGTCACCGGGGCCTGTCAGGCAGTGGGGGCTAGGGGAGGGATAGCATTAGGAGAAATACCTAATGTAGATGATGGGTTGATAGGCACAGCAAACCACCACAGCACATGTATACCAATGTAACAAACCTGCCTGTTCTGCACATGTATCCCAGAACTTAAAGTATAATAATAAAAAAGAAATTTAATGTGTGTGTGTATGTGGAGATGAGGTCTCTCTATGTTGCCCAGGAGATGAGGTCTCTCTGTGTTGCCCAGGCTGGTCTTGAACTTCTGGCCTCAAGTGATCCTCCCATCTTGGTCTCCCAAAGTGCTGGGATTACAGCCATAAGCCACAACACCTGGCCTCATCATTTTTATTTTACAATGGATTGCTACATGGTGCATCTCACAGACCAATCTTATGTCATCTACTAGATAATATTTTTATATTGTCAAAAGGTATTACATTTACATTTGGTCCTATAATAGTAACTACCCATTGTTTAACCTTGGTTTCATATATAAATAGATTTCAGTGTTTATGGCAGAGATGGCCAGTGGGCCTCCTATATCTACCCTTTACCTTGTCTGTTAGAAGTAATAGAAATTCCAGTGTTCACTTGCACACTCCATGCCCAGAATGAAGAGTGCATTTCCTAGCCTTCTAGACACAGCTGCATGACTAAGTTCTAGCCATGAAAAGGAAGCAGGAGTGTTGAGTGACTCCCTCTGGGGGCCTTCATTAAAAAGCAGCTTGTGCCCTATATATTACTTTTTTAAAAATATTCAATCTCAAGAAGTAGCATATACATGGGAGGACTCTATAAGGTAGGAGATAAATCCTACAAAATTTTGAGGGTGCAATACATCTAAGTTAAAATTTTAGAAGCCCAATAGCATGGGCATGTCAAGACATTCCCTCCAAAATAAAAAACAAATCAATTCTTTTTGAAGCCTGGTCCCCTGAAGGACTATTCAGCTCCAACCTCCCCGCTGGATCAACTGTGATCTCTGTTGCAATCACCTCTCAGTTCAGCTTCCCTGTCTACCCAATCCTGCTTCCCCAACTCTGTATAGGTGAAAGGAGAGGAGCAGCAGCCCCACCTACCTCCAGTTAAACTCCTTCACACATACTTTTACTTCTGAATTATTTTCCTTGCAACTCAACAGAAGACACCTCTTAATGTCTGCCCATCTCCACTCAGATCTACTTGATGTACAAGTTATTTTGAACCCCACATGGCCTAATGTTAAGTGTGTTTGATGCTGAACTCTAACTCTCCCCTATTTATTTCAGTGTAGTTACATACAGTTACATACACTACACATATGATCCTATACATGCATATGTAGATTTTCAAAAGACTAGAAAACAGACAAAATATATACAGAATTACCTCTAGATGGTGAATTACTTTTATCATTTTTTACCCATCTTTTTTTCTAAAAACAAAATTGATTATTTTTGTAACAATGAAAATAATTTTAAAATAAAACAAAAAACTACCACATCTAAATAATAATTACAACAGTAACTACCAACCAGGAACACCAAATATGCAAAATAAGTTAGATGAATTTGTAATACAAACTCCATTTTTAGTGACTGATAAGCACATAAATTATCCCAAGTCTATCTCTTTTTCTGCATGCCAAGCAAAGTAGTGGGAACAATTTTGCAGCACTAGCTAGAAATCTTTCAATACTCAAAAAGAAAGAGCAAGAGAAAAAATTGGGCTATTTTTGCAGTCTCTGTCAAGTGATATTTCTGTTGTAATCTGCTTTGAGTCAAATAAAGGATAAATACACTGAAAGTGTGAAGTGAGAACCACATTGTAACACCTTCACTTAGTATTCATCCAAGTTAATCGGCATAGATGACCCTTGACAACTTTTTTAGGGGGGGCCTAAGATGGTTTTATTATTATTGGAAACTCTAGAATGAATTGCTGGGTTACCTTTTGCCATTTGAGATTCTGGCTTTCAACCTTAACTTTCCTGAGATAGAATTCATTTAGTAGTGTCTCTTCTTTTACCTTCTGGTCCTATTCTACACTGCTTTCCAATTTTTGATGCATTTCTTGGAGGGACAAAAATCTCATAATTCCTTACAAATTTAAAGCTAACGCTTTTTTAGAGATTTCTTTCCGTAGGGCTACTATCTAGCTACACAGTGTCAGACCAGTTCTTTCTCAGAGCAGATAACATTGACTTTTTCCATTTTTTTCTTTTTGAGGCCTGCCTTTTTTTTTTTTTTTTTTTTTTTCGTATAGGGATAATCATAAGCCAAAGTCACAATGAGAATACCTACAATGTTCTGTGTGTGTCTATGCTTTTGCATGCTTGTGTGTGTGTGCCTAACTTGTGTGAGAAGTCTCTATAGGATTTCATGTGTCTGGCAGACAAGTGGCTTTATCTCTTAACACAATACATTTGTTCTTTCAGCTCTGTAAGTCCAACTTTATTAATGCCACATTTTACAAATTATATCTTTATCCCTCTAAAGTTATAAAAGACTTTAATTTTAAGAACAAATAGAAGGTTTTTAAATAAAAACATTAACTAGTCCTAAAATTATGTGGTCGATTATTAAATAATATTACCGCAGCTGAATGCTTTGGAAGATTAACAGTGAAGGATATAAAATGTCATATGGCCATGATATTTATGTATTCATCTTAAGTTGTTTTAATTTTCAGTTTTCCTGTGATCATAAGCATACCTGCACATACTCTTGAAGAAGGACTGGGCGGGAACCATCCCTGTGAATACCATTCCTTCTTTTTGGTGCTTGTTTGAGCATGATCACGTTTTCACTAAATTCTTGGTTCTAGAGTTAGGAGCTTTGATTCATACTTTTACTCTGTAGCAATTAGTACAGTGCCAGTGTTTTGCATATAGATGATGCTAATCACTATTTGTAGCTATATTAATAGCTAACAGCTATTGATTAATAGGTAAAATATTTATATTGTGATGAAACTCACCATTTATAATTAGTGTTACAATCTTTGAGTATAGAGGAGCAATTTATCTTATTTGGTTTAACAGCAAGTGAATGGCTGTGCACCCATATTCTGATGTTAACCTGAGTCTATTGTGATGATATGTGGCTTTTTAAAAGATGGCTGCAAATTCTTGGACACTTCTCCCATTGAAGCTGAGCACAATGTCCCTTCCCCTTGAATCTGGGCCAGTCTTTGACTGCTGCGATCAAGGAATATTACAGAAGTGACACTGAGCTAGTTTTAGGTCTACCCTAAAAAGGACTGACACATTTCATCTTAAGTCTCTGGGAGCCCTGGGCCAGGGCAGTAAGAAATCTGGCTAACCTGAGGAAGAGAATGTGTGGAGAAGTCCAGAGACTACGTTGGAGGGGGAGAAAGAGAGGCAGCCCCAGGAAACAGAAATATGACTGAATCCACGTGGACCCTCCAAACTAGAGTGCTTGCCAACTGAATACTCCCACGTGACCACAGTTGTTGCCATATGCAGCGGAAAATCTTTGCGGCTGAGCCCTGCCTGAATTCCCAATGCACAAAACCATGAGATATAATGAGTGAGTTGTTGTAAACCACTACTTTTTGGTATCGTTTCATACCTAGCAATCAATAACCAGAACACTCTACATCTCAGTTTGCCCAGAACTGTACCAGTTTCTGCCAGTTATCTAAGACACCCTGTCACGATTTACATTTGTTCCAGATTTTTCATTTTATACAAAATATTATTAAATACTTATGTTAAAATAAGCTAAGGTGGGTTTGGTAGTTTCTGTTAGTCTTATCTAGAAAAATGTGAGAATTATGGGGAATGAATAGTGAGAATTATGGGGAATGAATAGTTTCAACCTGAAACCTAATTTAAATTTAAAGACAGGTAACATAACCCCTTTGTTTCCCTGGCACCTCAGCCTTATGAAATCTAACATTTCCCTTTCCAGGTCAGCATGCAGGGTGTTATGTTTCTGGTACATAAGTGGTGAGAGGCAGCCATCTCCTCTTGGTCTGGGTGGCAGTGGAGGGAGGAGTATTATACACTGTGTTGGTCCTGTGTTGGTTTATAAAATACACAAATCTGCCAACCACCAGTCCCACATAAAACCATACTCATAATAGATGGTGGTGAGGGGCATCTGGGTTAAAACACAGGAAGTTATAGGTTAAGTATATAACAAATGTGTAGGAAATAGGACTAGAGCTGTTGTTTTATAAAATGAAGAAAGTAGCCTGTACTCTTGACACAGTGCTGTTGTCATTATTATGTCATATAACTCTACAATATTGATTTATTGTTTCTCAATTTTTGAAATTTTACAACAAAATTTCAGCAGCAATGAACTGAAAGTGAATATTTAATGATAATTAAATATTGAAGTTTTATTTTCCAAGAAACTGGATGACAAAAATTTGCACAAAATGTTTGTCATTTCCCATCTACCACGAGATCTCTACCGTATCACTAAAATATGAAAACCAGAAGACACAGATCAGCTAAAGAAGCATCAGCCATCTACCTCAAACATTTATTACTTTGAGACTGTGCCAGAAAAAAAAAAAATCGTGTGTGTAGTCGCAGAAAATGTGTTTACATATCAACCTGTGAAGCATAACTTTCATGTACATCAAAAGACATTTTTTTAAATTAAATACATTTGGTTTCAATTCCCAGGTTTCTTGTGAACATATGAAAATGAAGCAAAAGGTTTTAATGCATCCACTGTTAGCAAAAGACAAACACTGTAAGCAGTTAATTAATGCTGTTTCTTTATCAGTATCATCAAATACTTCAAATAGAAATCAGTTAAATTCATATCGATAATGATGCAAATATTTTTCATCCAATTATTAGAATCAAAGAGAAGTTTTTAGTTCACTTTGCAAAAGTAAAACAGTTGACAATGTGGATGCTATTGTAAAATTAGTTGAAAATTTTAAAAATAAAAAAATGATTTGGTGATAAAAATATGAAGAGAAATTTAGAATAAACACAGCTTAATGATAAAAACAATAATCTTAAAAATAAAAGGAGAATTCAACTGGAATTGGTCATGATGAACATGTAATTCAAAACCAAGCTCAAACAAGTTTCAAAATACTACTGATTGAAATGGAATATGTTAATTGTCCAAATTTACAAATTACAAATATTATTACATATATAATTGGAGAAACTAGTCTAAAAATCTTTGCAAGTAAGCTAATGCTTAATATTTTACAAATCATTTCAGCCTTCCTGCAGATACTTTATTAATTGAATATTAATTATAGATTAGATATATTTGAGCCTTGGAAGAACTACCTTGTAAATCAACCTTACATTTCTATGATGTCATTAAATACCATAAGTTAGTTCTTTAAAGTTTAGAAGTATTGTCTTTAAAATAAGTTAGAAACATTTAAAGTGTTCCACAAATTGAGCACCAAAAATGTTTGAAAAATTGACATAATGTACCACCTGAAAACATTGAAACAATAAAAATCATCTTCACAGAAGCTAAAGAGGAACTGAACAAAATAGATAATGTGAGCTTCAAGAATGTACAAGATTGGCCAGGCACGGTGGCTCACGCCTGTAATCCCAGCACTTTGGGAGTCTGAGGAAGGCAGATCATAAAGTCAAGCGATCGAGACCATCCTGGCCAACATGGGGAAATCCCATCTCTACTAAAAATACCCAGGTACTTGGGAGGCTGAGGCAGGAGAATCGCTTGAACCTGGGAGGCTCAGGTTGCAGTGAGTCAAGATCACACCACTGCACTCCAGCCTGGCAACAGAGCGAGACTCCATCTCAAAAACAAAACAAAAAAGAATGTACAAGATTTAAGTTGGTCTTTCTACAATTGAAAATTGCAACATCTCAATCTGCAGAAAGAATCTTTAATGTAGCTCCTATTTTTAATAAATTTAAATTCTATACCAGAATGAAATAAAATTAAAAAGGGCTATAGTTATCTAGCATCCAAATTTGGCAAAATATTGAAAAGAATCATACATAGGGTTTTTAAATGAATATTTTGGAGTAATATTTGTCAAAGATGATTTCCTGAATTGAGGCAAAAAAAAAAACAAAACCCTAAATTATTAAGCTGAAAAATTTCACAGTTTAAATAAAAACCAATTTAAATGAGGAAAGTCTTCCAGTTAGTGGAATTTGCTCTGAACTTATTAAGCATGTCAGCTTTTGTAGGCAGAATACTTCATCAAATAAAACTATCATAACCTACAGACAAGTCAGGCAAATTCAGCATCATGAAATATAATTTTCAAGAAGATTGCAGATAATTTTATGAAAAATCAATAATAAGAACATTGCATTGAAAAATAATTATATATTAACAATGACAAGGCATTAAAAGCAGAAATAGCTATAAACTGATTAAAGTATATGAAATATATATATCACAGAATCAATTGTTTTGCTTATGTTATTCTAAATTTTCAGCTAATCAATAGTTTGTTTTAATGTAAATAAACATAGTCTATCTTTGAAAATAAATTTTAGGTAGGATATTTTTATAGTTATATCAAAAATATAAAACCACTTTACTATTCTGTAAGTATTTTCAAAACGTGTAACATTTTGATGATTTTACTGCCCCAGTTTGTTATCAAAAGTATCCCAATACGGGGTATAAATTATTTGGTTACTTTACTCATTTCTAATCTGATTTATTGTTTTTAGACACTTTGCTCATCATATAACCTTCTGCCATCATTAGCAGATTATTTTTCTTTCTTCACAACACAGAAAAAAGTCTAATTTCTTGTACTCTTTTCCAGTCTAACATTCCTCTTCATTTCTCTATGTACCTACTTTCTCCTCCCTGAATATGTTTTTACCCTGATGTCTAAGACATTGCTAATCCACTTACCTGACCTTTTGAAAGTTTCTTTACTAAAACAGCCAGCAGCAATCTTCTTCATCCTTCAATATCTAGCTCAAATATTTTCTCCTCCCAGATTCCCTAAGCCACAATTAATCTCATCTCTTTCATTCTTTCCTAAGAGCTTTACTTAAACATTTGTTGGAGCATACATTTACTTTACACAGCAGTTAACTGCATGCTCGGTTTTCTTCCTCGAAATCATTGTGTTTTTTAAACACCGTATTTTCTGGTTTATTTCTGCATTTCTTCCCTTCCAGACCCTCCCTACTGTGGTACAGTGGATTAAGCAGAGCGGTGCTCTATAGTTTTCCCAACTAATGACAACCTTCTATAAATATTACTGATTTATCTAACTCTGTGCACATGCAGTCCTTATTAGTTTTATGTATTTAATGTATGAAATCTTATACCCTTTTCACAATGTGCCTTCATTGAACATTCTAATCCAAGCCCTTTACTACTCACATTCAAATATGGCCTTCTCAGTTTTTTTTTTCTCTCAAATGGATACATTTTCCTGTTTCCTTTACCGTCTCTTAGTTTTGCCCCAAAGTCTATGTAGCCATTCACATTATAATTCTAGTGTCTCTGACAAAAGATGACAATATCTTCTTAATTTTTAACCCTCAATATTTCTCTGCACAAATGATAAGACATGGAAAGGGGTGGAGCAAGATGACAGAATAGAGAGCTGCACCGAGTGTACCCCAACAGGAACATCAAATGTAACAACTATCCACACACAAAAAGCACCTTCATAAGAACCAAAAATCAGGTGGTACTCATGGGAACTGGTTTTAACTTCATATTACTGAAAGAGGCACTGAAAAGGACAGGAAAGATAGCCTTGAATCACCAATACTACCCCTCCCACCATGCCCCAGTAGCGACTGCATGGCATGGAGAATCTGAGTGCTTGGGGAGGGAGAGCACAGCAATTGTGAGACTTTTTACATTGAACTCAGTGCTGCTCTGTCATAGGGGAAACAGAACTGGGCTGTACATAGCTGATACCTGCCCACAGAGGGAGCATTTACACTGGCCATTGTCAGAGGAGAATCACCATCCCAGCGGTCAGAACATGAGTTCCAGAAAGCCTCACCACCACAGGCTAAAGTGCTCTGGGGCTCTATATAAACTTGAAAGGCAGTCTAGGCCACAAAGACTAAAACTCCTAGGAAAGTTCTAGCGCTGAGCCGGGCTCAGAGCCAGTGGACTAGAGAGCACATGACCTACTGAGACAACAGCTGGGGTGGCTAAGAGTGTGCTTGTGCCATCCCTTCCCCAACACCAGGTTGCACAGGTCACAGCTCCAAAATGTATCCCCTCCTCTGCTTTTGCAGAGGAGAGAGAAGGGCAAAGAGGACTTTGTCTTACATTGTGGATACCAGCTCAGTCATAGTATAATAGGGCACCAGGCAAAATTGACAGGCACCCATTCCAGGCCCTAGATTCTGAACAACATTTCTAAATACACCTTGGGCCAGAATGGAACCCGCTGCCTTGAAGGGAAGGGTCCAGTCATGGCAAGTCACATCACTTGCTGAATAAAGAGCCCTTTGACCCTGAATAACCAGCACAGGAGGTACACTGTGGGCCTTAGGTGAGACTCTGAGATGTGCTGACTCCAGGTATCAGCTCAGCCACAGAGAAGTAGACCACCAAGAGGCCTCTTGAGGTCACTGATTCCAGACCTTGGCCCTTATGGCACTCCTGAACCTTCCCTCAGCCAAAAGGGAGATCACCATCCTGAAGGGTAAGTTCTAGGACTGGCAATATTCACCACAAGCTGACTGAAGAGCCCTTGGGCCTTCACTGAAACCAGTGGTAGCCTGGCAGGACTCCCATTGGCCTGCTTGTTGTGGCCATGGGCTAGAGCTCCTTTGCCTGTGGTAAGAGGGGGGAAGAGTGGGAAGGACTGTGTCTTGTAAACTGAGTGCCAGCTCAGCAGCAGTACGATAGAACACCAGGTAGATTTCTAAGGTTTTAGACCCCAATAAGTGCTTCCTGGACAGCATCTCTGGATTTACCTGCAGCATGAGGGAGTTTGCTGCCCTGAGGGAAGGATACAAGCCTGTCTGGCTTCACCACCTGATGATTGTACAGCCCTAGGTCCTTGAGTAAACAGAGTCAGTAGCCAGGTAGTGGTTACAGTGGATCCTGGGCAAGACCCAGTGCTGTGTTGGCTTCAAGTCTGATGCAGTGCTGTCCCAGTGGTGGTGGCCACAGGGGTGCTTGTGTCATCCCACTCCCAGCTCCAGATGGCTCAGTATGGAGACATAGAGACTGTATATGTTTGAGAGAAAGTAAGGGAAGACAACATGAGTCTTTGTCTGATAATCCAGAGTTCTTCCAAACTATTAAAGACTCCCAGGCGGTATCTCTATGGGTCTGTAAGAATCACAAACCCATCAAAAAGTGGGCAAAGGATATGAGCAGACACTTCTCAAAAGAAGACATTTATGCAGCCAGCCAATGACACATGGAAAAAATGCTCATCATCACTCACCATCAGACAAATGCAAATCAAAACCACAATGAGATACCATCTCACACCAGTTAGAATGGCTAAAATGTCAGGAAACAACAGGTGCTGGAGAGGATGTGGAGAAACAGAAACACTTTTACACTGTTGGTGGGATTGTAAACTAGTTCAACCATTGTGGAAGACAGTGTGGTGATTCCTCAAGGATCTAGAACTAGAAATACCATTTGACTCAGCCATCCCATTACTGGGTATATACCCAAAGGATTCTAAATCATGCTGCTATAAAGACACATGCACATGTATGTTCATTGCAGCACTATTCACAATAGCAAAAACTTGGAACCAACCCAAATGCCATCAATGATAGACTTGATTAAGAAAATGTGGCACATATACACCATGGAATACTATGCAGCCATAAAAAAGGATGAGTTCGTGTCCTTTGTAGGGACATAGATGAAGCTGGAAACCATGATTTGGAGCAAACCATCACAAGGACAGAAAACCAAACACCGCATGTTCTCACTCATCAGTGGGAACTGAACAATGAGAACACTTGGACACAGGGTGGGGAACATCACCCTGGGCCTGTTGTGGGGTGCGGGGAGAGGGGAGGGATAGCATTAGGAGATATACCTAATGTAAATGACAAGTTAATAGGTGCAGCACACCAACATGGCACATGTATACATATGTAACAAACCTGCATGTTGTGCACATGTACCCTAGAACATAAAGTACAATTAAAAAAAAAAAGAGAGAGAACCACAGTGCTACAAATTGCCCCCTAATGCAGATATGGCTTAGATCACAGCACCTAAGTTCTTCTGAATACTTGGAAAGCATTTCCAAGAAGCATGGGTACAAATAAGCCCAGACTGCAAAATCTACAATAAATACCTAACTCTTAAATGTCTAGACACTGATGAATATCTACAAACATCAACACCATCCAGGAAAACATGATCTCACTAAACAAACTACATAAGGCATCAGGGACCAACCTGATGAAAAACATAAATATGTGATCTTTCAGACAGAGAATTCAAAATAGCTGTGTTGAGGAAACTCAAAGAAACTCAAGATAACACAGAGAAAGAATTCAGAACTCTATAAAATAAATTTAACAAAGAAGTTGAAATAATTTCAAAGAATAAAGCAGAAATTTTGAAGTTGAAAAATTCAATGGACATACTGAAGAACACACTGGAGTCTTTCAATAGCAGAATTGGTCAAGCAGAAGGTAGAATTAGTCAGCTTGAAGATAGGCTATTTGAAAACACACAGTCAGAGGAGACAAGAGAAAAATGAATAAAAAAATGAATCATTCCTGTATGATATGGAAAATAGCCTCAAAAAGGGAAAAATAGCTTCAAAAAGGGCC
Source organism: Chlorocebus sabaeus (assembly GCF_047675955.1). Lineage (NCBI taxonomy): Eukaryota > Metazoa > Chordata > Mammalia > Primates > Cercopithecidae > Chlorocebus > Chlorocebus sabaeus. The sequence goes on from NC_132926.1 coordinate 53,112,255, forward strand.
TCACGGAGGAGATGGAAAAAGAGATATGCGTAGAAGTTTATTCAAAAGGTTAAAAACAGAGAACTTCCCAAACCTACAGATACTAATATCCAAGTTGAAGACAGTTATAGAATACCAAGTAGATTTAATTTAAAGAAGACTACCTCAATGCATTTAGGATTCAATCTCTCAATGTTCAAGGATAAAGAAAGTATCCTAAAAGCAGCAAGAGGAAAAAAAACAACTAATATACAATGGAGCTCCAATGTGTCTGGCAGCAGACTGTTCAGTGGAAATCTTACAGGCAAGGAAGGAGTGACATGACAAACTTAAAGTGCAGAATGGAAAAACTTTTACCTTGGATAGTATATCCAGCAAAAATATATCCTTCAAACATGAAGGAGAAATAAAAACTTCTTAGACAAACAAAAGCTGAAGGACTTCATCAACACCAGGCCTGTACTACAAGAAATGTTAAAGGGATTACTTAAGTCTGAAAGAAAATGACATTAATGAGCAATAAAAAAAATCATGTGAAAGTACAAAACTGGTGATAGTAAGTACACAGAAAAAAGCCAGAATATTATAACACTGTAACTCTGTTGTGTAAACAACTCTTACTTTAAGTAGAAAGAATAAAAGATGAATCAATCAAAAATAATAACTACAACAACTTTTCAGAACATAAGCTATACAATAAGATATAAATAAAACAACACAACATTAAGAAGTAGAGAGACAAAGTTAAAGTGTAGAGTTTCTGTTAGTTTTCTTTTTGCTTGTTTTTTGTTTATTTATGCAAACAGTGTTAAGTTGTTACCAGCTTAAAATAATGGGTTATAAGATAGTATTTGCAAGCCTCATGGTAAGCTCAAACCAAAAAACAAACAATGGATACCCAAAACGTAAAAAGAAGTTAAATCATACCACCAGAGAAAATCACCTTCATTAAAAAGAAGACAGGAAGGGAAAAAAAAGGAAGAAAGAGAAGACCACAAAACAACCAAAAAACAAATAACTTATCAATAATAGCATTTAATGTAAATGGACTAAACTCTCTAGTCAAACTACATAGAATGGCTGCATTGATAGAAAAACAAGACCCATTGATTCTGTTGCCTACAAGAAATACGTTTCACCTGTAAAGACACATATAGGCTGAAAATAAAGGGATGGAAATAGATATTCCATACCAATAGAAACCAGAAAACAGCAGAAGTAGCTATACTTATATGAGAAAAAAATAGATTTCAAAATAAAAACTATAAGAAGAGACAAAGAAGGTCACTATGTAATGATAAAGGAGTAAATTCAACAAGAGGATATAACAATTATAATACATATTCACACAACACTGTAGTACCCAGATATATAAAGCAATTATTATTAGAGCTAAAGAGACAGACCCCAACACAATAACATCTGGATACCTTAACACTTCACTTTCAGAATTGGATCATTCTTCCAGATAGAAAATTAACAAACAAATTTCAGACTTAATACACACTACAGGCCAAATGGGCCTCATAGATATTTACAGAAAATTTCTTCTAATGGCTACAGAATATACATTCTTTTCCTCGGCACATAAATAATTTTCAAGGATAGATCATATGTTAAGTCACAACACAAGTCTTAAAACTTCCAAAATATTGAAATAATATCAAACATCTTCTCGGACCACAATGTTATAAAACTAGTAATCAATAACAAGAGGAATTTTGGAAACTTTACAAATACTTTGAAATTTAACAATATGCTCCTGAATGACCAGTGAGTCAATGAAGACATTAAAAGGGAAATGTAAAAAATTTTTTAAACAAATGATAATGAAAACATAAAAACCAAAACCTATGGGATACAGTGAAACCAATATTACGAGGGAAGTTTATAGCTATAAGTGCCTACATCAAAAAAGAGAAAAAACTTCAAATAAACAACCTAGCGATGCATCTTAAAGAATGAGAAAGTCAGGCTTGGTGGCTCACGCCTGAAATCCCAGCAATTTGGGAAGCCGAGGCAGGTGGATCGCTTGAGCCCATGAGTTCAAGACCAGCTGGTGCAACATGACAAAACCCTAACTCTACTAAAGACACAACAAGTAGCTGGGTGTGGTGGCATGCACCTGTAATCCCAGCTGTTCGGTGGACTGAGGCAGGAGAATTGCTTGTACCCAGGAGCTGGAAGTTGCAGTGAGCCAAGGTCATGCCAGTGCACTCTGGCCTGGGTGACAGAGCAAGACTTGGGGAACAAAAAAAGAACTAGAAAAGCAAGAGCAAACCAAACCCCAAATTAGAAGAAAAGAAATAATAAGATCAGAGCAGAAATAAATGAAATTTATATGAAGAAAACAACACAAAAGATCAATGAAACAAAAAGTTGGCTTTTTGAAAAGTTAAATAAAATGGACAAACTGTTAGCCAGAATAATAATAAGAAGAATGGAGAGAAGACCTAAGTAAATAAATCAGAATGAGAAAGAAGACATTACAACTCATAATACATAAATTCAAAGGATCATTAGTGGCTGCTATGAGCAACTATATACCAAAAAATTGGAAAATCCAGAGGAAATGGATGAATTCCTACATACATACAACCTACCAAGACTGAACCATAAATAAATCCAAAACCTGAACAGACCAATAACAAGTAATGAGATTGAAGCTGTAATTAAGTTTTCCAGCAAAGAAAAAACCCAGGACCCAATGGCTTCACTGCTGAATTCTATCAAACATTTAAAGAGGATCTAAAATCAATACTGCTCAAATGATTCTGAAAAATAGAGGAGAGAATATTTCTGAACTCATTCTGCAAGACTGGAATTATCCCAATATAAAATCAAACAAATAAATATCAAAAAAGAAATGCCAATATCAGTGATACAAGAAAATCCTCATCAAAATACTAGCAAACTGAATTCAACCACACATTGAAAATACCATTCATTATGACCAAGTGGGATTTATCCCAGGGATGCAAGGATGGTTCAACATATGCAAATCAATCTATGAAATCTATGCAATATATCACATTTTATATCAACAACATTATATATTATATCAACAACATAAGAAGGATAAAAACCATATGATCATTTCAATTGGTGCTGAGAAAGCATTTGATAAAATTCAACATCCTTTCATGATAAAAACCCGCAAAAAGCTGGGTATAGAAGGAACATACATCAACATAATAGAAGCCAATATGTGACATAATCACAGCTAGTATCATACTGAATGGGGAAAAACTGAAAGCCTTTCCTCTGAGATCTGGAACATGACAAGGTTGCCCACTGTTATTCAACATAGTACTGGAAGACCTAGGTAGAGCAATTGGACAAGAGAAAGATATAATAGGCATCTATACTGGAAAGGAGGAAATCAAATTATCCTTGTTTGCAGATGATATGATCTTATATTTGGAAAAATGTGAAGACTCCACTGAAAAATTATTAAGACTGATAAACCAATTCAGTTAAATTTCAGGATACAAAATCAACATATAAAAATCAGTAGCATTTCTATATGAAAACAGTGAACAATCTGAAAAAGAAATCAAGAAAGTAATCCCCTTTATGATAGCTACAAATAAAATTAAATACCTAGAAATTAACCAAAGAAGTGAAAGATCTCGCTAATGAAAACTTACAACATTGATGAATGAAATTGAAGAGGACACGCAAAAAATAGAAAGATATTCTAAATTCATGGATTGGAAGAATCAATATTGTTAAAATGTCCATACTACCCAAAGCAGTCTACAGATTTAATGCAATCTCTATCAAAATACCAATGACATTCTTAACAGAAATAAAGTCTCAGCCCAAAATCTCCTTAAGCTGATAAACAACTTCAGCAAAGTCTCAGGATACAAAATTAATGTGCAAAAATCACAAGCATTCGTATACACCAGTAACAGACAAACAGAGAGCCAAATCAGGAATGAACTTCCATTCACAATTGCTTCAAAGAGAATAAAATACCTAGGAATCCAACTTACAAGGGATGTAAAGGACCTCTTCAAGGAGAACTACAAACCACTGCTCAGTGAAATAAAAGAGGACACAAACAAATGGAAGAACATACCATGCTCATGGATAGGAAGAATCAATATCGTGAAAATGGCCATACTGCCCAAGGTTATTTATAGATTCAATGCCATCCCCATCAAGCTACCAATGAGTTTCTTCACAGAATTGGAAAAAACTGTTTTAAAGTTCATATGGAACCAAAAAAGAGCCCGCATCTCCAAGACAATCCTAAGTCAAAAGAACAAAGCTGGAGGCATCACGCTACCTGACTTCAAACTATACTACAAGGCTACAGTAACCAAAACAGCATGGTACTGGTACCAAAACAGAGATATAGACCAATGGAACAGAGCAGAGTCCTCAGAAATAATACCACACATCTACAGCCATCTGATCTTTGACAAACCTGAGAGAAACAAGAAATGGGGAAAGGATTCCCTATTTAATAAATGGTGCTGGGAAAATTGGCTAGCCATAAGTAGAAAGCTGAAACTGGATCCTTTCCTTACTCCTTATACGAAAATTAATTCAAGATGGATTAGAGACTTAAATGTTAGACCTAATACCATAAAAATCCTAGAGGAAAACCTAGGTAGTACCATTCAGGACATAGGCATGGACAAAGACTTCATGTCTAAAACACCAAAAGCAACAGCAGCAAAAGCCAAAATTGACAAATGGGATCTCATCAAACTAAAGAGCTTCTGCACAGCAAAAGAAACTACCATCAGAGTGAACAGGCAACCTACAGAATGGGAGAAAATTTTTGCAATCTACTCATCTGACAAAGGGCTAATATCCAGAACCTACAAAGAACTCCAACAAATTTACAAGAAAAAAACAAACAACCCCATCAAAAAGTGGGCTAAGGATATGAACAGACATTTCTCAAAAGAAGACATTCATACAGCCAACAGACACATGAAAAAATGCTCATCATCACTGGCCATCAGAGAAATGCAAATCAAAACCACAATGAGATATCATCTCACACCAGTTAGAATGGCGATCATTCAAAAGTCAGGAAACAACAGGTGCTGGAGAGGATATGGAGAAATAGGAACACTTTTACACTGTTGGTGGGATTGTAAACTAGTTCAACCATTATGGAAAACAGTATGGCGATTCCTCAAGGATCTAGAACTAGATGTACCATATGACCCAGCCATCCCATTACTGGGTATATACCCAAAGGATTATAAATCATGCTGCTATAAATACACATGCACATGTATGTTTATTGCGGCACTATTCACAATAGCAAAGACTTGGAATCAACCCAAATGTCCATCAGTGACAGACTGGATTAAGAAAATGTGGCACATATACACCATGGAATACTATACAGCCATAAAAAAGGATGAGTTTGTGTCCTTTGTAGGGACATGGATGCAGCTGGAAACCATCATTCTTGCAAACTATCACAAGAACAGAAAACCAAACACCGCATGTTCTCACTCATAGGTGGGAACTGAACAATGAGATCACTTGGACTCGGGAAGGGGAACATCACACACTGGGGCCTATCATGGGGAGGGGGGAGGGGGGAGGGGGGAGGGATTGCATTGGGAGTTATATCTGATGTAAATGATGAGTTGATGGGTGCTGACGAGTTGATGGGTGCAGCACAGCAACATGGCACAAGTATACATATGTAACAAACCTGCACGTTATGCACATGTACCCTAGAACTTAAAGTATAATAATAATAATAATAATAATAAAGAAAATAATCCTAAACTTTAATTGAATCACAAAAGATCCAAAATAGCCAAAGCTATTCTTGGCAAAAATAACAAAACTGGAGGAATCACATTATCTGACTTCAAATTATGCTGCAGAGTTATAGTAACCAAACAGCATGGTACTGGCATAAAACAGACATATAGACTAATGGAACATAATAAAGAACCAAGAAATAAATTCACACACCTACAGTGAACTCATTTTCAACAAAGTTTCCAAGAACATTCACTGGGAAAAAGGACAATATCTTCAATAAACGGAAAAAGATATCCATGTGCAGAAGAATGAAACTTGATCTCTATTGCTTGCTTTATACAAAAATCAATTCAAAATGGATTAAAGACTTAAATATAAGATCTCAAACTATGAAACAACAACAAAAACACACTGGGGAAACTCTCCAGGACATTGGAGTGGACAATGACTTCTTCAATAATAACCCACAGGTTCAGTCAACCAAAGCAAAAATGGACAAATGGATCACATCAAGTTAATAAGCTTCTGCACAGCAAACTAGGCAATCAATAAAGTGAAGAAACAACCCACATAAGTGGAGAAAATATTTTCACCACCTGTCTGACACAGGATTAATAACTAGAATATCTAAGGATCTCAAACAATTCAATAGAAAAGAAATTTCATAATCTTACTAAAAGTGAACAAAAGATCAGAGTAGGCATTTCTCAAAAAAATACATACAAATGGCAAGCAGATATATGCATAGGTCTCAACATGTCTGATATCAGAGAAATGCAAATCAAAATTATGCATTATTATCTCACCCTAGTAAAATGGCTTTTATCCAAAAGACAAGCAATAACAAATGCTGGTGAAGATGTGGAGAAAATGGAATCTTCCTACATTGCTGATGGGAATTTAAATTAGTACAACTGCTATGGAGAACAGCTGGAGTTTCTTCAAAAAAATAAAAGTTGTGCTATCATATGATTAAGCAATACCACTCCTAGGTACATACACCCCAAAAAGGAAATCAGTATATTGAAGAGATATCTCCAGTCCTTTGTTTATTGCAGCGCTATTCACAATAACCAAGATTTGAAGCAAGCTAATTGTCTATCAACAAATGAACAAATAAAGAAAATGTGGTACATACACACCACAGAATACTATTCAGCCATAAACAAGAATGCGATCCTGTCATTTGCAATTACATGGATGGAACTGAAGGTCATTATGTTAAGTGAAATAAGCCAGGCACAAAAAGACAAACATCATACATTTTCACCTATCTGTGGTATCTAAAAATTAAAACAATTGAACTCACGGAAATAAAGAATAGAAGGATGGTTACCAGAAGCTGAGAAGGGTAGTGGGGGTGGTTGGCAGGGAGTAGAGATGATTGATGGGCACAAAAAATTGTTCAGAAAAATAAATAAGACCTTGTGTTTGCTAGCACAACAGAGTGACTACAGTAAAAATACTTTAATTGTACATTTAAAAATCACTAGAAGAGTATGATTGGATTGTTTGAAATTCAGAGGATGGGTGCTTGAGGTGATGGTTATCCCATTTGCCCTCATGTGGTTATTATGCATTGCATGCATGTATCAAAGCATCCCATAAATATGTACACCTACTATATACCCACAACAGCTAAAAATTTTAGAATAACAACACATGATTTCTTTATAAATTGAATACCAAGAGAAACAAACACATACACTATTTGGCACAAATGGATGAGAATGATAAAGCTATGGATATTTTAGTATAATGACGTTATATAGATGGCAGCATTCAGAAGACACAAATATCATCATATTTAATCAAATGCAACTCACCAAAAAAAGATGTGAGAATTTGTTTAGTTAACACAAACAATAAAAAATTGCTTGAAATTAATTTGTTCTAATAGCTTTGTTGTATACTTAAAAATTGACATCATAAAATTCAAAAAGCAAACAAGAAAAAATTATATGCTATAAAACTCTATGCAGTAAGAAGTATTAATATAGAGATCAGATTTTGAGTATGAACGAGGAAAAGAATTCTGGCTTTATTTGTAGCTTCATGTTTATTATAACTTGATGTACATTATAATTTTTAAAGTCATACTTATTACTTTTTCAGTTTTATATGTCTATTGCTTTAGAAGTTACACATTCTAGTTCTATTTTTTACTGACTTAAAAGTTAAGTCCGGGCGCGGTGGCTCACGCCTGTAATCCCAGCACTTTGGGAGGCTGAGGGAGGTGGATCATGAGGTCAGGAGATCAAGACCATCCTGGCTAACACGGTGAAACCCCATCTCTATGAAAAATACAAAAAGTTAGCTGGGTGCAGTGGCGGGCACCTGTAGTCCCAACTACTGGGGTGCCTGAGGCAGGAGAATTGCGTGAACCAGGGAGGTAGAGCTTGCAGTAAGCGGAGACCAAGCCACTGCGCTCTAGCCTCGGTGACAGAGCGAAACTCTGTCTTGGGAAAGAAAAAAAAAAAAAAAAAAAGTTAAGTGTGCATGCATTACCTAAAATCTAATAACACTGAATATCTCTGTGATTCCTAAATGATTAAGGGCCTCTTGGGCATATTAAATTACAATCACCAACCCCTTTCAGCCTTTCATACTATTATTTTGGTGCGTTTTTGTTCTTTAAGCACAGTATTAGGCATTACTGTTATTTTTTTAAAAACAATTAATGTTAATTTAAGTTTACCTACAAGTTCAATCACTTATTTGCACATTATTCCATCCTACATCTCAGACATCCATTTCTCTTTTAAAATTTCTTTAGTTAAGGTCTATTGGTAATTAAATATAAATTTGGTTGCCTGTTGAATGAAAATGTACCTGGGAAGACAGTTCATGTCAACAGTTACATTTATTTTACATTCCTCAAGTTAAAATACACTATTTTCTAGCTTCCCTAAATATTGTTGAAATTCTCACTTTTATTTACAATCTGTCTTTATATTCGGTCTGAAGATCTTTACTTTGCAGTTTTCGTATGATTTGCTCCAGAGTCTTCATTTTCTACCAGTTCTGTAAGATTCTCTATCCCTTTAAATATTATCTCTTCTTCTGAACTATTTTCTTTGGGACTCAAATTAAATATATATTAGACATTTTCATTCTATCCACTACTTAGCTACTCATATTTTTCATCTCTGTTTCTCACAATTTTGCATTCTGAGTAATTTCTTTATATCTTTGGCTTTATTAATTACCTTATCACTAGTCAATCTTTTACATTACTCTAACTTTCCATCAGATATTATATTCTTTCTCCCAAAGAATATGCTTTACTATTTCAAAAATACTACTTTGATGGTGATTTCTTTAGTTGAAAATATCTCATTTTCCTTCTTTCTCGGAATAAGGTTTGCAGGAGATCATAATTTGATTTTGACCATTTTTTTAAGCTCTCTGAATATAACTTTCCCTTCTTTTCTGGCTTTTCTTATTTCTCAAGAAGTTTGACAACAGTCAGTCAAATAGATGCTCCTTCAATAGTAATCTGATATTGTTTCCTATCCATTTTTAAAATTTTTTCTTTGTATCTTTAGTTTTTAAATATTTTTATTATATGTATGGGAAGAGTTTTGTTATCCCCCTTGGAGTTCATAAACCTGTAACTTGAATCTTTTTCAGTTACGGAAAATGCTTAGGCATAATCTCTTCAACTATTGCTTCCACTCTTTTCTCTCTTTATAGGACTCCAAGTATATTTGCGTTAGATCTTTTATCCTATCCTTTATGCTTTTATCCTCTCCATTGTTTGTGGTGGATATTTTTTGCTCTCAGTTGTTTGTGAAGAGCATCTCTACTTCCTCTACATCATCTCTACTTCCTGCCAACCACCCCCACTACCCTTCTCAGCTTCTGGTAACCGTCCTTCTATTCTTTATTTCCGTGAGTTCAATTGTTTTAATTTTTAGATCCCACAGATAAGTGAAAATGTACGATGTTTGTCTTTTTGTGCCTGGCTTATTTCACTTAACATAATGACCTTCAGTTCCATCCATGTAATTGCAAATGACAGGATCTCATTTTTGTTTAGGGCTGAATAGTATAAACAACTTATGCTCTCAGTTGTTTGTGGTAGATATTTTTTCTAAATTATCTTCCAGTTTGCAAATTCTCTATTTAGCTATCTCTAGTCTACTGTTTTCAACACCTACTAGTTTTCATTTTTATTATTGTTGTTTCCAATTCTAGAACTTCTATTTGGCTAATTATCCAATCTGCTATGTCAGTTGTTTATTTGAACTATGGTAATTATTTATTTTGAGACACAATCTGTATACTATATGATTCGTCATCTTGACGTGGTTTTATTCATTGGATTATGCAACCATCAACACTATCTCATTCCAGAACATTTTCATTACCCCCCAAAGAAATTCCATATCAGAAGCAGGCACTCCCTATTATTCCTATATCCACCTTCTGCCAACCACTAATCTATACTTTTTCCATAGGTTTGCCTATTATAGATATTTCATATAATGCAGGCATACACCACACAGGCATTTGTGTCTGGCTTCCTTCAGTTAGAATAATGCTGTCAAGGTTCATCAATGTAACATATATCAGTACTTTATTATTTTTCTGGATGAATAATATTCTATTGCATGGATAAGTCACATTTTGTTCATTTCTTCATCCATTGATAGAAATTTGAGTTGTTTCCATGTTTTGACTATTTGACTAATGTAGTCTTTTCTAAACAACATAAAACAACATACAGTTGAATCATTTATTATATCTCTTATTTCAATCTCTGCCCTTTAATTGAAGAATTTCATGCATTTGAATTTAATGCATTTAATATTAAGGTAGGATTTGTATCTGCTATTTCGTTATTTGTTTTCTATATGTCTGGAATTTTTTTCCCCCAAGTATTCATATAGTTCACTTTCTCATAGTTCTTTTCTATTTTTCTCAAATATCAGCTCCTCAGTGAGATCTTTCCTGGCCACTCTTTTCAAAATGTAAGCATTTTCAACATGCACACATTTCCCAACTTCTTTTCCTTCTCAATGCTTTCTTTTCAATATTTATCATTATCTAGCAAACTATATAGTAAATTTATTTATTTAATATATATATTATATGGTATGAAAACAAATTTAGCTTACTAAATTGTAAACTCTGTGTGGGTAGACGTTATTTTTTCTGTTTTGTTTACTGCTGTATCTCTAGCACCTGGAAGAGAGTCCTGCCCATAGCAGATGTTCAATAACTATTTTGTGAAATGAATGATCAAAATAACTGGGCATTTTTTCTATAAATTTCTCAGTGAAGGCTGGTTGTTGGTTTTTTTTCAGTCAACAACACTAAAAAATTATAAAATTGAATTTTAAATGCCACATTTATAATAAATTAAAAGAGAAGACACTTCTGATGTTTATTATATGTGCTATACAATAAAGTTTAGGCTTTTAGAAGGTAAGGAATGCAAAATAAAATTCAATAGATGCATTAAAGTCTCTATGTGTACATGATCAGAAGGTAAACTTGATCTGGCTCAAGGGAGCTCCTAATCTCAGCATGCCATTTTCTTCTTATAGATGGAGCAAGAGGTGTTAAGTGGCTCTAGACATTCCAGACATATTCACTGAGCTCGAAATGCAGATATCTTGCTGCCACTTAACATTCTCTGTTTGGTATCTCAAGGGCTCGCAATCTCAACACATTTAAAACCAAAATATATTTCTTTTTACACTGGGGATATCTTCCCAAGAATGCCATCTCAAGCATCTTATTACATATCACCTTTGCTCAGTTTCCTGCAATAGATTATTAACTAGTCATCTCTATTCCTTTCCAATCCATTCTACACACTACAGCCAGCACAAATTTTGCTAAAACATATCTGCTTAAAATATTTTATTGACTTCGCATTTCTTCCTCTTTGGTTAAAGAAGAAATCCTGAACTGGGCCTAATGCTCAAAAATTGGTTTGCTCCCTGCCTGCTCCTTCATTTTAAACCACTCTGCCCCTCTCCTCCTCATATAGATGCCACACTCACCATTTCTTAGAATATACCTTGTTTGCTCCTGTCATTTTGTTCCTTCTTCCTTGCTCTCACTCTCTCTTATTCTATCTCCACATACATATCTTCTTCTCTCCCTACTCATCTAGAGAGAGCTATTACTACACATCCACCAGATCTTAGCTCAATCCTTTCATTTTCAAAGAAGCATCCCTTGTCCATATCCCCCTTCCATATCTCCATGTATATATATATCAGATATCTTTGTTAAAATCTCCTATAACTCATATTCCTTTTCCTTCATGGCACTTGTTGGGGTTGTAATTAAATACTATTCTTCTATAAGATTATTTGATTAATATTAATATTTCAATATCTACAAGGTCAAGGGCATTCTTGTTTTGTTCTGTATGTTTTGCCCAAATACAGCACCCAGAACAGAAACTATTTATGAATGTATTATATAGCTCCATATGAAGTAGACTAATACCTGATGTTATGGTGTCCCTACAATTTCCTTTTGGCATCACCTTCACTAACACTGACCTCTCTTGTCCCCAGAGACTGCTCCAAATAGCAGATAGTTATCTCAAGCTGTTGGGACCAATGAAAACAGGACTGCTCAATGATGTGCTCAAAGACCAGTAATAAAAATATAAGTTTATCAGGCAAACACTTGGGGCACCACATACATAAAAGACAGTTACATCATGAGTTACTGATATCCACACACTTTTATATCTGGTATGTATAAAGATTATCACATTTCCTGTAAGTAAATAAATATATGCATATGTATGTATTAGAAGTGTGTTTATGTATTTATCCAGAAAATCAGTAATAATCAGACATGTAGTCAAGTCACTCAACTCTCTTCTTTTACTAGCTGTTGATCACAGACCCAGCTATCTGACAACTATGAGGCTGGCAAGCTTGTTTATATTGTGTTTTTCCACCACACTTTTTAACTCTCATTACCCCTACTCTCATTCTTTTCTCATGATCTCTCAAGATCTCCTGAGATCCTCTAGATACCTCACCACCTCCTTTATGTCTTCCATCTTTGCTTCCTTTACCTTTCTCCCCCGGTATTGCATGTAAAAAAAATAGGGCATCCAAATTGGTAGAAAGGAAGTCAAACTGTTGCCGTTTGCTGATGATATGATAGTATCATCATGTCCTGACAATAACCTAGAAAACCCTAAAGACCCATCCTAAAAGCTCCTAGAACTGGTAAATGAATTCAGCAAAGTTTCAGGATACAAAAAATAATGTACACAAATCGGTAGCTCTGCTATATACCAACAGCAACCAAAATGAGAATTAAATCAAAACTCAACCCCTTTTATAATAGCTGCAAAAATAAAATAAAATACTTAGGAATATACCTAACCAAGGAGGTGAAAATCCACTGCAAGGAAAATTACAAAACACTGCTGAAAGAAATCATAAACAACACAAAGAAATGGAAACACATCCCATGCTCATGGATGGGTAGAATCAATATTGCAAAAATGATCATACTGCCAAAAGCAATCTACAAATTCAGTGCAATCCCATTCAAAATAGCGCCATCACTCTTCACAGAACTAGAAAAAATCTATCCTAAAATTTATATGGAACCAAAAAGAGCCTGCATAGCCAAAGCAAGATTAAACAGAAAGAACAAATCTGGAGGCATCACATTACTCGAATTCAAATTATACTATAAGGCCATAGTCACCAAAACAGCATGGTACTGGTATAAAAATAGGCATATAGACCAATGGAACAGAATAGAGAACTCAGAAATACAGTCAAATACTTACAGCCAACTGATCTTCGACAAAGCAAACAAGGACGTAAAGTGGGGAAAGGGCACCCTACTCAACAAATGGTGCTAGGATAATTGCCGAGCCACATGTAGAAGAACGAAACTAGATCCCCATATCTCACTTTATACAAAAATCAACTCAAGATGGATTAAATACTTAAATCTAAGATCCAAAACTATAAAAATTCTAGAAGATAACATCAGAAAAACCCCTCTAGACACTGGCTGAGGCAAAAATCAAGAACCCAAAAGCAAAAACAACAAAAACAAAGATAAATAGTTAGGACTTAATAAAACTAAAAAGCTTCTGCACAGCAAAAGAAATAATCAGCAGATTTAACAGACAACCCAGAGTGAGAGAAAATCCTCACAATCTGTACATCTGACAAAGGACTAATATCCAGAATCTACAAAGAACTCAAACAAATCAGCAAGAAAAAAAAAAAATCCCATGACAAAGTGGGCTAAAGACATGAATAGACAATTCTCAAAAGAAGATATACAAATGACCAACAAGCATAGGAAAAAAATACTCAACATCACTAATGATCAAGGAAATGCAAATTAAAACCACAATGCGATACCACCTCACTCCCACAAGAATGGTCATAACCAAAAAATCAAAAAATAATAGATGTTAATGTAGATGTGGTGAAAAGAAACATTTTACATTCTTGATGGGAATGTAAACTCGTACAACCACTGTGGAAAACAGTGTGGAAATTTCTTAAAGAAATAAATGTAGATCTACCATTTGATCCAGCAATCCCACTACTAAGTATCTACTTAGAGGAAAACAAGTCATTATACAAAAAAGATACTTGGACACACATGTTTATAGCAGCACAATTTGTGATTGCAAAAATATGGAACCAGCCCAAATGTCCATCAACTAAAGGGTGGATAAAGAAAGTGTGATATTGGGAGGCTGAGGCGGGTGGATTACCTGAGGTCAGGAGTTTAGGACCAGCCTGACCAACATGGTGAAACCCCGTCTCTACTAAAAAATACAAAAATTAGCCAGGCGTGGTGGTGGGCGCCTGTAATCCCAGCTAGACAGGAGGCTGAGACAGGAGAATTGCTGAACCCATGAGGCAGAGGTTGCAGTGAGCTGAGATCATGCCATTGCACTCCAGCCTGGGTGAAAAGAGCTAAACTCCATCTGAAAAAAAAAAAAGAAAGAAAATGTGATATATACGCACACACACACCATGGAATACTGCTCAACCATAAAAAGGAACAAAGTAATGGCATTTGCAGCAACCTAGATGGAATTGGAGATCATTATTCTAAGTGAAGTAACTCCGGAATGAAAAACAAACATCGTATGTTCTCACTCATTAGTGAGCTAAGCTATGAGGATGCAAAGGCATAAAAATGATACAGTAGACTTTGGGGACTCTGGGAAAAGGATGGGAGGGTGTGAGGGATAAAAGACTACATACACATTGGGTATAGTGTACACTGCTTGAGTGATGGGTACACCAAAATCTCAGAAATCACCCCTAAAGAACTTATGTAACCAAACACCACCTATTCCCCCAAAAATCTTTTGAAATAAAAAATAAAGTAAAATAAAATAAAGGCAGTATAAAAAATTATCAGATGATTTGTAAATATCCTCAGAAAAATGATTTCTAATGGTGAAATTTCATTATATAAAATAGACTGTCAGATGGTAATTTTTGGAGCAAGAAATATACATTTCTCTTATTCAACAGTATAGGTGTCCTCTAACAACCAAAGAGAGCATAGCTCTTTTCCCAGTGGTTCTGTTCTTAGCTAGTGTAGAAAAAAAAAATCAGCTAGTACAGTATATAAGGAAATGTATCTTTTTACAGCTATTAAAAGTGTTTCAAAAGAAAGAACCCCACCCCTAAAACTAAACATTGCAGTGTTTGCTATAGATTTTCTCTCTGTCTTTGGAAACTGCCCAACTATTTTCATATGGTGCTTAGTAGTAGTTCTCCACCCCCATGATTGATGTGGTTTGAATGTTAATGTTAAAGTTTCCTTGTCATCCAAAGTGATTTCCCAAGATGATCTGTTTCCTTTCAAACTTCAGACATTTTAACTCACACTCTGAAAATAGCCAAGGCAGTTCTTAAGAAAATCAAGTTAACTTACCATCAAGAGTATCTGAAAAAAGTTTTTTTCTGGATCCTAGTCAGTGTTATTGGATGTTCTTGGACGTGACTGAAGATCTAAAACATGTTCTAACTATAGTCACTAAAGAAAACACATTATTTTTATTTAAAGTTAAATGAGATTGATTCTAAAAATTCATTGTTTTCTATAAAATCATGTAAGCTTTGCTTTGATTACAGTTAATCAAACAAAGAAAGGCTTTAGGGTCATTGTTGGGATAACAGAAAAATGTCTCTCACTATTTTATTTTTGATTATCTGGATAGTTCAGGTAACAAGCTTTGTTTTGGTCTAAATTGCTCAGGCTATTCCTCAGCTATGGACATACTCTGATCAACTTGACTGGGTACCTTTCAAATAGCAACTATGGGAGTGTTTCTAATTTTCTCACATCCAAATTTTATTTAGAGAAAAGTGTTCAGTTTTGTACAAAGGAGACGAGAAAGTAAAAAGGATGCCCAAATTAATGTCATGTAAAGATGAACTGAAACGTGTAGAATTGTTAGTAATGGTGAGGTAGGAGGTGGGACTTGACTCCAGAGGTGGGGCTCAGACATCAGACCAGATTGAGGACTAGATAAAAGAGGGAAATGGTAGAAGCACCTCTCCATAAGACATGCCCAGCAGTGTGCCATGTCAGTTTACCATTGCCATGGCAAGACCCATAAGTTACTACCCCTTTCCATGGGAATGACCCGACAACTTGGAATTTACTACTCTTTCACCAGAAAGTTCTGTATAATCTGCTCCCTAATTTGCATGTAATTAAAAGTGGATGTAAATATGACTGCAGAACTGCCTTTGAGCTGCTGCTCTCAATACGGTGCCTATGGGGAAGCCCTGCTTTACAGGAGCAGTCATGAAGCTGTAACACTGCCACCTCAGTAAAGCTGGTTTCTTCTACCACCAGTTGGCTCTTGAATTCTTCCCTGAGCAAAGCCAAGAACCCTCCTGAGCTAAGCCCCAGTTTGAGGCTTGCCTACCTTGCATCAACAGTAGCCTCTGCCTCCACCCATCATCTGCCTTGACCACATTTGCCAAACATACTTCTTCATTTGTAGCACCATTTCAGAGACTGGTAATACCAGCTCCTTATTGCTTAAATTGGATACTGGGGCAAGTGCTTGACTTTGGTCTTTCCTTCTATATCAATAAAAGGCACTGCATTTCCTTGCCATTGCCACTTAATATTTCTAGAATTCTTTCATTTCTCATCATTCCCACTGGCTCTATTTTAGTTGAGACAATTATATCCTCTTACTAGAATATAGAAGAATCTTTGTCTGACTTCTCCAGCCACATCTCTTAGTAGTTGGAACTTTCAACTCCTTCTTCCCCTTATTCCCATATTCTTCAACAAAGCTGACTGTCTTCACTGCTACCTTCCTTCATACAAAGTTATATATCCTGATCACTCTGAGCCCTGTGCTTTGTGAATTTTGCTTTTTTGTTGTTGTTTGGACAACTGTCCCCACCCCACCATTACTCCTTCCTGTCATCTATTTGTGCTGTAATGTGGGGCTCAGCAATTAGCCTTGACTCTTCTCACCAGCAGAGGTTTGATAAGTGTCCCTCCTCTGTCTACTTTCAGTCAAAAGAAAAAAAAATTTAAATCAAGCATGCGTTAACTAACACAGTATAGTTTTATTCTTTTAAAAATATATTTTCCAACAGACTTTATGAATTAATGAAAAATAATATTCATCCCTTTTTTGTTTAGCTTTTGTGCTCCAAAAGTCAGGGATACTGAGATTAACTTAAAGTTGCTGTTGCCACAGCACTTTCCTAAGGCAATGTGGTAGATGGAGTCTCATGGCTTGCCTCACAACAGATCATTCTTGGGACTTGATTACAGACTTTTAATAAAGTCTGCAATTTTGCATCCTTTCCTGCTACTATCCACAAGAGAATGTAGATCATTTAACTCATTAGATTTTAAGCACTTAGGGCCAGGCATGGTGGCTTATACCTGTAATTGCAGCATTTTTGGAAGTCAAGGCAGGTGGATTGCTTGAGCCCAGGAGTTCAGGACCAGCCTGGGCAATACGACAAAACTCTGTCTTTACAAAAATTATAAAAATTAGCTGGGGGTGCTGTCACACACCTGTATACCCAGCTGTTCAGGAGGCTGCGATAGGAGAATTGACTGAACTCAGGAGGTTGAGGCTGTAGTGAGCCTTGATTGCACCACTGCACTCCAGCCTGGGTGACGGAGTAAGACCTTGTCTCAAAAGAAAAAAAAAAAAAAGAAAGGAAGAAAAAGGGAGAAAAAGAAGGCAGGAAGGCAGGAAGGCAGGAAGGCAGGAAGGCAGGAAGAAAGAAAGGAAGAAAGAAAGAAAGGAAGGAAGGAAGGAAGGAAGGAAGGAAGGAAGGAAGGAAGGAAGAAAGAAAGAAAGAAAGAAAGAAAGAAAGAAAGAAAGAAAGAAAGAAAGAAAGAAAGAAAGAAAGGAAGGAAGGAAGGAAGGAAGGAAGGAAGGAAGGAAGGAAGGAAGGAAGGAAGGAAGGAAGGAAAGAAAAGAAAGAAATTCAAGCCCTTAGTGCTTACACTTGTTTTCTCTCAACCAAAAGGTCTCAGGGCTAATATTTGTTCTATAATTCTGGCATATGGCTCACTACAGAACATCATTTTTTTCCTCATGGGGTTTTCTGTCATTACCTCAAACTGTAGTTATTCAAAAAATACTTGTGGATTAAAGAAGAGGTAAGTGAGTTTAGCAAATTTGAATTATTTCACCTAAAAGGAAAAGTAATCAATTTTCAAAAGTCCCTGGAAAAGCAGGACATAGACAAAGTCTAAAAGTTGTCAAAGTTGAATCTCACACCCGCAAGCACTTCCCAAAATGTGCCTTCTTCGAAGCTTCCTGACTTTTAGGTATCTTGGGTTCCTGCATCTCTCTGCTTACCTGAGGAAAGTATAATATTAGCACATTCAAGTTAATGTAAAGAATTAATTTAGCTTTAAATAGAATCCTCCTTCCACTTGCATTTGGAGGTTGGAAAACCTTGACTAGAAGAAATAAGTCTTGAGAGAAGTGCACTTAGGGAAGGAAGACCTTCAAAACCTCTCAAACCTTAATTGTCTACAGGTAAGTCACATTCTTTACCTGAGGGATGAAGGATTAGTTTAGAAACTACTTGTACACGATGTGCTCTATTATATGACCTGAGTTAATATTTCATATTAATGAAAATTTAAGTCAACAAAACTGATACAATAGTAAATTATAATATTTATAGTAGATGGAACTAAAACAAAATAAAACATACTTCACTAAATCATCACTAATTATTTTTCATCTTTGTTTTATTTTGAAGGCACTTTAGGGTCTCGTAAAAGTTCAGGATTCTCATTAATGAAAAATTTTTGCTGTTGTGATTTAATAAATTTTTATTAACTAACACAAAATTGAGTTCATTTCTTAGTAATTCTACCAAAGATTTGGATTGTTGTTTGCCTTTTCTAAACTTCCTTATAACAGCTGATGGAGAGCACCTTCTTTGTGCCCATAAGACATTCTCTCTTAGATGAGAAAATTAGAGTTCATTGAGCTTCTTGGATAAGTAGGTTCACCATTTTTGTCAAATTTAAGGCATTTTCAGTCATTATTTCTTCTGCTCAATTCTGTCTTCTGGTACTTTCATTTTGCATATGTTAGTGCACCAGAAGTGTCCCACGTTTTTCTGAGGGTTTTTTTTTTTTTTCCATCTTTTTTCCTCTCTGTTCTTCAGGTTGCATATTTTCTAGTGATGTAATTCAAGTTCACTCATTCTTTATTCTTTATTCACTCATTTAATTCTACTGTTGAATCTCTTCAGTGTGTTTTTTTATTTTACGAGACTCTGGAATTATTTTACTTCTCAACTCCAGAATTTCCATTTGTTTCTTTTTCATAATTTCTCTAATTGGTATTCTCTATTTTGAGACCTTGTCAACATATCTTCCTTTGCTTCTTTAAGCATGGTTGCCTTTGGTTTTTTAAACATATTTATAGTGGCTACTTGAGATTTTCGTTAAATCCAACATCTGGTTGCTCTCACAGCCTTGTTGTCTGCTATTTTTTCCCCATGTATAGGTCAGACTTTCCTCTCTTTTTTTGAGGTGGGGGTATGTCTTGTGAATTTTTCGCTGGAAACAAGATATCTCAGTAATACATTATAGCAACTCTAGGTGCTGGTTCTCTAGCACCGCCCCACCACTGTATCTGGGCCTTACTATTGCTGTTTGCCTATTTGTTTAGTGATTGGCGGGATTCGTTTAGATTCGTTTAGTGAAGTCTAATCCCTGCATTGCCACAGTGAAACCTCTAGCATTGTTCCTAAAGGGAGCAGCCTTGAGAAGGCGTAGTCGCTCTGGGATGACAGTGGTTTGGCAGGGCTTTCTTTGACTGTGTCTTTCTCTAGCCACAATCAGCTATTAATTACAGTTTATTGCTCTATTGTTTTCAACAATGCCCTGTGGCATACACTGTTCAGTGGATGGTCTAATTCAGAATTCTTGGTAGGGATAGTTTTTGAGGTAAGTGTTTCAGATTTGTTCCAACCTCAAGTCAGCTCTTAACTGTCTTAACTCTTCTTAACTTTCACTAATTTTCTCTGGTAAACTAGCTGGTCTATGTTTTAGTTTATATTCCTAATATATTGTTCAGTCTCCTCTTAATCACTTTTTACCACAACATCCATTACTTTGTAGAGTATACTTCGGCTTGAACTTTCTCACATTCCGTGGAAAATGAAGTCAGTTCTTTTAGGGGGAGGGTTTTATGACCTGTCTTTCTCCCTGAGCAAAATCTCTTATCCTCTCTGAAGCTCAGGGCAGAGAAAGTGACAACTTGTTTTGAGTGACACCTCTGCTTTAGGATCCAGCATTTAGCAGGGAGGTAGGGATTGAGTACAGTAGGCTCAGGTCTCAACTTGCCCCTCCTGGCTTAGAACCCCTACATTATGAGCCAGGACAGGGATGAGAGGGCTCCAGTGTTTGCTACTGTCCCAGGTAAACCTTATGTCTCATAAGTGGAGGCTAGTTGGAAAAAAAAAAAAGCCCCCAACTCTTGGCTATATTGCCTAAAACTTAGCATCTGCAACTTGTATCTGGGAGCAGTATGAGAAATGCTGATATTCTTCCCCTCCTTGGAAGATAGCATAGACTTCTGTTTGGGAGGTGGGGGAACAGAAAGCCCTGTGTTCTTGGCAGTGGCCATCTGGAGTGCAGTTCCATCATGCCAAGCTGGGATAGTGAGAAGGAAGAAGCAAGTTGTCATTCAAACGAAACACTCTCACTGTTTTCACCAAGGTGTAGCAGGCTGTCTTGAATAACTGTGTCTTCATTTGCTATGTGCCTTTGGGATCATTTCCAAAAGTTAATTAAAATGGTTGAGGTTTAAAAAATTTTTTTTTCACCAGTTTCACTGGGAAGTGGGGACATTGAGTTTTCACATTGTGATGCCAGGGAAGTGAAATATTCTTATGTGTTTATTTTTAATGAACATATCTAGCCCAGATGATTAGAGCCAAAATCATCAGCAAATCAAACTCCTTTCAGAAGCTTGAAATTGGGAAGCCAGGGTCCTGCAGCAATTATTAGGAAAGGCAGATGCCAAAATATTACATAATGAATTTTCATCAGGCAAGTAGGACCTGGTCAATTAAAATGATTTACAACAAACTGAAGTGAATGAAAAAGTGAAGATAATGGGATAATTGTTAGAATTAAAAATCCAATGCAAAGAAGAGAGACAGAGTGAGGGAACATGTGGCCGCCTTAATGCCAGTTCCATTTCTTATGCAGTCAGGCTCTACTCTGCTTCCCATCTCGGAGCCTTGAAATCCCTGTAATCCTGTTATATTTGTACAATACAACTACTCTACCAACAACAAGACTAAATGAAAGCAAGAATTCTCTATGTAATAACAAAGCCTCCAGTTTCATTTTCTCTGCTCTCTTACTTACTTCTCTAAGCAACCCATTGGAGTAGAATAAAAGCTTAAAAGCCCTAAGGGTAAAATAATTAAAGAAATGCCTGTTTTGGGAAAAAAAAAAATGCAGTTCAAATAACCTGGAAAACATTCTGATATTATAAAACCTAATTATGCTGGGTAAAATGTAATAAAAATATTTGTTTTTTTTAATTGTAGTAACATGTACATAACATAAAATTTACCATTCTTAAGTGTGCAGTTCAGTGGAATTAAATACATGCATATTAGCATGAAACCATGACCACCATTCACCTCCAGAACTTTTCCAGCTTCCAAAGCAGAAACTTCACACCCAATCAACAAAAGCTTCCATCGCTTTCTCCTCCCTAGCCCCTGACAACACCATTCAACTTTCTGTCTCTATGAACTGAATTACTCTAATACTTCACATAATTGAAACCATTTGTTCTTTTGTGACTGGCTTATTTCACTTGGCATGTTTTGAAGGTTCATCTATGTTAGAGTATGTGTCATAATGTCCTTCCTTTTAAAGGATGGATAATATTCCAATACATGTACATGTCACCTTTTGTCTATCCATTCATCCACTGATGGACACTTGGATTGTTTTCACCTTTTGGCTATTGTGAATAATGCTTCTATAAACATTTATGAACAAATATCTACTCAAATCCCTGTTTTCAATTCTTTTGGGTATATACTATGATAATGTGTACTTTCATGGCTATAAAGAAAGAACCTGAGGCTGGATAATTTGTAAAGAAAAGAAGTTAATTTTGGCTCATGGTTCTTTAGGCTGTATAAGAAGCATAGTGACTGCATCTGCTCCTGGTGAGGTCTCAGGAAGTTTCCAGTCATGGCAGAAGGCAAAGGGGGAAGCCGATGTATCACATAGCAAGAGCGAGAACAAGAGAGTGAGGGAGGAGGTGCCAGGCTCTTTTAAACAACCAGATCTCACATGAACTCACAGAGCAAGAACTTATTCATTACCACCATGAAGTAATTCATGAGGGATCTGCCCCCATGACCCAAATGGCTCCCACCAGGCCCCATCCCCAACATGGGGGATTACATTTCAAGATGAGATTTGGAGGAAACAAACTCCAAACTATACCATATGCCCAGAAGTGGAATTTCTGGATCATATAGTAAATTTATGTTTAATTTTTTAGGAACTTCCATACTGTTTTCTGTAGTGGCTACAGCATTTGACATTCTGACCAGCAATGCCCAAGGATTCCAATTTCCTCACATCTTTACCAACACTTATTATTTGTGATTTTGGGTAATGGTCATCCTAATGAAAACATGTAACAAATATACATTTAAATCCATATCCGAGCACTCAGGAAAATAAGGGAACTCCCTAAGAAGAAATACAAAGGAGGCAAAAGCCAAGGTGGTAAGTATGGAAGGGTTTTAGGTTTTTAACTGTCATTGGGGCATAAGAGACAAATGTTGAGATTATACAAAATGAGGAACTGACTAAAAGGCCTGGATAAAGCCATGACAATCAAAGAGCTACACCCTTTGTGAAGAAGTCTAAGGACAAAAGTCATCTACTAGTTTATGGAGATGAGCAGAGAAAGCTTGTCCTTTTTGGCCTACGCTCTAAGTGAAAAGATCTCCTCTAAGAATTTGTAACCAGAGGTGTGCTCTTAAGCATATTTTGCATCAAATGCATACTCTTGTATGGTCTGGGAATACAGAAGCTAGCATAATAGCATGAAAGTTGTCAGGCCATCCAGTCTAGGAATGCTCTTGGCAGAAGAAAGCATAAAATAACTCCAGGGACTCACATCCTTAATTCATTCCCCATGAAGTTTCCTTAAATAAAGTTCTCCCTTCTTTCTAACATAAGCAAAATAGTCCCAAATGATAAGACATGGGGTATGTAAAGTGTCATGGTCAAGCCATTAAATATAAGAAATAACACACTTACACTTCAAAGTAGACTGCAGATTCATCAATAAATAGTAACATTAAAGTGTTAATGCTGTTTAAATAAATGAAAATAAAAGAAAAAATGTGATACCTTCAAAATGTATCAGGCTGATTTGAAAAAACTTTAATAGAATTTCTACAAAATAAAAAAGAAAGTAATGTCACTAAAATTAAGTAATCAAAGGAGTTGTTAATATACAATATTAGACACAACAGAGAACAAATATAATAAACTCAATTATAATTCTAAAGTAGCAGCCCATAATGCAGAATATATAAAATAAAATGTGGAAAACATTTTAAAAAGTAATTAAAAGACATGGTGGAAAAATGAGAAAGGCCAATATACCTTTTGTTTGAGTCTTAAGAAGAAGCACAGGTGATAAATGAAAAGTAATATTGGCAAATAATGGCTAAGGATTTGTTGGAGTAATGTAAGACGTGGATCATCAGACTCACAAAATACACTAAATCACAAGTGAAGTAAATATGAACAAATTCATGCCTAAACACACGATAATTAAACCAGAATATTCTACAGATATAAAATCTTAATAATAGCCATAAAGAAAAAGACAGATAGTCTAAAATTTTAAAAAAAACAAACAAAACAAAACAAAAAAAAACACGGTTAGAAATAGAAGTAAGAGGAATAATTACCCAAAGTGCTAAAGAAAAATAACTGTCAAACTAGATTTTATACCAAAAATTTTAAAACTACATTTCAAGAAGCAGGATACAATTAAGACACATTTTTAAAAAAACAATATTGAGAATGTTTTTCACCAAAAGATCTTCACCTGAAAATTTCTAAATTCTCCCAGAAAGGAAAAGCTAAGGAAGAAGTAAGGATGAGCAAAAGAATTGACAAATTTGTGGTTTTATGTATACAAGTAATTATTATAAAAACTATAAGACTAACAGATAAATTGGTTCAGGAACTAACAATGTGGACGAACTTCAAAGTTGAAATACTGTTCTAAGATACTGTTCAGAAAGTATAAAGTTATTGATTCGCTTTTGACTTTCTCAATTATATGTAAGTGAAAATTTAAACATAAATACAAAAAAGAAAACTAAAATATTTAGCTTCTAAGCCAATTAAAAGTAGTAAAGAATAAGAAAATATTGATCAATTCTAATAAGATATTAAATGGAGAAAATGTTAAGTATAAAAAAATCAAGATAAGTGGAAAGCACAAAATATGATAGTAGAAAAAAACAAATATGTGTGATTAAGCTAAATTGAAGACCTATCTATTCTAGAAATAGACTTAAAACACATCCCTGAAAGTTAAAAGTTTTTAAAATAGCCACACACATAAGTAAACAAAAGTCACCATAGCCTTATTAATTGACAATAAGGCAAGAGGCTGTATCTCTCATGTTTTTTGACAGGTGGTATGTACATATTACCTTTCTAACTTTTTGCACGGCTAACATACTTCCCAGTAACAAACAATGATAAGGAAAATGGCCTAGGGCTCAGAGTTAGGAAACAGTCTAAGGGCACCTAGAAGAGCCTCAGTAGCTAATAATATAATAAGAATTTTGCGTATGGAACTTAAAATGCTCCTGGTGGATTTATATAAAGATGTGAGTAACATGCTAAGAAAGCTGTCCTCTGTGAGCTAGGAATCAGTAATGAAGAAAGCACAAGAGTGTCATTTTAGCAAAGACCCAAGGAACTTTTTGCTTTTGTCTCTCTAGGCTCTCCAGATTGTATTTCACTTGAACAAAGATCAAGTTTTCGATTTTATGGTAACTGTGAGGATGCCCAGACAATCACTGTGGACTTTTCTGTCACCTGGGACAAATTTTGAATAAAGAAGGCAGGGCTTTGCTTTGGCAAGCATTTCTAATTTGATGTCACCACAGAAATGACAGAACACGCATACACTCACACACACATACTTGTGCTATTTCCTGTAAATGCTGAGAGATTGCAGGGAACAGTAGGGGCAGTGAGGACAAGGACTGGGGAAATGAAGATGAGTAGGATGCCAAGGGAAAAACAATCCAGCTTTTTATTAGACAATGAAAGGCAGGAAAGTTGGAGATTGAGAAAGGAAGGGACAAACGGGGAGACAGGGAGGGAAAGAGAAAGGAAAAAGAAGAGGACAAAGAAAATGAGGAAGAGAGAATGGAAGAGAAGTGGAGATGACAGGAGGAGAGGGCAGGGGAGGCAGGAGCCAGAGCCAAGTGTCAGTCTCTCTTAGCAGTCCATACAGGGTTGCTGCTTTATACCCAAGAATAAGATGGAACTTCTAGACTTTGTGAAGATGGACAATATTCTCATCTAAAGTCTGCCAAACCAAGACAAATCCACATAAACAAACAAGTCTAGTGCTGGTATTCCATGATGCATGTCTTCTCTAGGTAACATTACATGCACTACCCATACACTGATTTTCTTTATAATATAGTAATATTATTAGCTAAATGTTTTCTCTATACATATCTATACATCCCAATAGGGTAAGTATTGCTTTTATCTCCATTTTACAGATGGGGTCACAAAGGCAGAGTGAGCTGAAATAACTTGACTGAGGCCATGAAAGTAATGAGAAGTGGAGCTAGTATCTGAACCTAAACAATCTGGTTCGGTTCCTATCTCTCATTCTGGGTGATAAACTGCCTCTCAGTCTCAGAAAGGCAAGTGTGAGAGCTCACTCCAAACATGAAAGCAGAACAAAGGACTGGGACCTTTGCAGAGATTCCAGAAATCTCTTTTGCAAAGTGAAGTGATCATTCTCCATTCTCTAGGCAGTATCAGTGTGGATTTGATGGGTCCTGTAGAAGGGGCGAAGACGTGGGTGCACACCCTTTCTGCCCTGTAGTTTCTCCACTTGCAACAAAGGTAAGGTGATAGGAGTAAAACACTGAACTCAAAGACAGAACTATGTTTTAAGCCTGGCCCAGCCCACTACTGTGTGATCCCAAGTGAGCAGGAAGAAAAATACAGGGCATTGCAATATATGAAGCTCTTTCCAGGCACATCTCATTTACAGCTCCTCAAAACCACAGGCCAGGGCTATCTCTCCTTTTAAAAGCACGGTAAAATTAATTGCAGAGGAGTTTAGTAAATAAGTGCAATGCCACTCTCTGATGGAACTCTCCTTTGTTCCCAATTTTGTGTGATTCCAAGTTCCATTTAGATTCCATTACATCTTGCAAAAGTTCCTGTCTCTCTATGGGTCTAAAATTCCTCAATTAAATCATACCAGTTGGCAAAGAGGATGTGTGGAGTGTCAGTTCTCAGACTTTAAGACACTCATCTCAGAGCAAGCCCAACAACTCAACTCAGGACCCCTGGGCTGAAGACTGAGCTCTCCTGTGTCATTGAAGAAGTGGAGTTCGGTGCTGATCACACACGAGGGCAGCAAATGAAAATTAAAAATTTATATTTGACTTAAGATGCTCTCCGGGTAATTTTTCAGGAGTTTTTCTCTCCTGGTTGTTTTTCTTAGATTAAAATTTTTGCCAGCATTCCAAAGGCATACACTCACTCATGTGCAGGGGCCCAGTAATGAGAGGGAGCGCCACTTTGGAGTCAAACTCTGCCAAGGCTAATACTAAAAGTAGGTGAATGAGATTTGACTGCCTCCTAAATTGAATGTCTGTGGAATTTCTTGGACCTAAAACAGAGCCCAGAACAAGGTCTGTATAGTAACATTCACTAGGTGTCAGTGTTCGACAAACTGTCTTGCCAGCATCATTAGTGGAATGTTCATTTTGGCACAAATTGTCTATGGAAAATGCAATTAGGAAAAAGTTGTGTAAGTAGCAATTAGAAAGTGAATAACTTGCCTTATTCCTTTTATTCAGATTACCCTTGGCTACTTAGCTGAAATAAAGCTCTGCTGGAAATCACTTGCAGACCATCACAGTAGCGTCTGGAATGCATTGTCTGTATAAACAGTGGGAAGAGCAGGCAAGGGTTTTCTTTGGTGCTTTCCTGCTTCCTCTTTGTGACAATTTCTTACCTTTTTCTGGACCCTGCCTAGTGGGTTTATTGGCCGTTAAGCCCATATCTCCCTCCTTGGTCACAGGCTAATACCAGTGCAGGGAGAGGAAAACCCCTTCCAAAGAGTGGCATTTTAACATGTATTCAGCCTCCACAAACATTGAGCTGCTCTACAATGGAGAGGTACAATGTAACAGTCAGTGTTCCAGGTGCAATAGAAACAACAGTAAACTAAATAGACAAACATCCCTAACTTTCGGGTGAGGGGAGACAGAATATTAACAGAAAAGTAAAATACATAGTGTGTTGGATAGTCATAAATGTTATGAAAGATAATAAAGAAGAGAAGGAGAGAGTGAATTCCTGGTGTGAAAAGTAGTTGCAAATTAATTATGGTGGAAGACATCCCTGAGTAGGTGGCACATAAACAAAAATCTGAAAGAGAGGAGGAAGTAGTACCCATCTCAAGAAATGGCATCTAGGCAGAGGAAATGGCAAGAGCAAAATTCTGGAGGGATGAATGCCCTTAGTAGGGTCAAGAAAGAAGCAAGGTCAGTCTAAGCTGGAGACTAGGAGGAAAGAGATCCAGGAAGTAAAGGGCAGCGGATGGGCACACAGTGTGTAGTAGGCCTTTGGGCCATTGTAAGGATAGGCATTTACTGTAGAAACCTTTAGAGCATTTTGAGCATGAGAGTGAATATGACCTGCCTTAGGCATAAAATATGACTTTGTGGAGGAGGGCATTCTCCAGGGGTATGAAGGGAGAAACAAAGAGACCAATTAGGATTCTATTATAGTAATTCAGGTAGGTGGTGAGATTGAAGTGATAAGAAATGAAAAGATTCAGGATATATTTTTAATTTGTAATTTAGGAGTCTTGCTGGTAGATTGTTTCTGGGATTTGGGAAAAGAGGAGAGTCAAGGATATTTCAAAAGATTTTGCCTTAAGCAATGGCATTGACAGTTCCTGAGATGGAAAGGACTTAGGAGTAGGAGAGAACAGTGTGGTGAGGGGAAAGAGAGCAGTTTAGTTCTGACTTGTCAATTTTTATATGCCTCTTAGATATCCAAAAGAATATATTGAATAGGGAATTTGATATACAATTGTAGAGCTCAGGGAAATAGCCTGGGTTGGGAATACGAATTTGGGAATTATAAGTGTATAGGTGAAATTTAAAACCCTGAGATGGAACAAAATCACCAATGAAGGGAATGTAGACAAAGAAGAGATGAGGTGCAAGGACTGAGTCCTGGAACACTCTACCATTTAGAAGCTGGGTAAAGGAGCCAGCAAAAGAAGCTGAAAACAAATAGTCAGGGGAGCAGGGGCAAGGCATGGAATGTGTGGTATCCTGGAAACCCAGAGAAAAGAGTGCTCAGAGAGGAGGGAGTGATCAAAAACCAGGAAATGAGTAATGAGGGTGGAGGGAGGGAGTCAAAAGAGTATTTCTATACCCCTAAGTTGGTTATCTTCTAGGGCAGTTTCATTATGTTTAGAGTCAGCCTATGTTAGCTATGTGAGACACTGGTAACATTTGCTTAATGTTGCTCCTTTCCTGATTGGTCAGCTTTAGCTACTTTCACCCTTCATCCTTCACCTTAGCCATTCTTACATGGCCGCATGTTCATGCCCAGTGTGCACACACACATACAGAGAGTTATTTCTGGGAATCAGGGGTTGGGCTCACCTGTGCTTCTAAGCAAGCCTTTGGTCACCATAACGTGCCCTCTTCTGTCTTCCATAGGGATGTCTGTCACTGTTTCACCTAGAACCACAGATGAGCCTTTAATGTGTTAAAAGTCCTCAAGGTATTAAAGACCAAACTTAATACACGAGGACGGAGATGTAATATTATCATGATTAAGTATTTGATTTCAATTGATTATCTTTTAAAATTTATTTTTATTGTTTTGAGGTATAATTTTATTTTTTAATGAAAAATAATAATTGTACATGTTCATGAGGCATATAGTGATGTTTTTATATATATAGTGTATAGTGATGAGATCAGGGTAATTAGCATATCTATCGTCTCGAATTTTTATTATTTCTTTCTATTGGGAACATTCACTATCCTCCTTCCAGATACTTGAAACTACATTTTGTTGTTGACTGTAGTCATCCTACAGTGGCATAGAACACCAGACACTGTTACTTCTCCAAAACCATGCTAAGACTAAGCCAAATGTTTTGTTTTACCTCTTCCTCTTTTTTATCTTTTTGTAATATGACCAAATTGTGAGTAAATATATTGAAAAGAGTATCCTAAAGATATAAGTAATTTAATTCAGTTAAAGATAAATTTGCCACAGGAGCCAATTTGGAAGAGTTCTTAATGGTCAAAAACAGAACAATTTGAACAAGAAATAAATAACAAAAGTAATAGATTGTAACCCATAGGGTAAAATAAATATCTGTAAGTCCACACTAATATAAATTAACAATTGAATAAATAAAGCAATGCTGTTTTTTTCATGTCATACAAGTAGCCTGAGAAACAAATATGTTTTTTATCTTTTTCATTTAACATTTGTTTAGAAGATCTAACTATATAGATATATAGATTTGGCTCACCATTTCTAATAGATGCACAGTATTTTACCAGTTTAATTATTTCTTACCTTAGAGATAAACACCTAGGTTTTCTTCAGTGTCCCACTAGCATAAATCCTGCTGTATAAAAATCCTTGAACATGACTATTATTATGGAACTATATGAGAATATTTCTCTGGGATATGTATACAAAAGAAGAAAATCTAGAACATAGAACACATGCATATTTAATCTCACTAAGCACCAGTGTATTAGTCCGTTTTCACACTGCTGCTAAAGACATACCTGAGACTGGGAAGAAAAAGAGGTTTAATGGACTTAAAGTTTCACTTGACTGGCAAGGCCTCAGAATCATGAGGGAAGGCAAGGAGGAGCAGATCTCAGCTTACATGGATGGCAGCAGGCAAAGAGAGAGCGAGCTTGTGCAGGGAAACTCCTGGGTTTGTTTTGTTTTTTGAGATAGAGTCTCACTTTCAACCAGGCTGGAGTACAGTGGCGCGATCTTGGCTCACTGCAACCTCCATCTCCCAGATTCAAGCAATTCTCATGCCTCAGGCCTCCCGAGTAGCTGAGATTACAGGCACCTGCCACCACACCTGGCTAATTTTTATATTTTTAGTAGAGATAGGGTTTCACCATGATGGCCTGGCTGCTCTCAAACTCCTGGCTTCAGGTGATCCACCTGCCTCGGCCTTCCAAAATTCAGGGATTAGAGGCGTGAGCCACTGTGCCCAGCTGGAAACTCCTGTTTTTAAAACCATTAGAACTCATGAGACTTATTTGCTATCACAAGAATAGCATGGGAAAGACCTGCCCCCATAATTCAATTACCTCCCACTGGGTCCCTCTCACAACACATGGGAATTCAAGATGAGATTTGGGTGGGGACACAACAAAACCATCTCAGCTTCCAAACTGCTTTTCAGAATGGGTATACCAGGTTATACTTTCACAGGCAGCACATAAGCTTCCCATCTCTTCACGTTTTTGCCAACACTAAATGCTATTCCCCCATCCAGTTTTTGCAATTCCGATGGGTATTGTATTATTTTCCATTGCTGCTATAACAAATTACCAGATAACTAGTGAGTTAAAATAAGTCAAATTTATTATCTTACAATTCTGGAGGTCAGAAGTCCAAATCAGTCTGAATGGGCTAAGATGAAGGTGTCTGCAGGGCTCCATTCCTCTCTGGAGGCTCTAGGGGTGTATCTGTGTCTTTGCTGCTTCCAGTTTCTGGAGGCTGCCTGTATTCCTGGGGTCATGGGCCCTCCTTCCATTTTTAAAGCCAGCAACATCCACTTACAAATCTTCCTTTCACTCTAATCTTCTAGCTTCCCCTTATAAAGACCTTTGTAATTACACCGGGCCCACTCAGATGATTTAAGATAACAGGATAATTGCTCCACCTGAAGATTCTTAATCACATTTGCAGAGTCCCTTTGCCAAGTAAGGTAACATATTCACAGATTCCAAGGATTCAAATGTATACATCTCTGAGGGGCTTTTATTCTGCCTACCATTATTCAGACAGCAGGGGATTATTCTGCCTACCACAGGTGTTACTTTTGACAGAATCATAAAAAACATAAGGTTATATTACACATCAAATCTCAATGAGATTTTTTTCCTTCACTCCCACATTGCCTTGTCACAAGACACTCATTTGCAATATAACAAGGATATTGGAGAGCATGGAGAGAAAGAATTTATACAAAGATAACAATTCTTCAAACAACTGAGAGACAGATAATGAAGCAGAAATGAATATAGCTTCACCCAGCTTTGAAGATAAATATTTAGCTGAGAAGACCCTTATTTATTGAGTATTCATATTCAGTGTCATGAAACAGACTTATAAAATGTGCGAGTATTACACAAATAAAATTGTAAATTGGCTATGTTTCCTCTTTGAAAACTAAATTGTTCCCTTGAATTTGTATGCAGAACTTTATATTATTCCCTATGTTAAGGGTACAGGTCAGAATTGGAGAAAGAAAATAGCCTAGAACATCAGTTTTCCATTTTTTTTTTCTCTTCTGAGCAGTGGGAGCCTTCTTGAAACAAACTCTAAAATTAGTCATCGAAGTATAAGAAGCTTAAAACCAAGCTCTCCGGTTGAAACAAAAGGTAGAGACCCAAACAACCTCATTTCTCTTTGCAGGTGCTCTGGTGACACATCTGGAGCATCTTAGGCTTTGAGCATTACTTGTTGACTAGTTATGCTGAGATGGTATAAAGGGCAAACTCCCAAAACCGTGTGAAATATAGAAACTTTTATGTATGCCATGAAATTATTTGGGAAGGAGAAAGCTTATCAGGATTTGTCAGTGAGAGAAGAGCATCCTATTTACAGCAGAGAACCTGGAAGAGATGCCGCATAAAATATTAACCAAAATACATAAACAGGTTAATTTTCAAGTAAGGGGACATGTGTGACTAGCAACACCTTGACAAATGGCTTCTTTGGGTATAGCAGGTGAATTTGGAGGGGAAGCTCCATGTTGCTGTTTTAGATAATATGTTGTCAGATGAAGCAATTAGAAAAATTAAATACAAAGTTCTAACAAATGTGCATGTATGGTATAGCCAATTAGATTACCAGCAAATGGAGATATACAATATCTCTGACATTTAAATCACTTTCCAGTCTCTTGTTGATAATGCTCTAAGCTGTCATCCCCTAGTCTCTTAATCTTCCCTTCCATGTCATTGTTCTGGTGGTTTACTCACCACCAATCAATCCCAACAAACTCATGCCCAAATGCATGCTGTGTCTCTATAACCTGTCCAGTGTCCCCCATCTGATATGAGTTCAAAATTATGTTTTACGGTCATTTCTCTTAAGGCTTTTTTTAATATCCATGAAGCCTCAATATTTGTATGGTCTCCTTAATCTAATCTGCTGGTTCTCATTTAGTGAAAATGACAAGCATTTGGCAACATTTTCAATTCTTCCACTGAGTTGAAGAATTATTTTCTAAAATTTTAAGCTCTCAATTTAGAAACATTTCTTAGACAACTTAACTTTTATGAAAAAAATTATTAACTCACACCCTCTACTGGGTTTGGTCATTGCTTTGTTTCTATCTGTAAAAGGGGTCCTGTGTCAAAAAAAAAAAGAAAAGAAAAGAAAAGAAACGCACAGTTTTTCAAATGTTGAAATTTAACCAATAAGCCTTGATTGTGAGTTGATTTGGTTTCACTTACCTTTAATGCTATAAAGTGACTCAAATTTTTGGCTATAGTGGAACAATCCACATAATTGGCTGCTGATATGGAAATCAGAAGGTGAATTAGCCAGGTATGGTCGTACAAACTGGATTAGAGAATAAAATGATAGAAAGATTGGCTTGAGAACATGGCAATGCAGCCAAAGTTATCATTCATATGGAGCAGATTGGATCTATAATCTGGAACTACAAGTTGGTGGTGTGGCTGCTAGAAGAAGCTCACAAGAGGTAAGAATGCTCATTTAACTCTTCCTTTCACAACTCAGGAAGCTCGTATTTACAGTCTAGGCAAAAAAATAAGAACATTATGAACAGAAAGCCTGAATTCTGATTCCATGCGAACAACTCCAGCTGAATTGAAAGCGCTGCAGCCATATCTACTGGAACATTAAAAGCCATCCTCTTGAATGACATTAGGTAGACCTTTTAATATTTTATTTTATCCTAGAAATTAATAAGAATAAAATTCATATGTATTAAGGTCCCCAGAGAAACAGAACCAATTGTATGTACATCTGGGCATGTCCATGGATGGATGGATGGATAGATGATAGATAGATAGATTCATACATACATACATACATAGGTAATTTTAAGAAATTGACTCACCAGATAGCTAGCTAGGTAGGTAGGTAGGTAGATAGATAGATAGATAGATAGATAGATAGATAGATAGATAGATAGGGAATTTTAAGAAATTGACTCACCAGATAGCTAGCTAGGTAGGTAGGTAGATAGATAGATAGACAATTTTAAGAAATTGACTCACTGGATAGATAGATAGATAATTTTAAGCAATTGACTCACATAATTATGGGAGCTAGCAAGTTCAAATTTGCAGAGCATACTAGCAGGCGGGAGACCCACAGAAGAGTTGTTGTTGCAAACTGGGTCCAAAAGCAATCTGAAGGCAGAATTTCTTCTTTCTGGGGGGCACTTCAGCCTTTTCTCTTAAGGCCTTCATTAGACTGGATGAGGCCCACCCACATTATAGCAGGTAAACAGCTTTACTCCATCTACTAATCTAAATGTTAATTTCATCTTAAAAAAATGTCTTCACAGCAACATCTAGACTGATGTTTAATCAAACATCTGGGGACTGTAACCTAGACAAGCTGACACGTAAAATTAACCATCACAGCACAGTAACCTTTATTCTAGTTTCTTTGTTTATTCATTCAAAAATATTTGCTGAGCCCCTACCCTGTGCTAGCTACTCCCCTAAACATTCATGATGCAGACAGGAACAAGAATGACTGGGTCCTTACTCTCATAGGGCTCACAGCCTAGCCAAGAATTTGAACAAGGAAAAACACAACAGAACATCGAATGAGGTTTTGCCTACTGTTTAGGAATTTCAGTTGATGCCAAAGAAAAATAGGAGATAATTATCCTGAGAGTCTAAAGAAAATTGCTTGGGTTTTGCACATGTAAGTAAGCATATAATATATGGTATATGAAATCCTGTACTTCAAAGTCAACTAATAGACTCAAATGTCTCAGAATAGCCTAAATTTTTCAGAATGTTTATATGGCTTGACTTTCAAGGAATAAAATTTTTATCAAGATATTTCTATCTAAATAAGTCAAATATTCAAACTAGCCATACATGTCTAGGTATAGCATTATCATTATCGGTTTAGCTAAGTTTCTGCCAACATTCTGAGAAGCCATATAATGTTTTATAGGATATTGCTTGTCCTATAAATAGACAATGGCCAAAAGACAATCATTCCATTTGGATCTAATGTGTTTTTCTGTGGAGACACAGTGAGGCCCAAGAGCCCAACTGGGATAATGATCTCATAAAAAAATGTCTAGGCAGCCCATTCTGTGGGTATTCTCATCCAGTCCACTCTTCTATGTGGAATTCGGTCTTCCATGTGGAACATTCCTCAGTGATGTAGGCAGTAGTACCAATCAGCTTTCCAAAACAGAGGCAGATTTCTCAGGAAGGCAAATTAATCCAAGTTATTAAGATACTAGAGGTTAAGGAAACCAGCTCTGCATTCAAACTTCTTAGGTATAAAGTAAGACTTATGAGCTATGTGACCTCAGGCACGTGGTTTCACTCCTCTGTGATTCAGTTTGCTGATTCATAAATTAGAGACAGTATGGTGCCTATTTCATTGGTTTATTATGAGTATACAAAATAATATATGCTAAAATGCAGATGTATTATTGTCTTCTGTTGTCCTTTAAAACTTATTTAGTGGAGCAATAATTCCCTGACTTATAACTCTTTTTCTGATAGAATTCCATTTTTAAAAAATGGTTTGGTCACTTTAAGTCCCAAACAGGTTTCAATTATTATATTAGGATACATAGTCCCAAACAAAGTTATCAAAACTGTGCTTCACCTGTGATCAAATCCTCTCCTCTGCCCCAGGTAGGAGTGGCACCTCTCTCTTTCTTACATTTGGATTTCTCCTCCCTCAACATGCTTGCTCTGCTTTCTGACCTTTTCAGGGTCCATCCTCAGAGGGGAGAGGGGTAGAAAAAATGGGAAGTCTTATATTGTGAGTAAAGTTGTCATCTACACCATTGGAGCCCACTGCCACCGGGTACCAGATGTATGATTGCTGTCACTATCCCCAGATCAGCTGTTTCTAGGTTGAAGGCCAAAGTAGACTTCTTGAAATGATGCAAATTATTTTTCTCCTATATGACACTGCCACCGGGTACCAGATGTATAATTGCTGTCACTATCCCCAGATCAGCTGTTTCTAGGTTGAAGGCCAAAGTAGACTTCTTGAAATGATGCAAATTATTTTTCTCCTATACGAATATATGTGTTTTTAGAGCGATCTGCATTCATAATTTTCACTCATTCCCAGAAAACAAAACAAAACAAAACACTGCTCTACATAGAAACAATGTCATTCTGAGAATGCCAATCTCACTGTCCCTT
The DNA here is from genome assembly GCF_047675955.1 of Chlorocebus sabaeus. Lineage (NCBI taxonomy): Eukaryota > Metazoa > Chordata > Mammalia > Primates > Cercopithecidae > Chlorocebus > Chlorocebus sabaeus. The sequence continues at coordinate 53,148,476 of NC_132926.1, forward strand.
CTTGCCCCTGTGGTAAAGGGCAATTCAAGAGAAGGGGAGGATTTCAAGGGGGATACTGGTCTTCTTAATAATAAGGCACATAAGAAAAGTAAGGAGATGTGAATGCATCCATAGCCTTAATTTGTGGAACGGATTATAGAGTTTACAAATATCTAACTCATGAAGTTGTAATAGAAGCAGAACTAATACATCTAATAAAATAGTTATGCATTGAGCCCTCCTTTGTAGCTGGTACTAAATGTTTCATGTGTGTGCTAAGGGAATCTAGCAAATAGTAGGTACTTCATAAGTAGTAATTCCTGGCTCTCTTTTTCTCCTTCATTCTCCCCTGCTTCTTCCTGCCATTCTAGGATCATTCATTTATCTGACTGACTGTACTCAGTTTCCCAAGGTTTTCCTTCCAGTTTTCTCCCAAAGATTTCTATAAGGTTGTTAAACAAGAATTCATCAATGAGAAAACTCTTTACTTGTCCAAACATATTTGAAATCTCAAGCAAGAGGTGGATGTTAATGAGCTAAAGTAATTCATTTTGGATACCTCTACTTCTCAGGATTCCTTTTATTATTATTTATTTTTTTCCTGTAAAAAAGAAAACAACTATTTTCACTAGCATTCCTATACCAAGAGAAGTCAAGCTGAGAGCCAAATCAGGAATGTAATCCCATTTACAATTACCACGCCAAGAATAAAATACATAGGAATACAACTAACCAGGGAGGTCAGAAATCTCTACAAGAAGAACTACAAAACACTGCTCAAAGAAATCAGAGATGATACAAAGAAATGGGAAAGCATTCCATGCTCATGGATAGGAAGAGTCAATATTGTTAAAATGGCCATTCTGCCCAAAGCAATTTATAGATTCAATGCTATTCCTATTAGACTACCAAGGACATTCTTCAGAGAACTAGAAAAAAACTATTTTAAAATTCATATGGAATCAAAAAAAGAGCAATCATAAGCAAAAAGAATAAAGCTGAAGGCAACATGCTGCCCAACATCAAACTGTACTACAGGGCTACAGTAACCAAAACAGCATGGTACTTGATATGGTTTGGTTGTGTCCTCAGCTAAATCTCATCTTGAATAACTCCCACAATTCTCACATGTCATGGGAGGAACCCAGTGAGAGGTGATTGAATTATGGGGATGGGTCTTTCCTGTGCTGTTCTCAAGATAGTGAATGAGTCTCACGCAATCTGATGGTTTTAAAAAGGGGAGTTTTCCTGAACGAGTTCTCTTCTCTTGTCTGCTGCCATGTGAGATATGCCTTTCACTTTCCACCATGATTGTGAGAACTCCCAGCCAAATGAAACTGTGAGTCCAATAGATCTCTTTCTTTTGTAAATTGCCCAGTGTCAGGTATGTCTTTATCAGAAGTGTGAAAATGGACTAATACAATACTGGTACAAAAACAGACACAGAGACCAACAGAACACAATAAAGAGACTTGAAATAAGGCCACCTACCAACAACTAATTGATCTTCCACAAAAATTAATCTTCCACAAAGCTGACAAAAACAAGCAATGGAGAAAAGACTCCCTACTCAATAAATGCTGCTGGGATAACTGGCTAGCCATAGGCAGAAGATTGAAACTGGACCCCTTCCTTACACCATATACAAAAATTAACTCAAGATGGATTAAAGACTTAAATGTAAAAGCCAAAACTATAAAAACCCTTGAAGATAACCTAAGAAATACCATTCTGAACACAGGAATGGGCAAAGATTTCATGACAAAAATGCCAAAAGCAATTTCAACAAAAGCAAAAATTGACAAATGGGACCTAATTAAACAAAAGATATTTTATGCAGCAAAAGAAACTATCAACAGAGTAAACAGACAACCTACAGCATGGGAGAAAATATTTGCAAACTATGCGTCTGTCAAAGGTTTAATACCCAGAATCCACAAGGAACTTAAATTTACAAGAGAAAAACAACCTTATCAAAATGTGTGCAAAGGACATTAACAGACACTTGTCAAAAGACATACATGCAGCCAACAAGCAAATGAAAGAAAGCTCAACATAATGGAGCCCCAGATAGGAGGGGCACCTCTCTCTTTCTTGCATCTAGGATTTGCAATGCAAATTAAAGAAATGCAAATTAAAACCACAATGAGTTACTCTCTCACACAAGCCAAAATTGCTATTATTAAAATGTCAAAAAATAACAGATGCAGGCAAGATTGTGGAGAAAAAGATATGCATATACACTGGTGACGGGAGTGTAAATTAGTTCAGCTATTATGGAAAACAGTGTGGTGATTCCTCAAAGACCTAAAATTAAAACTATCATTCAACCCAGCATTCCCATTACTGTGTATATACCCAAATGAATAAAATTGTTCTATCATAAAGACACATACATGCATATGTTCATTGCAACACTATTTACAGTAACAAAGATATAGGATCAACCTAAATGCCTATCAATGCTAAACTGGATAAAGAAAATGTGGTACACATACACTATGGAATACTACGAAGTTAAAAAAAAGAATGAGATCATGTCCTTTTCAGGGACATGGATGGAGCTAGAGGCCATTATCCTTAGCCAACTAATGAAGGAACAGACAACCAAATACTGCATGTTCTCACTTATAAGTGGGAGCTAAGTGATGAGAACACATGGACATATAGAGGGGAACAACACACACTGGACACTATTGGAGGTTGGAGGGTTGGAGGAGGGAGAGGATCAGGAAAGACAATTAATGAGTACTAGGCTTAATACCTGAGTGATGAAATAATCTGTATAACAAACCCCCATGACATAAGTTTACCTGTATAACAAACCTGAACATACACCCCTGAACTTAAAATAAAAGGTAAAAAAGAAACGATTTTAATAACTTCCTAACATGTTTCTCCTTTTTTATCATAAAGATCATACAACAGTGTTAACAATACTTGGAAGTTATGAAAATGTTACTTGCAATTGGTCCTCCCAAACAAAACATGTGTATTCATCTCCAGTAGTCATCCATAAATGTTTGTCTCCTTGTATCACTGTAATTAGAGCTCATGTGTTTATCAGAACCATTCTCCTGGTTGCTCCATAGTCTTCATAATTATCCTTATACTGACTGCCTGGTATCTCATGAGGTACATCATCTTTCCTTCCCTTACTGCTAGCTACTTTGATTCTTTAATTTTTATCCTGTTATAAAAATAAAATAAGGTTTTATGCTTCTTTTTAAAAATTAACATCTGGGACTGGCGCGGTGGCTCATGCCTGTAATTCCAGCACTTTTGGAGGCCAAGGTGGGTGGATGACCTGAGGTCAGGAGTTCGAGACCAGCCTGGCCAACATGGAGAAACCCTGTCCCTACTAAAAATATAAAATTAGCTGGGCATGGTGGCACACGTCTGTAATCCCAGCTACTTGGGAGGCTGAGGCAGGAGAATTGCTTGAACACAGAGGCGGAGGTTGCAGTGAGCTGAGATCGTGCCGTTGCACTCCAGCCTGGGGAACAAGAGCAAAACTTCACCTCGGGGAAAAAAAAAAAAAAAAAAGTTAACATCTGTTAGGTTCAATTCACAGAAATGGTTTTACTGGAAACTTTTCCTACGGAAATATTTTCTCTGTGGCATCATCAGAAGTCTTAAGTTGCCCAATATTATGGTCTACCTTCAGTAGACAGGTAAATCTGCTGAGTTTACTGAACCAAATTTATCAAACCTGTACCATCAGGAGTCACTCTATTTTAAGACTGATGACCCCATGAAACAACCAAGAGCCATATTGGGACTGCTGAAGAGGCTGCAGAAAGTGACCACTTCTAATTTGAGGGACTCTAAAAAATATCGATTAGCTTCTCTCTTAATCTTAGAGGTGAGGATGTGTAAAGGAAGCAAGAAGGACAGGGGGCAGATAGAGGTGGACAGCAGTCTTATCTGTCTTTCCTCTCTGGCTTGGGCTTCATGGAAAGTTTTTTAAAGGAACTGAAAGTGTGTGTGTCTTAGGGAAAATATCCATCTCATGTTTATAAAAGATCACTCTGGTAAGCTCTTGGCAAGCCTGAAGGATCATAGCTGTCATCTTTGCCTATTCTTCATAGTCTCGAGAAAATGAATGATGATAATGTTACTCATCTACAAACGTTCAGTTTTCTCCATAAACACAGCTGTGTCGTGAATTAAGCAAACTCAATATGTGAAAACTTAGATTGAGTGAAAAATAAACTGAAGATGATTATTTGTACCATAAAAGAACTCTGTACCATAAAAAAGATTCATCATGGAATTATTTTGAATTGTGAGGTCCATTAATGATCCTGCAACACAATTCTGTTTATTAAGGATGTGCTTAGCAGGCAACTTTCTAAGGCCTCGTCAGTTGCATAGAGAAAGGTGTAACACTGACAATTCTACCTTCTCTTTTGAGAAGGATTATGTTTATTTTTCCAAAGACAAATCAGTTTTGTGTGATTATTTTATCACTGAGATATGAACTTATATATAAACTAATTTCCCCCTTAAATTGACTTTAGAATAGGAAAACAATTTCTATTATTTCAATGCTAGTTAAAATATTTTTGCCTAAATGACCACTTTATTCTAGAAAAAAATAATGGAGACATTAGTAAGGATATGTTTTTTAATCACATCATCTGTTTCCAACATAGCCTTGAATCTGAAGGATTACTGTACACTCCACCATGGAATGGAGAATAGTGGTATAAAAAGTGGACTCTAGGGTCAGAAAGACTTGAAGAATTTCACCACTTTACGGTATATGTTATACTTCATCTCTCAGAAGTCAGCTTATGAATATGTAATTATGTTCCAGACTAATAAGTGAATTTAAAGCTGGCAAAAGTCAGGAAATGGAAGCAGGTAATGAGCAGTGAAAGGGAATAAAGGAACATTCACATCCCCACTGCACAATGTAGGAGGAGTTATCAAGAGATATTGTTAAACATGGCTTGAACAAAATGAATTATCATTTAAAACTCCAAAGGGTAAAAGAAAAACAGAATAGCTAAAAACAGTAATGTACTTACCAAAAATCAGAAGAAAAAGAGAGAAATGGGGGGTTTTAACATAACTATACTAAGTCTTTATCTTCTATAGCAAAAGAGTCCTCAAGATAAAATGTCTGAATTTGGAAAATCAAGAAAAAAATCGCATCATGAAGTAGCATCACATTTAAACTTGCTAATGAAACCACTCAAAGAACTGAAACAGAGGTAGCTAAAAGGGATTCTTTTGAGAAGCAGAAATGGGGCAAAAAAGGATGGTGTGCGCCACAGTGCTTTTCAACAACTTTCAGCTCTTTACTTCTGGACTTAAAAAAAAATCATGTACGTGTTTTTCTTCGATTTTAATGAAAACACTGCATGTACACACACACACTCACACACTCTCTCTCACACACACACACACACACACACACATAGTCACACCAGAATCTTCAGTGACTCAGATCTTGACCAAAAAAAAATGCAAACTTATTCTTAGAATGGCCACAGGGTTATCTATGGTCTAGAGATGGGTTACCTGCCTCATAATCTCTTTCACCAGTTTCCATTGTCTGCCTGCGATCCAACCTTATTAACCAGCTCACACCTCCTCCAGAGTTGTATTTTTCTCTTGTCCCTCAATATCCCTGCATGATCTTCTGCTTTTTATTTGTCCATTTGCTCTTCCATCCATTTCCCAATTTTTCCTATCTCTTCCGTACCACCCAGAGCTGACCCCTGCAAAACATATTCTTTAGACTCCTTTGCTTGGGCACTGGGAGGCAGGGATGAAAAACTGGTATGCAGAAAGAAGAAAGAAACCAGGGAATTTTTCCCCTCATCTGTGCTACAGGCAGCTTCCCAGGCAATACTGCATGTTCCCTCTGGTTCCAGCTCCCATCTGGGCACACACTTTTATAACTGTTCCCAACTGGCAGCCCCAGATGCCCTTGCTCCTCACAGGTACAATCACCTCTTCTTTTTATCTGTCCAAGCTTAGGGAGCCTGAGTGGTTTTCTGGAGGTGCTAACCTCTGAATTTCTTTACCTTTTGCTATGTGCCCTATCAACTCTTCCAGCACCTTTGCAGCTCTGTTACAAATCCCTCATCTTGAACTGCACAGAGTGAGTTCCATTTCCCTGACTGGACCCAGACTGATAAGAGCTGGTTAGTTTTATTTGCCCATGAAGACTAAGACCTGGGGTCACCACCTTCAGGAAGTCTCCTTGGTCTGGGTCAGTAGCTCTTCCTCTGCCACCTGGGGCCCTCTGTGATCAGCACTCTCAGTTTCACACTGGACTGTACTTGTTTCTTTGGTTTGTCTCCCTAGGGGAATGTGAATTTTTCAAGAACAGAGACTGTTGTATTTGACTGTGTCTTTTGTATGGAACTCTACTGGCCTCAGTGAGCACCCAGCAAATATTTGTTGAATGATAATGTTAGAAATATGGAAAATTTTCTTTTGAAATTGACAGGAGAGTTGCCAGTCCTTAGATGTAATCCTAAGGTATTTCTTATGAGTGTCTTTTATAGTGTTCTCTAAATAGAACTGCTTCTTCCACCTACCAGTGCCTTTCACCTGTTTTCCACAATGCCGCCCAGTAAAATACACACTTTATAGAAAGACTCAGAATTAATAGCAGTATTTTAAATTATGCTTTTGGTTTGATAATATGTACATATACCACAAGATCTGGTGCTTTCTACGCTAGTCGTCTCAACTGTGTTCTGTCCTATTTTGTTTAAGAAATTACTAGCCCACTAATTTAATTTCATGACAATCTAATGGTTCACAAATTGTTAGTTGGAAAGTCTGCCTTAGGTAATAAAGATGGATTTTACTAACACAGGTCTTCAATGATGTGGAAAAATTGTCTCTGCTATTTTTTTTAATTTGTGCCCTCAAATATATTACAGATGCCTGAAATCCCACTGCAGAGCTTTAGTTGCTATATGTTAAAGATTAAACACCTAACAATGATAATAATAACAATTACAATTCTCCTCGAAAGGTGTAACACTATAAGCTGTTATCAAATACACTTGACTGTATATATAAATGAGTTTTAGATATTTCTCTAAGGGTAAAATTTGATGAAGAGAGTAGAAAAGAGTGCTGAACACCTGAAGAGAAAGGAGAAAGTTTTCCTAATTTGGATATATATGCACAAAACAATTTAAACACTTAGACTTAACACAACTTCTCCACTTATACCTCAAGCATTTGACTGAACAGTTTATGTATGTTAAATTGATATTTTGATCAATAGGAACTCTTGTACCTCTCTACTGAGATACATACTTACAAAACTGATTGTTAACCCATTGAATTCTGCCTTGCAAAAAGTTTGAAAATGTTCATAATCTTGACTTGGAAGTTGCACAAAACAGGCTGCAAAGAAATCAAAATATTATGGTTTCACTGGTCAAATATTTTGGACCAGGCTCACTATCAGAATATCCTCAGTAGATTTACATTGCCCTGATCCATTAATCTTTCCTAGTATACAGATAATTTCTTTTCTTATTAGATATTCATGCAAAGATGCAAAATAGTTTTTCCTAGACAAGTTAAAAAAGACCATCACTGAGACATCTGTGAACAATTTCACATCTGAAATGTATAATCAAGGTCGGGAACAAAAGTACATAATGAATGGTTCAAGTCAAAGTATACATCCTGAACAAAGAGGAAGATGTGATCCAAAGCAAAAGAAATGTTGCATTCTTTCCTTCTGCTTCAGTTTTTAGAGACTGTCAAGTTAGGGTTTGATTGATTGGGATGGGGGAAGCAGATGCGAACTTTTACATACAATTATTTTATTTGTACATTTAAAAAAAATAGGTATATGTACTTCTATTAAGCTACTGTTTGGTATTGTGAAAGGACCTTGTATGTGGTCTAAAGCAGAGCAGGAAAAATAAATTTATTGGGTCAGACAAAACAATGCTAGAGAAACCTGAGTTTTGGTCTAGCCTGCACATGTAACATCCCTCATATTTGCTGGAGGGTAGTCTATTTCAAGAGAACAGAGTAGAGAGAAAGGAATAGTGACAAGAATGAAAGAGAAAGGGAGATCACCATGAACATATATTTACAGGGTTAAGCGTCTTTCCTTGGGGAGTTTAGATCTTACCAAAAATATGTAGCATTATATTACGAACCAGGTCCTATTTAGAACCTAGGTTTCTTGCTCATTGTTAATTTGTCTTTAAAACGGACACTACTATGGGTTGACTTGTGTTTCCTAAAACCTTATATGTTGAAGTCATAACCCCCAGTACCTCTGAATGTTACCTCATTTGGAAATAGGGTAATTGTAGACATAATCAGTTAAGTTAAAGTGAGATTATACTGGAGTAGGGTGGGCTTCTAATCCAATATGAATGGTATCCTAATCAAAAGGGGAAATTTAGACGCAGAAACAGACATGTACAGAGGAGAGATGATGTGAAGAACACAGGAAGAAGATGGCCATCTACAAGTTAATAAGAGAGATCTGGAACATACCCTTTTCACACAGTCTCCATAACGAACCAACACTACTGACATCTCGATTTCGAATTTCTAGCCTCCAGAACTGCAAGACAATAATTTTCTGTTGTTGAAGCTACCTAGTTTTCTACACTTTTAAAAAATTTTCTTTTTTAATTTTTACAATTTTTGTGGGTACATAGTAGGTGTGTATATTTATAGGATATATGAGATGTTTTGATACAAGCATGCAATGTGAAGTAAGTGCATCATGGAGAACGGGGTATCTATCCCCTCAAGCATTTATCTTTGGGCTACAAACAATCCAATTACACTCTGTAAGTTATTTTAAAATCTACAATTAAGTTATTATTGACTATAATCACCCAAATGTGCTATCAAATAGTAGGACTTATTCATTCTTTCTATTTTTTTTGTACAAATTAACCATCCCCACCTCTCTCCCTCCAATCCTCCACTATCCTTCCCAGCCTCTGGTAGCCATACTTCTACTGTCTATGTCCATGAGATCGGTTGTTTTGATTTTCAGATCCCACAAATAAGTGAGAACATATGCTGTTTGTCTTTCTGTGCCTGACTTATTTCACTTAACATAATGATCTCTAGTTCCATCCATCTTGTTGCAAATGACTGTATCTCATTCTTTTTTATGTCTGAATAGTACTCCATTGTGTGTTAAGTACCACCTTTTTTTATCCATTCATCTGTTGATGGACATAGGTTGCTTCCAAATCTTAACTATTGTAAACAGTGCTGCAACAAGCATAGGAGTGCAGATATCTCTTAGATATACTGATTTCCTTTCTTTTGGGTATATACACAGCAGTGGGATTGCTGGATCATATGATAGTTCAACTTTTCGTTTTTGGAGGAACCTCCAAACTGTTTTCCATAGTGGTTGTATTAACTTACCTTCCCACCAACTGTGGATAAGAGGTTCCCTTTTCTCCACATCCTTGCCAGCATGAGTTATTGCCTGTCTTTTGGATATAAGCCATTTTAACTGGGGTTAATACATGAGATGATATCTCATTGTAATTTTGATATGCATTTCTCCGATGATCATTGACGCTGAGAACATTTTTACATGCCTGTTTGCCATATGTATGTCTTTTTTTGAGAAGTGGCTGTTCAAATCTTTTGACCATTTTTTGATTGGATTATTAGACTTTTTCTTATAGAGTTGTTTGAGTTCATTATATATGCTGGTTATTAATCCCTTGACAGACGTGTAGTTTGTAAATATTTTCTTCCATTCTGTGGGTTGTCTCTTCACTTTGTTCATTGTTTCCTTTGCTGTGCAGAAGATTTTTAACTTGGTGTAATCCCATTTGTCCATTTTTGCTTTTGTTGTCTGTGCTTGTGGGTTAATGCTCAAGAAAATCTTTCCTCAGACCAATGTCCTAGAGACTTTTTCCCAAAGTTTTCTTTTAGTTGCTTTATAGTTTGAGGTCTTAGATTTAAGTATTTAATACATTTTGATTTGATTTTTGTATGTGGTGAAAGATAGGGGTCTAATTTCATTCTTCTGCATATGGATATCCACTTTTCTCAGCACCATTTATTTGAAGAGTCTGTGTTTTCCCCAGTGTATGTTCTTGGCACCTTTGTCAAAACTGAGTTCACTGTAGGTGTGTGGATTTGTTCCCGGGTTCTCTATTCTGTTCCATTGGTCTATGTGTCTTTCTTTATGCCAGTATCATGCTGTTTTGTTTACTATAGCTCTATAGTATAATTTGAAGTCAGGTAATACGATTCCTCCAGTTTTGTTCTTTTTGCTGGGGATAGTTTTGGCTACTCTGAGTCTTTTGTGGTTCCATATAAACTATAGGACTTTTTTGCTATTTGTGTGAAGAACATCAATGGTATTTTGATAGGGATTGAACTGAATTTGTAGATTGCTTTGGGCAGTATGAACATTTTAACAATATCAATTCTTCCAGTCCATGAACGTGAAATATTTTTCTATTTTTTGTGTGTCCTCTTCAATTTCTTTCATCAATGTTTTATCGTTTCCATTGTAGAGATCTTTCACTTCCTAGATTAATTTCATTCATACATATTTTATTTTATGTGTGACTATTTTTTATTTATTTTTCACATTGTTCACTGTTGGTTTATAAAAAATGCTACTGAATTTTGTATGTTGATTTTGTACCCTGCAACTTTACTGATTTGTTTGTGAGTTCTAATAGTTTTCCTGTGGAGTCTTTTAAGTTTTTCCAAATATAAGATCGTATCATCTGCAAACAAGGATAATTTGACTTTGTTATTTCCAATTTGGATGCCCTTTGTATCTTTCTCTTGCCTGATTGCTCTAGGTAGGATCTTCAGTACTGTGTTGAATAATAGTGGGGACAGTGGGCCATCCTTTTTGTGTTCCAGATCTTAGAGGAAAGACTTTCAGTTTGTCCCCATTCAGTATGATACTAGCTGTGGATGGGTCACATATGGCTTTTATTATATTGAGGTATGTTTCTTCTATACCTAGTTTTTGTGAGGATTTTTATCATGAAGGGACGATGAACTATATCAAATGATTTTTCAGCACCAATTGAAGTGATAATATGGTTTTTATTTTTCATTTTGTTGACATAATGTATCACATTGATTGATGTGCATATGTTGAACCATTCTTGCATCTCAGGAATAAATTCCACTTGGGCATGATGAATGATTTTTCTAATGCATTCTTGAATTCATTTTGCTAGTACTTTGTTGAAGATTTTTGCATCAATGATTATCAGTGATATTGGCCTGTAGTTTTCTATTTTTGATATGTCTTTGTCTGGTTTTGGTATTAGGGTAATACTGGCCTTGTAGAATGACTTTTGAAGTATTACCTCCTCCTTTGTTTTTTGAGTAGAATTGGTATTAATTCTTTAAATTTTTGGTAAAATTCAGCCATGAATCCATGAGGTCCAGGGATTTCTTTACTAAGGAGACTTTTCATTATGGCTTTGATCTTGTTACTTGTTCTTGGTCTGTTCGGGTTTTGGATTTCTTCCTGATTCAATCGTAGGTTATATGGATCTAGGAATTTGTCCATTTATTATAGATTTTCTGATTTATTAGCATATAGTTGCTCATAGTAGCCACTAATGATCCTTTGAATTTCCCCAGTATCACTTGTAATGTCCCTTTTTTCATTTTTGATTTCATTTATTTGGATCTTCTGTCATTTTTTCTTAGTCTGGCTAAAGGTTTGTCAATTTTGTTTGTCTTTTCAAAAAAACAACTTTTTGTTTCATTGATCTTTTTTTTATTTATTTCATTTCAATTTCAGTTATTTCTGCTCTGATTTTTATTATTTCATTTATTATCCTGATTTGTTTGGTTTGTTCTTTCTTTTCTAATTCTTTAAGATGCATCATTAGATGGTTCATTTGAAGTTTTTTCCCTTTTTTGATATAGGCACTTATAGCTAGAAACTTCCCTCAGTACTGCTTTGGCTGTATCCCATAGATTTTGGTATGTCGTGTTTCCATTATCATTTGCTTAAAGAAACTTTCTGTTTCCTTCTTAATTTCTTCATTGACCCACTGGTCATTCAGGAACATATTGTTTAATTTCCATAACTTTGTAAAGTTTCCAAAATTTATCTTGTTATTAATTTCTAGTTTTATTCTATTGTGGTCAGAGATAATGCTGGATATTATTTCAATTTTTTGAATGTCTTAAGACTTGTTTTGTGACCTAACATGTGGTCTGTCCTTGAGAATGATCCATGTGCTGAGGAAAATAATGTGTATTCTGCAGGTCTTGGATGAAATTTTCTGTAAATATCTATTAGATCCATTTGGTCTATAGTGCAGATTAAGTCTGATGTTTCTCTGTCAATTTTCTGTCTGGAAGATCTGTCCAAGGTTCAAATGTTGAAGTCTCCAACATCTATTTTATAGAGATACTAGAACATTCTAGTATCTCTATAAAATATTTATTATATTTTATTTAATATATAATATCTAATATATTTCCTTTATGTATCTGGATGTTCCCATTTTGAGTGCATATATAAAAATATATTTATTTAAAATTGTTACATCATCTTACTGAATTGACCCCTTTATCATTATATAGTGATTTTCTTTGTCCCTTCTCAAGGTTGTTATCTTGAAATACATTTTGTCTGATGTAAGTATAGTGACTGCAGCTCTTTTTTGGCTTAATTGGCATGGCATATCTTTTTATGTCCCTTTATTTTCAGTCTATTAGTGTCTTTATAGGTGAAATCTGCTTCTTATAGGCAACAGATCAATGGGTCTTGGTTTTTCATCCATTCAACCAGTCTACATCATTTGATTGGAGAATTTAGTCCATTTATATTCAATGTTATTATTGATGAGTAAGAACTTATTCCTGCCATTTTGTTATTTGTTTTCTGGTTGTCTTATCATCTTCTCTTCCTTGTTTCTTTCTTTCCTGTCTTCCTCTAGTGAAGGTGATTTCCTCTGGTGATACAATTTCATTAATTGCTTTTTATTTTTTGCGTATTCATTGTATGTTTTTTTTTGTTTGTTTGTTTGAGGTTACCATGAGGCTTGCAAATACTATCTTATAATCCATTACTTTAACCTGATAACAACTTAACACTGTTGGGATAAACAAACAGCAAAAAGAAAACTAATAAGAACTCTATGCCTTAATTTTGTCCCCGTGCTTTTTAACTTTTTGTTGTTTCTATTTATATCTTATTGTACTGGCTATGTCTCAAAAAATTGTTGTAGTTGCTATTTTTGATTGGTTCATCATTAGTCTTTCTATTTAGGATAAGAGTAGTTTTCACGCTACAGTTACAGTGTTATAGTATTCTCTGTTTTTCTGTGTATTTACTATTTACCAGTGAGTTTTGCACCTTTAGGTGATTATTTCTTGCTCATTAATGTTCTTTTCTTTCTGATTGAAGTAATCTCTTGAACATTTCTTGTAGGACAGGTCTGGCATTGATTAAATCTCTCAGCTTTTGTTTGTCTGGAAATGTCTTAATCAAGGATGAGACTTCATATTTTAAGGATATTTTTACCAGATATACCATTCTAGGGTAAAAGTTATTTTTTTCCCAGCATCAAATATGCCATATCACTCTCTTCCTGGCCTGTAAGGTTTTCATTAAAAAGCCTCCTGCCAGATGCTTTGGCTCTCCATTATACATTATTTGTTTCTTTTCTCTTCCTACTTTTAGGATTTTTTCTTTATCCTTGACCTTTGGGAGTTTGATTATTAAATGCCTCGAAGTAGTCTTTTTCGGTTACATACACTTGGTCTTCTACAACTTTCTTGTACTTGGATATTGATATCTTTCTTTAGATTTTAGAAGCTCTCTATCATTATCCTTTTGAATAATTTTTCTACCCCTATCTCTTTCTCTGCCTCCTCTTTGAAGCCAGTAACTCTTAGATTTGCCCCTTTGAGGCTATTTTCTAGATCCTGTAGGTGTGCTTTGTTTTGTTTTTTATTCTTTTTTTCTTCCGTCTCCTCTGGTTGTGTATTTTCAAATAGCCTGTCTTCAAGTTCACTAATTCTTTCTTCTGCTTGATCAATTCTGCTATAAAGAACTCTGATGCATTCTTCAGTATGCCAATTGCATTTTTCAGCTCCAGAACTGTTAATTCTTTATAATTATTTTAATGTCTTTGTTAAACTTATCTGATAGAGTTCTGAACTCCTTTTCTAGGTTATCTTGAATTTCTTTGAGTTTCCTCAAAACAGCTGTTTTGAATTTTCTGACTTAAAGGTTACATAACTCTGTTTCTCCAGGTTTGGTCCTTAGTGCATTATTTAGTTCATTTGGTGAGGCCATGTTTTCCTGGACGGCTTTGATGCTAGTAGATGTTCTTCAGTGTCTGGGCATAGAAGAATTAGGTATTTATTGTAGTCTTCACTGTCTGGGCTGATTTGTAGCTGTCTTTCTTAGGGAGATATTCTAGATATTCAGAAGGACTTGAGTGTTTTAATCTAAGTTTTATCTACTTTAGGGGGCACCCAAGCCCACTAACACTGTGGTTCTTGTAGACTCATAGAGGTACCATCTTGATGATCTGGATTATCAGGCACAAACTCTTGTTCTCTTTTTTTTTCACTTTCTCCCAAACATACAGAGACTTTTTCTCTGTTCTGAGCCACCTAAAGCTGGGGGTGTAGTGACACAAGCAACCCTGTGACCACCATTACTATGACTGTGCTGGGTCAAACCTCAAGCCAGCACAGCACTGGGTCTCACCCAAGGCCTGCTGTAACCACTCACTGACTACTGCCTATGTTTACTCAAGGCCCTGGGGATCTACAATCAGCAGGTGGCAAAGCAAGCCAGGTTTGCGTCCTTCCCTTCAGGATGGAGAGGTTCCTCAGGACCTGGATGTGTTCAGCAGTGCTGTCTGGGAGTCAGGGACTAGAGTCAAAAAGCTTAGAAGTCCATCTTATGTTCTGCTGTGCTGCTGCTGAGCTGGCACTCAAACCACAAGATGCAGTTAGCAGGAGGTCTCCAGGACAGGGCCCCCAGGACAGGGCCTTTTCCTTGAAGGTAGCAGGCTCCCTTCTGACCCAGAGTATGTCTAGAAATGTCACCTGGGAGCTGGGCCTGGAACTTGGGCCTCACAACTCTGATTGATGCCCTATCCTGCTATGGATGAGCTGGTATCCTAGATGTAAGACAAGTCCTCCCAACTCTTCCCTCTCCTCTCCTGAAGTGAAAGGAAGTGATCTCTTTTAGAGCCACAAGCTGCACAGCCTGGGATTAAAGGAGGAATGATGTCAAGTATGTGACTTGACTGCCCCAGCTGGTGTCGCAGTATGTCGCATACACCCCCAGTTCACTGTCTCTGGGCCTAGTTCAGCACTAGGGCTTGCCTGAGAGTTGCAGTCCTTATGGCCTAGACTTTCAAGTTTAGTTGGAGACACAGTGTGCTATAGCTCTTGGTGGCAAGGTTTGCAGGCACTCAAGTTGGGACCGCTGGGATCCACGATTCCCTTCTGGCTAGGGCTGGTGTTAATTATCCCTCTGTGGGTGGGCGACAGCTGAGTTTGGTCTGATTTTTCTTTCTGCTCTAACAGAACTACCCTGAGTTCAGCACCTCACAATTGCTGTGTGCTCCCTCTCCCAGTGCCCAGAGATGCTCTCTGTACCACACAGCTGCCGGCAGGGTTGGGGGGGGGGTGGTGACATCACTAATTCAGGACTGTTTTTTCTATCTGCAGAGCCTCTTTCAGTGATACGAAGTTAAAACCAGGACTATGAGTGCTCACCTGATTTCTGGTTCTTATGAAGGTGCTTTTTCTGTGTAGATAGTTGTGGGGATGGCCATCGAAGGAGCTTTCTATTCTGCCATCTTGCTCCACCTCACCTCTGTACTTGACTAAGGCAGCCCTAGAAAACCAATAGAGATACTAAGGTGGATGGTCATTAACTCACTAAATATTTAGATGATCTATAACACTCTAAGCACTGCACTAAAACAGGAATAGAATGATGAGATGCCTCAGCTCCTGTTCTCAAGGAACTCATGGCCAGAGTTTAGTGGTCAAAAGCAAACAGAATATCTCTTTTTATCACCATATTTGAGGTAAAGTCGAGGACAAACATCATTGGCCCACTTGTAAAGATAAAGAACAAAGGAAGGGAGGTTAAGTGACTTTTGAAACAGAACATCACAAAAGTGGATTGAACTTTTCTCAATTTACCAAGGAACAAATAGTTTCATTTACAAGTTAAGGGTAAGGGACAGTGAGAGTAGAAAGCCTCTTTTTAAGCTAAGGTCATTTTGGGGGCTGGGTATTATATAATGTGTGAAACACTGAAGTCTAAACATTTGTCTCACTCTGCCATTTCCATACTCCAACCTCATTTATATCTATTTGTTAGTCTCTTTACTGGTAGTATGTTTGTGAGATATTATGATGGTGGGCTCAACAACGGGGATAAGAACAAAATTGCATTGCATAACTATGAAGAAGACCCTAGTAGGATGATCATTAAAAAGTATTTTAGGTACAGAGAACCTATCGTATTGAATTCTTTCTTTAAGTAATTGGATTATTTGCCACTTTTACTCTCAGCTGTGAGAAATAATCGGCATTGTTTGAAATGACACCATCTCTGCAGGACTGTCAATAATTGTATAAGCTGTCTTATGCTTTTGCCAAGTTTTACAATGATTCCCATGAAGACAAATATAAGATTTATATTAAAGGGATGTTTTATGCTGTGCAAAAATTGACCCTACATGACCTTTAATATAAACAGTTAGGCTATGGTATGGACTCCAAAAAAATCTCTCTGCTTTATTGTAAATGTATGCTAACATAAACAACACTATAAGATACTAGTATTAGGATAGCAATTTGATTCGTGTGTCTTTCAAGCACGCTTTTTCTTTTTGTAGAACATATAAAATACTTATTTATCCATTAGAGGGCAGTCTTCCACAAATTTTAATTCTGACATCACTTGGAAAATTTAAATGGTCAATTTCCTGACACAATAGTCTCTCAAAAGTCTTAGAATTTTTTCATTATTTAAACAACTATTCATAATTTTGAAGACACTACACATTAAGTCTTCATGTAGAATGTAAATTCCAAGAGCCCATTAAATACGTTTGTTCATTTATGTGGTATTTGTGGTAAGTGATCACAAATGTACAAAATATTTGTACCATTAAGCTGATACTGATAAGGCTATGTAATAAAATGTTAAGGTTTCACTTATTTTTGGGGATTTGGAAACTCTTTCTTGTCTTCAGATTTTTACTGGCGCATCTAAATATTTTATCTTCTTTTATTTTTCTGTATTCTAGGCGCAGAGAGGGCAGCCTACAACTCTCTGTAGTACAGTATTATCAAACCAAAGAAAACTAATGCATAAAGAAGGTTCTAGAAGGAAACATTCACTGATGTAGTGATGACCTCCAGACAGAAGTATGTTTAAGGAAAGGTAAAGGAAAACTTGCACTATTAACTTTCCATATTTTTGTAGTTTGAATTTGATATAACAAGAATATGTTTGTATAAAATGATGAACCGAGTGGCACCTTTCATTTCAAAAATGTTATTACTTCAGTTAAACCTTATAGCTCTCTTTTCATCCCAAAGAAATTGTTATAAAGGTATTTTTGAGGGAAACATTCTGTATACAATCAAAACCTTATAGCTCTCTTTTCATCCCAAAGAAATTGTTATAAAGGTATTTTTGAGGGAAACATTCTGTATACAATCAAAGATATTAGATTTAAAAGTAGAAGATAAAGAATAAAATAAATGTTGGCATTTGGGAATTTTTACTATTGGTATTGTTAAGTAGTTTGGGGGACTTTACAGTTTAAAGATAGTCTCCGTGAACAAAGATTTTCCCCATTTCCTAGTTCTACAAAAAAGTGTTATTTAACCTATAATAAATTTAATAATTGAAACAGAAAATTATATAGAATGAAGAAAAACTTTACAACATAAGATTAAAGGCACAAAATTTGACTTTTTACTCAAAGTAGAAGCTCATATGCAGATAGTTACTGAGTATTCATTCTAGATATTCAATTAAAAAGGAATGTCAATAGGAACAATGATTGATTTCTGCAAACTGCTTAATTCCATGACGTAAATTCAAAGCACATATCCTGTCTACTCCATTGTTATGGCCTTCACCACTTCCCAAATCTTTCCACATTTTATTCATGCCCACAACCATCTTAGTTTTTGATTAGGCTTTAGGAGATGCACTGATAGGCACAGCTAACCATCTGAGATTTTCTGCTTTCCAGATTCTATTCATGAACTTCAAAGCTGGGGGATCTTTTTTAATGACTGGAAGTAAAGCAGAGCATATGCTTTCTGAGAAGTTTCCTTTTCTAACTGAATGATTTGGTCCTCCAGACTTCTACGTCTGTAATAGGGCTGAAAGAGCAAGTTCCCAAAAGTTAAGCTATCTCTGGTCAAAGACCTCAGCTATTTGGAGCATTTACAAACGGTAGCCTGGATTACTTCTAAGAAGTTAATAAACAGAATAGAATTCTTTTTCATATCTGCAGAGTCATCCAACAATATTAACTTCACTCTCTACTCATGTCTCAAATCTATGAGTAATGTGTACTTTGTTTGTTGGGACAGAACTGGTGAGTGAAAATGG
Organism: Chlorocebus sabaeus; assembly: GCF_047675955.1. Classification (NCBI taxonomy): domain Eukaryota; kingdom Metazoa; phylum Chordata; class Mammalia; order Primates; family Cercopithecidae; genus Chlorocebus; species Chlorocebus sabaeus. The sequence goes on from NC_132926.1 coordinate 53,167,062, forward strand.
CCAAAAGGGAAATCTGTGGCTTGGGAAATTCTGTGAGTTTGATGGCTTAATAGCAGTATGAGATAACAAGTCTAGACTATATAAATTGAAATGCTATTATATGGTTTAAAACAATGGGAAGATCTGGAAAATGCATTTACCTAATTCATTTCATGCCCGTGCAAATACCAGAAAACTAATCTGCAGGATAAATGCAAATTCTAACACTCATGCATTATTATCATTATTCCCAAACGTTTGATCCTCAAAATTAATTAATTTGCCCCCTTAGTTTGTCTTTTTAAGCCCACAAACAACAGTCTTTAGTTTCTTCTTAATTGGGTTGCCTGGTGTGAACTGAGCCAGTTGAGTGCTGGTGTTATCCACTCAACTGACCTGAGTTTGATATCAAAACTGTGCCAGGGTTGGGTGAGTTTCTCAAGAAAAATAAATACCTTACTCTCTGCCAGGCCACAGGGTGGGGCATTAAGAATACGTTGACATATTCCATCTTGAGAAATGTATGAAAACCAAGCAAGAAGAGGAAACTGAGGCCGTTTGGGGTTGACAGGTGATTGGACTCCCTCCAATGTTCCCATTCCCACAGAACTTTTTCAAACCATGACCACTCTCGAGTTCTCCTAGTCTCGCCAGCTCTCACTCAAAGAAAATGGCCTCGCCTGTTGCTTCCTTGGGAACAGTTTCATTGGCATGAACTCCCTCAGGTTGTCTCCTTTCCCGCTACAAACTTAACCTTATGTTTTCTATGTCTTATCTCCTTTTTCAAAAGGAGGCCTGCCTCCACCATTTCTCTAGCCTCTCAGTATGTGATCTTCATCCCATCCTCTTCTATCCAATTACTCCTTCAGAACCTTGTCATCAATTAGTATCCTACTTTGCCTTAACACAAGATCCTATTCAATTTTTTTGCTTCAAACAAAATCCCAAGCTTTCCTTGGTCACCCATATTCTTTAAAAAGTGTTATCAACACATAAACATCTTACCTCTTTAACAATCTTCTTGAGTAAGTAGCCTATATTTCCATTCTGTTATCTTGACTTCAGTTTACCACTACCAGCTATGATCTTATTACTCCTGAATTTTTAATGGAAAATTACCCTTGTAATGTTTCCAATGTGTAGTTGAGTGAACTCTGATCAGTCCATTCAATACTTGAAATTTCTACAGTATCTAACCCTGACCATACCTGAAATTATCTCTGTGAATGAGTCTGTGACATCCCACTCCCGCCTATTTCTCAGGCTTTTTCTTTCATGGTTCCTATTTTTCTTCCAAGATAGTAAACTTTAGGGTACATCAGAAGCACTTGGAACATAGGTTGCTAGATTCCAACCAAAAGTTTCTGGTTCACTAAGTCTGGGGTAGGGCCTGATAATTTGCATTTTTTTTCCCTTTTTTTTTTTATAATTTATTTATTATTATTATACTTTAAGTTGTAGGGTACATGTGCATAACGTGCAGGTTTGTTACATATGTATACCTGTGCCATGTTGGTGTGCTGCACCCATCAACTCATCATTTACATCAGGTATAACTCCCAATGCAATCCCTCCCCCCTCCCCCCTGATAATTTGCATTTTTAATTTGCATTTTTATTCTGATGCTGCTAGTCTAAGAGGCCCACACGATGAGAACCACTGCTTGAAACAGATATGCTCAAAATGTTTAAACTACTTTGCTTCTCTTTTATACTTTTAATTAAGAGTATCTACCTATTTCCATGCTTCATCTGTTACTTGTATAAGAATGAGCCCTCCCAACTCTATGTGAAAGGAACAATCACATCCTCTCCTAAACTCCTCACCCAGGTTGCCTACTACCACTGCTAAATTATAGGGGCCCTCAAAATCATTATGCCCAGGATGGTACATGTTGTGTCCTGCATCCCAAATGGGCTTCTCCATTTGTGCACTTATTCCTACTTATCATAGGCATCAACCCACCTGCACAAGCAAAAAACTTGGAGTCAGCTTGACTTCCCTGGCCCTCAATGCTTTTCACCTTACATGTAATGATGAATAAGTTTTTCTTGCAAAACATATAATGGTTACAGGTAGAATACTGTCAATTCTACCTCCGATATATTCCTCAGCTTGGATTTTCTTCAGTTTTTCTTGTTTGCTATATCACAAATGCATTCTACTTTGATTCTCTGCTTTCATTATCTCCCATCCTGTTCTAAAATTCATCTTTGTAAAATTAATGTCAGATCATGTCATTTACCCCTTATTCAAAAACAAAACTTTTAATGGCTCTGTATTATCTACAGTATAGAGATATAGTGACTTAGTATGACATTCAATATTCTTGATAATCTGCCCCCCACCTAACTTCATCTTATGGTTTTCCCTCTTGCTTCTTGATTTATGGTTATGCCTGACCACTACCACATCCAGAATCAACCACACAGAGTTCATTCATGTCTATATGCATGTTGGATTCTTTCCTTCTGCATGTCATCCCAATTCACCAGCACTCACCTGTCTTCTGACTCTTAGCACAATTAACTGCTTTCTCTTAGACTCCCATGCTATTTTATTCATATATCTTTTAGAGTTCATTCCACCTGGTATTATGGGCCTTTGTACGTATATCAGGCTACATTGCCAGGTTAAAATACCTTGAAGGGCTGAACTATACATCAGTTATGTTTGTATCCATAGTACACAGGACAGTTCTTGGCAGACTGAAGGCTTGCAAGAAATACTTAGTTGAATTGAAGCTCTGCAGTCAAAAAAATTTCATAAAACAGATAGGCAAATACCCATGGATCTGGATTTCTAACCATTGTGGCTGGGACTTGGATTTCCATTTCTCTTTCCACAGCACTACCAGAGCTGGAGTAAATGCTCAAGTGTCTTGGGGGTACCCTAACTTGGATTGCCTAATGATGAGCTCAAAGAGCATGTTCTAAACTAGTTTTGTAAATTGTATTTCCTGAAACCCTAACTCTTCAACTTTGTTTTGTCTGTTGAAATAGAACACCTGCCTGTGCTATTATGGTGGAGCCATGATGGACCACCTCTTGTGTAGTCCATAATTCTACCATAAAGACAATGTTAGCCTGCCATTTACATGTATCAAGTGACTCCACCTATATATGCCTCAGTCTCCTCACTTCTAAAACTGGTATAACAACAACCTCTACCTCATAGTCTCTGGCCTGGGCTTCTCACCTAGACTCCCTGGATTCATTCTCTCCCTCTCCCATTTCTGAATATTTAAATGAGTTAATTTAGATATTAAATATTAAATGAGTAAATGTATATTAGGTATTCAATAAATAGTAGCTATTTATTGTCACTATGTAAATAGTAACTATGTTAGATCTATTTTGAAACTATTCCAAGAAGCAATAGTACAGAAATCCAAATATTAAAGTTTCCAGGGTATGGACACTTTATGTTAGGGTGTCTATATTTTATCTATAATCCAAGCTTACCCAACCCATGGCCCAGACACCACTTGCATCTCAGATGGCTTTGAATGTGGCCCAACACAAATTCATAAACGTTCTTAAAACGTTAAGTTTTTTTTTGCAATTTGTTTTTTAGCTCATCAGCTATCATTAGTGTTAGCATATTTTATGTGTGACCAAAGACAATTCTTCTTCTTTCAATGTGGCCCAGGGAAGCCAAAAGATTGAACACCCCTAATTATCATTAGAGATACAAAATTATTTTTAACAGTTGGACCTGGAATCTCTGAAAATGCCTTTCAGTTCTTTAAACAGTAGAAATGTGCCTTATTTGTCATATATAAACTGACTTTCTATCCTGTACTGTTTGCTGGTACATGTCTATATACCACATACAAGAGCAACGTGCTTGCATCACTTTGCAATTCCCATAATGGATATGGGGATAGCAAATGTTAATATAAGGAAAACTATGTTGAATCTATTTTTTCTCCTTATTAATAAAAATTGTGTTTCTCTTTGACCCACAAACATATTAAATTATCCTCTAGGAAAGAAAAACTAAAAGTAATTTAACATCAAAATCTAAAATCACTCAAACTCCTTTATCCACCCCACACAGAGATCTTAGCAAAAATATTTTCCTATTGAAAACTTAATTTTATTCTCCATTTAGAAAATATTCAGTCATTCTTGGAGCATTCCTGGGTCTTAACAGAGATAATTCCAAAACCCTATCCTCACTTCACCCACTGAAATTTGAGACTAAAAAGGGAATCTGAGACATCAAGAGGTTAAATGGCTTTCTCAGGACCACACACTATGTTAGGGTCATAGCTGAGGTTACAAACTGCAAGTTTCTCCATTTCTTGCTTAAGTGTTTCACAGGGCAACCCTTCCTCTCTATTTATTTAGGTGTAGTGACTGTATTGGTCACCAGTGAGGGTTCACAGTGTGACAATCAGATATTTGAAGGATGACCTTTTAAGAAAGCATTTTGTGCCCTTTGTTTAAAGTAACACAGATACTCTCAAAATAAATCTTACTGTCCATTTGTCTAGATCTGGAAGTTTGTGTATGTCAACATAGCAGGTAACGAGCTTTGGGACATATGGACTTCTTGCTTGGTCCTTTAGGAAAATCCCTCTCTCATGGCCATCTTGTTTTATATTTTTGTAAGAAATCTACACTATATCTCCAAATCACATCTTCGAAAATACCTATTTACTGTTACAGAATACAACATTTGTGATAACCAACTAGCTTCCTTAGACAGGAATGTAGGTCATGCAGTGACCAACTCCACAGTGTATTATTCCCATTATAGTTTATGTGAATGATGCCCTCTGGAGTTGTGCAATGCATGACTTATGTGGCCACAAACCATGGTTTTTTTTTTTTTTTAATGAAGCTGAAGGTTATCTTCATGCAAAGTAATTTCCAGCTATGTCTTTGTGCTTAGCCTATGAAAGATAAAAGTACTGATTGATATTAACCAACAAAAATGTTTAAGAAAATGTTATATAATATATAGAAGCAATTCAAATTTGCTCCTAGGTTGTTGGGTTTTTTTTTTAATTCTGCCTCATTTTTTATTTATCTTTTTTTTTATAATCCATTTTCTCACTTTTCTTTTCTACTAGCACCACATCTCCATTTTGTCACTGCAGTCCTATGTTATTTTATTGTTTGTTTTTTCTTTTACTTTTCTCCCACAATTTAAAGTAGGGGCTGATGTGCCTGTATCTTATTGTAGTTCTTAATAATCAATATAGGGGTAGCAAGTAATAATATGCAAAACACAATCTTGAATGTATTTTACTCCTTATTAATAAAAATCTTATTTTTCCTTAAGCCATGAGTGTATTAAATTGTCACTTGGGTAACTTAATTTTTACTTGGATTTAACTATTATGGCTCTCCCCAGCAAGTTCCTTCATCCTTCTCTAATCCCTTTAAATTTACTTTATTACTAGTTTATCTTTGGAGTCATATAAGAGTATGAAACACCAAGCCAGAGTGACATGTTTCTAATTCCAGTGGTTCTGGATAAGTGATTCTGTGACTATATGTCTAGATGTTCTGCAGCTTCAACTGAAAATAATGAAAGAGGTAGATCAAACAATTCCCAGTGCCTCTCACAATTTTGCAGATTTGTAGTAATTGGATTATCTTCTTTTTTACAAACTGATACACAGCCAACTATTTGTGATTTAGCAAATGCTGTCTGATATGCATTGGCTTTTCAATTCTACTTTGACCAATAATCTAAGTTATAGTAAGCACTTCAGGTTGGCCCTATAAAATTATAAGAAACAACCATTCTCCAGAAAAGCTAGGTGGTAAGCTAAAACATGAGCTGAGGCTAGTCAGTGACAAAGAAGTCCAATTCTGTTATCATCATCATCATCATCGTCATCATTATTCCCAGCATTTTTCCTTTTCTATCACATATTACTTAAGCTAAGTTTATCTCCTAATCTGTAAAATGAAGATGATATATAATGCATAGGATTTTTTATAAGACTGAAACGAAACAACATACATGATTGCATTGACACTGGGTAAGCATTCAACATATTTTAGCATTCCTTCAGTCCTTTTGACAACTCAAAGTAAAAAACAAAAGAAAACCAAAAAACCTAACACACAGATCAAAGTTTTCTGAGGGACTAAAGTTAAACAATATTAGCTTTACTACTTATCTCCAGAGTCAAAAGTCATAGCATGACTTAATTGATTCATTAGTCAATTAATTGATTCATTAGTCAATTGATTCATTAGTCAATTGAACAAATATGTTCAAGATATATTTAAAAAGTAATTTGTTTCACTTGGTGAGCAAATGCAAAGGACAGTCTGACAAAAAAAGTCACAGATTACAAATGAAAAATTTAGAAAAGTAATCTGCTTTACAGATTTCTGAGGAAATAAATAACTCACAGGTTAACTGTAAATCTATTGAAAAAACAATTTTGAAGGGTTTTAAGTCCTTTTATTGACCTTAGATAAAATAGTCACTTAGATGTCCTGACATAGCAATGATAAAATAAGAATCATTTTTTAAAACTAGGTATTAAAGTTTGAGAGAACATGCTTTAGGAACATTCCATTATTTAACTTACTGTGTGTGAGGCAGTGTTTAATAAAAAGTGTATCCCTGTATCACTTCCTATTCTTTCTGTTGCAATTAACACTCCAGCCATGTCCAAGTATCTTTAAAAATAAAGGGAATTTTCTTGGCCTATCTTAATGAACAGTGTTCAGGCCTCAGGTTTGATCTGTTAACTCAATGACATCACCAAAAATCTGGTTTCTCTCTCCCCATTTATAGGCTCATATTTCTTGGTGGTGGCTTCATTCTCAAGCTGGGTACCCCTTGTGAACTTCTAGAGAGGTATTGACTAAAAGCTCTGTGTGATTTAAAGAAATGCTGTCTGATAAAAAGCTCCTGATGTTTAATACTTCCTCATTCATATCCAGTGTAAAATGAGAATGTCTACTTTCCAGATACCTCAATCTCAAATCCCCACATTGAGTCTCCCAGCCCTCATTGACCTGATTTGTGTTATGTGCCTACCCCTTAACCATTACAGTCAGGAATATGAACTATGAGGACTGGTCTAAGTCAGTCTGGACTAAATAGAGTTAGGTGTGTGGCATATCCATGGCAAACCACACAGTTAGGAAATTCAGAGCAAAGGCAAGAAAGAGGGAGTGGAAAAGGATGAGGTGAAAGTAAACCACAAATATCTACCATAATGATTCCCCCAAACTTTTTAGAATCTAGTGAGGACAACAAAAAAAAAGAAAGCTAATAATGCCAGACCTCTTTTATCTGCAGAATGAATCATTGTTTAGACTATCCTGGTTAGAAGAGGCACTTTGAATCTCAATATTGTCATCATTCAAGTAGGATTTAAAATGAAGACTTTCTGGATCTTTCTCACTTGCCCTATGTACCTTGAGTTTCTTAGGCCCTGGGAAGAATATGTTCTGACTCTGAACTGAAAGACCAAGTTCCATTCAATCAGTCACCCTCCCTAAGAGACAGGGGAGTGGAATTAATCAGTCAACAAATGATTTTGTAGGATATAAATACATTACCTGTAAACTCATATTTTTTACCATATAGATGGATTTTCTACTATTTATATATAACAAACAATAATAATATAACCTGCCCTGTTCTTTTCCTCATAATTTAGGAATGATCTTGTTCCATCCTTAAATGTAATTAATTGCTTTTCAGAAAATAACTCACAATTTACTCACTTTAAACATTCTTTCATTAATTCACTCAATGGATACTCTTTGAGTATATGTGATAGTCTAATACCACAATTATACCAGAGTTTATTGCTGCTACACCCTGCTACTCTTACACACCCAAAAGAAGAGAATGAGGCACAGAAAGGTAATGTTCTGTTTGTTGTGTTATTTAAACCATTTATACTGTCCATATCCAGACTTGAACTCTAAAATACAAAAAATACAAAGAAAATTGAGGGGATAAAAAGGATTCTTTCAATTAGGCTAGATATTTTTTAAATTTTGTTTATTTGTTTACCTTATGGCCAGTATTTTTTCAGTTCTTTTCATAATTCATCACAAATGCATTACTTAAAAAAAATTAAGTTTTTCACCTTAAAAGTTTTTTATTATATTCTACCCAAAGTTCCACATTCATATTTTCTGTTCCCCTGCTCCCATAGTAATTTAGGATTTCAGGGAGGAAAAGAGATCATGTAGAAATAAATTGGAGGTGAATTACTTTGATAAATTTAGAAAGCCACATTTTTTGGGCATCAGTTTTGATTTTTCTTTCTAAATAATTAGCAGGATTCAGTCTTTCATTGACAAAATTATCTCCAGGATCAGCCACATTCATTAAAGAAAATAGTTTCATTTTGCATTTACTTGATATTGTATCTCTCAGCCCATCAAACCTGATTCCTGGATGTTTCTGTGCTAAGCTGCTCACATTACTCATAAAGATGTTAAGGGGGCAGGCAGCAATATTCAAAATCAAGTACTCTACTAGCTGTATGAACTTGGTCAAGTCTGAACATTTCTAAACCTTGGTGCTGTGAAATGGTAGTGATGATAAATAGTCCACAAGAACTCTGTGATGAGAGAATAAAATAGTGCACACAAGGAGCTCAGCAGGGTTCTCTGCACAGAGGAGGAGGCTGCTGACATGCTAGCTATTGCTGGGAGGTCTTTTTTTTTTCTAGAAAGCATTCTTCTAGAGAAGCTCCCCTTTCTTTTCGGAGGTAACAAAGCCCCTGCATAGTACAAATCTTTAAAACTTGCTTAGTTTTGTTTCCTAATAACATGGAGAATGCAATTATTTATGCTTTTAGCAGAATTTGTAGCAAATTATGCTGCTTTACATTCATCCTAATGTCTCACTATCTAGTGAGGTCTAGACAGCTTTTGAGTGAAGTGAATATTTTTTTGTGAAGGTTGATATAGTAATTCAGGACCATTGTCTCCACTGGTGCCAGAAACTGAAGAACTTCCACATTTCTGCTGAACTTTCTGCAGTAGAGACAAGAGATGTGATGTCTGGACATTCTAGAAATGTGCAGTACCTAGCGCTGACAAAGCAAATAATTTTTAGTTAGATGATGATGGGATAGGGTAGGTCTTTACATCTAAAATGAGGATAGGATTATTTTAGTGTGGGAAATTTTGACTAATGCAAATGGACTTATAGTACTCTTTGCTTGTAGAGCAACTAATCTTTTTTCCAATGAATGACATAATTTGCCTGTTCCAGAAGGTAGAGTTTTGTATTGCCAATGATAAGGATACATTCTGTAAAATGCATCATTAGGTAATTTCATCGTTGTGTGAATATCAGAGAGTGTATTTACACAAACCTACATGATACAGCCTACTACACACCTAGGCTATATGGTATATAGCCTATTGCTTCTAGGCTACAAACCTGAACAGCATCAGTCCCCAAGCTTTTTGGCACCAGGGACTGATTTTGTGGAAGACAATTTTTCCATGGACTGAGCTGGGTGGGGAGAAGTGACAGTTTGGGAATGAAACTATTCCACTTCAGATCATCAGGCATTAGATTCTCATAAGGAGGCACAACCTAGATCCCTTACATGCACAGTTCACAATAGGCTTTGCTCTTTTCTGAGACTCTAATGTAACCACTGATCTGATAGGAGGTGGAACTCAGACAGTAATGCTCACTGACCTGCCACTCACCTCCTGCTGTGTGGCCCGGTTTCTAAAAGGCCAGGACTGATACCAGTCTCCAGCCCAGGGTTTGAGGACTCCTGCTGTACAACAAGTTACTGTACCAAACGCTGTGTGCGATTGGAACACAATGGTAAGTATTTGTGTATCTAAACGTAGAAAAGATATAGTAAAAATGTTGTATAAAAGATAAAAAATGGTACACTCATATAGGTGTATATCATGAATGGAGCTTGCAGGACTGGAAGTTCCTCTGGGTGAGTCAGGAATGAGTTGTGAGTGAAGGTGATGGCCTCTAGGATATTACCGTGCATTGCTGCAGAATTTATAAATACTGTATGCTTAAGTTACACTAAACTTATAAAAATATTTTTCTTCTTTCAGTAATAAATTAACCTTAGCTTACTGTAATTCTTTTACTTTGTAAACTTTTTTTTTTAAATTTTTTGACTCTTTGGTTAAAATGCTTAACTTAAAACATCAACACATCATACAGCTGTATAAAAATATTTTTTCTTTATATCCTTATTTTATAACTTTTTTTCTATTTTTAAAATATTTTGAAGTTTTAAAACTTTTTTGTTAAAAACTAAGACATGAACACACAGATTAGCGTAGGCCTACACAGGGTGAGGATCATCGATGGATCATCAACATCACTGTCTTCCACCTCCATGTTTTGTGCCACTGGAAATTCTCCTGGGGCAAAAACATATGGAACTGTCCTCTCCTATGATAACAATGCCTCCTTCTGGAATACCTCCTAAAGTATCTGCCTGAAGCTGTTTTACAGACAACTTTTTGTTTAATAAGTAGAATGAGTGCACTCAAAAATAACAATAAAATGTATAATATAGCATAATATAGTAAACGCATATACCAGTAACTAATCATTCATTATTATTATCAAGTATTATGTATTGTGCATAATTGTATGTGCCATACTTTAATATGACTGGCAGCACAGTAATTTCATTTACACCAACATCACCACAAATACGTGAGTAATACATTGCACTGTGGTTATGATGCCACTAGGCAATAGGAATTTTTCAGCTTCATTTTAGTCTTAGAGGACCACTATCATATACGCAGTTCATCATGGACCAAAATGTTGTTATTTAGTACATGGCTGTACTTGAGATGCCTTGATATTTTATGTCCTCATACCCAGTCCCCTCGAAAAACACAAGTTGATGACATTCACCGGGGCAGAGAGAAGATGAGTAGGAAAAACAGATTTATGTCAATTCACCCATTTGTGAAGGAGAGAGAACCACAGAAAACTTGAAAATGAATAGGTCCCAAACTATCAGTTTGTATTAATCTATAAAATGCTGTGAATTCCTTGAAAATATAGTTGTGGTCCTCCTTTTAAACTGAACAAAAGGAAAGAAGATATAATGCCAAGGAAATGGATATAATATTTATTCAAGTTGAACAACAAGTGTTAAGTTCACAGAAAATTATAGTCTGACAAAGTAGGAGTAATTTTGTCATTTTAAAGAATTTTTGTCCTACAATTACCTATCAATTATCTTTCTATATATCATGTAAAATAAGAATATAATATTGCATAAATTATTATTAAATAATATGTTGGTTTGTTTCAGTTTCTAGATGTAAATACCCTCCATTCTGGAGCCTTCTCATATTAAACAAATATTTTTAATGAAAATTTATTGGCAGTCATAGACTAATGTCACAATGATGTTAACTAAGCAAATAGGAAAAAAAGATGTTATGGCAGCTGTTTCCAAGATGTCAAATCTTAAAAGATGGTGTCGCTTTAAACAAAAAGTGCCTTCATTATTTTTTCCTAGAAAACTCTGCTATTTCTAAATGCTCTTTACAGCAATTAGTAGAATATCAAAGGATGCTTTCTTTAAACATGACGACTTGCTTAAGACTTCCAGAGTTGTGATTTATAGATTTCATCATTCTGTTACATTTCATTTCCAGTACCATCATTGAGTTCTATGTTTTCTGCAACTCAGAAAACTGTTGCTTAACTGATTAGAGATATTTTTAAACCTGAGATGATGTCTTTCTAGTTAAGAGCCATATTCCTGGGGTTTCCTTTTGCAATAATTTCTCAATCCTACAAGGATAAGTGAGTAAATCATTCACAGAGATGATTTACAGTTTAAGTGATGATTTAATAAGCCTTCTCTCTCTAATACAGTGCCTCGAGGGGCTCCTTGGCACCTGAGAGAATTTCAGCACCTCTAAAACTGACCATTTCCATCCAGCAGACACACAGAATCTGTGAAGATTTATGTTAGAATGTTTAGTGTCACCCACTATTCCACAATATGAAGTTCTATGTTGGACTTTGACTACCATGTTAAGTGTGGTCCTATCGACCATGATCTTTCTCAAAATAATGCTGCAGTATTTTTATAATAGCAATCAATGAAAATCACAGGATATCATAGATGTCTGCATTTATTATGATAATTTTCTAACATGTCAGTCAAAGGTCATTTTCTAACATACTACAATACCAAAAAGCTACTGTATTTTTATGGTACTATGACAATGGTCAAATGATGGAATTCAAGTGTTTAAGGTAGGTGAGCCCTTTGCCAATATGAAACTGTATGCTCATCATAGATAAACTACAAATTTGGCTCTGAATTTGTAGCTATACATGCTTGGGGCATTTCTGCTTCCATCCTCCTTGTTCAGCAAAGCCCAATCCCACAGACCCCTTCAACCTGCCAAGATCAAGTCCACTTCTTGATGTTCGCATTTACTGTTCACTCCCCTGGAACTGCTGGGGTGTCCCAGGTATTTGCCTGGCTCCTTCTTCTTGTTCATCTCAGCTCAATTGTCAATGTCTCAAACCTAACACAAGCAGTCCGTGTTTGTACCCCTACTCTGCTTTGGCTTTCCTTAGTATTCTCATAACTCTCTAAAATTATTTTCTCGTTTATTTAATTATCTGTTTCTCCCATCCTCACTGGGATTTAGACTCCATGAAAACGAAGAAATTGTCTATTTTTTGCTATATCCCCAGCACCAGGAACAACACTTGGCAGATAGCCAGTGCTTTATTTTGTTAAACAAACACATGAATGGATATTTGTGGAGAATTTCTCTTAAGGATAAGCAGTCAGTAACTAAAACGTAACCTTGGTTTCAGTGAGACCACCAATAATCTGTGTTCTCAGACGATATTTTAGGATTCTCTTCTGGAACTTTGCTCTGAAGGAACTTAATGGACCTACATTAAGGGACAGTATTGCAATAGCCCTGTGAAGGCCCTGGCTATATTCTTAACAAGAATGGGATTGGAGATATTTTTCTCAAAATTAACATGTTATCTTTAGAAAGACACACCAAAAAATATTCTCATAGCTCTCTGTATCAGGAAGAGAGATAACTTCTCCTGAACAGGGGCTTATTTTTCTTTCTTTCTTTCTTTTTGGCAGAGTTTTGCTCTTGTTGCCCAGGCTGGAGTGCAATGGCATGATCTCGGCTCACTGCAACCTCTGCCTCCTGGGTTCAAGCGATTCTCCTGCCTCAGCCGCCCAAGTAGCTGAGATTACAGGCACCCGCCACCATGCTTGGCTATTTTTTTTTTTTTTCTTTTTTTTGTATTTTCAGTAGAGACAAGGTTTTGCTATATTGGCCAGCCTGGTCTCCAACTCCTGACCTCAGGTGATCTAGCCGCCTCAGACTCCCAAAGTGCTGGGATTACAGGCATAGCCACCGTGTTTTTCTTTTTTGATGTAAAAACTCATATAATTAATCCAGTGTTTCTTTTTTATATGTTTGCTCGGAAATTTAGAGCCAAATTTGTAGCTCACCTGTAATGAGCATATAGCAGGCATTCTGTGTATTAAGCTTAATTTTGTTTCCCTGTTCTTATTTTATACTGTTCAATTTCCATTCAATTTCTACCTAATTTCCTCTCCAGGTTCTTATTTATTTGCTTTATCCTATTGTCTGATTCTTTGTAATCATATTGTTTGGAACAGGCAAAGTGGAAATGCATTTTAAAGTAAGATTGTATTCCAAAAAGCACTATGTTATTTTTGGATCTTATATGCTGAGAATGTAGGTAGGGCCTTGAGTGACACAGACCCCTTGAGGATATAAGCAGGTGTGCTGTAAGATAAATTGGAGAACTTCCCTTTTTAGTGACTTGTTTTTTGGCCCAAGTATTTAAGATGCTCCATATGCTGGACAAAAATCGTCTTCCAAAAGGGAAAAAAAAAAACAAAACCATAAAAGTTACTTTTTGGACATTCAAGGAGGTGAAAGAAAAATCCAGACTGCTTTGAAGGAGCCTTCCTGCACTGCCTGCAGTGCAGAAGGGTATAAACACAACCCCAGATGCCAGATGTTTTAGCATAGCAATGTGAAGAAATACTCCCCTTTCTTTATTTACACTTTACAGCAAATATTTTACAAAGAGAAGGCAAAGAATGTTGATGTTCCACCAGTAAAACTTCAAGCGTAACAATGTCCCAAGGTCCAAAATATCAGCCTTCCCTAAAGTGTCCTTTAATGTGTAGTGATAAACATCAGGCATTCTATTTTCTAGTATTCCAAAACGATGATTATTAGGAAGAAAGAAAAGCTTACAACACTGATCGATTTCTCTTTTTTCAAGGTTGCCAGGATGTAATTAAAGTTGTCATCATTGTTTTGTGTATGTGCGCTTTTAACCAAGGGAAAGAATCTGTAAGTTTACACACACACATGCGCGCGCAAACACACACACGCACACACAGGGGAAGGGAGAAGGTAACCACTTTTCCTGCCAGCCAATTGCTTAAACTTTCTTTGAATGGCATTTTTTGATTATAGAATCACCTTCCAATCTTGCCATATGCTTGATGATGGGAAAATACTCTTAGTGGCGATCTCACTGTTCTGAAAACTAACACATTTAAAGGAATTTCCTTCTTCTTTTTTTTTTTTTTTTTTTTTAAAGACAGAGTCTTGCTGCCCAGGCTGGAGTGCAGTGGCCAATCTCAGCTCACTAAAACCTCTGCCTCCCGGGTTCAAGTGATTCTCCTGCCTCAGCCTCCCGAGTAGCTGGGATTACAGGTGCTTGCCACCACACCCAGCAATATATATATATATATATATATATATATATATATATATATATATATTTTTTTTTTTTTTTTGTATTTTTAGGAGAGACGGGGTTTCGCAATGTTGGACAGGCTGGTCTCAAACTCCTGAACTCAGATGATCTGCCTGCCTTGGGCTCCCAAAGTTCTGGGATTACAGGCATGAGCCACCTTGCCCGGCCAGCAATTTCTTAAAAGTGACCATTTGGATATTGTTACCAACCTAAGGGTCTTATTTCTTACTCTAGTTAGTAAATCAAAGGAAGAGATAGTAAATCATACACTTAATAAAACATCAAAGACAGACCCTGCTGGGAGTGGCTACCAGTATCAGTTCTATCATATCTGTCAGGAAAGGTCTGATGCTTGGATAGCAAACTCAAATAGCTGGGGAGAGACTGAGAGAAGGAGGGGGCTTCATAAATCACACTACAGCGATTTATCCCAACATGCACTCAGCAAGCAAGGGAAGTTGATACAAGCATATTCTACACACAGTTCACAGCAAAGATGGATATATTATTTTGTCCTTTAGAACGGTAGATCATATTAAATTAAATTTCAGAGACCCCACAGCCCATTACACTTAGAGCATTGCCTTTTTTTCTTCCTAAAGTCAAAATTTAGGGAATTCAGTTCAATAAAATACCAAGGAAAATGTAAGGTGCTAGAATGTTGCTGACCACCTTATCAAACTAGGACCTTTGAATAAAAGATCAAAGACATTGAGATTCACAGGAATCTTCCTTAATCCAAACAGATGGAAAGATTACAAGAGATCCTAAATTACACCAAAGTTTTGTCACTGCCCTCCAGGTGAGAAGATAATCTCGATCTTATCTAATGAATAATGAAGGGCATAGCAGGAGACTGGGGTCCTGACCTCCTGAAAGATTACAGAAATATGAAACAGGTCTAATAAGAGGTCTCATATGGAGAACTAAAGCTAATGAAAACAATTAGAACAAAGAGGAAGTTAGAATGGGCTTTTGAGATTATTGGAATATTGACTTTACATTTTTTGGCGGAGTAAATATGACCATATAGCAAACAGATTCACCTTTTTCTATTTCTGACTTTTTCAGTATGTCTTTGGAAGTATGTGTGCTTCTAGATGAACACATCATGTTATACTGTCTTTTATGCATGGATCTGCTATTATTGAAGCAGCCTACCATCATTAGGAATGAATACCTTCCCCTATCCTCTTAACTATCACTTACTCCCATAACTTACTACTGTTCCTTCCAAAATCGTGCCTTTGCAAGCTGGCAAGCCAAGTATGACTTAGATAAACATGCACTAAAGCAGAGTTAACGGACCAAATGGGATCAAACCCAGCATCTTGGCTTGATTCCACCAGATGCTAAGAAACACGTTAAGACACCATATGGAGGATGAATACATAACCACAGGATTGCATTTAGCATCTTTACATTTTTATTTAGTTTTTGATTTAGAGGTTAGAGAGTTCTTGTTTCAACACCATTAAGTTTAGGGTGAGATTACAGTAATAACTAAATTTAATGAACCTTTAAATAGCATAGTAATCAATTTGCACCAAGTTCAAACATCAGGGGTTACCAACTTTGCCTATGACAATGTATTTAGTATTACCTCCTAAACAACATCAAACAAGGGGGAAGAAAACATGAATCCTAAATCTGATTCCACAGTTATTTCACTTTGTCTAACGGCTGGTTCCTTCTGGGTTTACTGCCAGCACTGTGTTATGGACTTTAAATGACATTTCCTTTAACTGTCACAACAGCAGTCCTATGAGGTAGATATTATTATTTCCATTTTACAAACGTGGAAATGAGGCAGAGAGATGAAGTAACTCACCCGAAATCAGGCAACTAGGAAGTAGCCCAAACTCGTCCCCACTGTACTCATTGGCTTTGATTAATTGATCTATGCCATCCGCACCTCTATTCTCCAAATATTTATTCCCCATGAATGTTCATAGTTTAATTAATGAGCATTTAG
The DNA here is from genome assembly GCF_047675955.1 of Chlorocebus sabaeus. Lineage (NCBI taxonomy): Eukaryota > Metazoa > Chordata > Mammalia > Primates > Cercopithecidae > Chlorocebus > Chlorocebus sabaeus. Next base: position 53,183,788 of record NC_132926.1, read on the forward strand.
CTTAGCAATTGACACAATAATTATGTTGCCATTCATTAACATTTTATTCAACCACCAAAAAAAATTTTTTTTTTGCATAGTCATCTCATTTAATTGGGCCAAAGTGCATTCTAAATAGACAATTTATGCCAATGCATTCCAAGACATTTATCCTCTGCTGAATTGCTATGTTTTCGAACTATTTGTTTGATATTTTTTGAAAGTCCTGTTATTTTATTGGAAAAAATAGACCACATTCAACATTTATTCCTTAATGCTTTCCACATTTAGGGAAAAAAGATTCATACTGCATAAAATATTCCTATAAGTTATCCCTGATCTTTCTTAACTCATCCAGTCTTTATAATGTGAATATATGTCTCCCAGTGAGGTATTTTTTTCCATCATGGTCAGGAATTTTGGGAATAGGAATAAGTCAACTCTCTATCTCCTGCATGGATAGGTATTTACCTTTCTTTGCTTTTCTTGCTGGCAAAAGCTTCTATCTGTATTCTGTTTTTATCTTGATCAAACTTTTAACATTTTCTGAACCATATTTACTTTTCTTCTAATTATCACAACTGGAGTGAATTGCCTTTCTTAATACTAAAATAAAATGTCTACAGTTGCTTGACATAAAGGAGCAAATGCTTATATGGTAGGTATGCATTTTAGAATTGCATGTTTGCAGTTTTTGTTTAGAATTTGCTGGACAATACTGATAATTTCATTTTATTTTAAATTGACAAATAAAATTGTACTATTGATTATGTACAATATGATGTTTTGAAGTATACATATATTGTGGAATAAAATTGCTTATTTTATAGTTATGTTTCTTTGTGGATAATCCCATGGATTTATTATTCAGGTGATTAATTAACCAATTAATTTTAATAAGGATCTAATTTTTATTTAAGTTTACATTGAAAGTATTTTTTAGCATGATATCAATTGTTTCTATCATATTTTGGAGCTATATAAAAAAGCAAACAGAAACAGATCCATATTCTAGACTATGAAAAATATACCAGTGGTAATGGGTAAGAGTGTGGTACCAGGAATAATTCTTTTAGCTCTTACTTCTTTATTTATTCTAAATTTCCTTAGAAAACATACTATTTTGTAACATTAATTTTATACTGGGAAATGTTTCCTTTTTAATAAGAGATTTGGACATTTTGTTTTTATCTAGTGCTTCCCATCATATTGGCCTTATGCGATGCAGAAATGCACACTCAGAGGTCCTTTATGCAATCCCTCTGTGCCACTGAGACCTTTCTTACCAAGCACTTGTGTTACCGGAAAGGGGTCCCGATCCAGATCCATGGAGAGGGTTCTTGGATCTCGCGCAAGAAAAAATTCAGGGCGAGTCCACAGTGCAAAGTGAAAGCCAGTTTATTAAGAAAGTAAAAGAATAAAAGAATGGCCACTCCATAGACAGAGCAGTTCTGAGGGCTGCTGGTTGCCTATTTTTATGGATACTTTTTGATGATATGCTAAACAAGGGGTGGATTATTCATGCCTCCCCCTTTTAGGCCAAAGAAGGTAACTTCCTGACATTGTACCATGGCATTTGTAAACTGTCATGGAGCTGGTGGGAGTGTAGCAGTGAGGATGACCAGAGGTTGCTCTCATCGCCATTTTGATTTTGGTGGGTTTTGGCTGGCTTGTTTAGTGGAGTCTGTTTTATCAGCAAAGTCTTTATGACCTGGATTTTGTGCTGACCTCCTATCTCATCCTGTGACTTAGAATGTCTTAACCATCTGCGAATGCAGCCCAGTAGGTTTCAGCCTCATTTTACCCAGCTCCTATTGAAGATGGAGTTGCTCTGGTTCACACACCTCTGACACTTGTTCAGCCTAAGAGGCCATTGTTTAGAGATGGCTGCAGCAGAGGTGACGCTCACAGAGCCAGCAGTATTGACATTCTTGGACCCAGGCCAAAGTGGAGGGAAATATTTTTCTCTTCATCCAAAGCATCTTTAAAATCTTGACTCTAAACTGGGAGCTGAGACTCCTTGGAACTCAGGGATCAATTTGGCATTTGGGGCTGTGAGAAATTTTCTACTTTTATAGAATTGTCTTAATGCTTTAATAGAGAAGAAGCATTTTGTTTGTACTGGTAGAGTTTCAAACGCTTTTGTTTCATAGTCTCTTTATTGTGTTTGGACAGCAGTAACCCATTCCTTGGGGTCACTTATAGGGAATTTCAGCCCACTCTATTCAGAGATTGTTAATATTGCCTTCATTTGAGAAGGTAAAGCATTTCACCAGACTTAATTGTTTCTCTGATTAGAAATAAAGAATCACAAAGCTTGAGGGATAATACCACCTTATTTTACAGTTAAGGTACCAGGGATCCAGAGTGGTTAAAGTGAGTCATTCAAAATCAGAATGAGCACCAGAAGCAACTCTCTGGAATGTCATGCAAGTCAAGTCGACCTGAGTTGCTGTCCCATTTCACCTTTCCTTAACCATTTGGCTTGGCTTATCTTGTGCCACCTCCTGTGGAAAGTGTTGTGAGATTAAATGTGGTCACGTACATTAGGCTCCCAACCCCCACCTATCTGTAAACTCAGGACTTCCCACATCCTCTCAAAAATTCATATTGGGTTGTTTGTTCTGCTCTGTAAAGGAAAGAGGTTTGAATTCAAAATGAAGGGAATATATACATACTTAATTCTGATCATATCAACTCATACTCCCTCGCCACAGTAAAAATTCTTCAATGTCTCCTTTTTATAAAAGTTGGGTAAAATCCAAGCTCCTGCAGGAGGAACTCCAGGATCTAGCCTCCATCTCTCTCCTAGGGCTTTCCCACTTTTCCACTTCCTCCACACGCCTCATCTCCAGTCATGCCTCTGCAGAGTCTCTGGTGGAAATAACTTCCCACTACAAAATGCACCTTCCGACACTCATCTCATCTCCCTTTCTCTGTGAATCTCTGAGTGCCCACTCACAAAGACGTAATTTTAAAAAGTACCCAAATTCCTCAAGGCGAGGATCCTATTTTATTTACTTTTGTGTCCTAGCAGTTAATACCTAGGTTCCAGAACCAAGGTGAACAATATCAAATCTGTCTTTAGAATTGAGAGATATTATAGTTTAAAAGTTAAGAGCACAGACTCTAGGCTTAGATTCCTAGAGTTAAATCTCAGCTCCCCTACTTTCCAGTTTTTGTGGCCATGGGCAAGTAAATTAAGCTTTTTGTTCTTCGTGTCCTCATATGTTAAAAAGGAATTATCATAACATCCACCTTATAGGGCTCTGTTGACAGTTAATATGTTTAAAACAACTAAAATAGTGTTCAATATATGATGAGTGGCATTATTACTAATCTATTATCATTATCATCATCTCAACATAATTTATTAAGCTCTAAATAACTAATACAGAGGGACACATTTTTATATCGCATCAGGAAACATAAGCAAATCAAATGATCAAAAAAAGATTGCATTCAACAAATATCCTGGCTTCCTGCTAATACAGAAAACACAAGGTTACGCTCAGGAAAATATAACTAAGAATTCATCAAGAGGCTAATCTTCAATCTCACAACACAATGGGAAACACAGATATATACACACAAAATAGTAACACTTGTGGAATGGAAACCAACCAAATGAGAACACCAGATTATTATTTCAACCTGAATTTCAAATAAATTCCAAATAGATCAAAGTCTTAATGATAAAGGATAAAATTTCCAAAATAATAGAATATTGAAGTAATTTTGTTTTTATCTTAAAGTCTTTCAAGCAAGGTACAAATTTTAAAAATCATAAAGATTGATAATCAATTACACACATTAAGATTTTCTACCAGGCCAAAAATCGCCATAAACAAAATAAAATACAAGTGAACAATTGGTGTATAACACAACACACATCAGGCAAAATATTATTTTACTTATAAATCAAAGTACTACTTTACTTAGTAAATAAAAGCGCTATTTTAGTTACAAGTCAATAAGGAAAAGCCAACACCTGATAGAAAAACAAATTGAGTACTCAAATAAATAATTATAATGGCTTATAATCATATTAAAGATGCTCACTTTCAGGTAGTCAAATATATACCAAATGAAATCCAAATGATAAATATTTTTTTCACTTTGATTGCAAACATTTCACAGCTTTGTTGATATATAATTTACATACCATTCAATTCATCCACATAAAGTATACAATTCATGGTTTTTTAATATATTCAGAGTTCTGAAACAATTTGCAAACATTTTCATCACCGCAAAAAAGTGACAATGCTACTGATTAGCATCATGTGCCACTTCCCCCATTCCCAACCATTAATCTTCTTTCTGCCTCAGTGACTTTTCCTATTCTGGATATTTCATATAAATGAAATCACTTTCATTTAATGTTCACAAAATGGTTTTTCATGACCACCTTCTTTCACTGAGCCTAATGTTTTCAAGGCTCATTCATTTTGTAGAATATATCAGTGTTTTATTCTTTTTTATTGCCAAATAATGTTCCACTTTATTGATCCATTCATCAGTTTATGGATATTTAGGTTGTTTCCATTTTTGGCTATTATGAATAGTGATGCTATGAACATTCATCCCCATTTTTATTTGTTAGGTATTTACCTTGGAGTGGAATCACAGGCATATTTAACATTTGAGGAACTGTCAAACTGTTTTCCAAAACATCTGTATCAGTTTTCATTCCCACCAGCAATATATAAGGGTTTCAGTTTTTCCACATAGCAACCAACACTACTTACTGTCTAAGTAAGTCAAGAGTACAGACTCTAGGCCGAGATTCTCTTTTTTATTATAATTACTCTGCAAAATATCTGTTCAAATCTATTGCCATTTTTTCAGTTGGGTTGCTTGACTTGTTGTTAAGTGCAAAGAGCTCTTTGTATATTCTTGAAACAAGTCCCTTGTTAGATAATAATTTTCAAACATTCTCTTTTTTTCTGTGAGTTGTTTTTCCGTTTTCTTGATGATGTCCATTGAAGCACACAAGTTTTTAATTTTGATCAAGTCCAATTTATTTATTTTTGTTTCATTACTTGTACTTCTGTGTCTAAGAAGGTTTTCCGAATCCAAATTTATGAAGATTTACTCCTATGTTTTCTTTCGAGAGTTTGATAGTTTTAGTTGCGATCTATTTTGATTTAATTCTTCAAAGATTGAAGGAAGAAGTCCAACTTCCTTCTTTTGCATGTGAATACCACTTGCTCCGGTACCATTTGCTGAAAAGACAATTTTTATCATGTGAATTGCCTTGGTTCCTTCCTATACATAGATAATTCTAAATATAGGGTACCAAGACCTAGAATAGACAATTCTAGATATAGGGTACCAACTGGTCATACTTCCAGACTCTAAATTAAATTATATTGGTGTATATATACATATGTGTGTGTATATATATATTATCAGTACCATGCTGCCTTTATTACTATAGTTTTAAAATCAGGGAATGGGAGTTATCCAAGTTTGTTCTTCTTTTTAAGGATTTATTGGACTACTCTTGGCCCTTGTGTTTACATATAAATTTTAGGACCAGCTTGTGAATTTCTACAAAGAATCCAGCTGGAATTTTGAGAAGAATTGTTCTGAATCTGTAGATCATTTTTGGAGTCTTTTTATCTAACAGTACTGAGTTATCTGATCAATTAACATTTGATGTCTTTCTGTTTATTTAGGTCTCCTTTAAGTTTTTAAACAATGTTCTGTAGTGTTCAGTATATAAATCATGCACTTCCTTGATTAAATATATTCCTAAATAGTTTATTCCTTTTGATGCCATTGTAAATTGAATTATTTTCTTACTTTCATGTTTTTGTATTTTTATTGCTAATATAGAGAAATGCAACTGATTTTTGTATATTAATCTTGTATCTTAAAATTTTGTTGAATTCATTTTTTAGGTTTAATCGGTTATTTATTTATTTATTATTATTATACTTTAAGTTCTAGGGTACATGTGCATAACGTGCAGGTTTGTTACATATGTATACTTGTGCCATGTTGCTGTGCTGCACCCATCAACTCGTCAGCACCCATCAACTCGTCATTTACATCAGGTATAACTCCCAATGCAATCCCTCCCCCCTCCCCCCTCCCCATGATAGGCCCCGGTGTGTGATGTTCCCCTTCCCGAGTCCAAGTGATCTCATTGTTCAGTTCCCACCTGTGAGTGAGAACATGCGGTGTTTGGTTTTCTGTTCTTGTGATAGTTTGCTAAGAATGATGGTTTCCAGCTGCATCCATGTCCCTACAAAGGACACAAACTCATCCTTTTTTATGGCTGCATAGTATTCCATGGTGTATATGTGCCGCATTTTCTTAATCCAGTCTGTCACTGATGGACATTTGGGTTGATTCCAAGTCTTTGCTATTGTGAATAGTGCCGCAATAATCGTTTTTAATGAGTTTTTTAGTATTTTCTGTATATATGACTATGTAATGCATAAATACAGACAGTTTTACTTCTTCCTTTCCAATCTAGATGCTCTTTATTTCTTTTTCTTGCCTTATTTCCTTGTGTAGAATCTCCAGCACGATGTTGGATAGAAGTGATGAGAATGGACATTCTTATTTTGTTTTTGATCTCAGACAGAATATTTTCTCAGTCTTTCACCATTAAAAATGATGTTAGTACTGGGATTTTTACAGATGCCTTTTAATAGGTTGAGGAAGTTTTCTTGCATTTTAAGTCTGTTGAGTATTTATTATAAAGGGTTTTGGTTTTTTAAAATGTTTTTCCTTTGGCTATTAAGATTACCCTGTGTCTTCTGTTTTTTATCTTATTGATATACTACATTACATTAATTGATTTTAAGTTTTAAACCAACCTTGTATTTCTCAGCTATGTCCCACTTGTTAATTGTAGATAATTCTTTTTAAATGGTGCCTGGTGAATTTGATAGGTTTTCCTATTCTGGATATTTCGTATAAACAGAATCACATTCCTATAAGTGGTCACAAATTTTCTTTTGTGTTTTCAATGTTCATTCATTTTATGTTGGGTTTGCTAGCACTTTTGCAACTATAATTACAAGAAATATTTTTTGTTTTCTTTTCTTGTGATGTCTGTCCAATTTTGATATTAGGGTAATACTGTTTTCATAGATTGAATTGGGAAGCTTTCCTTCATCTTTTTATATTATAGGAATAATTTATTTGCAGTTGTTAATTATTCTATAAATGTTTGTTAAAATTTACTAGTGAAGTCATCTGCGTCTGGGATTTTCTTTGGGGGAAGCTTTTAAGTTATTAATTTCATTTATTTACTTGTTGGTCATTTCCAATTTTCCATTTTTTTTGAGTCAGTTTTGACAACTTGTGTCTTTCTGGCAGTTTTCCCATTTCTTCTAAGTTATCTTAAGTTTTCAGCATACAAAGTCTTCATAGAATTCTCTTATGATTTTTTGAAAATTTTCTGTAAGGCTGGTAGTAATGTTCCCTCTACAGAATAAAACATTTTTAGTATACAATATTGACATGAATGTAGAGAAAGTCTTGCACACACTTTGGTAGGAACTGTGAATTGTAAATTGATGAAATATTTTCCAAGGAAAAGATTTAGCAGCTAGATTCAACAGAACATGGTGACAAATTAGATGGGGGTGGTAAGATGCAATTAATGACAGCCTGGAATATTTTAGCCTCAGTGATAAGAACACTGCTCTTTCATACACAAATAAAATGAAAATAGGGGGAAAATCAGTTTTAAAGAGAAAGTAATACATTTAATTTTCAATTTTTATGTTTGATTGTTAGATGAGTTGTAGAAGTAGAAATGTAATCAGCCAGTCAGAAATTTAGAATTACTATTCAGAAGAGAATAATTTGGAGATCTGTGTTGAAACAACAGCTTCTTGAACCTCCATGGTTGGATGAAAGTATTTTTATTTTTATTCTTTCAGAACTAAGTATAAGAGACAGAAAAACAAAATATGGCAGAACTTGGAAGCATACCTACAATTAAGGAGAAGAAAAAGAGAGAGAAATTATCACAAGCTGAGTTGGAACATTAATGGGGTAGAGGGAGAACTAAGAATAACATTGCACAAACCAAATAGAAACTGTAAATGAGAAAAGGAATAAGAATATCAATCATTCTATGAGATCAAGTATGGTGATGACTGGGAAGAGGCTACAGGGCCCAACAAATAGGACGTTAAGTTTGGCTTTTGAAGAAGTAGTTGATCAATCAGAAACTCATAAGAATTTTTTTCCCAAAAGTTACTTATTTCAAATTGTATTAGTTACTAAAATTAATTTAGCAGAAATATGTTCAAGTACTCACTTGTACAATTCTTTTGAGTCCTAACATATAATCATTCTTACATCTCATAAATATAATTGCCATTAACCGTATTTCTGTGCTGAAACAGAAATTCAATATTTTTGCACTAGATCAAGGAAATTGTTTATATACTTTGCCAAATATTTATATCACATTTTATATGTTAGCTCACTGCTACCAAATATTGAAAAACCAAATGTATCCCTAAAACTAAGATGAAATGTTTCCGACTGAAAGATAATATTGGGGGCTGAAATTTATCTTGGCATAAATTTTATCCTGTGAGTAGAGAGTACTAAAATCCAACTCTTATTCTCTTGTGAAAAAAAATTTTAAAAGGCTACATTATCCCCTAAACAGTAACTGTCTGGATGTCTGACCAGAATATATTCCATCTGGTCCTTGGTTTAGGCAAGTAGAGACATAATGTTAGAGACGTAATGTAAGTTGTAGCAAATGAGGAACATTAAGCCACATAAAAACGTCATTTTGAAACTGTTAGGACATTCTCAGAAAACTGTGACTCAGTGAAATATGATGTGGAAGCACTCTGCCCTAGGGGGTAAGGGAGCTAGAGCTTCCTGTTCAGTAGGCTTACACACCAAAGGGAGTCCTACTGCCTAGACTCTTGCGGTCTCACGGAAGCCATCTGCCTCTCAGTGGACCTGAACACCTGAGGCTGCAAAGGCAAGGCCAGCTCCCCATGCAACCCTTAGCCTGAGCAGGGCTTCCCTGCATTCCTGAAATTCGATCCTACTGATTGCTCCAAAGGGCTAGAGATATGGCTAATGGCACTAGGCTAATGGCAGTAGGTTAATGGCACCTGGTATTTGGAACTGAATGGGCCCTGAAATGTCTCAACTGTGAAACAAGTCCTGTGAATAAGGAGTTTAACTTTCATATTCCACTAAAGCTTCACATATGGAACAGAAAAAGAACTATTTTCTTTTGCTACACATAAATGGCCGTTTTCTTATTTTATGATATCTTTGTTGGAATTAGCCGTATTTTCTATTTTTTCCTAAGATTAATCCGCACGTGATAACTAACCATGGCTCTGATTCCAGTCTGACCTGCTGAAATTTTAGAAATGAATGTTGTAAGGGCAAAGGGCTGAAAACATTGTTTTTTTTGTTTGTCCGTTTCTTTACCTACCCAGGCAATGTTTCCTGTATTGAAATACTTTTTAAAAAAAGTTATGAACACACCGAAAACCTCAGGATAACCTCTCCTTCCACCTGCTTCCAGACCCAGAGAATCAGGATCTATCATAAGATAAAAACTGGATTAGTTAGCAAACCACAACACTGCGGTCTGTACAAACTCTTTCACCTTTTAGCACAATCCACTTCTCCCATTCTTCACTATTTTTTATTCACTCAGAGAAAGCAATTCAAAAGAGGAAGTTAGGCAAGGATCTGTGCGGGGCGAGAGCCGAGGGCACTGACAGGGCCTCACAACATCTTGTGAGTTTTGTGACATACTGCAGGCCAAGGAAGAGGTCATTGTCCCTGAAAGTAGTGCACATTGGTGTGTTTTCATATGTTCCATGAGTTTACAGGATCCGATATCAGAAGACAAGGATAGGCGAAGATGCTATCTCTGCACAGGTACAGGTACACCATGTATAGATCCACTAGAAAATGCCTCCTAATTGTGCAACCAAGGAACAAATTCCTCAATATCCCAAGACAATAAAGATTCCACATACTCTGACTTTTAAGGGAGTATGGCTCAATCATATATCTTATGGGAATAAATGGAGAAAATTAAAATGAGGACTGTGGAAAGAAAATTACCAATTAAGAGGAATGAAAAATTGCCCATTTTTCACTAGAGGCAGCAATGTCTACAGTTTTGAAGAGAACAATTTAGTATTCAACAATTTTATTCACAAATGGTCCTTCTTGTGTGAAGGTGGCATAAATACATCCTCAGGTATATAAGACCTTAGACAATATGCCAAACATGTGCTCTTCTTTTAAAAAATCACTCATTAATAAAAGAGGAAGGAAGCAAAATTAAAAGATAAAAATGGGTAAAATCATGAAATAAATGGTCTGGCAACAAGCATTGAAATCAGCTCAATGTGGAGTTTATGCCAAATAATTATATATGTTGTTACAAGATAGCAAATAAATGCCAAACATAATTCTTCAAAGGTAAGACCCTTAATAGAAAAAGAGCAACATAATGCCAATAATTTGAAAAAAATTCTGAAGCCTGACTTCAAAAACAAATTGACCAGTAGAGAGCCAGTGTTGGAAATTAAGTTTATAAGTGTAAATTATTTGAATGTTAAGCCTTAACTTAATAATGTTGCCCTGCAATCACAGATACCATAGTGGGGGAATGCACTATGGGATGTGCGGTACCAAAGTGTTTGATAACGTAACCTCTTGTACTAGGCCTTGAGAAAGAGCTAATATAATCATATATGAAGGTGCTTTTTCCAATCCTTTAAAATAAAACACAAAAACAACATGTAAATTATTTCTTTTTCTCCCAAACAACAGTAAGAATAATGTAGTTTCTTGTTAATATCCGAAGCTTGATAATGAGAACACTGGTTACACACAGGGGCATCAGGAAAGAAATGAGGCACCAGGGACTTACCACGTCGTATTAGAAATCACAGAGCAGAGGGGCATATGCCCGTTTTTCCACTAGAACTCTGAGAGGAATAGGCTGCAATGATTGCTTCCCATGATCCTGGGGCAGCCACAGCATAACATAAATGTAATTTTGGCTTATGTTTAGGCAGAGAGAAGGCCTGAGAGACTGGTTTCAAGTTACATGGAAATTTCAAAGACTCCATACTGGAAGCAACTTTTCTTACTTTTTTTGGCTGGATTTTGATTGAATTGCTCTTAAAAATGGCAATTATAAAGTTTCTTTTTGACACTTTGCTGATACGCTTTTAAAAATCAAGAATCATAACACAGGATTTTTTAGATATGTGGAAATGCTTGGCTCCCTAAAAGAAAAAAATGTACAGAAGTGTGTTAGTGGTCATAGTCAGATTCTTAACTTTGTATTTAATCTTATTATTGGGTAGTAGATAAATAAGAACTATTAGTACCACTTATACAAAAGGAAATAAGTCTTTCCTTTTCTCTTTTTCAAAGAATATTGGAATAAATAAATGGACATTCGGTTTGTGAATATCCATCCAAAGAAGGAATTTTGTGTCCCTTCTGTCTTTCTTTTGGGCTCCACTTCTACCCTAAGGCCAGGAAGCTTATGAGACTCTTTTCATTATTTCTGAAAAAAATTGTTCAAGGGATAATACTGCAATAAGAAATTTAATTGAGAATTTCCTTAATTCTGAGACTTTGAATTTGAAACTAAACTCTAGAAAAAGTGAGAAAAGCATTTCTACCATTATAAAATGCTTCTTGTAAATTTATATTGTTTTCATTTAGTGATCCTAGACAAATTCTAATTCTCATAGCACAACTGGTAAAGGAAAAAAGTATCAATTATAATTAATATCCCATTTTACAAAATGCAAGGTTAATTCTTTTAGAATTTACATGACCCTTCAGTCCCTCATCTTAGAGCAAGAAAATATCAGTGACTTTATATCTCCCAATTCCTAAAGCATAGCAATAACCTGAAAATGTTCACTATTTCACTGTATGCAAGGTTTATAAGCTTTTTACAGTACAGATTGTGAGGGGAAAGAGAAAGAGAGCTAGGTATTATGACCCTGGAAACATAAAATACTGCATATTACACAAATATGTTTATTTTTTTTCCTAAAAAAACACCAGCAACTGAAAAAAAATGAAATTAAAGAAGGAAAGGACATTCTTCCTTCTCTGGCATTAATGTGATGATTAATCATATTTTTCTATAGGATGAAGAGTGCTTACAGGACATGTTCTCCTCTTAGAAGATTTCATAGTATCATGTTCCTCTACTACGAAGCATTTAACACAGTCCTTATTTTACATTAATTTGTAAAATTATTTATTTAATATCTATTTGTTTGCTAGATGTAAGAACCATGAAGACAGAAACTATGTTTGGTTTTTCTCTCACTATATCCTTAATACCTAATTTAGTGCCTGGCACATACAATTCACTTATTAAACATTTAATGAAGAGAGAGAGAGAGAGAGAGAAATGAAGGAGGGAAGGAAGGAAGGAATTAAGAAAGGAATGAGGAAGGGAGGGAGGGAGGGAGGGAGGGAAGGAAGGAAGGAAGGAAGGAAGGAAGGAAGGAAGGAAGGAAGGAAGGAAAGAAGGAAGGAAGGAAGGAAGGGTGGGTTTGCTATTGAGGCCAGAGAGGGTGAGTAGAGGTGAGTTTGAGTAAATCATCTTTTAGTTAACGATGTACACTTGAGAGAACAGGAAAGCGCAGTAACACAAGATAATCACAAAGTAAAGACACTTGCTATTTTGGCAATTGTATGAGTTCTTGACATGTTTGATCTGCTCCAGGCTACACTCTACAACCAAGTCCACCTATTGACATAGAATTACTAATGAAATTTCCCATTTAGCTGAGAAGAATATGGGGTGAACAGTCTTATACAAGTCCAAAGAAAAATCACAGCAACCACTCATACTAATCCTTTGAAAAGAAAGATATTGTAAGAAGTAAATAACTGCATGATAATTTGAAAAGGAAAATGCTTAACACACAGGAATAATACTGAGGCCAGGTGTAGTGCCTCACATCTGTACCAGCATTTTGGGAGGCTGAGGCAGGAGGATTGCTTGAGACTAGGAGTTTGAGACCGGCCTGTGTAACATAGTGAGACCTCATGTCTACTAAAAATAAACGAAATTAGCCAGGTATGACAGCAGGTGTCTATAGTCCCAGCTACTCAGGAGGCTGAGGTGGGAGGATTACTTGAGCCTGGGAGGTTGAGGCTACAGTAAGCTGAGACTGTGCCACTGCACTCACACACTTATAGGATGAGTGACAGAGCAAGAGCAAGACCTTGTCCAAAAAAAAAAAAAAAAAAAGAGGAAAAAAAAAAGAATACTGAGATACCAGAATTCTCCTCGGTAACACTTGAAATTAGACAATTAGATAATGGGAAAAGATAATAACACTCCTGGATCTGGACAAGTAGGGTAGGAAGGCCCTTGCCTCAAGAGCCTTGCATTTTGCAATGCCGTTCTCAAAAAAATTTTTATCTCCCATTTGGTGCTTCTAACTAGAGAAAACCAGTGATTCCTTTTAAATACAGTACCCTAAGCAGAGACGAGCATCTGCATTGGTCCTGGTCCCCATGTCTCTCCTCCAACCTCAATGTATGCCCAACCAGATTCCCTGAGAGGCTCTAGAACTAATATCTATAGGGTCCTGAATATCTCTGTGAACTTTATTCTTAGATAGTTGATTTTTAAAATTCTATTCTAAGTGACATTGTTTTTCTATTTTAATTTTCAATATACCATTACTAGGAGATATATGCATACATACTCCTTGTGTCAAGAGGAATTACCGTCTTTTACTTGTTTGTGGTTAATTTTATTAAGAATTCTGTCCCTGTTCATGAGAAATATTGGGCTTGAGTTTTCTTTCCTTTAATATTTCTGGTAGATTTTGGAATACAAAATTACACATTCTTCTCTGACTTTCTACATCCTAACCTGAAGTTGAAGTCACCTTCTACTGTAGTTTGTAGGTTACAATTCCACATTTCTGAAAGACGCTGGTGGTTTTGCTCCTCAAGTGTTTCATAGAAATCCCCAGTGACGCCATATAGAACCAAAATTTTCTTTGTAGAAATATTCATTATCATAAATACAGTTTAATAGAGAAAGGTTATTTCATTTTGTGTCAAAGTATTTTATAATATATTCTTACTAACCCTAAAATTTTAGTACAATTTGAAGAGATGTTCCCCTTTTCATTTCTGAACAGTTTTCTTTGTAGTTGATTAAGTGGCTTAATCTTTCAGAAAACAAACTTTTGACTTCGTTGTTTTTCCCAACCATCCTATTTTATTGCTTCCTAGTCTGATATCTATTATTTCCCTTTTTCACGTTACTTTGTTCTTCTTTTCCTGACTTCTCTAGATAGGAGCTTAGATAATTGATTTTAAACTTTATTCATTTCTAATATAGTCATTGAAAGATTTAAAAATTTCCCTCTAGGAACTTCTAGTTTCCTATCTGGCATGCAAGAAGCTTAGAAGTCGTCACCCTGACCTAATAACAAATAGAAAGAAGAACAAACTGAAAAATCCACGACTCTTCTTAGATCCATCAGAAAAGTGAGGTCACAAGGCAAACTGCTGTCCTCAAAATTGGAGTGACAGACATACAGAGAATCACAACTTACCAGACCAGGAACCCATAAGCAGAAACCTTTATGGAAACCTTTGCCTGGGCTGGAAAACCTGAACTGCCATTGATGAATTACAAGAGACTCAGTGTGAACAAATCTGAGAGTCAAAAACTCCTGAGAAACACATTCAAAGGCAGGTCCTCAAACTTTTAGGAACTTCACTTCCAAGAGCTCTACCAGGTCCCCACAATTAATGTCAAAGAAAAGTCCTTTTATCCTTCCAGCAGAAGGAGGGAAAAACAAAACATTTTGAAATGTGCCAGAGCATTCTATTCTTCTTAATAAGTTCTGGCCTCAAGAGAAACCATTTTACCAGAGGCTAACCTACTAGGGATTTATCAGAGCCTACCCCACATGGGAGAATGGGAATATTTAAAGCCATCCAGCTCTAGCCTTCCATGTGGGAGAAGGGAAATATACAATTTCAGCCTCCTCCAGCCATCCTGTCCCACCTAATCTAAAAAGCACTAGTGAAGTTCACAGGCCACGGTCACAGGCCCACCAAGAGACTGAAACTTAATAGTAGAACTATAGCACCCTTCCTTCCCCACCACTGGTACACTTTACTGCTACATTTCTACAGACCAACTTACTATAGTATCCTTGTATAGTACATCATGCCTACCTGGCAATAAAAAATTACAAGGCACACTAAAAGGCAAAAATGACAATTTGAAGAGACTGGACAAGCATCAGAACTAGAGTCATATATGGTATAAATGTTAGAGTTAGCAGATAACATTTTTTTAAAAAAGCTATGATCAAAATGCTAAGAGATTTAATGAGAAAAGTAGATGTATGCAAAAAGGATAAATAATTTAAACAAAAGATGAAAATTCTAAGAAAGAAAGAAAAAAAGAAATGCCAGACATCAAAAGCGCTGTAACATAGTGAAGAATGTCTTTGATGAGTGCCTTAGGGGACTGGACAGGCTGAGAAAAGAATCTCTGATCTTGAAGATAGGACAGTAGAAACTTCCAAAACTGAAGAGCAAAGAGAAAAAAAGAATGAGAAAAACAGAACAGAATATTCAAGAATTTGGGGACAACTACAGAAAGTATAACATAAATGTAATGGGACTACTAGAAAAGAGAGAAAAGAACAGAAGAATATGTCCAAACTCATAGAATTACACATTAAAAGGGAGAAGCTTACTATAAGTAAAAAACAAAAACACCAACAAAAAAACCCAAAAGAATAGCTGACAATTATCCCTAGCTAACATCACACTCCAACTACACATCCAGAGAATACCAGGCAGAATAAATGCTCAAGGAACTACACCTAGGCATATGATATTCAAATTTCAGAAAACTAAAGATAAAAATCCTGAAAGAAGTCAGAGGAAAAAGAAAATCTCACCTGTAGAAGAGGAAAAATAAGAATTACATTTGACTGCTTCCCACAAACTATGCAAATAAGAGGAAAATGAAGTGAAATATTTAAAGTGTTGAGAGGAAAAATAAAAAGCTCTGCCAACCTAGAATTCCGTACCCTGTGAAATTATCTGTCAATTATTTTAGGAGAAATAAACACTCTCTCAGACAAACAAAAATTGAGAGAATTTTTTGCCAGTAGAACCGCCTTGCAAGAAATGTCCAAACAAGTTATTCAGAGTGAAGGAAAATGAAACAGGTTAGAAATGCAGAACTATATAAAGAAAGGAAGAACACCAGAGAATAAGTGAACGTAAAATAAAAATTTTACTTTGTACGTTCTTTTTTTTTTGGAGACGGAGTCTCACTTTGTCACCCAGGCTGGAGTGCAGTGGCACAATCTCGGCTCACTGCAACCTCCGCCTCCCGGGTTCACGCCATTCTTGTGCCTCAGCCTCCTGAGTAGCTAAGACTACAGGCGCACGCTGCCATGCCCAGCTAATTTTTTGTATTTTTAGTAGAGATAGGGTTTCATCATGTTGCCCAGGTTGGCCTCGAACTCCTGAGCTCAGGCAATCTGCCCACTCGGCCTCCCAAAGTGCTAGGATTTATAGGCATGAGTTACCACTCCTGGCCTGCACATTCTCAATTAATCTAATAGTAGTTTGTTCAAAATAATAATAGCAATAAGGTATTTGATAATTTATGCTTGTGTATGCTTGTATATAAGTAAAATGAATGACAACAATGATATAACTGATGGGAGAAAGGAATTAGAGGTATTTTGTTGTAAGTCACTTGCACTGTTGGTGAAGCACTGTAGTGTTATTTGAAAGAGGACTTAGATTAGTTGCAAATGTATATGCAAACTCTGGGGCTATCACTAAAAATAAAGTAAAATAATTAAAGAGGTATAATTGATATACTAAGAAAGGAGAGAAAACAGAATTATATAACACTATAATACACTCAGTTAAAACCACAAAATACATAAGAAGTGTGTAAAACAAACATAGGAACCAAAAAACCAGGATAATAAATAGAAAACAGTAACAAATATCATAGCTATCAATCCAAATATATCAATAATCATCTTAAAGGCCAATGGTCGAAATACACCAATTGACAGAACAAAATCCAACTACATGCTATCTACAATAAACTCACTTTAAACATAAAAGCATATATAGATTAAAAATATAGGGACAGGCCGGGTGCAGTCCTCATGCTTGTAATTCCAGCAATTTGTGAGGCCAAGGCAGGAAGATCACTTGAGCCCAGGAATTTGAGACCAGCCTGGGCAACATAGTAAGACCTCATGTTTACAATGAATTTTTAAAAATTAGTGGCACATGTTTGTAGTCTCACCTACTTGGGAGGCTGAGGCAGGAGAATCGTCTGAACCAGGGAGGTTGAGGCTGCAGTGAGCCATGATGGTGTCACTGCACTCTAGCCTGGGTGACAAGAGTGAGATCTTGTCCCAAAAGATAATAAATAAAATAAAGGGATGAAGAATGTATTATCCCAAGTTAACATATCCCTTGTTAATACTAATCAAAAGAAAGTAGGAGTAGCTATGTTAATATTAGAGCAGACTTTAGAGACTTTAGAGCAGGAAAGCTATCCGGAATAAAAGTGAAATCACATAATAAAAAGGGGTCAATACTCTACGAAGACATAACAATCTTTCACATATATGTGACTAACAACACAGCATCAACACTTTGGGAGGCCAAGGTAGGTGGATTACTTGAGCCCAGGAGTTTGAGACCAGCCTCAGCAACATGGCAAACCCCCATCTCTACAGAAATTACAAAAATTAGCCAGTCATGGTGATAGGTACCTGTGGTACCAGATGCTAGGGAGGCTGAGGTAGGAAGATCACCTGATCCTGGGAGATTGAGGTGGCAGTGAGTCGTCAACCATGATTGTACTACTCACTCCAGTCTGGGTGACAGAGTGAGACCCTATCTCAAAAAATAAATAAATAAAAATTTTAAAAAACATATGAGGCAAAAACTGATAGAACTGCAAGAAGAAATGGACAAATCTACTATTATAGTTGGAACCTGAACACTC
Organism: Chlorocebus sabaeus; assembly: GCF_047675955.1. NCBI lineage: Eukaryota > Metazoa > Chordata > Mammalia > Primates > Cercopithecidae > Chlorocebus > Chlorocebus sabaeus. The sequence continues at coordinate 53,201,828 of NC_132926.1, forward strand.
CTTTATCAGAAATGGACAGACACAGCAGACAAATCACTAAGGCACAGTTGAACTCAACATCACCGTCAATTAACTGGATTAATTGACATCAATAGACTACTTCATCAAACAACAGCAGAGTGCACATTATTTGCCAGCTAACATGGAAGCTTCAAGATAGACCACTTTCTGGGCCATAAGACACACTTTAAAAAAGTTAAAACAATACAATTCACACAACGTCTTCTATCAGATCACAACGGAATTAAACTAGAAAACAATAACATAAAGATATCTGGAAAATTCCAAAACATTTGGTGATTAATATTCAGATCCCTTTCTAAATAACATGGATCAAAGAAGAAATCTCAAGAAAATTAAAAAAATATTTTGGAGTGAGTGAAAATGAAAATGCAACTTACCAAAATTTCTGTGATACAGCAAAAGCAGTGCTTAGAAAGAAATTTATAGCATTGAATGTACTTCTTAGAAAAGAAAAAAGATCTAAAATAAACTAAGTATTAGAAAATTAGAAGAAACATAAAATTAAATTCAATGTAAGCAGAATAAAAGAAATAATTTAAAAATAGAGCAGAAATCAGTAAAAGCGAAAGAAAATTTATGGAAAAAAATCAACAAAACCAAAAGCTGGCTCTGTGAAAAAAGATCAATGAAATGGATAAGCCTCTAGTCAGGGTAACTAAGAAAGAACTAAAGCAGACACTAATTATTAACATCAGAAATAAAAAAGAAGCATCAATACAGATCCAAGGGATATTAAAAAGATAATAAAAATATTATGAACAACTTTATGCCCACAAATTTGATAACCCAGATAAAATGGACCAAATTCCTAAAAGATACAGTCTGCCAAAATTCACATAAGAAGAAATATACAATATGAAGAGGCCTATATCTATTAAAGAAATAAATCAATAATAGATAACCTTCCAAACAGAAAGTGCCAGGCCCGGATAGGTTCAATGGTGACTTCTACCAAACATTGAAGGATGAATTTCCTTAGTCAATATCACCCTTATACCAAAACAACACAAGGAAACGATAAGAAAATTACAGACTGATATCTCTCATGAACATAGATGCAACAATCCTCAACAAAATACTATCAAATCAAATACAACAATGTATAAAACTAATTATACACCACAACCAAGTGGGATTTATCCCAGGTATGCAAGGATTGCTCAACATTCAAAACCCAATTAATACCATCCATCGCATGAACAGGATAAGGAAGAAAAATCACATCATCTTATGTATGTACGCAGAAAAAGCATTTGACAAAATCTAACACCCATTCATGATGAAAATTTCTGGCAAAATAGAAATAGAGGGGAACTTCCTCAACTCGATAAAGAACATCTACAAAACCCCACAGCTAACATCATTAACAGTGATGAAAAACTGTTTTCCTACTCAGATCAGGAACAGGGCAAGGATATGCCCTCACACCATTGCTTTTCGACATTGTTCTAGAAGTCCTAACTAATGGAATAAGACAATTAAAAATATATAAAATATATAGTTTGATCAGGAAAAGGTAAAACTGTCTTTGTTCACACAGACGAGGCGACTGCTTATGTAAAAAGCCTAAAAGAATCATCAACAACAACAAAAACTTGGAAACAATAAGCCATTATATAAAGGTCATGGGATGCAGGGTTAACATACAAAAGTCAGTTTCTTTTCTATATACTAGTAATAAAAAAATGGAATTTGGAATTAAAAACACACTACCATTTATATCAGCACCCCAAAAAGTGAAATACTTAGGTATAAATCTAACAAGTTATATATAAAATATGAAGAAAACTATAAAACTCAGATGAAAGCTTCCAAAGAATAACTAAAAAATGGAGAAATTTTCCATATTCATAGATAGGAAAACTCAATATTGTCAAGATGTCAATAGTTTCTTGAACCATAATTTGATCTATAGTTTCGATGCAATCCCAGTCAAAATCACAGGATGTACTTTTGTGGATACAGACAAACTGATTCTAAAGTTTATACGGAGAGGCAAAAGACCAAGAATAACTAACTCTTTTAAAGGAGAAAAGTGAAGTTCGAAAATTGATATACCTGACTTCAAGACTTACTATAAAGCAACAGTAATCAAGACCGTGTGGTATTGGTAAAAGAACAGGGAATTGATCAATGGAACAAAATAGAAAACCCAGAAACAGGCTCACATAAATATATTCAACTGATCTTTTATAAACGAGCAAAAGCAAAGCAATGGAGCAAAGATGGTCTTTTCAACAAGTGCTGCTTTAACAGCTGGACATACACACACACACACACACACACACACAAAAGGAATTTAGACACAGATCTTATATTCCTGACAAAAATAAAGTTGCAATCAATCTGAACAATCTAACTTTTTATTTGAATATTTAGTCCATTTACATTCAATGTAATTATGTTACAGTTAGGTTTAGGCATAATATCTTGGTATTTGTTTTCTCTTTTCCCATCTAATTTTGTTTTTATTTCGATGTAGGAAGTCAGAAGAGACCTTTACTTCTTCATGTGTTATGTGATTTTTAAAAATATATATGTGTAAAGGAACAACAATAGAGACTGAAACAATATTTACCCCCCACCAAAAGGCATTATCCCTTTTACTGTTATGTCACCATTGTGGTGAGGTAAGTTAATCCAATATGTAGTTGAGTGAGATATGGGCTTCATTACCGCTTTAATTAGATTCACTTCACCACTAACTTCAAATATTTTGAGGGGCTGTATCAGCAATTTCTCTTTATCAGAGTTTGAGATTGAAGCACTGGCAAGACTTCAGATTGATATTTTCTTGACTTCAACATTCTTCTGTAACTTTCTGCATCCTAACCATAAGTGGAATTTCCCTTTTACTGTGGTTTCTAAATTACAATTCAGAGTTTAATAGTCACAATCTTTTCACATACTTATTGGTCAATCAGATTCCTATGTATCCTAACAATTGTTTATTCATACCTCTTGCCCATTTTTCAAATATTTTGTTTTGAATTTTATATTTTTATCAGCAATCTTAATTGTTGTTGTCATATGGTATTGAGTATCCAGCCCGTCATACTGCAAAAAACAGAAGCCACCGAGTTATTATTTTTGGAATCCATATGTGTATGCATCTCTGTATTACAGTTTATTCTTATCATAGGATCTTTTCCTAGCTGTTTTGCTTACCTTGAATGCTATTCCTTCTGATATTTCCATGAGTCATTTCTTGTATCTCAAATCTCAGCATATATACCCCCTCTCAGGGATAATTTCCTAGCCTCATAATGTAAAGAATCATTTCCCTTTCTTACTTTCATCGTAGTCATTTCCCTTTCTTACTTTCCTTACTATTTCTTTTTACTCTCCTTTTTCCTTTTAATTTAATGTGCCCAAAATTAATACGACCGTGCATGTTTTCATCACTAGCCTGTGAAAGGCCTAAACATTGTTTCTGACAGAACATTGTTTTGCTTTGTCATTGTTTGCCCTCTTTGTTCACCATCTCCAAATCCCCTTCTTTTTCCTAATAGATACTCATCCTCATTTATGTCACTTAGGTCCTTTTCATCTACCTTATGCTATTTATTTGCATATACTTATATTAATTAAAAAATGCAATACGTTATATGTTGACCTTTAATTTATATAAATGGTATTACAAAATAAACTTTATTGTCCTTCCTTTTTAAATTCATTGATGTGTTTTGATATTAACCCATATTGTTATATGCAAATCTAGTATGATTTCTGAATAATTCTCACCATACGCATATATGTTATCTATACACTGTCTGGCTAAGGGCAGCTATTCAGTCTCCCCTTTGCTAGCACTAACAATATTTCAATTAATAGTCAATTGTGCATGCTTCCTGTTTGTGTGTGTGTAGTATCATTCAGATCAACTTGTTTTGTATGCATAGCATTTATCAATATGTAACATTTTTCTTATGTTGATTGTTTGCATATTTTTTGCATGCTTGGCCTAGAATGTAAGGGCCATGAGAGTACAGACCTGATCTGTCTTATGCAGATACTGCTATATCGCTGTTATCCGGAAGAATACCTGGCATATAGTAGACATTCATTATCATTTGTTGAATGAATCAAAGTTTTAACAAAAATTTGAGTATGCAATTAAAATAGTCTAGAAATATAGACTGTTTTGTCTATATTTTGACTATTTATTGGAATACTGTTAGTTCTAGCAAAGGGATGGAGACTAAATAGGTGCCCTTAGTTAGGCAATGGATAAATAACACATAATTATATGCACATGATGAGAAGTATTTAGAAATCATACTAGATTGGAGTAATGAATGAAGTCAGGAGAAGAGAAACTTTTGCCATTTTTATGTATACTTCTATATTTGTGTTTCTTGCAAAGAACATGTTTACTTCTGCATTTTTTAAAAAACTGGTAAGTATAAAATGAAAGTCATGGGAGAGAATATCTCTTAATTATTTACACTATTGTTTATCCCATTGGTTATAAACAATGATACTGATGATACCTCTTACATTTTTAGAATACATTATATTTTATAAAGTGTTTTAGAGTCATTTCTGGTTTGATGTCTCCATTGACCCTTTGAGATAGGTAGAGAAGATATTTTATTACCATTTTACCCAAGAAAATACAAGGTTTGGAGAAGCTCTGAGGCCATACAGCTAAGTGTGGCAGTTTGGATACTCAAATCCACTGCCTCCCACCCATCACCAATAAACTCACTATGCTTCCCCCACTACTCATGGAAGAGCAAGAGGAAACTTCTGCAGCCATCATGCAATAATCATAACTGAAATTTGGGAGTATCCATAGTGAAAAAAAAAGTAATTGAATAAATCACTGAAATGTATTATCAAAATTTAGGTTAAATTTAGGGTAAAATATAATTTAACACTCTGGATTGTCCTTGAATCCACTGATATTTACAATTACAATCATCTTATATTATTAGATATTTTCTAACATCTAACTAACACTGGTGTTGGGATTATGGATAACCACACTTTTTAATCTTGGTGTTTTATCCTGATGTTTCCATCAGGATTTAATTGTATTGTATTTATAATACTGTTTCTTAGGGTCTTTCTGCCACTCAAGCATATAAACCCAATTGATTTGAATTTCTCATTTCCCATTCTTCAATCCAATCCCCAATCCCTATGAGTCAATTCCACAATCACAATCCACCACATGTTCCAGCTTCCTATGATTTCATAGGAGCTTATGTTTTTATAGCCTTCTGGGCACCTTTGTTTTTACCAACAATGATGCAGACATGAATAGAAATACCTTAAGGCTGCTGGTAGACAATTTTGTGATCATTACCATCATTCAGAACAACATTTCTGAAAATAACTATAGATTACAAATATCAGTTTCTGCCACAAAGAACAGAATTTTTGTAGCTGTGGTTAGAGAATTTTATTCCTAAGGATCTGTAAGTATACACGGAATTTCATTGCCAAAATAAACAATGTAACTTTGCAAGGTCTAACTGACACTGTATACCTTAGGAGCCATGAACTAGCAAAACAAAGCTTAAATTCAGTGCCTATTATCCTTTGTGATTTGATTATAGTATTCAATGTTGTGTTTTTAATATTCTTCTATGTTGACGATATTGCTTGTCATAGCAATGGCTGCTCCAGACAGCTTGCCACTGCCATCACCCAGGCCGATTCAGAGAGGCATGGCTAGGACTGCACACTCCACAGAGCGGCCAGGAGCTCTGTCCTCCTCGGTGCGGCTGCAGCCGCCCAAGTTGTGGCTGCAGATCCAAGCCTCCCTGTGCTCTTGGGGGTCTGGGGGCAGGCAGCAGCCCTGCCCTCCCAGGCACAGTTGCAGCCACTTAAACTAGGGTTGTAGACCTGCAGGAGCCCCACTGCCCCACTGCAGCTATAGCTGCCCAAACCTTGGCTACAGACCCAGGCATCCCTGCACTCTTGTGGCCCAGGAAGGCCCCCCCATGTCTTCATAGGCTCAGAAGTACCTGCTTCCACTGCCTGACTTCTCCCTCCTGTCTGCACCCTCTTCAAACTTGGAACAAAGTCTGGTGGAGCCCAATGGCCATGAACAGCAGCAGGAGGCAAATTCCTGGCTGGAAGGGGGTGGGTCCCTGGTGAGGCTCCACCTTCAGGTCAGGGAGGACCTGAAGGCTGGGGGCTGGCCTGACAGTCCCACACATGGGAGTGGAAGCTGGTACCTTTTCAAGGCTGCCCATGAACCAATCGGTGTGCACTACCTCCCCTCTGAGGCTCATAAAAGCCCCAGGCTCAGCCAGAGCTGAGCAGACCAGACCAGACAACCAGCTACAGAGAGGAGGTACCCTCTCTGCTGAGGGCTTCAAAGACCTGCAGTGACATTGAGATTACCAGAGTGGAGCAACCCACTCCAGGGCCTCCTATCTGCTATCAGCTGGGCAGAAGACAGGACAACCAGCTGCACAGAGGAGCTACCCCCCTTCAGGGCCTCCTCTCTGCCAAGAGCTGAACTGAGAGGAGCTACCTACTGTGGGTCTCCTCTGAGCTGTTCTAACACTTCATAAAGTTCTCTTCATCTTGTTCACCCTCTACTTTTCTGCATGCCTCATTCTTCCTGGATGCAGGACAAGAACTCAGGCAAAGATGCCACTGGCAACAGAAGTTTCTGGGCAGAAAATCAACACCCCAAAGATCCCACAACACTTATATTTTATTGTCATAAAATATTGCTTTTTAAGAATATACCAAATGTATTTATCCTTTCTACTCTTGATAGATGTCTAGTCTATTTGTGCTGCTATGCCAAAATGCCTGAGACAGGGTAATTCGTGAATGAACACAGAAATTTATTTCTTGCAGTTGTGAAGGCTAAGGTCTACAATAAAGCTGGTAGCATTTGGTGTCTGATGAGTCTTCTTGCTGCATCCTTACATGGCAGAAGAGTAAAAGAGAAGGAATTCAGTCATTCAACCTCTCCTATAAGGACCCTAATCTTATATATAAGGGCTACACCCTCCGGTTTAATAACTTCCTAAAGGCCCTACCTCTTAATAATATCACATTGGCAATTAAGTTTCAACATATGAATTTTGGGGGACATTCAAACAGTAGCAATTTTTTTTTTTCTTACAGAACAATACTGTTTTGAATATCCTTGTCTATGTAAATGGTGCATGTGTGCATGAGCTTTGTTTAAGGATATTTACCCACCAAAATTGCTAAGTTATAAATTAAACATAGTTTCATATTCATAGATAATGCCAACTATTTTCCAAAGTGATCATGACAATTTATACTCCATCTAGTAATGTATGAATGTTCCCATTTTTTCTGTATTCTTGCCAACATTTGATATTATCAGACTTTTACTTTTTACCCCATTCTGGTGGAAATATAATGGCTTATTATTTAGGTTTTAAGTTTTTTCCTTTATCAATTCAGGAAAATTCTTATCCATTTGTTTTCAAATATTACCTCTGTTCTATGCTCTCTTTTCCTTCTTAGCGTCCAAGTAGACAAATGTTAGACTTCTTACCAGTTCCTCAATGCCTCTTAATCTATCCTTCATACTTTTCATCTCTTTGCCTATTTGTGTTGTATTCTGGATAAATTTTTCAGATCGTTCGTTCAATTTACTAAATCTTTCTTCTATTAGATACATTTTAGGTTAAAAATGCCTTTTGAAATTTTTATTCCAATTATATATTTTATTTCTAATTTTTTTTTCTTCCTTGAAGTTGTTTGGTCATTTAGTGTCATTCCTTATTTCCTGCACACATTTTTAAACTTGGATTTTATTTCCTATAAGGAAACATATTTTATAATTATGTATTATATTTCACTGTCCTTCAAATTTCTGAGAGTCTGTTTCTATTGTTTATTGTTTCTGCTGGTTCTTCCTCATGGTGTCTTGTTTAGTTATTTTTTATTGTGGGCTGCTCACTTGCTTTAAAATTTATTATGAAAAATCATTGAGTTGGGGCATGATGATGGGTTCCTGCAGAGATTTCCATTTGCTTCTGCCAGGTGGTCTTTGGGACACCAACACTTTGCGATCAGTCTAAATTAAATTCTCAGCTTGAGGTTTGTAGACCACCCATGTGCTGTGTATTTAGGCTTCAAATGAATTTGAGAATTGGTTTGTGGTTAGAAGTTCTCAAAAATTTTGTTTTCCCTTCCATTCAGCACCTGTGTTGGAGAGAGCTGAGTTTCATTTAAGCCCAAGATTGGAGGAGGTAGTTTTCTGAGTTTACTTTTACATTGAACTATTTGGATCTCACCTTCATGGGAAGGGTGAGGATCTCTATTAGACTCCTCAACACGAGTGGGACTTTAACCTTGTCTCATCTTTTTTGAGCCATTCAAGCCCACAAAAAACAAAGTTCATGTTAATTTTGTTCAAAAAAACTTCTTCAAAGTAAAATCCAGCTGCAGTGTTCCACCTGCTTCTCAGTCCCTAGACCCAATTCCTTACTCTTAACTCATTGATCCTTCCAAAATAATTATGTTGCTATCTTAAGCAAGAAGTTTTGTTGTTTTCAGCATGAGGTACTAAGTTGTGTTGGTTTTCTTTTAAGTCCTTTTATTTTCCTGGTGGGCTTATTCCATACCATATCTAAAGAATTATATCATCTTACCTAATCTCACGTAACAACAGAGACAGAGATTGAAGTGCTGCAGCTGTAAGCGAAGAGATGCACAGATTGCAGGCACCCCACAAGAGGCTAGGGGAGGCAAGGAAGGATTCACTTCCACAGATTTCAGAGGGAACACAGCTCTGTTGATGCTTTGATTTCAGACTTCCACCATCCAGAACTGTGAAACAAATTTCTGTTGTTTTAAGCCACCTAGTTTGTAAAACTTTGTTACCAGAGCCCTAAGAGACTAATACAGTCTGTATTCAAAGTAATCCATTTGTAGCGATAGGATCATCAGGATAGAGGATCCCTTATGGGCACGAAGCTCTGTGCCCTGAGAAAGAGAAAAAAGAAGAAGAAAGGCTTTTCCCAGTGTTCTTCCTAGTACTGAATCTGTCAGACAGTTAAGAATGACCCGGGTGGTTGTGCTATGATTTATTCCTTGTAAACACCCACTGATGTTTCACAAACTGGCGTCTGAAATACTTTTTACGAGAGATTTAGTAAGTTTGTACATAGTTGTACAAAGTAACATTATCTTTTTGTCATATTTAAGGACAGCCACAGAGAATTTTGTTACAATTAGAAAGCAAGCTGACATCATATTTCTTTCCCGACATGAGTTGAAATAAAAATGAATGCTAGTCCTACTTTCCCAACTAGGAGCCAAAAACAGCAAGCCAGTGAACCCAGGAAGGCTGTCACAAGGAGAGCAGAGGATACTGTATGATTTCTGCATCCCAGATTTCATAAAATGTCCAGGAAAAAATGAACTTGAAGCTACTTATATGGTTAAGATATAGCATTGGCAGTATTTACCAGAGACATAAATTATATTAGGAGTTAACTAGGCACAGGTGGAGAAGGGTTTAGGGCAATAAGAACATTCCAGATGAGAGAAGAGCATGTGAAAGGCTCAGTGGAGGGGTAGAGTGCAGTGCCCTGGAGGAACTGAAGTAAGGCCAGGGTGTCTGGAGTGTAGAAAGCCAGAGGAATGTGGTGCAAGATGAGGCTACAAGAGGTAGGTAGCAGATGATTGCATGAAGCTTTGCAGATGTCATTAAGGGAAGACTTTAAAGTGTTTCAAATTCATGTACAGGAAAGTTGCATGTCAGAGGAAACCTCGGAGAGAGATATAAGTCTGAGACCAATCTGAGTATTAGTAGACACTGAAATCAAGGTCTCACCTACACAAAGTGTACAGACTGAGAAGACAAGAGGGTTTGAGCCCATGCTTGCTAACCTTCGATTATCTTTTATTTCAATGGGAAACTGAGGCTCAGAGACTTTCAGTAACTTGATCAACTCTATTATCACACCTCTTATCACATCCTCCTGGGGTCTCCTCTGTGAAAGGAAGGCTCGTTTTAAAAATGCTTCTGCTATGTTGACTTTAGGCCCTAAAGTTTTCCACAGGAGAAAATTTTGACTGTTTTAATAAGCAGTTTCTTCCAGTTCAAATAAAATGTTATAAAATCTCAGTAAAGGCTCTTCCTCAAAAAGAAATAAAGAAATCATGACAATATGGGTATGTATATTCCTAAGAAATTGAGTAGCCTCTTCTGTTGCTGATCTTGAATAATTAAGGTTAAGTATTGAAAGAGCTGGAGAAAGCAGCTTGAGCCAGATTATTACAGGAGTAGGTGGCCCACACACTTAAGAACTGCACTCAATACATACTCAAGACAAGGGTTTATCAACTAAGGAATTGCCCTTTCAACACCTGAAAGCACTTTGTATCAGAAAATTGTGGATTGTATCTTGAGTGAAAAGTCAGGATAATTAAATATTGATTGAAACACGTCAGAAGTTAAGACATCCCAGTTCACTTTCTATTTTGCATGAGCTTGCTTCACAGCAAACTTTATGAATTTAGGCATAATCATTATGATCAATATTGTATTTTTTATGACAACTTCACATTACATAAGTCTTATGCTGTGTCTCATCTCTTAAAGCTCTTCATACCTGGAAGTCACTTTATTTTTACAGTTTTTGCTAGATACTGCCATTCTTTGGGAAGCATTTGTTTATCCAGTCTTCCGGAAAAACATCTGTATACACCATACTGTATTCCAGCCCCCATAGCTTCATTTCTGCTTTACTACATGGCAAAATGAGTCGACTGCAACCTCTGCTATAATATCAATTTCCCTGCTCATTCCTCATCATGCTTCACTCAGACTTTCGCTGTCGTTGTTCTATTTAAATGGCATTTTTTAAAAGAACACCAGTGACCCAATGACCTCTTTGTTGCTAAAGCCAGGAGTCACTTCTCAGTGCTCATCTCATTTGACCTATGAGTGGCATTTGCCACAGAAAATGGATATCACACACTCACGTGTTTCCTTCTCCTTTTGTCACTGATCTTTTCCCTACCATTTCTTTCTCATTGATCTGAACTCTAAAAAGTTTAAATGCCTTAGTCTTTGTCCTTGGACTTTTTTTCTCCTTATCTTCTACTCACTCTCCTGGTGATCTATTTAGTCTCATGGCTTTAAATTCCACCTAAGTGAACAATTCTCAAAAGTATATTCCCAGACCAGAAGTTGCTCCAGAATTTTTGAATCATATAACCAACCACCTAACTGACATAAAGTGATGAGGGTATTTTAAAAGTGAAACAGAGGGTTAAAAAATAAAGGGGAAGATACTGCTCAGAAAGAGGAAATAAATGTCAAAGTGATAGAAAGTATGAGAAAAGGAATAAAAATTTTAGAATCTATTCTGGAAATTCCATAGCTTACTATTAGAAATTTTAGAAAGGGAGACTAAAGGAAAGGTAATAACAAAAAAGGAATGAATAGAAACATAAATTTTCCATAATAAAACACCTTAGATCACTGTATAAAAAGGCCCACTGAATGCATAGCAGAATAATTTTTTAAATCTATACTCATGCAAATCATTCTGAAATATCAAATATCTGGAGATGAAGAGGAGATGCTAAGTTCCCAGACAGAAAAACAAGGTAATATATAAAAGAGTAGTCATTAAAATGGCATATGGAATTGGACTTTTCAAAACAGCAACACTGTAAGCTAGAAAATAATTCATTCAGCAATGATTTATTGAGTGCCTGTTCTGAACCAGGTACTATTTAAGGTGCTGACAAGAAAGATGCCTTTGAAATTATGAGAGAAAATTATTTCTAACCTAAACAGAGATAGGAAGACTAAAGTATATAAAAAATAACTGTACCTCATATGAACTCTTGCTGAGCTACTGGAGCATGTGGACTGCTAAAATAAAGTTTGTAAACCAAGAAAGAAGATTCAGGCTTCAGGGGATATGGATTAAGGAACAGACTTCCATGGTGATTGGAAGGGATGTACCAGGACAAGAATGGTTGGGTTCCAGGAGAGATGTCATGGTGGTGGCGGGGAATGAAACTCACTGATAACCTACTGCATTTAACCATTTTGAGAAAAGTTTCAGAATCCTATTAACTCGAAAAATTCAAATTAAAAGTGTTGGAAGTAGCGGCCTGAGAAGTGAGACCTGAGGTGGGGTACTTTTATTGTTATAAGTTGTATATTAATATTTAACTGTTTCAAATGTGGTCATTTATTACTCAATAAAATAGTTAAGTACATGTCTTTGAAAGAACTGAATTAGAATAAAAATACGTCAGTGAAGGCAAAAACAAGATGGTATTTCTCCTTTTATTTTCTTAAAGCTAACTTAATTCCAACAAGATTACCATGATCCCCTTTAAGGTAGTTTGAATAGATGAACATCAGTTTCTATACACAGTTAGGAAAGCAGATTCTGTAAGGTAAGGACTGAAACAAAGTTTATTGCCTCCATAAACAATTGCATCAGGCTATGTAGCCTATATTTTCTTAAGAATGAAGATAACATATTCTTTATCAAAGCAAGCCAAAACAGACTATAAATTACATACGTTTCTTGGTTCACAGAGAACTACAATTCATCTGGAACCAAGCAGGAATGGAGCTCTATAAAGACTCACTAAGTCAATGTAAATTATAGACAGAGGAATTTTTCCACCGTGGTGCAGCCTTCATTCTGGTCAGTTCCTTTCCTAGATTTTGAAATGCAAGGCATCCAACTGACTACCATTTACGCAAAACACTTTTATATTTATTACTCAATAAATAAAAGTCCATGGAAACAATTAGAACCATGGTGAAAACAGGCAAATTGTTCAATTTAGTTAGAATGGCATTGTTGGAGTACAAATTTCCCAGGTACATGTAGTGAGAGTCCAATGTCTGTAGCATCGACATGTTGATAAGAACATAAAACATTGATATTCAGAATATGAATAATCTTTTCACCCAAAGAAACCTGAATTCAAAGATGGTTAATCACGGAAGTGAAAATATCTTCGGTGGTCTAACTCTAGATATTTGTTCTTAGTGTATTTGGTCAAAGCACAAAACCACCAAAGAGTCTGGCATGATGTATGGTCTCTTCCTAGAAGATGCTTGGGGTTAAACAGGTTGTTGTTAGTCAGACATGGGTGGAGTAATTGTGGCAAGAAGCTTGTGGAGAGGTTTATCAGGGGTCAGGTCATAACCAGCCCTTTCTCCCACAGGAAGGATCATTAATGGGGTCCAGCTTCCTTCAAAAAGCCCTACTTTTTCCTGGTCTCTCCTACTAAGTAAACTAAGATTTCTGGACATTATCTTACAAACCACATTAAGAAGATTCTGAAACACGGAGAGAGGAAGGCAGGCCAGGACGCAAAGAATGACACAGTAGCCTCATATATCCAAAACTAGGAGCTGAAGAAGATGTTAACCTGGAAACACCAATGAGTGCAGACAATAAAAAGCCCCAAGGAAAGCTTGCCTCTCTATCCAAAGGGCCAGGAAATAGGTAGCCTAGCAAGATGGACAAAAATCCACAAGAAATAAAACAAAAAATAAAGCCATAATCTCATTCCTACCAACATCAAGAAAGGCTGCTTAGAAAGTTTAGACTTCCACTCTCCTGAAGCTATAACAAGGTGTCCCATCCCCATTTTCCCCTCCCCTTTCTATTCAGAGAAGGCTGAATGGAAAGTTGGAATTTTCATCACCACCACGCTGCACCCCAACCCTGTGGTGTCAGTGGCAGCTAAGTGACTAGTAGGAATGACCCCTAAGGGTACCCTTTCTCCTCCCAGCTTAGGAGGTATTGGTGGATGCCTACGGGGAGTTGCAACTCCCATGTCTGCATAGTGGAAATGAGGAATTCCCCCACCTTAGGTGTTAACTGAGACCAATAGGAACCTGGACTTCTACTCCCATCTGGCAGTGATGACGCGGGATATCCCATTTCACATTCCCTGCTGGAGCCATGTCATAAACACCCAGCTAAATCAGAAGGTTTAAATAGGGGCCATGTCAGAAATAGCCAGCTAAACCAGGAGGTTTAAATAAGATCCAGAGTTTCACAGCATCATACCCAAAATATCCAGGTTTCTTTTTTTTTTTTTTTTTTTTCCTGAGATGGGGTCTCGCTCTGTCCCCCAGGCTGGAGTGCAGTGGCATGATCTCGGCTCACTGGTTCAAGCAATTCTCTTCCCTCAGCCTCCTGAGTATCTAAGATTACAGGTGTGTGCTACCACACCCAGCTAATTTTTGTATTTTCAGTGGAGATGGGGTTTCACATGTTGGCCAGGCTGGTGTAGAACTCCTGATCTCATGATCAGCCCGCCTCGGCCTCCCAAAGTGCTGGGATTACAGGCGTGAGCCATGGTGCCTGGCCTCCAGATTTGTTTTTTTTTAAGATGGAGTCTCACTCTGTCACCCAGGTGTGAGTGCAGTGGTGCCATCTTGGCTCACTGCAACCTCTGCCTCCTGGGTTCAAGTGATTCTCAAATCTTAACCTCCCAAGTAGCTGGGACTACAGGCATGTGCCACCACACCCGGCTAATTTTTTTTGTATTTTTAGTAGACACGGGGTTTCACCATGTTGACCAGGCTGGTCTCGAACTCCTGACCTCACGTGATCCACCCACCTTGGCCTCCCAGAGTGCTGGGATTATAGGTATGAGCCACCATACTCATCCAGCTTTCAATAAAAAAATCATTCATCATACAAAGAACCAGAGAGATACCAAACTGAATAAACAATCAACAGAAGTGTGTGCACTAAACAACAGAACTGCAAGTTATACAAAACAAAATATGATAGAACTGAAAGGAGACATAAATAAATCCACAATTAGAATTGGAGAGTTTAACACTATTCTGTCAACAGATAGAATAACTAGACAGAAAATTGGCAAGAATATATAAGAACTCAATTAATACCAATATATAAGAACTCAATTGATACCATCCAACAGGATCTAATCAACACTTAGAGACCACTCCACTCAATAGCTGAATGCTCATTCCTTTCAAGAGCCCACAGTACATATACCAAGAAAACTATATCCTCGGCCACAAAACAAACCTCAGTACATTTAAAAGCATTGAAATCATACATATATTCTTCAACCACAATAGAATCAAATGAGAAATGACTTAACAAAAAGATAACAGGAAGATCTCCAAACACTTGGAAACTAAACAAGACACTTCTAAATAATCTATGAGTGAAAGAGGGAATATCAAAAGAAACTTGAAATATAGATTGAATTGAATGGAAATGAAAATACAATATATCAAAAATTGTGAGACACAGCAAAAGCAGTGCTGAATGGAAATTTATAGCACTAATTGCATACATTTGAAAACAGAAAAAAACTCAAATAAACAATAATGACATGATTAATTATATAGAAAGTCTCAAGATATCTCCCAACCACAGGTGTTAATCTAACACAACATGTACAGTACTGGTATGATGAAAACACAAAATGTTCATGAATCAAAGAACGTCTACATAAATGGAAAAACATGCTGTGTTCATGGACTGGAAGTTGAACATATTAAAGATGTCAATTCTTACTAAATTAATATGCAGCTTTAATTCATTTCCTATCCAAATCCCAACAAGAATTTTGTACACACAGTTGTCTCTTGAACAGAAGTTTGAACTAGACAGATCCACTTTATATACAGATTCTCTTCCACTTCTGCTACCCTAACACAGCAAAACTAACTCCTCCTCTTCCTTTTTCTCCTCCTCAGTCAACTCAACATGAAGAGGATGAGGATGAAGACCTCAATGATGTTCCACCTCCACTTAATGAATAGAAATATACTTTCTTTTCATTATGATTTTTGTAATAACATTTTATTTTCTCTAGCTAATTTTATTGTAAGAATACAGTATAGGCTGGGCGTGGTGGCTCACACCTGTAATCCCAGCACTTTGTGAGGCTAAGATGGGTGGATCACATGAGGTCAGGAGTTCAAGACCAGCCTGGCCAACGTGGTGAAGCCATCTCTGCAAAAATTACAAAATTAGCCAGGCACAGTGTGGGCACCTGTAATCCTAGCTACTTAGAAGGCTGAGGCAGGAGATTCACTTGAACCCGGAGGTGGAGTTTCCAGTGAGCCAAGATCATGCCATTGCTCTCCAGCCTGGGTGACAAAGTGAGATTCTGTCTCAGAAAAAAAAATACAGCATATAATTCATATAACATACAAAATACATTGTAATAGACTGTTTATGTTATCAGTAAGGCTTCTGGTCAACAGTAGGCTACTCAGTGGTTAAGTTTTGGGGGAGTCACGAATTTTCGACTGCATGAGGGCTTGGTGCCCCAACCTCCACATTGTTCAGGGTACAACTGTATAGATAAGTTTATTTTAAAATTTATATAGAAAGGCAAAAGAACTGGAAGAGTTAGTTATGAAATAAAAAGAATAGTCATAGAAATCAATCTACCTGACCTCAAGGCTCATTAAGTAACTATAGTAATTAAGACTGGTAGTGGGCAGAGGAATAAATGTAAAATCAATGGAATGGAATAGAGAACCTAGAAATAGATCCACACAAACATGCCCAACTGATTTTTGGCAATGATGCAAAATTCAGTTCCATGAAGGAAAGACATCTTTTTCAACAAATGAAGCTGGAGAAAATGGGCATCCATGGCAGGAAAACACACACACACACACACACACACACACACAACATTGACCTAAGTCATATGACTTATACAAAAATTAACTAACACTGGATCATACACTTGGATTGAAATGTAATGTAAAACTATTAAGCCTTTAGGGAAAAACAAAGGAAGACATACTACATAACATACAATGCTCCTCTGCAATAAAAAGGAACAAATTATTAGTATACGCAATAACCTGGATGAATATCAGAATTATGTAAAGTGAAAAAGCCATTTCCAAAAGGTCACACATACTGCATGGTTTCACTTATATAACATCCTTAAAATTAAAAAAATTACAGTAAATAAAGAAGAAATTCGTGATTTTAAGGGATTAAGGAGAGCTGGATGCTCTCCAGGGAGTGTTACTGTAAAAAGGCAAAATGAGGGATCCTTGTGGCAATAGAGATGTTCTGTGTCTTGATTATATCGATATCAATATTCTGGTTGCAATATTATACTGTAGTTTTACAAGATGTTAATATTGGTGGAAACTAAGTTATGGTAACATGGGATCTGATATGGTTTTGCTGGGTCCCCACCCAAATCTGATCTTGAATTGTAACTCCCATAAATCCTCACATGTCATGAGAGGGACCTGGTGGGAGGTAATTGAATCATGGGGACAAGTTTTTCCTGTGCAGTTCTCATGATAGTGAATAAATCTCATGAGCTCTGGTGGTTTTATAAAGGGCAGTTCCCTTGCACATGTTCTCTTGACTGCTGCTATGTAAGACATGCCTTTACTCCTCCTTCACCTTCTGAGGCCTTCCCAGTCATGTGGAACTATAAGTCCATTAAACCTCTTTTTCTTTATAAATTACCCAGTATCGGGTGTGTCTTTATTAGCAGCATGAGAACAGACTAACACAGGATCCCTCTGTATTATTTCTTATAACTGCATGTGAATCTATAATTATCTCAAAGTTTTAAATGTAAAAAAAGAAAACTAAAAATGAACTTCCTTCCCACATACCCAAGTGAAGAATCTGACAATTTGACAAACCAAAATAATATTTGTAAGTAACAGTGTACTCAGTTTTCCCCCTTTCTTTGTTCCCCCTACCTCCCACATTGCCTCATTTTTTAAGAATCATTTTTTAGGTAATGTTCAGTATATATGTTCAATGATGTATGCATTAAACAGTTTCTCTTAAATCATCTTTCTCTCCAGCTATTTCTGCCACACCACCCCAGACACTGTTCATTTCATCAGGTTATAATTTATTAGTACTTCCTTCACCTCCCACCATACATGACAACCTTCAAACCAACTTTTCCACCCTCTTAGTTTGATTTTTATTTTCTAATCACAGGGTTGGTTATCTACCACTTCTAGTGACTGAAGTATCATTCTCATACTCCAAATCTTCATGCTCCTTTCTTAGATTTCTTAGATTTTTCTATTCATTTGGAACATTTGTTTTCTTTCTCTCTTTCTTTTCTTTTCTTTTCTTTTCTTTTCTTTTCTTTTCTTTTCTTTATAGAGTCTCACTCTATTGCCCAGGCTAGAGTGAAGTGGTGCAATCTCGGCTCATTGCAACCTCTGCCTCCCAGGTTCACATGATTCTCCTGCCTCAGCCTCCCAAGTAGCTGGGATTACAGGTGCCCACCACCACACCCAGCTAATTTCATATTTTTAGCAGAGATGGAGTTTCACCATGTTGGCCAGGTTGGTCTTGAACTCCTGGCCTCAGGTGATATACCCACCTCAGCCTCCCAAAATGTTGGGACTACAGGCGTGAGCCACCGTGCCCAGCTGGAACAATTTTTAATTACACAAGTAATACACAGATAACACCTGTTCATGACTCATAGAATATAGAAGTACTCAGAGAAAATTGTAACATTGACACCTAGGGTAATTTTTTTTTCAGAATTTTTTTATTATTTTATGCATTTTTTCATATAAACTTAAAAATGAGCTTGTCATTGTACATGAAAAATACTGCTAAAATTTTGACTGAATTACATTGAATTTGGTGATTGTTTTCTCAAGAATTAACACCTTCATGATTTGAATCTTCTATAGATCATGATATGCTAATCTTTTTTTAGCTATTTACAGTCTAATATAATCAGACTAACACTGATTTTCATGTGTTAGTCTTCTATTCAGTTACCCTTTTGAATTGTCTTATTAGTTCTAGTAGTTTTTTCTTTATTTTTCTTGCATTTTCTCAGTATTAAACTATATTGCTTGCAAATGATATCATTTTTTTCTCCCAGATATATGTGTGTATATCTGTATGTGTATATGTGTGTGTGCACATATATACGTGTGTGTATATGTGTGTGTGTGTGTGTGTGTGATGGTTAGTACTGTCAACTTGATTGGATGCAAAGTATTGATCCTGGGTGTGTCTGTGAGGGTGTTGCCAAAAGAGATTAACATTTGATTCAGTGGGCTCAGGAAGGCAGATCCACCCTTAATCTGGTGGACACAATCTAATCAGTTGCCAGCAAATATAAAGCAGGCAGAAAAATGTGAAAAACAGCGATGGGCCTAGCCTCCCAGTCTACATCTTTCTCCCATGCTGGATGCTTCCTGCCCTCAAACATCAGACTCCAAGTTCTTCAGTTTTGGGACTTAGACTGGCTCTCCTTGCTCCTCAGCTTGCAGACAGCCCATTGTGGGACCTTGTGATAGTGTAAGTTAATACACACACATATATATTTATATAGTTCTGTCCCTCTAAGAGAACCCTGACTAATACAGTGTATTTATTTATATATAAAATATCCACATTTCTGACATACACACACTATTGTATGGTATGTAACCTGTATTTTTCTTAACTCACTGCATCACTGAGGTCTTTCAATAGCATATTAGATGTGATACTGACAGTGGGCATTCTTATTTTTTCCAGAGTTTTATTTCATTGGACTTTATAGAAAAACAGATTGGGTTTTTATTCACTATTTTTCAAATATTTTCTATTGGATTAATTTCTTTCACTATTTTTCAAATATCAATTGGATTAATTTCCACATTAATTCTATTATTTTATTCCTTTTATTTTTATTTAATTTTTTATTCATTTTTCACCTTTTTACATTTATACTTAGGTCATTCACTTTATCATATTTATACACATATAAAGATCTATGTATTACTTAGACATCTTAAGAACTGCATGTTAAAACATGTTAATTAATACTTGGGTTATATTCTATTCTGAATCATCTTGGGCACAGGGATGGCACTGTCACTTGGGCTAGCCTGGGTCCTCTCCCCACCCTTTGTTTGGATAGGAGGAGTTCATGGAATACATGCTAATGTGAGACTCCGCCATCCTGGTTTAACATCTGCCAACAGAAAGACCTGTTTTAGTTGTCCTATATGCTCTCACTGCTTTGATTTTAGACAGGCCAGTGTAGACTAAAGATTGTCTCTTTCTCACAGAGCCACGAGCCCTAAGAGTTGTTGTTCCCAATTATTAAAGTCAGCATGACAAAGGTATGAAGTCAGGAACTAGAGAGGGAGATAGAGTAAGGAAGATTTGGAAAAGAAGGACAACAATGCTCCAATTTTCTCCCGGACCCTTCCTGCTTGGCATCCCTTGCTTGTTTAATGGGGTTATGAATTACATCTAGTTTTCAAGATAAGAGAAGATAAGCCTGGATAAACTCTGTGATGCAGGGAACCAAAGAAATACCCATTACTTTTCATTTTCATCACAAATCTAAGTTGTGATGAGCTTCACAGAACCTGAGAGTTCCCATAGAGTAAATGAACAGGACTCAGGTGAAGAATCATTGTCCTTGGCTGAGAAAAAAACAAAACAAAATAAACTTCCTATTTCCATTTAGGTACAGTTGTCTTACACCCAAACTGGCACTTTTCCAGGTGTAGCCGCTGACCTTTGTGATAGCTTAAAGGT
The DNA here is from genome assembly GCF_047675955.1 of Chlorocebus sabaeus. Classification (NCBI taxonomy): domain Eukaryota; kingdom Metazoa; phylum Chordata; class Mammalia; order Primates; family Cercopithecidae; genus Chlorocebus; species Chlorocebus sabaeus. The sequence continues at coordinate 53,222,371 of NC_132926.1, forward strand.
CAGGAAATTCTTTAGGGATCCTCAAAAAAGACAGAATTATTTTTCATTGAAAAACACATACCAAATCAAAACAGAAGACCATAGATGAAGATCAACATGGTGTCAAGCCAGATTTCTATCAACTCCTTATTTAGAAAAAATGTAAGCCTAGGAATATTTTGTTATTGAAATAGAGCCATCCCCTTAACAGTGAAGAAACATTGAAAAAATTGGCCCCTGCTATCAAGCATGGAATTCCGGTTGTAGGTCTGCTCTGATGTCATCATTTTAGAGGCTGAGTAAAAGGAATCATAAGGATATATCTCTCAACCTATCATGAGACATGATTAGGAGGTTTAGGGTAAGATTCTGGAACCTCTTGGGTAATTATTGATGTTGAATTTCCCATTGACAATAAACAGATATGCAGTGTTTCCCGCTTGTCTCTATTCACCATTATCTTCAGCTGGGTTTTACTAATGATCTATCAAAATGGGGATTATCTAGATCAATTTCAGGTGAAAGTAGTGGATTTTATAAATAAGTCTTTCAAAACCTTAAACAATAGCATCTAAATGTGTGGGAAAGAAAAAAAAAAATCACAAGAATTCTAGAATCCTACATGACTCTACTAGACTCCTAAATTCTATCACAAGGTGTCCTATGTACTTAAAAGTGAATCCTGAATGTGAACTGCCATAGTCCCTGTTGCACCTAAAAGACTTTGGGCAGCCTCATCCCAAGTCTGTGGATAAGATAGGTGGGGAAATTTGAAAGCTGAAAGACTAGAGCAGGAAGTAGCTAGTACATGTGCCCAAGGGAAGTTTTCTCCCCAATGTCTATCTGAGGAACTGAGCTGGACAAGAGACCTCTCCATGGCAGTAATGATTAAAGACAATGAACTAAAAGTGGATCAGAACAAGATTTTTTTTTTCCCCACCTGTACCTGACAACTGTTAAATGACCTCAAAAGCCCAAAAAGGAGACTTGAGTAAAGCAGCTTCCACCATGAAACTTTTCTTCTGACACCCAGGCCCGTGAGTCCCCAGCATTCTCCCCCTTATGGCATTGTAACTTCAGGACACACAGCAGAGTTTACAAATACCTTTCCTTGTCCCTGTGTCTGTTTGTAAGCAAAAATATAATGATGAACAGAGGGATACACGGACTGTTTCTCAGCATAACTTAACCATAAAATAATGAGACTTTCTCCTAATTGCATTATGAGTGAGTCTTCTCTGCCCACTGACTTACATACAATTAAGCTTCTTGCTGTGAAATGCCAATAAATATGCAATTCATGAATAGTGTAGCTAAAAAGTCTGGTGAGAGCCATGACTTCTTACTGGCGAAGGCCAGGAAACTGCAAAGACAATAAACTTTGGCGTCTGCTCCAGGCTAACTGGCTGTGGCCAAGGCTCAGTGTTCACATGTCACTTGGGTCTCTGCCAGGCTATTAGTCATTACACATTCTGCCCCAATGGTGCATTAGAAATGGTGTGGACTCTGAATATGCTTAGAGGGAAGAAAAAAGAAACACTAGTTTATGTTCGGTTAGGTTAACATTTTTGGCTTTTTCCCTTCCTAGGAAAGTTATACTTAACATAAAAATTGAAATCTTTCTTAGCCAGTCTTTGAAGTATTTTTTCCTGTAAAAGTACACAATGGTTGTTAACTGCTCTAGAAAAAAGATTTAAGTTAAAGAAAACAGGAAAGTTAGCACAATGAAAATGGTAGATGTCATTAACAGAAAAATTTTCACCCCCTCAACCAACCAACTTACCTATTTGTTTTTCGTATCCATCTCTGTACCTTCAAGAGTTTTTCCTATTAGCGCCGCTAAATTACAACCATAATGTGCCTCTCTGGGTACTATCTGCTGTGTCGTTGGCCAAAGAATCTTGGGATTGCATTTTTAAGGACAATATCTTTCTCTAAGTAGTAAACCACAGAGATTAATAGCATCTCAACCCCAGACACAATAATAAAAAACAGCTGACCATTTCTTTAAAGCACGCCATTGGGTTTGATCTCCAAACAACAGCTTCACTTGCCTAACAATCAGGGCAGTTAAGTTTAGATATCTACAATGCTCAAAGCGTTAAACCGAGTGTATAAATCAACCATATTTACACCTATCATTACAATCACTGCTTAATTAATAAGTAGAATCATCATGCAAATATAAATTTGCAAACAAAATTTGATTTGATTTTTGTTACACGTGGTCAACAGAAACTTGTCAACTACCAGTGACAGACACACATTTTGAACTATGTTTTCACAGAAATAGGACATTATTTTTTCCTAAAGTGACTAAAAATTTAGTATACTAACTTCAAGCACAGCAGATCCAAGGACTAAAATAATGTCTCAACCCAGTTTCTGTTTACAGATTATTTCTTCTGACAGAAAGAGAGCTTTTTATTAATTGAAAAGACAACATACATTTCCTGCTTATGTCTTTTGTGATTCTTATAATTTTCAATGCCACAGAAAAAGAGGCACCTGTGGGTCCCCAGCATCCATGTAACAAATTTTGGGGAGGATTCTTAATGTCTGCCTTCAGCCATATTCTCTTCTGAAAAGTGAATCAGCTTGGGCATAGGGATGGCACTGTCACTCGGTCTAGCCTGGGTGCTGTGCCCACCCTTTATGTGGATGGGAGGAGTTTACAGAATACATGTTAATGTGACTCCATCATCCTGGTTTAATATCTGCCAACAGAAAGACCTATTTCAGTAGTGCTATATGCTCTCACTGCTTTGATTTTAGATAGGCCAGTTTAGACTAAAGATTGTCTCTTTCTTACAGAACCAACAAGGCCTGTCTAAAAGTTATTGGTCTCAATAATTAAAGTTAGTGTGACAAAGGTATGGAGTCAGGAACTAGAGAGGGAGATGGATTCAGGGAGATTTGGAAAAGAAGGACAACCCCTATCCCATCTTCTCCCAAACTCTTCCTGCTTGGCATCTTTTGCTTGTCAATGACAATAATGATTCCCACCTTAGGAAGCTCTTAACTAGCTTACAGACTGGGACAAGGAGTAGATAAGTAGGGAGGAGAGTATAATAAGCAGCTCTGCTGTGTCTACATGGTGTTAGGGTAAGGGAGAGGAATGTTGGACATGCCAAACAAGGCACATTGTTAATAAAAATCAAATTGATCACCAAACAATGGCAAGTACGATACGCCTTTTACCTACACCTCAATGTGATCTTTTCCTAAGTATTAATTTAGCTCAGCCTAGAAACTAAAGCACTTAGTTTGATTATATATTATCTACCTTTCATGTGAAGTGATATATGAGGACCTCAAAATCTGATTAAAGACATTGTCGAGATGCTCACTTTATTCTTCATATCATTTTATATAATGAATGTTAGTATCACTAAGTGACCTCAAAACAGATATAATAAATAAAGAGAAAATAGCCATCTAATTGTATGTTATACATTTTATGGACAAATAGCCTCAAGGAGAGAGTCTAAACTTATATATAAATGATAAAATGCTCACTGATTGTTTTCATAATTTTACAGTTGAAACCAGATTGTTTATATATCTCTATATTAAAATTAGTAAGAATTAACCTGTATGGAAGTTTAAAAAAATCCACCAACAATCTAATAACATCAGAACCTAAATCAAATACTTTCACAATATGAAGCAGATGTTTCATCCATGAAGCCATTCCATATGGGGTTTTAAATGTTATTTGAGCCACCAGAATCTCCCTAAGTTTTTCAACTGAAAGCAACTTAAATATTGAGAACTGATATTTTAAAACGCAATATGTAGTAAAGTTGAAATAAATGCATAGGGCCAATTTTTAAATAATTCTGCAAATTTTATGCTCTCTCATCGGAAAAAAGATTCATTTTCAATTTTCTATAAATAAACATGTACTCTTTTTCTTCTCTTTTATTGAAGGAACATTATGATTTTCAGGTGATAAACTGAAAAATAAGAAGAAAAAGAAAAAGTCTTAATTTAGTGTTCTCAAAAAATAACACCAATTTTCATGGAATTTAACCTTATATAAACTGCCCCCTCACTTAATACCACTATCCCCATTCAGCTCAGTTGTGTGCATCACATTATCCAATAAAAATCCCTGAGTTTCAATAAAACAAATAACTATATGAATTATTTCATGCACCAACAAAAACCCAAGTAAATATATTTTTGCACTTCTATTTCCTGACTTCAGAAATTCATCTAGTCATATTCTTATTTTTCCATACCAACGTTATTTGTTTTCAGCATCGTCTGTAAAGTCTAAGCATTTGTTTTAGAGACGCTCAAGTTTGGGTAAGAAGTTTGGGTAAGTCTGGTTAAGAAGAGTAATAAGTAAACAAACAGTGTATACATAGGAATTATACATAGTCAACTTCATCTTCATTACGTAAGTGGATGTTAAGCTACCAGCATATCTTAAGCTACCGATACTGATGTTTATGGTAGCAATTAGAAAACATGATGGAAAATATGCCCCAGCATAAGCGAGAGAATGAAAAAAAGTAGTAAAAGGAGAGAATTAATGTGGTTTTAATGGCAGTTATATACAAGGAACTACAGAAGCAAGTTTTTATAGTGAAAAGAAATATACCAAATAAATATTCTTTTTTCAGTCTTCATAGAATCTTTATCAATTTCTACCATTTATTTTAGGTCAGGCTTAATTTATTTCAAATCCTGAATTTATGAGATAGAACCAATTTACTGAGTTATATTTATAGCCTGAACTTATAGTCCATCTTTTCATTCTCATTTTGTATGTCTATGATTTGGAGAATTTATACTTGGAAACAAGGAACCGAATTCTCTGTTTCCTAGGATGTAAAATTAATTTTCAAACACATATGTAAATGGTTCGACTCAAAAACAGAACAAAGCCATACAGCTAATCAATAAGATTCTAAATATTATAAATTCAGGTACCCCAAAGTGTCTTAAATGCTTTCAGTTGTATTTACTGCTACATAAATAAGAATAAGAGTAAATGTACAGTTTAATGATTACACATACAGGTTATGACATACAGAAGGCCATAATTTCCTAATAAGCCCTAATGGGGCTCTCCATTTTTTTAAAGAAAATATTTCATATTGTATTTTGGGGAAGGGAAACCCAATGAATTAAAATCAGCTCTCAGAGATCTCTTGCTAACTCTGAACCATTTGTTGCTCCTGCCCTCTGTTAGCCTCTAGAAGAGCTTTAGCGGCTCCAAGGGAAGTTTATTCAACTGCTTCTCATCACATCCACCCACACAGATTTACATGCAAAGAGCTCAGGATGTTCAAAAATGTGGACATTGAAAACAGAAAGAAAGAGGGGGAAGAAAGAGTGAGAAAAACATTTTTGAAATGTGTCCCTTCCAGCCCATTTGTAATAACGGCAGCCCTGTAACCAGGTCGTTTTATTGAAATCATTAGCTGTTACGAAGAAGTTTTGTCGTCATCATCGGAATATGCTGAGCTCACCAGGACACCTTATGCTTTTCAAAGCAAAGAAAGAGGCAGGAAATAACTGCTATTCCTTCCCAACCCCCCCCCCCCCCCCCCCCCCCCCCCGCGAAATGCGATGATAAATTAAGGTGACTGTAGGAACAAAAGGAGTCTCCAGTGAGGCCAGTCTCTTAGAACTCTTTGTAGTGGTACTTCTTTGTTGCTGTTGCCCACCTTGCAGGGATTGTAGGCACCATTTGTTTGCATCTCCATTTATATCTGAGCCTAATCTTAAATCTACTACTCTCCTATTTCAGCATTTTGGCGTGATGGGTCAGGGTTGGCCTTGGTCTACTTGTTCACTCATTCCTGGGAGGAGACAAAAAAACTTAAAGCATATAAAATTTAACAGAAAATACATGAAATTAGAAGATGCTGGATCAGAATCTTCTATCTTTGTGGTGCTTGTCTTGCCTATAGATTTCTTTTGAGAGGGACTGCCACGTCCACTGTCCCTGCCAAAGGAAGCATATCATAAAAATCTCTTAGACAAAAGTGGTTGTGTTCTAATTATGTTTGTAGACCCTTTGTTAAGAGGCACTGGGCTAGTGAGAGTTTATAATGGAGCAGTAATCTATCTAAAGGCAGACAAGCAGATTGTGAGGCAGCCTAGCATTAGAGTGTCACTCAACAGCTACCACAGTGAATCTCTCAGGAATAAGAATTGGGAACTCTGAGAAAGAGTCAGTGAGTAGAGAATTTCAGGAGTCAACCAGGAAACTGAAAGAGGAAGAATAAACATAAAGTAGAGATGAAAAGAATGGCCGATTCTTATTTACTGATAAGAGAGTCAAAATAATAACAAGTTATTGAAAAAGCAGCACTGGATTCCTGAATGGCCTTCCATTTCTTAAAGTGTTTTCTGGACATCAGTCCTCCTCTTCCTCTAAAAGGCACTCAGGCTGGTGTCCAACATGAGCAAAGTTTTAAGTACCTAAAAGCAGGTTTACCCAGATTTCTGTGAGGTCCAACCACCATGACTGAGAAACCTATTTTTCACATTTTCCTGTAAATCTGTATAATAAAACTCCCCTTACTTGAAGTACTTTGGGTAGTTTCTGTTATTTGCAACCGAAGAATGTAACATCAGGAGTCAGTAACAATATTGTAGTTTAAATCTGGGGGATTTATAAACTCATATAAAGTGAAATTGATGACTAAGGACTTTGTTCACATAATTATAGGACAACAAAAATTTTAACAATGTATTTATATATCTAGCATGTCAGTTTCCCTTTCACTTTTGATGATTCATCCAGTTGCTCTTACTAGAAAGTGAAGTGTTGTCTGATCTCTCATTTCCTCTCACTTCAGAAAGCCACCAAAACCTGATTGGTACCTTCCAATTACATCTGAAATCTATTCACCACCCCTCAAATCCTTCAACTTCTTTGCGCTGTCCCATTTCAAGGCATCTGTGTTCCTGATTTCAGTCTGTGAAAAATGCCTTCTAACTGAGCACCATGATGTTTCTTACTGAAATTCTTGCTACTTTCCAATACATTCATTTAAGCCAGTTCTACGTCCAAAACTCTTCTATGTCATCTCATTTCTCTTAGGATAAGGGCAAAATCTCTTAAAGTCTAAAATCTGGTCCCTGTGTATTACTCTAGGCTTTGAATACAAACTGCCTTATTTCTGTTCCCCAATTATATACTGTTCTCTTTCTCCCTCAAAGTCATTTTCCCATCCTATCACCTCAGCTGAAACATTTTCTCCCACCCCACTGCCTCCACTCACACTCCATTCACCTGGCTTAATTCTTAGTCATAATGGCAATGTAAGATTCCCTGTTTAAAATTCACTTCTTCAGATAAACTTTCCCTGACACTGCCTTATAGATCAGGCTCTCTTGTGTATTTTCAATCATCCCATATCATACATCCGTAACACGTACATTTGTGATGACTCCAAATGATTTAGTCTTGTAGGGTTACCCTTTATTTTCATATGTATTACATAACTAGAATTTAGTTCCTAACTTTCAAAATTGTATAAAAATTTTGAGATATAGTCCTCTAAAAATCTCAAATATGTTTGGCATGTTTGAATGTAAAATATAGGCTAAGTAACATTCTCCAAATTGACTTTGTGGATCTTGAGGGCCTCAATAATCTTTGCTTTAATAATGAATAATATGATTTTATAGGTTTTAAAAATCTATATATTTATAAGAGTTGCAAAATTTACATTCTTTGAATTCTGTCATAATACCATGCATGTGAGAATTGGTCAAGGAGTTGGGGAGAATTTCAAGTATTTGGGAATTTTATAAGTATCAGAGGTTAATTTTCCATTTCTTGTAGATATGTAGTAAATATATGTATATATAGAAAATGATGGGCAAATCTCATGTCCTCATTAGTAAGACTTTCCCTAAGAATTTTGAGACAAAAGATTATTGGAAGGGAACAGCTATCTGAAGGGAAGTCAAGAAAGACTCTGAGGCAAAAAAAAAAAAAAAAAAAAAAAAAAAAAAAAAGCAATATCAAATTAAAAGCACAGAGGGGTATACACTTCTCAAGGGCACTGAGACTGGTGTCCAACATGAGCAACATTTTAAGTACCTAAAGAGGAGGTGCCATCCTTTGGTTTAATTGAGTCCAAAAGAAAGCTGAGTCCTTAAAAGTGCCAACTCAGATGGGCCTTTTCAAAGGCAGTTGAAGTCTAACACAATGATAATGGACTGCCAAGTGAGAGACAAATGTCATGTGCATTAAGGCAGAAGAAAGTTCAAGTAGACGCCTGAAGGCTGTTACTATAATTGGACGCTGAGTGGGAAAAGTAAGATTCACATTTCAATGATAAGATCCTTTTCCTTTACTCTGTATGATGCGCTCTAGAATTTCTGACTGGCTAATTTTCCTCATATTTCCCAGCATCTTGCCATATTGTTAGATGTCTCATGCTGTTTCCTTTTCTCTCTTGGGTCCCTAAACTGCTCTTTCCCCATCTGCCTCACAAAATTTGAAATTGTTCCAACTTTAATATGTCAGGAAAATTATTTCTAATTTTGGAACTACCTAGTTCATCTTAGCTATGTCATATGAATCCTCTGTTTGATCCCCAGAAAAGACATCAAGACAATTTCCTAAATAACAACAGTCATCTTCCAAAGAGTAACAAGCTTTCTATCAACATTTCATTTCCTTGTTGCTCTAGTTGTATTAGTCTTTGTTTCTTTAATATCTCTTTTCTCAGCTAGACTACATAAACTCTGTGTGGTCAGAGGCCATATCTGTTTTCTTCTTTTCTGAATCATTTAGAGTGATGAGAAGAAAATAAAAGCCCAATATATATTTCTTTGAAAAAATTAATATGCACTGATACATCTTAGCACAGATTGAAAGGCAATGCTGATACTTTCCTGCACACCCTCCCATCCCCAAAATGATCTGTCTTTTAGGATTTAAGTACTAATCACAATGACAATCCTTCTTTTGATCGTAGAGTATGCTGGGATGATGCTTAAGACTAGACTGAAAATGGGAAAATGGCTAGTCAGCAGACCTGGATCTGGCTCCGTGAAATTCCCTATGGCCTCACTCACCCTGCACCCTGGAGCAAAGTTAAAGGAATCGCAATGGTAGTAGAGAAGCTAGATAAACTGAGAGGACTCTCATAATGAAGCAGAGGATGCTCGCAGGGATGTAATGGACACTAATGTACTTACGAATGCAGTGCATATAATATACCAGCTGTCCCGTAGTCAGGACTAGTGGTCAGGATTGCCAAAGCTCACAGCACTCCGTCATCAGTCAGCTTATCAACCAAAACCACAAACCACTACAAATGTGGACTCTCAGTAGCACTGTACTACAAGGAAACAAAGCTCAGATATTATAAAACTTATCAAAGATCTAGCTGATAATCGGGAAACCCAGAATCTGAGCCTGGGTAGGTCTGATCTTTTTCCTTCCTTCTCATGCTCTCAATGATGTTTCCACTATGGTCAGAAAATGTGGAAACTTTTTTTTTTTTTTTTAAACAACATCCTTTTGACCAAGGGAAATACCACCAAATATTTCCTTTAAATTAGTCTCTGCAGTTTATTGTAAAGAGCTTTCTGATCCAAAAGTTTGTTCACAATCAAATGAGTGGACAAAATTGTTTGCTAAACTGACATGTATCCTTGTTGCTTATTATCATGTTTTGCAAACACACTGCAACTCCCTTGAGAAGGTTTCTTTTTAAATATTATTATTTTCAAATGGTATATTGTAATTATATATATGTATGGAATATAATGTTGTGTTCTCACCACAAAGAACTGATAAATACATGAGGTGATGGACAATCTACACACCGTGATTTGACCATTACACAACATATACATATATTGAAACATCAGATTTTACCCTGAGAAGTTTTCTCATCAAGTGTCTTCTTAACACTGAGGATACCATGAGTTATAGATGAATAAGCATTTTTTTAATCAAAAAACCAAAAATGATGAAAGGATTTATTTAAGTTTGATTTAAACACTTGAAATGGAGAGTCGAAACCATTCTATAAATAATTTTAAAATCAATAAAACCTTATTTTCCTCAATTATCTAAATATTTAGGTTAAAGTCAGGTTTTAAAAAATGTATTTACTATATCTAGAGATTTTCCCATCTTCTCATTTTATTCATCGGAACTGAGGATGCTTCTTAAAAGTAAACATTCCTAATGAACATGCTTTTAAAGAACAAGTGACTAAAGTATAAAAAGTTTTGTGACTAGTGTGTTATTTTATCTGCTTGCTTCCAGACTATCACACATATTTCTTCCATGTCAAAATTTATCTCTCAGGTATATTAATTCTGCACAGGTTTTCTAAGCATCTCATCTATCCTGTTTCAAGTGTCACTGATATAATGACAGAAAATGTACAGTATTGGCAATTACAGGTTAGGTACAAATATGAATAACATGTTACTTCCAACCGGCCAGATCCTTGTATTTCATTTCACGTGGGTAGTATTTCCTCTCCTCTGTTTTCACTGGACATTTGCCTGCTTTCACAGTACCATGCACCACACATCCTGTTTATTAGTTTAAAGGAGTTTAACAAGGGGATTTATTTTATGTTTTTCTCTGTCCACCAAAGTGCAATTTACTACTCTTATAAAAAGTGGTTTCCCCAGTGTATTTGCACTGTGCTTCATTACGACTCCTTCTGTAATATTCTATGTGATATTCAAAGTCACTCTACTTACCATCATCCATACTCACTTTCCTTTCATAAATATTGCCCAGTGGCAATTTAATTACCAATATGATTTAGAGCTTAAAAACTTGCTCCATTCACTTTTTCAAAATGATTTTTAATTTTATGTTCTTTAAAAGAACACACTTGTATCAAATTCTATAGCAATGTACAAATTTGTCTCCACTGTAAGGACTCTTACTTTGCATTTCTGATGCTTAGCAAAGTACAGGGAACCCATCTTGCTTTAATGTAATTTCAACATAGTCCCTAGCCTGGCTGCTTGAACAAACTACATACTATTACACTGATGTTCTATTTACAGAAAAGGTCTTATTATTCAGCATTTATGTAAACTGATTGCCTAGTTCCCTTAGAGACTCATCAATCCAAACTAAAAATATGTCCTATTATGTTTGCTGATGTTACTGTTACCGAGTCTCTCTCTCATGGTCCTGGCATACCTTGGTGTAAAGTAAAAATCAGAACTGGAAGTGCCAGCCCGTGCGATGTGGCACCTGGCTAATGCACTTCCCTGGGGCTTAGAGATTATATTTTTAAAGTTATGTTTTTTTCTTTCCTGGAGCCAATTACACTCTTTAAATAGTGGTACGCAGAGACACATTGAGAGCACTGTTGAATTCTTCATCCAAGTGTCTTCATCTTTTCAAATGTTTTACAATAGTGATTCCTGGCCCAAGGCCATGTCCCCGAAAAGCAAATCATCCCTCTTAATCAAAATAAAAAACTCCTGTCTTCAGACTCATCAACTTCCCCACTTCATACTAGAAGAATAGCTTCATTTGGCTCACCATATGGAATGTTTTCCTGGCTACAAATATCATGAACACTAAATTCAATTACATAATGAACCATACGATGTGAACACTGCTACAGCTCCATGTGGTCAGTGGGACGAAGCACAAATGGAATAATCAAAACCACACTCAGTATGCAGTGCTCATTTGGGCTTGCTAAGGAGGCAGTGGTGGAGGCTGTGAATACCGTTAAGAGTGAATCATGCTTATTCCTTGCTATAAATGAGCAAGGAAGAATGAGATACTCAGTTTACCTCAGGTGCAAAGGATACAAAGCAAAGAAGCAGCCAATTATTAGCAGAGAACTCCCATAACAAATGTTCTGTTGGACCACTGGTTTCTGGCTCAGGCCCTCGTTTTTGATGCAATCAGCTTTTACCAGGAAAGCACAGTTGAAATTAACACATTATGGTGACCATGGCTATGAGCTGCCTATGACTGCTTTTGTCAGAAGGGAGCATTGTAACAGAGAGAAGCGTGGCGTACTAGCTGAACAAATGTAATTAGTCTGCTTGGGTTCAAATCTTACATTTACCTCTTAGTACCTGTGTGATTTGGGGGAAAACCCCTAACCTGTTGAAAATCCATCTTCCTTTCTGCATGGAAATAGAAGTAAAATACTCCTACTTCCCTCAGGATGTTCTTGTGAAGGTATCCATATAAGACAATTAAGTAGTTGGTTTTCGGTAAGCAGACAGGTTTCAAATACTGTTATTTCAATTATTGTTGTTGTCCATGAACAGCCTATTCCTATGCAGGTATAAAAACCACCTCAGTTAGTGTGACCAATCATCTTGGTGTGCCACAAAGGTTTCCTGGGCATGAGATTTACGGTGCTAAATCCAGGGAAGCCTTTGGCAAATGAGAATGAGTTGGTCAACTTAATTCAGTATTACTCAAACTATTATGAAAGTTACAGGCCTTTTTTGCTTCTTTATAATTAAAGTACAATCTCTATGACTTGTATTCTTTGTACCATTGAGCAAAAAGGAGTTGGAAAGGTAATTACTAACAAATATCCATCTGGGAGGTAGAAACGATTCACAGAAGAGAATAAAAACTCCATGAAGGCAGAGATGTCTTTCTCAATAGAGAGGACTCTTTAAGAAAGAGATAGTGACTGATATTTTTTCCTTACTTATTAGTTACTGGTTTGTTTTGTTTTGTTTTTTGTTCTTTTACAAATGTTCTTTTGTTTCATTGTTAACAAAGTGGTTGCTAAAACAGTCTCTTCTGGATGGAAGCAGAAATAAGATGCTGAAGGGACTGCTATTACTCTCTGCTACTCAGCCATCTGCAGGGAAAACTATTTCCTGAATATCTTTCTCCTATGGGTGGTCATAGGAAAAAAAGAACAAACAATATTAGCTGCTCTGGAATGGAAGGTGGGAGTGAGAAGAGGAAGTGCTGTGAAAAACATTTGTCTAGGGCCGATCTTTAGGGGAAAGTATGAGACTTCATTTTTTTTCTTTTGTTTTGTTTTTATTTCCTATTACTATGTTTCATACATTATTAAAACATTTGTGATTTAGGCTTACAATATAAAGATTGCTTATTTTCTATGTTCTTCAGAATGAAAGATTTCCTGGTTTCTGTCTCTCAGGTCAGCCATCAGCAACAGGAGAGGCTTTTGAGTCCCCTACCTTCATCCCTGATGTCACCTGTGATATAAACCACAAGTTACCTCTTAATGGTTTGTGAATAGAACTCACTTACAAAGCTGGAAGGTGATTTAGGTCTTTCTTGCAGATGGCCAAATGCCATTTTACATACCTAAGCAACTCTACTTCCCATATCATTATGTGAGATATCAATGTGTTGAAACTGAAAAGAACTCTTGGACAAAGAATCATCTTTCTTGATGAGCATATGAATTTTTTATTTTAAAAATATTTAGCAATAAACCAAACATAGTGATACACCTGTAGTTCCAGCTACTCAGGAGGCGGAGACCAGAAAATAGCTTGAGCCCAGGAGTCTGAGTCCATCCTGGGCAACATAGCGAGACTCTGTCTCTTTTTTAAAAATCAGCAAGTAATTCATAGTAATAATTATACACTGATAAGATAGCAGACACCAGGCTAATTGGTTTACATTTATTATCTAATTTATTCTTCACAATTATGCAGAAGGTATTATAAGCTCTTCCAGACAGATGAGGAACTGAGGACTCATAAAGGTAAAGTAATTTGTCCAGGTCTCACTGGTAAAAATTAGCAAAATCGGCTTTGAACCCAAATTTGATGGACTGTAACACCCATAATCTTACCCACATATTACATCTTCCTGATACTTAAAAACAACCGTACTAGACACAATAAGGGACACAACAGGAATAAAACACAGTGTCTATCCTCTACAAGGGTAAAATACCCTCTCCCTTTCCTGGGCAAAAGTTCCCACTCTGAGAGCCTCTCCCAGCCTGGGGCTGGAGCACACAGCTCCCCTCCTCTCTGGTTGCTACCTTAATCTTTCTCTGCCTCCACCCTAACCCCATGTACTGTCTATTCTCCTCTCTGTTTTCTTTCTCTTGTTTATAATTGCCATAAATGGCTCAACAGAAAGAGCCTCAATTAATTGCTTAGAACATGGGCTCAAATTGCAAATATCAGAAAGTTAGTTGCCTTTTCCTCATATCTGTTTTCCTCTCACACATTCCAAGGCCCTTCCCTTTTCATCTCACCCCATCCCATTTAAAACTATCCGGTATAAACCAAATGTCACCTTTCTGAAAATGTCCCAAGTCTACAAAAGCAGAAAAAAACTCTTCTTCTACTGGGAGCTAATATCTTTTTGAGCAGAATTTCATCACAGCATGTATCACTTTTTATTATAATTATTGGCTGATGTGCCTCTGTCTTTAAGGGAATGTGAGTTTCTTAAGGAAGGAACCATGCCTCAGTTAACTCCGTCGGCACAGCCTGCCAAGGAAAAGCTAGGGGCTCTCCTTCTTTATTACTGTTTTCTGGTTCCTTATGATCGGGCTCAGAGAAAGAGCAGAAATGCAAATAGGAAAGTCAAGAGTCTCAAGAGTAAAAATCAGCGTAGGGGAATAAGTAGGTAAATAAATTATGATATATTAGTTCTATGAAATTTTAGACTATGCTGCTATTAAACACAATGAGGTCAATATGTAAGAACTGATGTAAACATTTATCTTGCGTATCATTAAGTGGAAAAAGCAACCATGGACTAATTCTTTGAGCATAACAAATTGTATAATTTTTTTAAGAAATACAGATTTGTGTATGTGAATATATAGAAAGAAGAGAGCTTTATGAAAATATACAGCAAAATGTTGCGATGGATTACCTCTGGGAGGGGAGCAAAGGAATTAGGGAAAGTGTAAGCTGGAGGTGAAGAGAGATCTGAATAGCACTCTATGCTTCTAAGTTAGCTGCAGTGTAAAAAAAGAACTTGAAAACTTAGGATCTACTTTTCTCAATCTGTCCGCAATACGTTCTCATATTCTTTAATACCTGTGCAGTAAATATAAGCAGTTGGTGTTAGTTTTCCACTTAGTATATAAAAGGACTGTGCAAATGACTTGGTGCAAATTACATTGTCAGCAGTTATCTCTGTGGGCTGATAATCACATGTATATCGACCAGAAATTCATATTTGAAACCAGGAATTTCATGGTCACATCAGGTACGGCCCAAGGAATTTCATGCAGTCATTCATGTATTCATTAAATAGTTTTAAATACCTAATATGTGCTCAACAAATACTGGAATAGCAATTAACAAAATATAGCACTGTTTACAGAGACCAATTTTCAGTGGGGTGAGGGAGGTAATAAGTTCATTAAAATAAACAAATATGTACTATTTTGTGATAAATGCTATTGAGAAAAAAAACATTGCAGGTAAGGAAATACAGCATAGACAAAAGTGACACTTGAGGCAAAATAGCCAAGGTAGACTTCTCTGGTATTTAGAAAGGCATATAAATAAATTGGAATGAGGGTAGGGAGGGAGGTCATGTGACTAAGAACATTCTAGGAGGGAGAAATAGCAGTGAAAGCACCAGAAACAGAAACATGGTTGCTATGTTTTAGGGTCATCCAGGAGTTCCTTGCGGTTGATGTTGAGGGAGAACAGTGGGAGATGATCAGAAAGGCAGTAAGAAGCTGATTCTTGTGATCAAAGGACCATTGTAAAGTTTAAGTTAAGGTATGTGATCACAAATTTCAAAGAGGCAGTCAGCAAGGTTGTTTTTCTCCCACCATATTCTCCACCTCAGGTCCATGAGATTTTCCACAGTTAGAATGGCCCTGGAGAGCAGATTGTTGAGGTTAAATGCAAGGAGTAGAGTCTACAACTGGGTAAGGAGGAAAATGAGGACATAGACAGATGGTAAACACTGAAAAATTGTTAAGGTCAATGGATAGGAAATACTGGTAGGGCTGAAGAATTGTTGAGTTCTTAACGAGTATACATTAATTATGTAAATTTAAGAGATGACTGTTGCAAAGCAGGATGCTAAACACTAAATTTTGAAGGAGGTATTATTTGTAATAGCAACTTCTGGAATATGATTGAGGAAACCCTGGATTTAAAAGTAGGGTTGGCAGTTTAAGGGTCCTGACAGTTCTTTCAGACTACTATAGCAAACATCATAAGTTGGGCACTTTCTAAACAGCAGAAATTTATGTCTCACAGTTCTGGAGACTGAGAAAGCGGACACTTTATTGCTGTGTCCTCACGTGGTGGAAGGGTCAATCTGACTCTCTGGGTCCTCTTTTATAAGGACACTATTTCCTTTTCTCATGTTATAAAGAAATGTTGTTGTTTGGTACTACAAACATGGTTGTTAAGGCTTTCAGTTGGAGGTATGTCTTTCCTATAACCCCTTTTAGCTCCTAAATTTCTCAGACAGTTGTGGCACTCAAATAGTGACTAACTAGAAAATAGTAATAGTTTATGCATGTCATTCATTGAGCACTAGGATAAAAGCTTATTATCTATTACCTTGTTTATATTTATAGTAACCACAAAGAGGTAGAGAGTAGTGTCACTTCCCATGAGACAGATGGGGAAACTGAGGTACAGAGCTATTAAGTAATTTGCCTGTTCATAAAACTATTCAGAGGCAGAATTTGAACATGAAATACAACATGTTTGACTCCAAAACTGTACCTTTATTTAACCTCTGTTCTTTACTGCTAAACTCTTCATAAAATAAAAGTAACCAAGAATGCAAAAGACCATGATGCAAGAATTCAAGTGCTTAAGCAATGATTTGCACTTCCTTTATGCTTAATCAGAGTAAAGACAATGTATCAAGGAGATAAAATGGTCCCTTGGAAACTACTAGGCAATATGATCTACAATAACTCTCCAAAATACAGCACTCAGTATTTTGAAAAATCAAAATGAACATTCTAATAGGATTATCTTTCGAGGGAATTTTACTTTGCATCATAGGCATTGCTCTCATTTCTCTTCAGATATCGGGGACATGTATTCCATCCTCAATAGCTACACAGGATATATGGCAAAAAGATTTGGATGATTCATTAAATGCAAAGCTTTGGCAGCACATATGGGGAAGTGTTTATAAAGAGTTTGAGAAACAAGCCTGCAACAAATTCAGGTTAATATTCTTCCCAGAACCTGCTGGTCTCCATCCAGATAGGGTTATAGACAGATGGTTCATTTAGAAAATGCTGAAAATGCAGAGCTGTTACTCTTTGTCACATCACTTTGGATCTGACCTTTACTTAAAGGAGTAAGTCTAATTTGTTCTTATCGTAATTGTAGGACATAGAACATTATGAACAAAACAATACTTTGTACTTTATTTTGAACTCCACAACCACTATTTTGACCAAAGATGAACAGTGCCTATGCTCAAGCCATTAAGTAAACTACCAGGACAGGATTGAAGCAATATTAGGTGGAGTTTAAATTGTTTTTATAAGGCAGAATTTGGACTCCTCAATAGACTTGCCAAAGAACCAACTTTACTTCATGTTTTGCCTTCTAATTTTAACTCATATTATATTGAAGATTGCTATTATTTAGATTATACAAGCTACTCTGAGTTTGCCAGGGGCTTTTTGTCACCATCTTTATAAAAGAACTAGTTGAATGAGGGTCAAATTTTAATGAAAGAAAAAAGAGAAAAGCATTACTGTCTCTTTAGGTCATTGGGGTAAAGAGAATTTGGGGACAATGAGGAATTGCTGGACCTAAAAGCAGCAGACACACAAGTTCTGCTGAGTTTTGAGCCTTATTAACTCCTCTTGGTTTGTCCTCTGACCCAGGTTGGCCTGAGTAAGCTCCAGCAAAATCTGAGGGACTCAGGTGATGCGTCCGTCAGTCAGCAACCAGCAGGAGTCTGGGTGGCTGGCCACGCCAGTCTGCTTTGGCACCAGTGAAAAGTCTGGTCATGGGACTAAACATCACTCACAAAGTTCTTGGAAGGGAGAGATGTTTCTTCTGGCTGTCCAAGGTGACCGCCATGGAGGTAGAGGGCATTTCTGGGGAAATGCTTGCCCCATTGCCTTTCCAGAGTCAGAGGCTGTTCTGGGTTTGGTCTCATAGGGTTTGTGGTAAGAAACCACCATCACTGCTGTCAAGGGAGCTATGCACGAGTGTAAGGCTACACATCTCTGTCAACATGCTGTAATCACCATCAACTCCCTGGGTGGGAATTAAGCCCCTGGTGTCACACACAATCATACACCATGAAGACGAAATGGATCAGGAGGTGAAGGAGGCATCAAGGGCATGGGACCTTGGAAAAGGAACTTAAAACAACCACCACAGTAACCCAGTTATTGAGTTCTTAGCATGGGCCAGTCTTTGTGCAAAGTGCTTTGCATCAATTATTTGACTGAAGCCTCTCAATAACCCTATGAGGCAGGTATTATTAGCCCCATTGGTCACATGTTGAAGTTAGCAAGCCTTTAAAAAACAGCTTGACTGAAATCTGGCTGATGAGATTGCTCCTCCATTAACCAAAATTCTATTCACTGGAGTCCCGGACAGACACTTCAGGATTTCCAGGAGCACAGTCCCCATGTGTGCCAGCTGGCCCCCGAGGCAGCCAACATTCTCTGGGCTGTACACCCATGATTGGAAGCTGGAGTCCAGCCCTCTGCACAGCTGGCTTATGAGCAAGCCTCTATTTTCCCCCTGAACTCCTTCTGTCTGCAGGTTTATGATGCTCAGGACTTTTGTTAAATCTGGCCGGACTGCAAGTGAGAATCATACTTCGCACTTCTACCAGGCCTGTTATCTGAAAGCCTTAGAGGACTTTACAAATTTTATCCACCATCATCTGCTCCTCGTTTAGGTATTGCAACCATTTCAGAAATGAGTAATCAGCACATGTAGTCATTTGTTTGAGGATTTTAATAATCACTTTATCAATTGACAGACAAAGCATTGTTGACCTTTAATGAGGCAGTGGGTGGCAGAGCCATTCATTACTAGACATTAGGCAAGCCTTAATACAATCTGTGACAGAGCAATGTTTCCTTTGTTTATCACATCAAAATCTTTGGCTCTAATGTGGTACCATCCAAGCCATCTCCCCTTTTCATGCCGATTAAATAACTTCCCCTGGGAGCAGTGAAGATAGCTACAGTTGTGGCCCAATGTCTGCAACCTAGAAAGTTCCATCTCATTACTTGCTTTGCATTAAAATGAATCTATTAGTCTCAATTTATTTTCACATGGGTAAAGAATTTCTACATAAAAACTTGATCATTGCATTGACCACCCCAGCCCCGCCCCAGAGTATTAAGAAATAGACTCTGAAGCTAAATTGACTGACTTTAAATATCAACTCTACCATTTGCCATCTTTATGTCTTGGGCAAGTTACTCAAACTCTCTGTTTCAGTTTCACCATCCATAAGATGGGGGTAATAAAACAGTTCCTATCTCATATGTTTGTTGGTGAGGATCGAATGAGTTAATGTACTAACTTGCTTAGAACAGAACCTGGCATATAGCAAGCTCTATATAGTGTTGGTACTATTATAAAAATTAATACTAATGTCATAAATCTGTACATGAAGTAAAACATACTGTAGCTTCAGTACTATTTCTTCCCTTTCCACATGAATACAAGAAAACATTTTTTTTTCAAACTTCAATTCATATATCTGGCCTCATAGCCCAACTTCCTTCCTCCTTCCTTCTTCATACTATCTGGCTTGTTTCCACTAGATTTCAGCCCTACTCTGTTTCTCCGTCAAGAGCTTTATTCGTGAAAACTTTGACATAAATCCCTAAAACTTTAATTTTTAATTTCTGTTAGTGATCATTCCACATATCTCCAAATCATCCCCTGAACAAAACAAAGAAACAAACCACATTCATCTTGACTTCTTTTTGAATGTGTAACACCCGGAGACCATCTCAGGGAAAATCAGTATTTTAAGGAGAATTCAACCAATAGCATGGCTCCTCCACCATCCTAAATACAGCACTGGGAATACTCCCATTTGGGCCATATAAATCCCAATCTTTAATGAGGAGTTTCCTTATTCGTTTCAAATAGACACAGACAAGTACAGTAAATTCCTCAGAATGAAATGTGACTGACAGAAAAATAGTACCCTGGAGGATGAACAAAAAAACCCAATGGTCTCCACATATTCCAGCCAACCAATACAGAGTTTTCTGAACAGTTCTAGAGCCATCGATGGGTCAGCACAGTTAGCAGAGCAGGCTGCCAGAGAACCAGATGTTGCTGTTGGAAATATGTCAGCAACACCTCCTGCACATAGCCATGGATCTAAAGAGGAGAGACTAGACGGCAAATAAGCTTTGATCCTTTTATTACCAAATGACAATTGCTAGAAAATATTGTGGTGTTGGGTATTTCTTCTGGGAGAACCTGCATTAGACAATAGAGATTAGAAAGAAATAGATGTTAAATACTTGACAAAATGAGAGATAAAGAAACTGAGGCAGAGAGAGAGCAGCTTTCCCTATGCAAGGAACATGCTTTTTGTTCCCACCTAGAATGAAATACACCATGTTCCACATTTGAGTTCAGTAAAGATGTGGAGCCAACGCAGCCCCAGTCTCCATTGGGAACATTTTCCTTGGCATCACTCTGCACGTTTTGGATTAAACACTGTTCTTTCTGAACTGACAAAGAACTTAGGTAATGTCTTTTTTGTAAAAATTTTAAAAATATATTGGAATGAAGCTAATCACACTTTGAAAGCTCCCTTTTCCTAGTAATCTAGTCACAAAACAATCAGCATTACGTACAACCAGAAAGAATATTTTCATGCCAAGTAAGGGTCTGCTCTATCTACTGGTAAGGTATATCCGTCTGTTGTAACCATTTATTGGTACTTGGAAATGCAAACTAGCATTGTAGAACGTTTACTGAAGAGGATGTGTCTGACTCATACCACAAAGAGATTTGTTGCAAAGTGGGACTGTGTTGTGAAATGAGGTACTGAGAGAGGGCAAAAAAAAGTGAATTTCCCTTAGGGATGGCAGGGGTCTCTTTCTGCCTTTCTCACTTGTCACCACACAAGGTCTCTTTTGTCATTTGATAGTAAATATCTATAGACAATTGGAAATGTCACTGGAAAAGAAACAGTCCCCTAAGCAGCATCCCTACTACCCTCACAATGATACCATTATTGTCACTGCCGGCAGCTCTCTCACTGCAACTGTGTTCACTGTCCTTACTTCCAGTCTACAGCCCCCCTCCCAACCACCACTACATCACCACCACTGCTGTAAACACCACCACCATCACACCCTCATCACTACCCCTCCCACCACTACCATTATCACCGCCATCACTATAGCCACCATTACTATCGTCATGGGCCACCCTTCCTGCCACCATCACCACCTAAACTACCACCCTCCTGTCTACCACCGTCATGGCCAAACATTCTACAGGACTTTTTCTCCTTTTGATTTTATTCCACAGGCATGTAATATGCTTCTAACGCTCAGCTCTAATTCCATTTTCTATAGCAATTCACCCCAGCCAGCAATGACTATGACGATCCACATTACTCTCAGCTGCTTGTGTTAATGTTACTATATTGCAAGCTCTTGGATATTTTTTTCCTCACTTTTTCTCTCATGATCTTGTCAGCACATAACAGCTTCCTTGGACATAAGTAAGTGCTCTACAGGAAAGTGATAAAAATTAAATAAATAAAATTTTAAAAGCTGGCCGGGCGCAGTGACTCACGCCTATAATCCCAGCACTTTGGGAGGTCGAGAGAGGTGGATCACCTGAAGTCAGGAGTTCGAGATCAGCCTGGGTAACATGGTGAAACCTCGTCTCTACTAAAAATAGTTAAAAAAAAAAAAAAAAAAAAAAAAAAAAAAGCTAAAAAGTTAGCCAGGAGTGGTGGCACATGCCTGTAATCTCAGTTACTCAGGAGGCTGAGATAGGAGAATCGCTTGAACCTAGGAGGTGGAGATTGCAGTGAGTCAAGATGGCGCCATTGCACTCCAGCCCGGGCAACAAGAGTGATCTCCATCTCACCAAAAAAAAAAAAAAAAAAAAAAAAAAAAAAAAAAAAAAAAATTCAAAAGTCACCCTATGTTTCTCTTTCATTCTTCACTCCTATTGGAATACCTAAAACTAACCAAGTAGTGAGAACTGAGCAACAGGACAAACACTAGGGACAATTATACAAATACAAGAACATAAGCCATCAAATAACTAAGACTTCATTGTATTTATGTGTATCACGTGGTTCTTTATCCCATTATTAAATTCTGTGGATCTCTAACTAATATAAATACTAGTTAGAGATACATTAGTTACAGATATATATATATATAAAATATATATATATATTCTGAAACACGACATTCACCCATGAATTTTTTTTCAATGTGTTCAGACTTACTTATCTAGCAAAGCAATGGAGTTAACACTGCAAAATCAGTTACAGTAAAGAATTCATTGCTCTTCAACATTGCATGCAGGTTGTCTAACATTAATGGTTAAGTTGTAAGCTACGCTAGAGCAGAGAACACTTTTTTTCTTTTTTTTTTTTTTTAACTTGGATTTAGGTTTAACAATACATGTGCAGGATTATTATGTAGGTAAATTGTGTGTCTCGGGGGTTTGGTGTACAGATTATTTGTGACCCAGGTAACAAGCACGGTATAAGTAGGTTTTCAATCCTTATCCTCCTCCCACTCCCCCACCCTCAAGTAAACCCCAGTATCTGTTGTTTCCTTCTTTGTGTCCCTGTGTACTTAATGTTTAGCTCCCACTTATAAGTGAGAACAGGCAGTATTTGATGTTCTGCTCCTGTGTTAGTTTGCTTGGCCTCCGGTTCTATCTATGTTGCTGGAAAGGACACAATCTCATTCTTTTTTTATGGCTGCTTAATATTCTGTAATATATATATGTCCCACTTTTTTGTTTGTTTGTTTGTTTGAGACGGAGTCTTGCTCTGTCACCCAGGCTGGAGTGCAGTGGCGCGATCTCGGCTCACTGCAAGTTCTACCTCTTGGGTTCATGCCATTCTCCTGCCTCAGCTTCCCAAGTAGCTGGGACTACAGGTGCCCATCACCACGCCTGGCTAATTTGTGTGTGTGTGTGTGTGTGTGTATTTTTAGTAGAGATGGTGTTTTACCGTGTTAGGCAGGATGGTCTTGATCTCCTGACCTCATGATCTGCCTGCCTCGGCTCCCGAAGTGCTGGGATTACAGGCGTGAGCCACCGCACCTGGCCTTATTCTTTTTTTTTTTTTTTTACTTTTACTTTAGGTTTGGGGTACATGTGAAGGTTTGTTATATAGGTAAACTCATGTTGTGGGGGTTTGTTGAACAGATTATTTCATCACCCAGGTATTAAGCCTAGTACCTAATAGTTATTTTGTCTGCTCCTCTCCCTCTTCCCACCTTCCACCCTCAAGTAGACCTCAGTGTCTGCTGTTGTTCTCTTCTTTATGTTCATAAATTGTCATCATTCAGCTCCCACTTATAAGTGAGAACATGCGGTATTTGGTTTTCTGTTCCTGCATTAGTTTACTAAATATAATGGCCTCCAACTGCATCTACATTCTCACAAAAATATGACCTCATATTTTTTTGTGGCTGGATGGTATTCCATGGTGTATATGTACCATATTTTCTTTATCCAGTCTGTCACTGATGGACATTCAGGTTGATTCCACATCTTTGCTAATGTGAATAGCGGTGCAGTGAACATTCATGTGTATGTGTCTTTACGGCAGAATGACTTATATTCCTTTACGTATATACCCAGCAATGGGATTGCTAAGTCAAATGGTAGTTTTGCTTTTCGCTCTTTGAGGAATTGCTGTACTGCTTTCCACAGTGGTTGAACTCCCCACCAACAGTGTATAAGCATTCCCTTTTTTCCACAATCTGTTATTTTTTTACTGTTTAATAACAGCCCTTCTGACTGGCGTGAGATAATATCTAATTGTAGTTTTGATTTGCACCTCTCTAATGATCAGTGATATTGAGGGTTTTTTTTCATATAGTTGTTGGTCACATGTATGTCTTCTTTTGAAAACTATCTGTTCATGTCCTTTGCTCACTTTTTAATGGGGTTGTTTGTTTTCTCTGATAAATTTGTTTAAATTTCTTATAGATTCTGGATATTAAACCTTTGTTAGATGCAAAGTTTGCAAATATTTCCCCCTTGCTGTAGGTTGTCTGTTTACTCTGTTGATAGCTTGTTTTGTTGTGCAGAAACTCTAGTTAAATTAGGTCCCATTTGTCAATTTTTGTTTTTGTTGCAAATGCTTTTGGCATCTTTGTCGTGAAGTCTTTGCCAAGTCCTGCATCCAAAATGGTATTTCCTAGGTTATCTTCCAGGGTTTTTATAGTTTTGGGTTTTACATTTAAGCCTTTCAACCATCTTGAGTTAATTTTTGTAAGTGGTGTAAGGAAGAGGTCCAGTTTCAATCTCCTACATATGGCAAAGTAGCTATCCCAGCACCACTTATTGAGTAGGGAGTCCTTTCCCATTGTTTATATTTGTCAATTTTGTCGAGGATCAGATGGCTGTAGGTGTACGGCCTTATTTCTGGGCTTGCTACTCTACTTCTGTTGGTCTATGTGTCTGTTTTCGTACCAGAAACATTCTGTTTTGGTTACTGTAGCCTAGTAGTTTAGTTTGAAGTTGAGTAAAGTGATGCCTCCAGCTTTGTTCTTTTTATGTAGGATTGCCTTGTCTATTCAGGCCCTTTTTTTGGTTCCATATGAAATTTAAAATAGTTTTTTCTAGTTCTGTGAAGAGCTATCATGTCATTGGTAGTATGATAGTAATAGTATTGAATCTGTAAGTTGCTTTGGGTAGTATGACCGTTTTGACAATATTTATTCTTCCTATCCATGAGCATGAAATGTCTTTCCATTTGTTTGTGTCATCTCTGATTTCTCTGAGTAGTGTTTTGTCATTCTCATTGGAGATGTCTTTTGCCTCCTTGGTTAGCTATATTCCTAGGTATTTTATTCTTTTCGTGGCTACTGAAAATGTTATTGTATTTTTTATTTGGCTCTCAGCTTGGATGTTGTTGGTGTATAGGAATGCTAGTGATTGTCATACATTGATTTTGTATTCTGAAACTTTGCTGAAATCATGTATCAGATCAAGGAGCTTTCAGGCAGAGACTATGGGGTTTTCTAGGTTTAGAATCTTATCATCCTCAAACAATGAAAGTTTGACTTCCTCTCTTCTGATTTGTATGCCTTGTTATTTCTTTCTCTTGCCTGATTCCTCTGGCTAGGGCTTCCAGAACTATGTTGAATAGGAGTGGTAAGAGAAGGCATCCTTATTTTATTCCAGTTTTCAAGAGGAATGCTTCCAACTTTTGCCCATTCAGTATGATGTTGGCTGTGGGTTTTTCATAGATGGCTCTTATTATTTTGAAGTATGTTCCTTCAGTGCCTAGTTTGTTGAGGGTTTTGACACGAAAGAATGTTAAATTTTATCAAAAGCTGTGTCTGCATCTATTGAGATGATCATGTAATTTTTGGTTTTCATTCTGTTCATATTCACTCGCCAATTAAAATAAATAACACACTGTTAACAGATGAGAGGGTAGGAGTACCAATAGCAACAAATTATTGCTCAGGCTTTTGTCACTTTTCATTGTAGCAGAGACTTCCTCATGAGAAGTGCCAGAAGAGAATTACAATAGCTCACAATTACTCATATAGCATGCACCAGAATGCTCTGGAATAGGCTAAGAGATTCATTAGGAAAGTTACAGTTGCTTTTCCCCTGAAAACCTTTGGCATTATTAATTAGTTAATTATCATTTTTATTTTAATTAAACCTCTTCTTCACATGCACTATACAAGGAAGAGGAACCCATTTGATGACTTCTGAAGTCCTTTGCTACCCTGTTGCAATTCTAGGATTTTCTATCATTTGTGGACAGAATCTGTTTTTACAAACCCCCTGAAACATGAGTCATGATTCTAGCTGCAGAAAAGAAACATTCCTGAAAGTACTTTATCTCAGCCATGGCCTCAAGGCTGTCCTTGCAAAGTTTGTAAAATCTAATGGGATTATGCGGGCAAGATGGAAAGAGGCTTTCAGCATGTCTCACATGAGATAATAGCAATAATTCTAAAAATGCCTTTGTCTTGTTACAACAACTGTCATCAGAGAGGCTCACATTTTCCTTGCAGCAGCAGCATCTCTACAGACATGAATCACTGTAGAGAGCAGGAGAAAAAGGCAGAAGGGAAGGTTTATATGTTGCAGCCCAAAGAGCTTAATCACTGAAGATGTATAGCTTGATGGTCGCCTGGTTTTAGGGATTAAGGAGGAGGTTATTTGTCCCACTGCCAAGTCTTTCCTAATAAACTTCTCCAAGTCGGGTTTATCTAATCATTATCTGTTCAAACTGTTAAGATTAATTTCTTAGCCTATGCAATCAGAAAAGAAGTCTTGCAATGTGATTCTTGGTTAATGTTTTGCCAGAAACATCAGGATCTAATGAATGGAGTACTGGACTAAAAGCAAAGCTGACCTACTTCTTGTGCCAAGTCCATCCTTGACTGACTCCATCACAATCCTTGATGAAGTAGGCTCAGCAGCAAGTTCCTTAGATCTTCCAACAAGTAATTAAACTTTTCTGACCTGAAATTCCTTATCTCTAAAATGAACGGATTTCTTATGTAGTTATGAAGCTATAATCTCCCCATAGACCAATACCCACCCACCACCCCAACAAGGAAGGAAGAAGTCTGTGAGTTAAACTGTCTTTTCCATGCCACACTATGGGGAAGGCATAATTCACATTTTGCCTCGACAACCTTTTATTTTTCAAGATGTATTTATTGAGTTTCTACAAGGTGCCCAGTATTAGGTTAAGTACCAGGTATAAAATGGTGATTGCTATGGTTTAAATGTCCCCATCAAAACTCATGTTGAAATTTGATTGCCATTGTGACAATATTAAGCAGTGGGACCAGTAAGAGGTGATTAGACCATGGATTGAAAGATTAATGCCATTCTCATGGGAGGGGGGTCCCCACCAAAACTCATGTTGAAATTTGATTGCCATTGTGACAATATTAAGCAGTGGGACCACTAAGAGGTGATTAGACCATGGATTGAAAGATTAATACTGTTCTCATGGGAGGGGGGTTCATTACCACAAAGCAGGTTGTTGTTGTAAAAGTGAATGGGACACACTCTTGCTTGCTCTCTCTTAACCCTCTCTTGCCTTCCAATTTCTGCCATTGGCTGTCACAGCACAAAGACCTTTGCCTAATGACAGTGTGGTGATCATGGACTTCCCAGACTCCAGAACCATGAGCCAAATAAACATTTTTTTTTAAATTACCCAATCTGTGGTATTTGTTATAGTAGCACAAAATGACTGAGACACTGATCAAGCAGACATACTTACTTGCCTTGTGGAACCTATCATCTAGTAAAGGAAGCACATGTTTAAAAAAAAAAGTAATCACACAAAAAATGTATAGTTACAACTTTGGTAAGTACAAGGAAAAAGGAAAGCACGATGTCAAGTGGGATTCTAGTACCCCTACCTCTTCACATATACTCAGGCCAAATGTGATAATGAGACTAGTTGAGGTAGAAGGGAATGGGAGGAAGGAAAGGGAATGGCAGACAGACTTTGCCATGGTTTGTGGAGGGTCTATGGCAGTCAAATCACAGCATATGCTGTGGCATCTTTGATGGATATGCAGAGGTACAGAATCTAAACTGTAGCATCACATGAACGCTGAATAGATGCTCATGAGTAGTGTGGTGTGAAGTGCAGTCTAATTAGTAGAACTTTCCAGAAAAGGTGGCCACTGAGTTATCAGGCCCAAGAGAGCATCACATACCATTAAAAGTTGTCTCTCAGTGTATCTAACATGCCACTAGATAAGACTAAATCCTTGAGAACTTAGAACCAATGCCAATCTGAGTTTTCCTACTGTTGCTGTTTGTCTTATTTTCTGTGTGATTTGTGGTTTTTCTTAGTAGTCACATACTATCTGAAGATATTAAAACATGATTTTTGTACAAAAATATGGTTTTCTACTTTTTCAATAACCCACAATATAGTGAACAAATAATCATTAAAATGAAATGCAGAAACCAGTCTATTCACCTGTTAATCTGTTCCCCCTCTGTTGACTGGCAGATGTGGACATGCTTGTGGACATTATCATTGGCTCCAGATGATGCACATCACTGAAAATTGGTTTTCCCAAGTTTTGCAAAAGTTGTATTTGGTTCAAAACCACATACATGTTATTTTGTCTGAACTCTACACACTTGATTCCCTAGTCTCTCTTCAACCTGTCCCCTAAATGACCAATGACTTGTCCGTTCATCAACCAATAGACGGAGAAATGTAAAAAGAAAACACAAAGTGTTTTCTCTGCCCTCACTTCTGAGCACCTGGAGTAACACAGCATCAGGAGCAAAAAGTTCTATCTACTCCTCTGACCCTCGCTGCATTGCCTCCCACCTCAAATCTGTTCTTTTGCCATTTAATGGAACAATTTTCCCATCATTTACTCAATGCCAGGACTCTCAATGTATAGCAATTTAATTTTCTTCACACTTTTTAGAGGTCAAAAATAACCTCTTAGAGTCCTACTATTTTGCCACCTCATTTTTTCTGCCTTTTAAAAGTCATATTGTTAATGAAACAAAGATATTATTGAAACATTGAAATAATTGAAAAAAATACAAAACAGAAATGTAAAAATAACTCAAACTCACACTACACCAGAAAAAGCAAGTTTTCACATATTGGTGGCCATTCTTCCGACTTCTCTCTCTCTCTCTGCATAAATGCTCATGATTTATGACAACTTTTACTTGTAAGGGAGCATGCAGAACAGGACGGCTGGTAATCTACATGCTTCACTGTCTGTATGCCAGTAAATAAAGATCTATGACCGTGTGACAATGGCTGCATAGAGGTCCATTCTCTCTCTCTCTCTCTCTCTCTCTCTCTCTCTCTTTCTCTCTCTCTCTCTCTCTCTCTCTCTGTGTGTATGTGTATTTAATATGGAGTGTGTGTGGTGTATTTAATATGGAGAAACATTTGGATTGTTTGGGACACTTCAATGTAGTGATCCAGGAAATTATGAAGGGTAGGGCATCAGGTTGGTGAATTGTTTGGGGTTCCCTTTTCCTCAGTAACCTTTTATAGTCTACCATGGAACACTTGCAGAATGATGGCCTAACAAAGATGTTCACGCTTTAATTCCAAGACCTGTCAATGTGTTACCTTACATGGCAAAAGAGACTTTGCAGATATGAAGTAAGGTAATAAATTTGTGTTGTCTTAACTAATTGTCTGGTAATTTAATTCAGCAGCAGTAGAAAACTAATACATAGTCTTTCCTCAATTCCTCCCTGTTACTCTGCTAAGAGATTCAGTGAAATCATCATTACCCCTTTTGGGAACTCTTGTCCAGATGTAAATAATTTGATTATGATGCTTAAATTCTGCCTTACAAATAATGTCTTAGAGTTCTACAGATTAGTAACCTAGGAGTAATCTTAACCATGGGAAAATTTTCTTTCTGGGAAGTAGGTGAGAAAAACAGAGTGTACCAGTCTCACCATCATATCAGTTGAAATTACCAGGTCAGCCTATTACAGATGTAACAACCCAGCCAATCTCACATGTAGCTGGTGGCAATGGGGCCTTGGGTCAGCCTCACTCTTGCCTTTCCCATGGACAGTAGGAAAAACAAATCTAAACAGTGACTACATCCCAACATCATAGTATTCTTTAAAATCTTGGTATAAATTTTAAAAAAACTCTTCATAATAAAACTTTTATGCAAATTTTTCTTTGCATAAATACAGATACATTTTTTGACAGGGTGATGTTAAGAGTCAAAAGGTTAAGACATTCTAAAGAGTAAAAGGAATTATTAATACTGGAGAGAGCACTAGAGTGTATCAATTACAACTGTTGGGCTATATAATCTGCTCCCTAAATTTAAGATGAGGTAAAACTCTCACTAGCCTTCTGAGGAGAAATGCTGTTCACTGCACAGATAAGGGTTACAATGAACCATTGTATTATATAACTTTAGGGTTCTTTGGTTGCAAGCAACTGATACAGATGCTGACTAACTTAAGAAAACAAAGATTTTATTGCAAGGGTATAAAATAGCTCTTGAAAGCCATAGGGGGCTGAAGAGTGAGTCTTGGAAAGGTCAGCAACCAGGGCACCTCTGGAGACTTAAGTAGCAGAAACTAAGGGATAATTATCAGGGCACTGCCCATGGGATGAAAAAGCGCCAAGATTTAAAGTCCTGGGAAGGTCATGTGTGCAGCTCTTAAAAAGCTGGGAAGGGGAGATTGATTGTCCCCAAATAATTGCTCCCCCAAAAAAGGAATTAGTAAAAATCATAAAGGAAAATAGTTATGTAGCATTTCACTGTGGTCTGGCACCATCTTGAGCACTTTACAGGCAGTAGGCATTAGCTTATTCAATGCTCATAACAACCCTAGGGAGCTGGTTCTGTCAATGGCACCATTTTATGTATGAGAAACTGAGATACTGAGAAGCTGGGCACTTTGAGCAAGGTCCAGAGATGGTAAATAGCCATGCCAAGATTTTAGCATAGGCAATTTCAGATAATAATACTTAACCATGAGGTTTTTCTGTGAATTTCCCAAAAGAAACCTGGGGTATTGTTATCAGAAGAATGTGAATGGCTGTGGGCAGTAAAAACAACACTGGAAGCCAAACAACCATTAGTATTTATTGGACATTAATATATTAGGTGTCATAAAGCAAAACATTAGAAATTAAACATGGAGAGATACAGCCTCTACCATCACACAGACAGCACTATTATAATACGAAGCAATGTACTGAGACATAAGCTCCACGAGGGCAAGGAATTTATAGGATTCTTCTTCAATCGTATACTCTGAGCATCCAGAACATGATCTAGGGTCTGGCACATAATAGGTGCTCCATAGATATTTGTTGAATACATAAATACAAAAAATACACCCAAAAGTAGACTTAAATAATTTTTAAAAACAGATTCAAATATGACAATTACAGGGTGTGTCTTTGGGAGAGATGCTGTGTCAAGATGTGAGGAGACAGTAAATTATGGGAAGCTTCCTGGAGTAGGAGGCACTGGCTTCCAGATGTTAGTTTATAATAACTTCAAATAGGCAGATCATAAACAGAAAAACAGAGTTGTTTACTCTGAGTTTATTTGGAGCACTTTTCTAGTAAAAGAGTTCTAATTAAGAGATTAATATTTTCATTATATTCTAAAATGAATCAGAAAAGATTTGAAAATAAATGTTACTGATTGTGTTTTGATTGTAATTATGGAGTCTAAAGACCTTCCTAAAATGGACTCTTCTGATGGGGTAAGAAAATTATAAAAGGAAAGAAGAGGCTGGGAGTGGTGCTCGCTCCTATAATCCCTGCATTTTGGGAGGCTAAGGCAAGAGGATTGTTTGAGTTCAGGAGTTCAAGGCCAGCCCAGGCAACATAGTGAGATCTAATCTCTAAAAAATAATAATAATAAAAGTAAAAAAAATTATCCAACTGTGGTAGTGCACACCTGTAGTTCTAGCTACTCAGGAGGCTGAAATGGGAGGATAGTTTGAGGCTGGCAGATTGAGGCTTCAGTGAGCTGTGACTGTACCACTGCACTCTAGCCCGGGCAACAGACTGAGACCCTATTTAAGAAGAAGAAGACGACAGAGAGTATAAAAGGCACATTTTGAGAATTTTTGGGGGAGTGGGGCAATGAAGTAAGTTAGGTATTGGAGAAGTGGGCTCTATTTTTTTCTCTTTATAAAACTGAAACATATTTTTGATTTTTCAATGGGTATAAAATCTAAGACTCTTCAAAAAAACTACCATAGAAATCATGTCACTTCATTTCTTTCGTGGTGCAGGGCTGACATTTAGCCACCATACACGTAAGAGGTATTTGGGCCATAGCAGTCATCCAAAACCACTGTGTCTCCCAAGAGGTGGGTTCCCAGCACCAATTATTCAATATTTTTAAAGAAAGCTCCCAGGTAGGTGTTTAACATAGAAAAAGAGACAAGATTGAAACCATGATAGAGATGATTTTCATGAAGAGAATGTCAATTTATGGACACGAAGCAAGGGGCTGAAATAAACAGATGCTTGTTTAGATGATCATTTTTCTCAAGGATGAATGCTAAAATTCATTTCTTTATTATTTGCATAGATTACTGAATAAAGGGATTCTCTAGTATAATCTCTAAAATTATGAACTTCACCTAAATTTTATAAGTAGCAAGTAGACAGGTGAATGAGCTAAGACTAGAGGGAGGTCTTAGGAACCTTTATGAGCAAAGAGTCAAATAAGATATATTCTCTATCAATTGCAACCCAGTAAAGGAACCTGAAACGACAGTAAAAATACTCTGAGAACACAAGCTTGATATGCACACTGAAAGGTCAATCATGTCCTCTACATTATCAAAATAGGAGAGGTGGGCAGCCACTCTATGAAGACTAAAACATTTGGAATGGATAAATCCCCCCAAAAACAGAAACTCAGCAAGAATACCATCAAATTCTATAAAGTTGCCTATGGAACTGGTGAAATGGGATGTTTGCTCCAAAATTACTAAAAGGAGGCATTTTTGGCACAAGTAAGATAAAAAATTAAAACTAATTTTTAAAAGATTTTCTATCTGCAGCTTTAAATAGCGTATGAAACTCATACTATTAAATGGTTTCTTGAGGGCAAGCACTGGTCTTATTCATTGCTGTATTTTCATTTCCTACTCTGGAACCTAGAAGTATTAGATGCTTTATAAATGTTTCTTAGATGAATAGACTAAATAAATAAGAAATATGAGTTTTCATAACTTAGAGTTCCAAAGTTCTTTAAAACTCTGTGTGTGCTTGTGTATGTGTGTGTGTGTGTGTGTGTGTGTGTGAGAGAGAGAGAGGATGGGGTAGATTTCACAGATAAGAGAATAAGTCACTTGAACATGGTAACAAAGTAAAATGCGGTATGTTCTCATCTCATTGTGACCATCTTGCTTCCCCAGTAAAATCGACCTATTTTATCCTCAGCCTCTAGCCTACTCTAACCTCTAATTCATAAAATAACCATTAGGGAATGTGATCCATCAAACCAGATATCACGGTCATTACAGTGTCCACAGATAGAGACTGGACATTTCCTACCTCCCCAGTATTTCCATTACAGAGACCACCTATCCCACAAAGCCTAAGCTATATTGACCATCTGACTAGTAAAAGTCTGCCAACACCTTTTGCCATTGTCAAGTCTCCCATTGTAGCATGAAAGCAGCCACAGATGACACATAAGCAGACAGGCACGGTGACATTTGACATGTGTGAGAGTTCTGATATAGAGGAAATGGAACTAACTCTAACTAGGGAGTTCAAAGAAGGATGCATGGAGCAGTGATCTGTGCACAGAATCAGGAATGAGGAGTAGGAGCCGGCAAAGCAGAGGACCATAGGGTAGGAGATTGGGGCAGAAGCAGCAGCACAGAAATAGAGGTGAGGAGACACTGGATGTTATTAAGTAACTTCAAGTCCTATGGTGTGGCTGGAGCATTTGCTGCCTATGGAGAGTAGTACCAGACAAGGCTGGAAAGACTTCTATTCAGTCAGGGATGTGTCCACTCTGTCCACACTCTATCCCTCATGCCTGGCTCAAAGCCTCCCAAGTAACAGAGGCTCCATAAATGTTAGTTCACTCTGAATGAATGATCTGCAGGGTCCAGATCAAGAAGTTGCTGTAGTTATTTTGAGACACAAAAAAGAGAAAGCTGAGTGATAAGTTGGGGAAACATTAGGACACTGCCACTGATGACCTGTGACAATAGGCAATTTCCTTGATGTCTCTGGGTCTCTAAACTTTCATTACAGTGAACGTAAAACTGAAATAGTGGCGCTTACCTCATAGTATTGTTGCAAGGATTAAACACAGTGTGGTTTACATAAACTTCAGGGTACAAGGCCTGGCACCTAGAAACACTCAATAAACGGCAGCAATTATTGTGAGTCTGTTTCACTGCTGAGTTTGGCAGCACCTCAATGTTTGATATTATATCTATTTTGGCAAGGAAAACTGAAACAGAGCTGAAGACCATGATGGTGAAAGCAGCGCGCTGAGATTCTGTTCTGGTTTCGACTGGGATTGTTTGTTCAGCCCTAACAGCTAGTGCCGAGTCCCCCTTTGGGACACTGAGAACTCACCAGCCACACGGTAACCAAAAGGAAGGCAGAAACCTGAGCAGCCAGGCGGGAGGCAGAGGCAGCCTTTGTGGAGAAAACATTTGTTCCCCTTAAAGAAATAGGATGTTTGAAAAGAAAACATGCAACATTGGAGACACAGACTCCAGCACATACATTTCAGTGACCACTCCCTCCAGATGGGCTCAAGGATCAAGCCAGCTCCACGATATATCCTTTGCCAAGAACGAAACTCACTATAGAGAATGCTGTGTTCTCACGTAAAATAATTTTTGTGTTATATTAAACTAGAGTTGTTTCCAATTGCCATTTTCCAGAAAGCAGGCAACCACTTTAATTCCCTAAGTTTATGATGCAAGTAAAACTCACAATATCCACGCTCAGTTTGTGGTTCTGAGTGTTGTTAATTATGCTTAAAAAGAATGCCCTGGAGTTTTCTCAAGCTTTGGAAAGGCAGAAGAAAGTGAGTTAAATTAAACTGGTCTAGACCTGAATCCGGCAAACTCTTGGCAAAGAAATTATCTACTTCCAGATTTAACTTGAGAGGCCTTACTCCATGGGGATCCTGGAATAACACAGCACCAAAGAGGAGACAAACGACAATGTGAGAAAAGCCAAATCTAAAAAGCACAGTTAATGAGACCACAAAAGACTTCCTAGGTCATCTTGTCCACCCTCCTGCAAAGCTTCCCCTCTGTGAAGTAACTTTTCTCTAACAACCTCTCAAGGTGTTCTGATGACCATCTTTTTGTCCCTCATTGCTTGCCTCATTGATATTAGTGACATTTAACCAAACGAATCAGCTTCCTGTGTAAAATATAATTTATTATTTGAAGCTGGTTTTAATGGCTTGCCTTGAAAGTACTGGGATATAATGCTTTGTGGGGTTTTTTTTGTATTAACCTTACTTATATATGTTTGGTATTTTGCTCAAACTCTCAAGAAGATTCTTTACCTTGCATTATTATTTAAACTTTTCATCAATAATACAAAATTTTAGATATTTAAGAATTTAGGAAATATTTAATGCTCTTAAAATATAAATCTATAGAGTAGTCCCTCCTTATTCACAGGGATACCTTCCAAGACCCCTGGTGGGTGCCTAAAACGCAAATAGTACCAAACTCGATTGCCGTCAATCAGATCATATCCCTGTTCATGTCTTCTACCCACGAATTCAATGCTTTTTCCATCTTAACTAGGCACTTACCACGTGCTGTAGCTGTAATTTTTACAGTGTGAGATGTGACGGCAAAACTCGCATTAATTTCTTTTTTTCTTCACAATTTCACAAATAGAAGATTATTTCTTACTGCGTATCTTAACAGCCTCCACATACAATTTTTTCTTACTAAGTTGAGAACTTTCACTTTTTCACTTAAAGAAGGCACTTTAAGACATCCCTTTGGCATATCCAAATTGCCAGTATCACTACTCTCATGTTTTCAGGCCATTATTTAGTCAAATAAGGGTTCCTTAAACACAAGCGTAAGGTACCGCCACAGTCCACCTCGTAACCAAGATGGCTACAAAGCTGCTGCCCAGAGGGGAGAGTGTGCAGCACAGAGAGGCCGCACACGGCGAGGATTCACGTCTCAGGAGCGGAGCCAGGTGGCTCGAGATTTCATCATGCCACTCAGAACGGCATGCAATTGAATTATTTATTTGTGGAATTTTCAATGTAATACTTCAGGCCGCAGTTGACTGCAGGTAACCGAAACTGCAGACAAAGGGGGACAACTATGTGTGCATATATGTATATATGTATGTGGTTTTCTGTATTTTTTAAACGTCACAAGATATGTAACTTTTCCTTTGATCATTTTCATACTCACAGGAGATTAAGAGTTTTTTGTTTTTTTGTGTTTTTTTTTTTTTGTTGTTGTTGTTTTATTTTTGAGACGGAGTCTCGCTCTGTCACCCAGGCTGGAGTGCAGTGGCCAGATCTCAGCTCACTGCAAGCTCTGCCTTCCAGGTTTACGCCATTCTCCTGCCTCAGCCTCCCGAGTAGCTGGGACTACAGGCGCCCACCACCTCGCCGGGCTAGTTTTTTGTATTTTTTAGTAGAGACGAGGTTTCACCGGGTTAGCCAGGATGGTCTCGATCTCCTGACCTCGTGATCCGCCCGTCTCGGCCTCCCAAAGTGCTGAGATTACAGGCTTGAGCCACCGCGCCCGGCCGTAGAGATTAAGAGTTTTATAGACCTCTGGTGTTCAAATTATATTTGCCCCTTTTTCTGGGTATTTCCTTTAGCTATACCGTGGACTGCTATGTCCCACTACATACCTGAAAGAAATTCCACAACACTGATTCCCAGTGCAATATCCTAGAACAGAGCAACAAGAAGACACATAAAAATGATTTGCTTATACTATTTATAAATTAAATCTGCTTGGTAATAAATTGTCTAGGTGCAAGTCAGAACATCTGCACATGTTCCTTTCAGAGAGCAGTTATGACTGTAAAGCATGAACAGCTCTCGAGCCGTCTGCCATCTCCACAACCTTTTACTTTTCTTTATGAGCTATTCTTGCCTAGTTTTGTCTCATTACAAAGGTAGTTCCCATTTGAGAGACAGTATTGCATCACGGTTAAATAGGTATACTCTAGAGCTGTTCTGGGTTCAAATTCCTGGTCTGCACCTTACTAGCTGTGTGTCCCTGAAACCACCTCTGCAAAGCTTTAACAGAGGAAATTATGACAGTGAAAGATACCAGACCTAACCGACTCTATCTTGCTTCTAACTTTTAAGTTGTCCTTGTTCCTTCCTGGGTGCAGGCCGAGCAACCTGGGGAAGGAATTTAGTTTATGATTTGACTCTGAAACAAAACTCTTAATAGCCCTTCCCAAAAAGACCCCCTTCTTGCCTTGGGACCAGTCTGCCTTCATAGGACTAACAAATTAGCTACAAGAATAGAAATTATGGTTTAGGGGTCATGCAGCCCCTGGCTGCAAGAGTCTGAACCTTCCCAAATTGCTCCTGGGGGTAACATCACTATTGTAAAACCCGAGATCGGTGCTTGAGATATTTTGCAGACCCTACACTCATTGCACCAGCCGACACCACCCAGACCAGTAATCTGACTCAAGCAGTTCTGCCACCCCACCAGGAACAGAAGACAGCAAGAACACCTCACTGCAACCCCCTATAATTCCATCTCCAACCTGACCAATCAGCACTCCCCACTTTCCAAGACCCTACCCACCAAATTATCTTTAAAAACTCTGGTCCCAGAATGCTCAGGGAGACTGATTTGAGTAGTAATAAAACTCCGGTCTCCCAAACAGCCAGCTCTGCGTGAATTAATCTCTCTCCATTACAATTCCCGTGCCTTGATAAACTGGTTCTGTCCAGGCAACGGGCAAGGTGAACCTGTTGGGAGGTTACATCCCTAGGCAAGTCTTTATCCTCTCTGTGGCACAATTACCTCATTTGTAAGGAGAGGGCAGTAGTTGTAACTACTTCATATTTATGAAATTCTTCAAAAGTTTTGTGCTCCATAGTTAGTGTTCACTGAATATTGGGTAGGATTTATTCTCCCTTCATCTTCTGCTACCACCCTTTCCATGAAATTCTTATTCTACAAGTTTCTAAGAATGGACCTATCAATAATCTATATTAATATTAATCATTATTATGGTGTAGAAATATTATCTTCCTATAGTCCAGCACTTAAAGAGCCACTGCCCCAGTGTTTAGGGATGATTTGGAAACCAGCACTATCACCACCAGTTGATGGTGGCATCATCGCCCTAGTAAAATAACCAAAGAGGGATCATCACAGAACAGTATCTGTCTTTGTAAAACTTCAGTATTTATTTGGTGAGGTCACTGACGTAAGTTTAGGTAAAAACATGACACCAAAATTTCCTATGGAGTCTACATTTTTACAGTGCTCAATTTACACACACACACACACACACACACACATATATTACCCTGAGACTATAAACATTTCAACAACTGTTTCACAAAAGTTCACATTCGCATAGGGTTTTATATAGGAACAACAGCTCTAATTTTTTTAGCATTGTCTTTTTGGTTTTTGGGGATTTCCCGAAGTTTGAAATCGTATTAAAACCAGTCTCTGTGTTTGTGTGTCATTCATTCTGTATTACCTGATTTTTTCAGGCACTTTATCATTACTTGATCATCTTGGTCACATTTGCCTTCTTTCCTAAACAATCATAGTATACAACCACAGTTTTACATTCTTCTTGCACGTTTAATTAAAATGTAATTCTTAAAGGAATGCTTTATTCCTTCAAAATTGTTGATTTCGTTCATTTAGTTTTTAAAACTAAAATTGAATTTTTATTTATAGGACATCAATACTTTATTCCTCGGACTCAGTGGCTGTAAGAGTTCCTGAGGATATTTTAGCATTCTTTAACATTTATGTTTAATTAAATGACTAATACATGAAAATATGTTTTGAAAGTCTTTACCTTATACTTTTAAATGACTTTTTTATTATTCCAAAGTATGAATAAATCATAATGTGCTTAATTATTTCGTCATGGATGAAGATTTTGTTCTTTCAATTTTTAAAATCTGTGAGCAACAAGGCTTCAAAAACCACTTGTATACATATCTTTTTCCAAATATGAAAGTTTCTTTGTAAGACAGATCTAAGAAGTAATGTTTCTGGCTTAAGGGGTATATGCATTTTCAGTATTGTGGTGAGAAATGTCTAAGATGGACCTGATTACATAAATAGTAAAATTTTCTAACAGGAAAAATACCATAAGGTATTGTAAAGAAAGTAAACCTCTTTTCCAATTTAATAAGAGTTTTATCCGAAATGGGTGTTGGATTTTATGATTTTTTTCACTCACCACCTGAGAAAATGATCATTTCTTCTTCTTCACCATGATTATGATGTTATATTAACAATATCTCATTTGTTGGTGATACATTATTATTGGATATTATTTTTCAATTTTTTATTTAGCATGTTTTCACAAATATTCATAAAAGATCTGATCTTTGATGTTCTGTATTTGTATCCTTTTGTTCAGGTTTTAGTATCATGGCTATGCCAACTTCCATTATGAAAAGAATTCAGAGCTCTCTGTTTTAGAAAAGTTTAAACAAAGTTGTAGTTATACATTCATAGTGCCTCCATCCATTAAACAGTTTTATTCTGATGCCTTCAGGAAAGGGATTATACTCCAAACACATTCTGCTTTTCTTCCTAGGTAATTTTCATTATTAAATATTTCTGCCTCTTACGGGAGTTGGTCTTGGTGACTTCAGTTTCTTGGAAAATCAATCATTTCCTCCAGGTTTTCAAATATATTTGCATAGTGCTAAATAATTTTTTAAATCTTAATATTATTTATCTATTCTTTTTCCAGTTTGCATTATAATTTTATATGTGTCATTTCTTTCCATCTTGAATGGATTCACTATCATCTATCATATGTTCATATGTATTCTGTTTTATATCTGTCAAATTCTAATATTAAGTATTTTGGATTTTTGTCAAACTTCAGAAGTGTAATGTTTAGCAATGTGTTTGCAAGCCTTTTCTTCACCATTAATGTAATTGTTTAACTCTATGGATATTTTCTTTTATTTATTTATTTATTTATTTATTTGAGACGGAGTTTCATTCTTGTCGCCCAGGCTGGAGTGCAATGGCATGATCTCAGCTCACCGCAACCTCCACCTCCCGGATTCAAGTGATTCTCCTGCCTCAGCCTCCTGAGTAGCTGGGATTACAGGCGCCTGCCACCATACCCAGCTAATTTTTGTATTTTTAGTAGAGACAGGGTCTCGCCGTGTTGGCCAGGCTGGTCTTGAACTCCTGATCTCGGGTGATCCACCCGCCTCGGCCCCCTAAAGTGAGCCACTGCGCCTGGCCCAACTCTATGGATTTTTCTTTGAGCACTATATTATGCAGAGTCTTCATTTTTGTTACTTTAAATATATTTTGAAATTTTGTTATTGATTTAATAAAACTCAAATGGTGTAAAGCAGAATTTTTACATTGACAGGTGGTGAGACTTTTGGAACTATACTATTTATTTCTGTTTTTTTTTTTTTTCATTGAGAGAGGGAATATATTTGAATGTACTCTGTACAACTTTTGCTATTTTAGAATGTATTGGTTATCCTTTGAAGTCTAATATGTGGTAAGTAACATTTATAAATATTTCATGTGTATTTCCGTAGAAAATATGTGTTTGTGTGTGTGTGTGCGTGTGTGTGTGAAAAAGAGAAAGAGATCTATTATAGTAATTGTTTAGTTCCTGAGCTATCCTTAATTACTTTTTCCTTCCAGTCTACTAAGAGATTTGCATTAAAGCCTCCAGATTTCAGTTGACAATACTATATGTTATTAATTTCTCCTCGACAGGAATCCTTCATTTCATTTTGCACTGGTCCCTGAAAATAATGTAGCTGATCCTCCTACCTTACAATATATATAAAATACACACACATATATGTATACACACACATATATACATAGACATACATATATGTATACAGATACACACACACATATATGCATGTATACACACACACACACACACACACACACACAAATATTCCTCAGATTGGAATTACCAGCTCATAGGGTAAGTATATACTCAGCTCTGATAGGTACTACCAAACTGTTTTCAATGAAGTTGTACTAATTTATAATTCTTCCTGGAATATACGAGAATTCCAGTTGCCCCTCTGAATTTTCTGTCGTTTTAATTTTATTCATTCTGATTAATTTGCATTTCGCTGATGACTAAGAGAGTTGAGCATCTTTTCATATGTTTATTAGCAATTTGGATGTCCTTTTTTATGAAGTGCTAAATAAAATCATTTGACCCACTTTCTATTGTGTTGCCTGTCTTCTGTTTCTTTCCTATTATTTGTAGAAGTTCATAATATAGGGTCGGGCGCAGTGGCTCACGCCTGTTAATCCCAGCACTTTGGGAGGCCAAGGCAGGTGGATCACGAGGCCAGGAGATTGAGACCATCCTGACTAACACGGTGAAACCCTGTCTCTACTAAAAATACAAAAAATTAGCCGGGCGTGGTGGCAGGTGCCTGTAGTCCCAGCTACTCGGGAGGCTGAGGCAGGAGAATAGCCGGAACCCGGGAGGCGGAGCTTGCAGTGAACCGAGATCTCGCCACTGCACTCCAGCCTGGGTGACAGAGCAAGACTCCGTCTCAAAAAAAAAAAAAAAAAAGTTCATAATATAGTCTGGATACAATTTTTGGTCAGCTTTGTGTGTGTGTGTGTGGGTGTGTGTGTGTGTGTAGCATTTGCCTTTTAAAACTATGTCCATAGATAATTTTGATAACAAAATGACCTAAAAATAAAAAGTAAAAAGAGAGAAAAATAATTCAGGAATAGGCAAGCGTTGGTATGAGCACTGAATACTTTTAAAGAAAAGCCATGGGTATGGATACAGAGCAGAAAACTATATGTGATGCCCCCACATAGTTTAAAGAGAAGTACTTGGAATTTCAGTGATTTTTCTTTTAATGAAGTTACAATTGCATTGGGTTGTATATATCATCTTAATAATTTTTTCTCATTTGACCCACCTGTTTTGTGTTTCTTTAGTTTCCTATCTTGTATTCCTTGTATTAAACACTTTTTTCCATTTATTTCATATATTAACTTGTTAAGTACATATTATTTTACTATCTATTATATTATGTTGGATATGACAACAGACATCCTTGACTTACTATAGTCTAATTTTTTTAAATTTTGCCATTTTCCTGGTATTACTAGATTTTTAGAACACCTTGACCCTGTGTACCCCTTAGCATTATTGTGACAGTATTTTATTATACATATTTAAAACCCCACAATACATTAATATTACTATTACTGTTTTCTATGGTCAATAGGTATTTAATATTTATTTCTCTTATATGTCAATTTATTTTTTCAATTTTTCTTCCTTTTTGCATTTTTAAAATGTCCCTCTATGATTATTATCCTTCTGTCTGAAGAATTCCCTATAATTTGTCTTCTATAAACAAGTTTTCTCAATTTTTTTCTGAGAATATCTTTGTTTCATCTTCAT
Organism: Chlorocebus sabaeus; assembly: GCF_047675955.1. Classification (NCBI taxonomy): domain Eukaryota; kingdom Metazoa; phylum Chordata; class Mammalia; order Primates; family Cercopithecidae; genus Chlorocebus; species Chlorocebus sabaeus. The sequence goes on from NC_132926.1 coordinate 53,264,615, forward strand.
CTTTATAAAGTTGTTTTTGCTGAGAATGTAAATAACCTCTAGAAGTTATTTTCTTCCAGTACTTTCAGAATGTCATTTTGTTGTGTTCTGACTCACATTATTTCTGTTGCAAAGTCAGTGGTAAGTCTTACTGTGCTCCTTCTTATTCCCTACTCCTAGATGTCATCTCCAAAAATGCCAGTTTCTCCCCAACTGATCATAGCCCCATGAACCTTCTTGCTTTGTCACTTCTTGAACCCCACTCTTAGCAAACATTTTCTGGAAAAGCTAAATCTCTGTCAAAAGGCATTGCCATATCAGCTACTTAAGAAGGCATAATTTTTCCCATAGCATTGTACATGTTTCATCTCCTTTGAATTAATCTTTATTTTACTCTTCCTTTGCACAGTTAAGGGACTCTCTTTTTCTTGAATTTGAACAGCACTTTAGAGTTGATTAATGTTTATTTCATTTAAGACAAGGTAAGTGCTTTCCTTTCTAAGTATCACTGATTTTTAAATATCTAAGGACGTTTTAACCACATTATTGAGTATTGATTCTATTTTTATTATTTAATTTAAATTTTTTTTCTTTAATATATGACCTATATGACCTCTAATGTTTTCTCATCTGTCCTTGCTTTTTCCACATTGTCTTTTTCTTATGCTTAATTTCAATTTTTCATTGGCAGAATTTAATCTCTTCTGTCCATTTTTATAGCTATATTTTATATTCCTCCTTGAAATGGTCAACAATTATTACCACAAAACTTACTGTATATGGTGTATTTTAGAGTATAGTTATATTATTTCCACATATTTCTTTATACTTTACAACTTTCCTAATAGAATGATATAATTAATGTCTGTACATTTTCCCTTTCATATGTTTCCTGGTAATTTACTAACCGTTAGAGACCTAGCCTCATGAGAGCCAATTTTTAAAATATGGTTATAAATTTATATAATAAAATTCACAGTTTTGACAAATGTAGACACCCATGTAACCAGCAACCCAATTGAGATATAAAATACTTATTGCCACGAGTCTAGAAGGTTACCTTCTGCTACTTTCCAGTTAATCCCATCCTTAGCAAAAGCAACTACTATTCTGAATTATATCTCCCTAAATTCATTTTTGCATGTTCTTGAACTTGATATAAATAAAATCATATTATGTTTATACATTTTATTTGATTTTTTTCACTCAAAATGTTTCTGTGAGTAATCAATATTGTATTAATAATTCATCCCTTTTTCTTGCTGAGTAGTACTCTATTGTATGAATCGATTACAGTGTGTCTTTCCAGTTTCCTACTGATAGATATTTGTGTCATTTTTGAAGTTCCAATTAGATTTTACTGCTCTTTTCTAATATTTTTTCCATCAATGGAAAGACAGGCAAAATATGCAGAAATGTGTACTAAACTTTGGAGTATTTTTGAATCTTGCCATTTGCTTAAGAAAGCTTTATATGTTCTTTTGTTTTCCTCTTTTGACAATTTCACAGACATTTATAATTTAAAAGTGATTGACAATCTCCAGTAAGTTCCCTTACTCTGTGATCTTATCTGAGCAATTAGGATCAAGTGAATTAAATACATCTTAAATAAGCACTAAGAACTTTAGAACATGCAATTTTTAAATGTAGAAAAAAAAATGTTAGCTAAGATAATTGAAACAAAATTTCAGAATTAACTACATACAAGTACTATTTGGCCTATTTTGTGGTAAAATTTGGACACAATAAAACTCACCAATTTAAATGCACAGTTTGATGAAGTTGGGTAGTAGTACACAGGCCATGTAACCCCCAGCAAAATAAGATGTAAAATAGAATATCGCACCCAAAAACATTGCCTGTGCCCCTTAGCAGTCAAGCCAGTTCCCCAACCTTCTGTCACTGCAGTTCAACTTTTTCTAGAACTTTATATAAATGGAATCATGTAGGTTGCAGTAATATTATGCTTGCTATCTTTCATTTAGCATGTTTTTTATAACTTTATTGTGGCGTATTTTATATATCATAGAATGCACCCGTTTTAAGTGTATTCAATGATTTTTAATAAATATACTGAGTTGTGCAACCACTACCATAAATAAGTTGTTGAATATTTTCATCACCCCAGTAAGATCCTCTAGGCTCATTTACTATTCATCCCGTTCATCCCACTCTCTGCCCCAAGCACCCACGGATCTTTCTATTTCTACATATTTCTGTTTTGTGGAGATACTGTGTGAATCAAATCATACAATACGTGGTATCTCATATTTGGCTCCTTTTGCTCAACATAATGCTTCTGAGATTCGTCCATGCTGTTAAGTATGTTAATATTTTGCTCCTTGTTATCACTTACTTTTCATGGATTGTATCGAAGTGGATGGTGTTATTTAACTTGCTTATCCATTCGTGTTTTGATAGACATTTGGGTTATTTCTAGTTTGAGGCTATTTCTCAATAATGTTTCTATGAACACTTTCATACAAGCCTGTGTATGAAACATGTTTTCGTTTTGGGGGAGTGAATACCTTGGAGTGATACTGCTGGGCCACATGGTAAGTGCTTGTATAACTTCATAATATACTGTCCTGATGGTTTCAAAAGTTGTTGTGCAATTGTGCATTCTTCCAGCAATATATAAAAGTTCCACTAGCCTAACATTCTTACCGACACTTAGCATTTTCAGGTTTTAAGCTTTAGCCATTCCAGTGGGTGTGCAGTCGGCTCTAGTTATACATAGAGATCTATATCAATGTAATTTCAAGCAACATCCTAGACAACTTTTTAAAAGAAATTGACAAGCTGATTATAAAATTTATATGGAAAGACAAAGGCACTGGAAAAGCCAAAACAATCTTGAAAAAGGAGGATAAAGTTGAAAGACTTACATGAAAGTCATGATTTCATGACTTACTATACAACTATTATATACAGGACAGTGTGGTGTTGGCATAAGGATAGATACATACATCAATGAAACCAAATAGAGAGCCAGAAAATAGACCCATATATATGGTTGTTGATTTTCCACATTAATTTTAATATTCATTCATTCAACAAATACTTATTGGGCACCTACTATATGTCAAGCACTGTGATAGGCACTGGAGATTTGGCCATTAACAAAGCACTCAAAAGTTTCTACCCTCATGTAATTTTTATTCCAGTTGGGGGAGAAAAGTAAATAAACAAAAAATATGAGAGCCAGGCACAGTGTGGTTCACCCTTGTAGTCCCAGCTATTTGGGAGGCTGAGGTGGGAGGATCACTTGAGCCTGGGAGCTCAAGCTGCAGTGCCCCATTATTGCACCATTGTGCTGCAGCCTGGGTGACAGTGCAAGATGCTGACTCTAAAATAAATAAATAAATAAATAATAAAAATGTTAGATAATTATAAATCTTTTTGAGCAAATAAAGAAGAAATATGGATAGGGAGTGATAGGCATCTGTTTTAAATTTTGTGCTCAAGCCTCCTGAATAACCACAGGGAAAATCCTTCTAGGGAGCGGAAGCAGAGCTGCAGATGCACTAAGACAGGCCTTGAAGGGGTGAGTGCAGTGACGGCAAGCGAGAGGCAGAGGCCTCAGCTCAGGGACATAGCCTGGGCCAGATTACACAGGATCCTATTGGGATTGTAAGGAATTTGGCTTTGACTCTGCCTGAGATAGGAAGCCACTGAAGGGTTTTGAGTGGAGAGGTGACATTATATGATTAAATGTTTCAAATAATTACTGTGGGTGATTGATGCTAATGGGGGTCCAAGATAGAAGAAGGGAGGGGCAGAGTGGACATGGGATGTGTGGCCTAATCAAAGATTAATCTGGCAGTCATGAGAGACCCTGCAGACAGATGACAGAGTGAACATTAGAAAAAAGAAAAAAAAAGAAGATAGCGAAAGGAACAGATAAGCAGCATCTAAAGAGAGATGAGATAAACTGTGATCACAGTATCTAAAAAACTAGAAGAGGATAAGAGAGGATTGATCATCAGAACACAGATGTAAGATGCGTGGTATCAATTGCTTCAGAGCGGACAAGAGGTCTGAGGCTGAGAAAAGATCTGTGAAGTTTATGCATAAGGAGTTATTTGGTGAATTTTCATAGCAAATAGCACTGTGACTGTAGTGGCCTCAGAACACATAGAGGCACAGCACAGACCACCTGTTTAAGAAATTTGCCAGTGGAAAGAAGGACAATAGTACAAGTTAGAGGACAATGGGAGGAAATGAAGGTTGGTTTCAGAATAAGCTTGACCACAAATGTCTATGGGCTGCAGAGAATGACCTGATGGGCTGGGAGTAACTGAGGATGGCAAAGAAAAGGCAAAAGTTTGGGAAAATGTTGGAATCAGGAGAAGTATAGGAGAATTGCTAGAAATCAATTCCTAAAATCTCCAATTCTGGAAGTTGCCTTGAAAGTGCCGTTTCTTTTCATATTTTTGCAACGTTTGTTTTGCCCTCCTGAAATACTGCATTAACAACAGCACCAATTCTGTCCAAATTTCCCCCAGATCACATAAATCACTTCAACTAGGTTTCCCCATCTTCCTTACTCTTAACTTCAAGCTCTTGTTCTGTTTGAAAATCTAAATATGAACCCCAAATTTCAGGAAGATATGAGTCAGCCTTGTAGAAAGCATCTATTAGATGTTGCCTGGCTGAGATTCTCTCTGTGCCTCTGTGCCAGGCACTGTAACTTGGTGCAGTGAGCAGTCTGAGCCTGGCTCTGTTGGAATGACCTGGCAGTGATCCATTGGAGGTGCTGTTTTGCTCCCTGACACACAACATCTGGGCCTTGCCACACAGAATAGCCTGGTTTCTAAGTAGGAGGTAGGCAGGATCAACTCAGCAAGACTTGGGAATTTCTCCCCCTACATACACATCCTTCTTTAATTTTTCCTTAAAAGGCTCACACCCAGTTTCATTTTCACACACAAAGAGGTCCTTTGTATTTCATTATGACCAAGTCACAAAAGTAAATGTTTTCCTTTAAAAAGAAAGTGGGTGTGGATGATGGTTGCTTGTGTGGAATGTGAATAAAGACTATCCCCCCAGCAAGCTGAACTCCAAAGGAAAATAGATTTATATTGAGCTTCCAATCTGGCAGCAATGCTTTTATTTTAATTATTTGTTTGCTATTTTGTTTTTTTCTACTCTGTAAGGAATTTTGAAAAAAAAATTAAATGTAACCATATTGAGTTAAAATAATTCTTAAGTCTATGAACTGAGTTACAATGCTGAATAGAAGCAAATTGTCCTCCATTCTTCTTTATTTCAAAAGTGGACACTCAACTGAAATTTTAAAATATGGTTTAATATCACTATAATATGTAGAGTGTATTCTTATTTTCTACATGGGAACTAGAAGCAAGTGACCTAATTAGATACAACTCAGTGGGATTAAGCAGATTGGCTCATACAGCTAAAATACACACTCTGGTTTTCTTTCCATCACTACTCCTTTCTGACTGACCACATGAAGCGTTAGGACTCTACCTTTGCAAATTTTGAAGTAGACAAATATGTGGTATGAGCTAACTCAATATGTACTTTTTACATTCTTCAACATAGCCAAGGATGTATCGCCATTCCAAAGTTACGGTTCTCCTGAAAGTCTTATACTCTCCTCTCAGTGAAAACCTCCTTTTAGGAAAAGCTCTTAAGGTTTTCAAGGTGTACTGAATCACTGGTCTCTAAGTGTTACATACCACAAAAACTTATACACTGAAAATGGAAACAACTGGGTAAGGCAAAGGAATGAAGCTTTAAGCAATTTCAGGTGGTAACCAGCACAAGCTTTCTTCTCTTGAGGAAAGAGGCTTTCTAGTACCCCTGAAAAGAGTCATCAGTATCTTTCTACTCTGAGTAGTTTTAACTATGAAAGGTCTTATAGGGTATTTCCACTTGAAAAGAAATAGTCATTAATTCGACAAATACTTAATAAACAATATTTTTTTTTTTGCTCTGGCTTTTTTTTTTTTCCCTGAAGTTCACATTTTGCATCACGATCCAACACACACACATAAATACTTAGACTTCTGAATGTTTTCATTAAACGTTACTTATCTACCCTGTGCAATGCACTCTGGTATTTTCCTTTTTTTTTTTTTTTTTCCCAGTGATCATCATCTCTCACAACGCTGATTTTATGACCTTTTTTATTTTTCTTTTAAGTGTAGCATGTTTGGACCCTGCATTAGACAGTGAGACATGTACCTACTTTCAACCATTAATAAATGGTGCTGGGAAAATTGGACTTAGGCAGAAAACTGAAACTAGACGCCTTCTTTACACCTCAGACAAAAATTAACTCAAGATGTACATAAAGACTTAAATATAAAACCCCAAATCATAAGAACCGTAGAAGAAAACATTCGCTACATTTACAGTCCAGAGTGGAAGCTATTCTAGAAGTGAACAAATTGATATACTCTGAAGAAAACCCACATGGAACTCTGACAAAATTAGGAGACCTACTTTGGAAAAGTTGGTCAGAGAAGATCTCTTTGAGGAGGAAAATAAGCTCAGACTCTAAGAGTGAAAAAGAGACAGAGGTATAAAGGGTAGAGGAATGACATTCCAGGCAGAAGCAACTTCAGTCCATGAAATTAGAAGCAGTCTTCTGAAGAAGTAGCAGAAGGCCAGTGTATCTGTCTCCCTTCAGAGAGAGAGGAGAGCGTACCAGGAGATGAGATCAGGATGAGAGGCAGGGGTATAACATGCAAATATTTTAGATGATAGTAAAGCATTTGGATTGAATCTTAAGGGAAGTGGGTCACTGAAAATTTTTTGAATTGTACAAAATCAGATTACGCAGTTACAGTTATTGTAAATCATTTTGTACTTTGACCCTGAGTTCCCCAAGAACTGATTGGCTATTCAAGGCTTTTGGAAGCAGCAGGTACAGAATAAGCTCATGTAGCCAAAGATTAAACAAATAAATGGAAGAATTCCTTTCGGAAATGGTAACGGCAATAGTGGTAAAAATATCTGTTGTCCTCACTCAAGTTTAAGTACATTAGAAACATTCTCATCCTGAGGCATAGGTTTTTAAAAATAATTGCATAAAATTGTTCATATTGAAAAGTGTCTGTTTATATCCTTTGCCCACTTTTTGATGGGGTTGTTTGTTGTTGTTTTATTTCCGGTAAATTTGCTAAGTACCTTGTAAATTCTGGATATTAGACCTTTGTCAGATGGGTAGATTGCAAAAATTTTCTCCCATTCGGTAGGTTGCCTTTTCACTCTGATAATAGTTTCTTTTGCTGTGTAGAAGCTCTTTAGCTTAATTAGATACAATTTGTCAATTTTAGCTTTTGTTGGAATTGCTTTTGGCTATTTCATCGTAAAATCTTTGCCCATGCCTATATCCTGAATGGTATTGCCTAGGTTTTCTTCTATGGTTTTTATGATTTGGGGTTTTACATTTAAATTTTTAAGTCCATCTTGAGTTAATTTTTGTATGAGGTGTAAAGAAGACATCTAGTTTCAATCATCTGCCTATGTCCAATTTTCCCAGCACCATTTATTAGATACGGAATCCTTTCCACATTGCTTGTTTTTGTCAGATTTGCCAAAGATCAGATGGTTGCAGATGTGTGGTGTTATTTCTGAGGTCTCTGTTCTGTTCCATTGGTCTATATATCTGTTTTGGTACCAGTACCATGCTGTTTTGGTACTGTAGCCTTGTAGTATAGTTTGAAGTCAGGTAGCGTGATGCCTCCAACTTTGTTCTTTTTGCTTAGGATTGTCTAACCTATACAGGCTCTTTTTTGGTTCCATATGAATTTCAAAGTAGTTTTTTCTAATTCTGTGAAGAATGTCAACGGTAGTTTGATGGGAATAGCATTGAATCTATGAATTAATTTTGGCAGTATGGCCATTTTCATGATATTGATTCTTCCTATCCATGAACATGGAATGTTTTTCATTTCTTTGTGTCCTCTCTTATGTCCTTGAGCAGTGATTTATAGTTCTTTTTGAAGAGGTCCTTCACGCCCCTTATTAGCTGTATTCCTAGGTGTTTTATTCTCTTTGTAGCAATTGTGAATGGGAGGTCACTCATGATTTGGCTCTCTACTTGCCTATTGTTGGTATATAGGAATGCTTGTGATTTTTGGACACTGATTTTGCTGAAGTTGCTTATCAGCTTAAGGAGTTTTTGGGCTGAGACAATGGAGTTTTCTAAATATAGGATGATGTCATCTGAAAACAGACAATTTGACTTCCTCTCTTCCTATTTGAATACACTTTATTTTTTTCTCTTGCCTGATTACCCTGGCCAGCACTTCCAATACTATGTTGAATAGAAGGCGTAAGAGAGAGCATCCTTGTCTTATGTTGCTTTTCAAACGGAATGCTTCTAGCTTTTGCCCATTCAGTATGACATTGGCTGTGGTTTTGTCATAAATAGCTCTTATTATTTTAATATTGTGGGTTTGTGATAAATAGCTCTTATTATTTTGATTACTTCAATACCTAGTTTATTGAGAGATTTTACCATGAAGAAATGTTGAATTTTATTGAAGGCCTTTTCTGCGTCTCTTGAGATGACTGTGTGGTTTTGTCATTGGTTCTGTTTATGTGACGGATTATGTTTATTGATTTGTGTATGTTGAACCAGCCTTGCATCCCAGGGATGAAGTCAAATTGATTGTGACGGATGTGGTTTTTAATGTGCTGCTAGATTTGGTTTGCCAGTATTTTATTGAGGATTTTCACATTGATGTTCATCAGGAATATTGTCCTGAAGTTTTCTTTTTTTGTTGTGTGTCTGCCAGGTTTTGGTATCAGGATAAAATTGGCCTCATAAAAACAATTAGGGAGGAGTCCCTCCTTTTCAGTTGTTTGGAATAGTTTCAGAAGAAATGGTACCAGCTCCTCTTTGTACCTCTGGTAGAAGTTGGCTATGAATACATCTGGTCCTGGGCTTTTTTGTTGTTGTTGTTCGTAGGCTACTTACTACTGCCTCAATTTCAGAACTTGTTATTGGTCTATTCAGAGATTCAAATGGCAATTATTAAAAACTCAAAAAGCAACAGATACTGGACAGACTGTGGAGAAGTAGAAACACTTTTACACTGTTGGTGGGAATGTGAACCAGTTCAACCATTGTGGAAGACAGTATGGCAATTCCGCAAGGATCTAGAACCAGATATACCATTTGATCCAGCAATCCCATTGCTGGGCATATACCCAAAGGAATATAAATAATTCTGTTATAAATATACATGCACACACATGTTTATTGTAGCACTATTTACAATAGAAAAGACATGGAACCAACCCAAATGCCCACCTATGATAGACTGCATAAAGAAAATGTGGTCCATATACACCATGGACTACTATGAAGCCATAAAAAGGAATGAGATCATTTCCTTTGCAGGCACATGGATGAAGCTAGAAGCCATTATCCTCACCCAAGTTACACAGGAACAGAAAACTAAACACCTCATGTTCTCACTCATAAGTGTGAGTTGAACAATGGAAACACATGGACACAGGGAGGGGAAAAACCAACACTGGGGCCTATTGAGAGGGGAGCAAGAGGAGGGAGAGCATCAGGGCAAATAGCTAATGCATGTGGGGCTTGAACCTAGGTGATGGGTCGATAGGTGCAGCAAACCATCATGGCACAAGTATACCTATGTAACAAACCTGCACATTCTGCACATGTATCCTGGAACTTAAAGTAAAATAATAATAATAAAAAAAATGTTCATATTGAATCCTTCCAAGGTGGCACACAGTGTGCTACTCACAAATTTCCACTCCCCAACTTGTATGTGGAAAGCTGTGTTCAAGAAAATAGGTGAAGAATTACATTTGCCAGTTCCCTTGGTATTCCCATTTTATGGCTTTTGTGGGAATGCAGTTCATGCTTGCCTGCTATTTTATTTAATTTGCCTCCTTGTAAATTCCAGCTGTTGACCATGTAATTAATCCCTGTATGGAAAAAAAAAATTGGCATTTATTTCTGTAATACATATGCTTCATCCCAATAGGAGAATATATTCATCATAGTCCTTTTCATTATTCTACAGTTGTTCCTCAAAACCATTTTACATACCACACAATTAATATACACTGGGACTCTGCTCCCAGCTTCTGCATTAGAACTATGGTTTCCATTTGTTCTTCTTGATTTTTAATTTCTAATCTCTAGGGTTTTAAGTAAAGAGAATCTTTTGTATTACTCATAGAAAAGACTACTATTTAACTTGTCAACTTATTGTAGAATGTGGTAACTAGAATGAGTATGGTGGATAGATCTTAGTAACTGATAACTGTAGCTGATACTAGAGACAGTCTTTGACATTTATCTTTGGCCACAAGTTTCTCTTACTAGATCTTTTTTTTTTTTTTTTTTTTTTTTTTTTTTTTTTTTTTTTTTTTGCTTTCTGTGCTACCTCTTACCTCTTTTCAGTTGTTCAGTCTTTGTAGTCTCTTCTTTCTACAGATGTCTTAAAACTTGTTTTATTCTATTACACAAAAATAAAAATGGCTGATAATTTTAAGTACCATCCTCACTGAGCTATTTGCCTTTTTATTGGGACCAAGGCTTTATGATAACAAGAAAGTTCGTCTGCTTTTTGTTCAGAAGGTGACTGGACAAACCTCTAGAAAGCCAACCTGTTCCTGGCATGTCATCTTATAATTAGTTCTTATACTATACTTATACAAGGCCATCTTGTTTCAGTATAACATGATTTCTGGGATAAAGATAACACCTACATTGCTGGTTTTGACTTGATGACAAAGTAAACCCTTAGACATTCTCAAAAGTTTAAGTTTGGGTAAAGAAATTGATGAAAGATCATCAGCTTGCAACAATGTCTGAAAATCATTTTTATTTAAGCCCAGAGAAGAAAAAGCTAATTTTTAAAAAATTATTACTATCTGGAAATTTACCCTGATCTGGAAAATACATGTACTGATGAAGAATAGCTGTGCTGTGGGCAAAATTATGAAAGTAAATTGCATGGTTGACTGGTTATTTCTTTTTAAGACCGAGATCAAGAAGACACATTGCTGACCCAAATGTGGATGGATTGTAGTATGTGTTTGTTATATACAAAGTTAAAGGCTGCTTTATAAAAGGTTACAGTTATTTATCAACTTACATCTATTGTCAAATAGAAAAGAATTTGGAGTGAATATAAATGCTTAATTTGAAGAAAAAGTAGAAAATTGTAGGAAGAAATCCTCCTGAGTGCAAAATTTTAAGGAGAAAGATGTTGAAAACTATCACAAGAACAGAAAACCAAACACCGCATGTTCTCACTCATAGGTGGGAACTGAACAATGACATCACTTGGACTCGGGAAGGGGAACATCACACACCGGGGCCTATCATGGGGAGGGGGAAGGGGGGAGGGATTGCACTGGGAGTTATACCTGATGTAAATGACGAGTTGATGGGTGCAGCACACCAACATGGCACAAGTATACATATGTAACAAACCTGCACGTTATGCACATGTACCCTACAACTTAAAGTACAATAATAATAAATAAATTTTTTAAAAAAAGAAAATATCTAAAGGATTTTTTAATTTGTCATTTTCTCTAAGATATTTTAAGGTCCACAGATTGTCTGTTAGCCATGCCACAAACACAAAAAAGGGAGCCAGAATCAGGGTAAAAATAAATGAATTTCTTAAACTAATATTATTTGATAATTTACCCTAATTTAAGTTGTAGGTGGTGTAAAAGTAAATTAATGTGGAATGTGTTCTACAGGATTCTGTTTGGGTAGGGAAGAAAATATGAATATAAATGATTTAATAAAAGATAATGAATCAATTAATTATATTCACTTTAGTGTATATCTTATGGGTAAAATAGCTTTATTATCATCATCAAAAGATCGAGCCCTTTATTAGTGTGGTTTTAGAGAACTAGTCAGAAATATACATATAAATCTCAATATGTGTTAAAGACTATTCTTCTGACACTGTTACAGAATCTTAGTTTTTGTGTTATGAACTGTTTTACTTTTTCAGATTGAAATAAAACTAAAATTTTTAAAAACCTTTTCTTTCAAAAATATGACTGTAAAATTTAAATTATAGTAATATATTTTATATTCTGAAAACAAGTCAGTGCAGATTTAGAAACTGGACATCTAGAAGGCAGCTTTATTATAAAATCTCTCCCAAAGTTCATGTCATCTTTACAGAAACCTATCAATATCCTCACTGCAGTGAATGCATGACCCATGGGACAGAAGGCCAGCTTAAGCAAGGCATTTGGTGTACAGGGTTTTGCAAGGTTTATTCAACTTTGATGTGTTTGAATGTTTTTGTGATATGGTTTGGCTGTGTCCCCACCCAAATCTTATCTTGAATTGTAGCTCTCATAATTCCCTGAGAATTATGTGGAAAGGACCTGGTGGGAGATAATTGAATCATGGGGGTGATTTCTCCTGTACTGTTCTTGTGGTAGTAAGCTCATGACATCTGATGGCTTTATAAGGAGAAATCCCTTTTGCATAGCTCTCATTCTGTCTGTTCCCTGCCACCATGTAAGACATGCCTTTTGCCTTCCACCATGATTGTGAGGCCAACCCAGCCACATGGAATTGTGAGTTTATTAAATCTCTTTTTCTTTATAAATTACTCAGTCTCATGTATGTCTTTATCAGCAGCATGAAAACAGACTAATACAGTAAATTGGTACCAGTAGAGTGGGGATGCTGCTGTAAAGATACCCAATAATGTTGAAACAGCTTTGGAACTGGGTAACAGGCAGAGGTTAGAACATTTTGGAGGGCTCAGAAGAATACAGAAACACATGGGAAAGTTTGGAGACTTGTTGAATGGCTTTGACAAAAATGCTGATAATGATATGGACAATGAAATCCAGGCTGAGGTAGTCTCAGATGGAGATGAGGAACTTGTTGGGAGCTGGAATAAAGTGACTCTTGCTGTGTTTTAGCAGAGAGACTGATGGCATTTTGCCCCCAGCTCTAGAGATTTGTGGAACTTTGAACTTGAGAGAGATGATTTAGTGTATCCAGTAGAAGAAATTTATAAGCAGCAAAGCATTCAAGAAGTGACTTTGGTGCTGTTAAAAACACTCAGTTTTAAAACAGAAACAGAGCATAAAAGTTTGGAATATTGGCAGCCTGACAAAGTGATAAAAAAGAAAAAACCCATTTTCTGAGGAAAAAGTCAAGGTGACTGAAGAAATTTGCATAAGTAATGAGGAGCCAAACGTTAATCACCAAGAAAATAGGGAAAATGTCTCCAGGGCATGTCAGAGACCTTTGTGTAAGCCCCTCCCATCACAGGTCCAGACACCTAAGAGGAAAATATGGTTTTGTAGGCTGGGCCTAGGCTTCCCCCACTGTGTGCAGAGGAGGGACTTGGTGCCCTGCACCCAGTCACTCTAGCCATGACTAAAAGGGGCCAAAATATAACTTAGGCTGTGGCTTCAGAGGGTGCAAGCTGCAAACCTTGACAGCTTCCACATGGTATTGAACCTGCAAGTGCACAGAAGTCAAGAATTGAGGTTTGAGTACCTCCACCTAGATTCCAGAGGATGTATGAAAATGCCTGGATGTCCAGGCAGAAGTTTGCTGCAAGGGTGGTGCCCTCATGGAGAACCTCTGCTAGGACAGTGTGGATGGGAAATGTGAGGTGGAAGCCCCCACATAGAGTTCCCGCTGGGGCACTGCCTAGTGGAACTGTGAGAAGAGGGCTACTGTCCTCCAGATCCCAGAATGGCAGATCCACCAACAGCTTGCAATATGCCCCTCCAAAAGCCATCAACACTCAATACCAGCTCATGAAAGCAGCTAGGATGGGGGCTGTACCCTGCAAAGCCACAGAGCTGCCCAAGACCATAAGAAGCCACCTTTTGTATCAGCATGCCCTGGATGTGAGACATGGAATCAAAGGAGATCATTTCAGAGCTTTAGGATTTGACTGACCTGCTGGATTTCAGACTTGCATGGGGCCTTTAGCCTTTTCATTTTGGCCAATTTCTCCCATTTGAAATGTGTGTATTTATCAAATGCCTGTCCCCCCATTTTATGTAGGAAGTGACTAACTTGCTTTTGATTTTACAGGCTTATAGGCAGAAGGGACTTGCCTTGTCTCAGATGAGACTTTGAATTGTGGACTTTTGAGTTAACGCAGAAATGAGTTGTCTTTAGGGGACTGTAGGGAAGGCATGATTCATGTTGAAATGTGAGGACATGAAATTTTCTAGGGGCCAGGGGCGGAATGATATGGTTTTGCGGTGTCCCCACCAAAATCTCATCTTGAATTGTAGCTCCCATAATTCCCACATGTATGGGAAAGACCTGGTGGGAAATAATTGAACCATGGGGGCAGTTTCCCCCATACTGTTCTCACGGTAGTGGATAACTCTCACAAGATCTGATGGTTTCATAAGAGGGTTCCCCTTTCACTTGGCTCTCATTCTGTCTCTTCCCTGCCACCATGTAAATGTGCCTTTTGCCTTCTGCCATGATTATGAGGCCTCCCCAGCCATGTGGAATTGTGAATCCATTGAACCTCTTTTTCTTTATAAATTACCTAGTCTCATGTATGTCTTTATCAGCAGCATGAAAACAGACTAATACAGTGTACAAACTATTTATTTTAAGTATGTCTCCTGCACACTGCTGCTTATTGAATTTGAACATAAATTCAATATTAAATTTAGATATTCAATAAATATAAGAAGATATATTTATTATTTATATTTATGTCTCTCTTCTCAAATCTCAGAGAGAATTATAGCTCCATATCCCCATAATCATGGTTTTTACAAATAAACGGTAGAAAGGGAATCCATTCTGCAGGCTTTCTCTTACTCTCACACACACAATATTTCTTATTTTACAGCATCTGGTTTGAGAGTTACTTAAATAGGAGTTTATTTACTTTTTTCTTTGTTTATTTGCTTTAGAGACAGGTTCTTGCTTTGTTGCCCATGCTGAAGTGCAGTGGTGCAATCACGTTTCACTGTAACCTCAAACTGCTGGGCTCAGTAATCCTCCTGCCTCAGCCTCCTGAGTCCCTGGGACTAAAGATGTGTACCACCTGGATAGGATAATTTTTAAAAATTCTTTAGAAGAGACAGGGTCTTACCATGTTGCCCAGGCTGGTCTTGAACTCCTGATCTCAACTGATCCTCCCACCTTAGCCACCCAAAGTGCTGTGATTACAGGTAGGATTTATTTACTTTTATGTAAATATGAAAAAAAAACCTTCCCTTTTTAAAAAGAAAAAAGAAAAGTATTTTCTTTACTGCAAATTAATAATTCTGGTCATGGGAAGTGTCTACCTTACTCCGGACCCTCACTTATATACTGATTTAGTTGAATCTTCTGTTGACCCACAAGCACTAGCTCCAGGACTAATGCTCCGGAGAACTGAGCAGAAGGAAGAAATGAGCACCCAGATGACCTCTAGAGCAACATCATTTGCTCACTTTCCCTACAGCAGCCATTGCTTCCCTTTGCCCGTAAGCAGTCTGCCAAGAAGGGGTGCATATATTTCTCTTCTTCCAAGTTAGATTGTCTTGCCACGAAAAGAATGTTTCACTGAGTGGTTGGGTGAACCTAAAATCCCTTAAAAATGAAACCCAGTGGAACTATAATTATATATATTAAATTGTAACATGGTTTGTGGTAATACTTTTTGAATAACAAACAATGAATTCATAATGGAAGTTTTGGAAAATATTCAAAATAAGACCCATAGAAATGCTTTTTCTTACTCAACAAAGACCTTGTGTTAGGCTGCTTATGACCCAATGTTAGCCAAGTGAGATGACAGCTGCAGAGTGTCTTACAGTCTGCTCTTCTTCAATGCCACAGCTGTAGCCAACACACCTTTCTGCTGAGGCACTATATTAGTCTGTTTTAATGCTGCTATGAAGAAATACCCAAGACTGGGTAATTTATAAAGAAAAGAAGTTTAATTGCCTCACAGTTCCACATGGCTGGGGAGGCCTCAGGAAATTCATAATCATGGCAGAAGGTACCTCTTCACAGGGCAACAGGAGAGACAACAAATGCAAGCAGGGGAAATGCCAGACACTTATAAAACCATCAGATCTCATGAGACTCACTCATTCTCACAAGAACAGCATGGGGGAAACAGCCCTCATGCTCCAATCACTTCCCACCAGGCCCCTCCCAGGACATGTGGGGATTATGGGAACTACAATTCAAGGTGAGATTTGGGTGGGGACACAGCCAAACCATATCAGGCACACAATGGCTTCCTCTGCCTCTCCAATGCAACATGTACATCATCCTGCTGGGGAGGGAGAGAGGGCTGCAGGCACTGCATTTAATCACCTTACACTTTTCCTTCTATTTCAATCTGCTACCTTAAGACCAATTGCCATTGTTAGAGTGCACAGTCTCCTAATTTTATATTGATTAGAAGTGGTCTAAGTTGTTGTTGCACTGATGAAATCACACACACACACACACACACATATATATATATATAGTCCATCTACAATTTTATGCTGTCAAGAAATTGAAAAATAATGCTACCGTTTTCATTTTCCTAAAAGTAAGGCACGTAAGCACTTCTGCTTTCTATGCAGTAGAATTTTGATCTGATGAAACCATTAAAGTCAAAAACTGCTGGGGAGAATAATGACACAATTTAGGTTATTTTATTGATTCTATGTCCACCTCCAGAAATCCCTACTCAAATTCTGTGACTTACATTTATCTTGCTAAAATTATTTGTAGCTGAACTTACTTCATTCCAATCTCATAGCTGTTCCACTATCTAATAGCCTTTTCCCAATAACCTTTAAAAATTTTCTCAATGGATGATTTACTTCTTAGTCCCCATCCCCAATTAGTAAACAAATAATCTCCCAATAAGAAAAAGACCTAATGAAATTATTTAAATACAATTAACTGGAGGAAAATGTTCACAAATGGGAAGACATATAATAACATGAGACATGGGATATGAACCCAGGGTTTTGGCAAGTGAAATTTTAAAAGATGGGTGTTCAGGAGGTGTAGGTGCAGTTTGGGTACGGGGGTGGAAGGAGGTGGTAACGGTAGAATATTTTCTCACTTGAGAATGCTGAGAAAATACAGGAAAAGCATTAGAAATTCTGGAATTTTAAAGGAATTCACCAGTTGCACAGTTGAAAGACAAAGGTGTGGGTTGGATAGAAAGGGAACTGAGAAGTAGGAGTCCTCAGGGACTTGGGCTTTCCAATCTTACTGTGTTTTCATCTGGAATACATTATTCCAATATCCTTCCTTACTAAATCCAGAATCCCC
Organism: Chlorocebus sabaeus; assembly: GCF_047675955.1. Lineage (NCBI taxonomy): Eukaryota > Metazoa > Chordata > Mammalia > Primates > Cercopithecidae > Chlorocebus > Chlorocebus sabaeus. The sequence goes on from NC_132926.1 coordinate 53,281,875, forward strand.
TTTCTGAGCTTTAAACTATATCTGCTTTATGCTAAGAAAACTACTGTAAAGTTTTCAATTAATTTTAAAGAACTATAGTTTTATGTTACTTGGAGAAATCATTTTTTATTGAAGACAGACAAGTAGAGAGTCCAGAAAATATCTAAGATACACACATGCAGAAATAATGTAGAAACATTGAGAGGAAAGTGAACAAATTGATAGAATGAAGTGCCAAGATCTTGGAAGGCATTTTGTATTTCTATTAGTGTTTTCCCATGAATTTTAGACAATAAATTAGAAATTTTTAAATGGACCCTCTAAAATATTATTTCCATGCCACTCTTGGTTGCTATAACTTTAAAAATACCTTCTTAACCTATCTGTGTTTCTCCATCTTCACTACCTACCCTGGCATAGCCATCACCTTGCTTTCCTGAAGAGCTGCATGGTCTCCTCATTGGGCTCCCCACCATCTACTCTAATTCCTTCTAATCCTTGTCCACACTACAAACAGAATGCACTTTTCAAAATAACAACAATAAATGGAACCCTGTGGGCACTTTACTTTAAATATTCAGTGACATCCTACTGATCTTTCATAAAGCGCATTTTTTTTTTTTTTTTTTTTGAGATGGAGTCTTGCTCTGTTACCCAGACTGGAGTACAGTGGCGCCATTTCGGCTCCCTTCAACCTTCACCTCCCAGTTTCAAGCAATTCTCCTGCCTCAGCCTCCCAAGTAGCTGGGACTAGAGGTGTGCATGACCACGCCTGGGTAACTGTTGTATTTTTAGTAGAGATGGGGTTTTGCCATGTTGGCCAGGCTAATCTCAAACTTCTGACCTTAAGTGATCCGCCGACCTTGGCCTCCCAAAGTGCTGGGATTATAGACATGAGCCATCACATCGGGCTGAAAATTCTTGAGATCGCTTTGCATCACCCTATTCTGGCCTCACTCCCTCTCTCAAGCACCCTGCTCCACCTCTCTGATATACTAACTTTCTCTTTCTTCCTCTTTGCTCAGGCCTTTCCAACAGGCTGTGGAATACTCTTCTCATCATATTAACTTTTGCTCGTCTGTCAGAGCACAATTGGTATGTCACTTTCCCTCAGGGAAGCACTTCCTCATCACCTCCCAAACTTGATCTGTAACCCTTGCAGTACGTTATACCCCTTGGTCCTTTTCCTTCAAACTAATCCCCAATTACCCTTTTATCTCCTTTTATGTGATGATTTGTTTACTCTCTCTCTCTCTTAGATGTAGGTTCTATAAAAACAGAAACTCTATCTTATTTACAAGTATATCGTAGAGGTAATACAGCGTCTGCCGTTTAATAGAAGACGTTGAATAAATGAATGGAATAGAAGAAACGTGTGACTGGTATGTGACCATCACTAATACATGCATTTGTAAATTCTTCTTTTTCATTAAATGTTATTTCAGTTGACTATTCATGGGCTACTATTGGTGTACCACTTAGAAATTTCATGAAGGGTATTTGTCAACTTTGTTGATTTTAAGCCACATTCCCTCTTAAAGTGACTTTAAAATATCTTTCATGAAGAGTTTTTTTTTATTATTTTATGTAGATAAGTGCAAATGTAATTTACAGTTCACTTAGATCATTCAGTCTGCTGAGGTTAACTCTCTTCAATTTAAGTTCTTAATATAAATAACATTTTATCAAGAATTTCTGGGTCCCTAAGATAAGTGCCCTTCTTCTGATATTCCTTGTGAACAAGTAACTCTCCACACAATAATCTGGAAATAGTCTCCTTCCATCTTGGGGATTTGCCATCTCCTGGAACCTCATGGTCATTTATATGCAACCAGACAATAGACAAAGGGTCCCTGGAGAAGGCACGCCTACTTCTTCAAGGACACACATTTCTTCCTTCATTTCCATCAGTGAGAACCTGTGAGATGACTACATGCCACTAGAAGAAAGACTGAAAATATAGCCTAGCTTTGTACCAGGTAGAAGAAAAAACGGGATTGGAGAACACCAAGAAGTATCTTCTAATCTGGGTCTCAGGTGCCTAACTTTTATTAAATGACCACAAGATGTATATATACTCTGTGCCATGGAATTATGTTGGTATTCCTCTTTAAAACTTTAGTCATGGTAACATCAAGGCAATTCCAGTGGGAGTTAAGTTTAAAATTGATGCACCAAGATTTCAGCAAATCTTCATCAAGCTGTGTTGCTTTAGGCTCCAAATCAGTTGAGAGTTGTTGCATTATCTGCTTCCTAGACCCAGGCATAGTAGCTGCTGCACAGCATGACTAGAGCGAAGGTTTACGGGAGTGACTGTGACCCACCCTGCCACAACACTGCCCACCTAAGCTGCTGGACAGAGAAGAAGGCCTCTGTATGCACACTAACTGCAGGGAAAGACGTGGGATTTCTAGCACTCTTGAGGCTGCTTGGTGCAGGACTGAGGGTGAGCAAAATAATGACTCTGGATCAGGAAAAGTGAAACATGGAGAAGGTGTGTACTTCCACTGCTGTTTATGCTACAGAGGCAGAGGAGTCTACCTTAAAGTCCGGTTGCAACTGCCTTATTCTTACCTTGAATCTAGATATTCTTAAAGGAGTTTTTTTTTGTTTTTGTTTCTGTTTTTGTTTATAGACGGGGTGTCGTTCTGTCTCCCAGGCTGGAGTGCAGTGGTGTGATCTCAGCTCACTGTAACCTCCGCCTTCAGGGTTCAAGTGGTTCTGCTGCCTCAGCCTCCCAAGTAGCTGAGATTACAGCCTCCTGCCATCAAGCCCAGCTAGTTTTTGTATTTTTAATAGAGATGAGGTTTCACCATGTTGACCAGGCTGGTCTCAAGTTCCTGACCTCAGGTGATCCACCCACTTCGGCCTCCCAGAGTGCTGGGATTACAGGTGTGAGCCACCATGACCAGCCACTTTAAGAATCTTTTAATAGTTTGGTTAAAAGAAACAAAAGTATTCAAAATTATATAATTCTTTTCCTATTAAAAAAAAAATAGTTAACGAAAAGGCAAAATGCAAGCAAAACTATAAATCATAAGTTAGAAAAACTCAATTGTAATTTATACAAGCAAACTGTCTTCTTTTCCTTACCTATTTCACCTTCTGTAGTTACACTCTCTATCAATCACTTCATCTTATGAAGTATCTAAGCACAAAACAAAGAACTATCTTATTTATTTTAAACCCAACCATATCCAGTCCACCAACATGTGATGTTTGACCTGTGGTCCACGTGTTTCTTTATCGATTGTCTTCTCTCTACCTTACTGCCTAGCACAGAGTCCGTAGGATTTATCATTAGAACTTTAGCAAAGTCTTCTTTCCAAAAAGACTAGTCTGACCACCACACACCATTTATTTCCCAAGTATCTTCTGTGCTCCTCTAATACTTTGAACTCACCTCCATATTATAGCTAACTTTTCCAATTCCATCAAGGTCCTCATCTGTAAAATTGAGGTTAGAACAGTAGTTAAGGTATTGGGTTGTTACAAATAAGTACTTGAAGAGTTTTCTTCATATTGTCTTACAAGTATTTCATATATTCCCAAGACTCCTCAAAATTCTGCTTCTTAGTTTGTCAATAGTGGGAATTTTCTTATCTTTGTCTTTGTATCCCTGGGACCTGTCTCATTGCCTGATATGGAGAAGGACCTCAACAAAGGTGCTGAATAAATGATTTAATAATAATGGCCTGAAGTCAGATCATACACAAAAATAAGTATTGAGACTTCCATAAACCTCTTACATATAAACGTAATTAGACATTGGCCACTGTTTTTAAGTTTCTGCATTTTTTTCTTTCATTTAAGAAAATACCATAAGGAAAATAACATTCACTATAACTGCCTAAAATACCACAGACGTCAGGAAATGTATGAGTTAGAATTGTTATAATAAACTCAAATTCACCCACATGGCACATAATGTCTATTAAGGTACCCTATTTAATAGTGCAGCTAGTAATCACAAAAATTATATATGTGCAGTGTGGGTGAAGTATAGTTATTATGAGAGCTTTACCTCCTGTATCGCTGGACTTTTTTCTGTTCTTTTTTTGGATAGCACTGTGTTGGTACATTAGTATTTTGTTTATTTTCAAGTAATTTCTCGAAAAATATGCAATTTAAATTTTAGGGTGGAATCTTTGTAGAGAGACAAATATATTTTTCCACAAGTATTCACAGGTTCAGATCTCTCAGGAATATTCAAAGCAGTCACGAAAGACTCCTAGACTGAGGAGCTCAAAGTCTGTTCAATGTGCAAAACCTCAGGACTATTGTTAAAATTCCAGGCAAACTAGAAATTACTTGAGCCAGAAATTACACAATTGTATACAGACCTCCAAACCAGTGGTTCTTCCCTAGAGCACTTTTAATCATTTTAGGAGAAAATAGCTTTATTTTAAAAAGCATAAAACTTGGAATTGTATAGAGTGTTGGGGAAAAAAAGGCAGTCAAAGTGACCTTGCAAAGTGAACTCCTTGCCTGGAAGTGACCACCACTGGCAAAGCTTCCAGAAAGCTTTTACGTCTATAAATTGAAAAACCTGGAATCATAGGTACCAGAAATATACGGTGCCTTGCATAAAGATCCATTTTATATGATTATTATTTTTGGATTTAAATCAGAAAAGTCTCTGTTTTTAAGCAGTTCTAAAGTACAAGAACTGAGATGTGAATACTCAGCCTAACCGTCTTAGTTCAAATATGTTATAATAAAAAGTGGCTCAGGATCCAACAAAAATACTAACAGAATTTTTTCCTGAAACCTGGAAGTTGTATTCCAAAGTTTACAGAAAAAATACACAAATAATAGTAACCAGAAAAAACTCTGGAAAAGAACAACGTAGAGGATTAGCCTCACCAGATGCTAAGACATACTATAACATATCAATAATTAAAGCAGTACTGAATAGAGTGTGAATTACCAGGCAGACCAATGAAACAGAATAGAAATTCCAGAAATAGATTCAAATGCCTATGGGAAATAAGAATATGATAAATCAGGTTTTTCATATCAATAGGCTACAGATGCACATTTTAATAACTGGTACTGGGACAACTGAATAGCCATCTGGAGAAAGACAAAGCTGTTCTGATACCTCTCTACACACTCTAGGAAAAGCTCCAAAAAGAATAAAGAAATACATTTTAAAAATAAAACCATATAAATATTATATGAAAACATGAGTGAACTTTCTTATTACTTTCAACCAGAGAAGGCTTTTCTGAACATGATGTGAAATCCAAAAGCCATAAGAGAAAAGACTGAAAAATGAAAATACATAAAATAGAAAATGAGAGCTAGAGAAGAAAGAATCACAAGAAATTGTAAGATGACTAACAAACTTTGGAAAAACTTGCAACACCTATCACAGATGAATGTAAATTTTCCCAAAATGTAAAGAGCTACCTACTAGAAATCAAGAGAAGACCAAAAAACCCTGATAGAATTACAAGGAAAAGATAAGAACAGAGAGATCACCCACACAAAATATACCCCTTAAACAGGTTAAACTATGTTCAATCTCACCTCATGTTAATGAAAATGTAAAGTATAGTCAGCCCTCCATATCTGTGGGTTCTGCATCCACAGATTTAACCAAACGTAGATGGAAAATATTTGGAAAAAAAATAAAAAATAAGAATATAGTGCAACAATAAAAATATTGCACATTTAAAACACAATACTTTCTAATAATTATTTATTATATACAGTGTATGCAATTATATACAATGCAAATTCTTCATTTACATTGTATTAGGTGCTATAAGTAATCGAGAGATAATTTAAAGTGTGTAAAGTGTATGGAAGTGTAAGAGGATGGGAGGATGTGTGTTGGTTCTATGCATATACTACATCAGTTTACACCAGGGAATTGAGCATTCAAGTATTTTCATATCCACAGGCATTGTGGAACCCATCCCCCAAAAGTACCAAGGGACAACTGTAAAACTCTACAAAATTGCCATTTTTTACTTATCAACTTGGCAAAAATCTGATAGTTTATGTTAGTGGAGGAAAGAAAATGGCACCACCCCAGTGCAAAAATATCTGGCAGTCTCTAAAAAAATTTCGGATGTATCTTTGACCCAGCAACCCCATTTCCAAAAATCTATCCCAGTGATACAATACAAACGTAAAATCACCTATGTACAGAGGTCTTCACTGCACCATAATTATAAGAGAAAAAGATTAAAACTAACCCAAGTAGCCCACAAGAAATAATTAGTTGAAGAAATTATGATGCAGCCACTCAATGCCACAATATACAAGTTTTTAAAAGGAAGATCTTCATGCTTTGATATACAGAAATTGCCTGTCTATGTTCTTAAGAAAATATATTTAGGTGCAGAAAATTGCCACATTTTGAGGAAGAAAGAGAGAGAATGTGTACATGTATGTGTTTGTAAAATGAAGCAATGGAAGGATAAACAAGAAGCAGGGTTACAGAGTAAGGTAAAAAAAAAAAGGTAAGTATGGTATAAAGAAATGAATCAATATAGTTACCCATAGAGGGCAGGGAAATAGAATGGAGGGAGGCAGGAGTAGGAGCAAAACCCTGGGTATATGTTTCTACATACTTTTAACTTTTGAATCATGAAAATCCATTACTATTCAAAAAAATAATAACTAATTTTAAAGCAATCTCTTAAACTTGAAATTAATTGTCTTCTGACAGTCTCAAAGTTATGTCGGCCCAGTAGCAATGAGTAGAGTAACACCAAGATTTTGATCTATATCCTCATCCTCTAGAAGACCAGGCAATTTAGAGAAATACTAATTTTACAACTATGAGCCAGGGACACATTTTTGTGCCAGATATAAAGCTTTCCAAAATCAATGGAGTCATATCAAAAGTTCACGGAAACCAGTTCAAAGGTGTCACACTGGCCCAAATGGAGATAAAATGAGCAATGAAAGAATGATTGAATGGATTGATAATAGAGTCACTATGGAAGTCCTCACAAAATAGTTAACTCTGAGTAAAGACCTGCTGGAGGGGACCAGCAAGTAAATTCTGGGAGAAGGGTATGTTCCTCCCAGAGAGATAACAGCAAAGACAAAAGCTCTAAAATAGGAGAGTGCCTGGAGTACTGACAAGCACAAGGTGGTCAGTGTGACTGGAGTTCATTGAGTCAGGAGAGCAGTAGTGGGGTCCAGATCACAGCAGGAACATGTGGCATTGGCTTCATGGTCATGTGACAGTGATGAATGCTGGACGCTAGAAAGATGGAGGCCCTCACTATTCAGTGACAAAACATTTTAAAAACGGACATTTTTGGGCTGGGCGTGGTGGCTCACACCTGTAATCCCAGCACTTTGGGAGGCCGAGGTGGGTGGATCACCTGAGGTCAGGAGTTAGAGACCAGCTTGACCAACATGGAGAAACCGCATCTCTACTAAAAATACAAAATTAGCCAGGTGTGGTGGCACATGCCTGTAATCGCAGCTACTTAGGAGGCTAAGACAGGAGAATCGCTTGAACCCAGGAGGCGGAGGTTGTGGTGAGCCAAGATCATGCCATTGCACTCTAGCCTGGGCAAAAAGAGTGAAACTCCAACTCAAAACAAAAACAAAAACAAAACTGACATTTTCTATTGCTTGAAAAGCAGATCAATTGCCTTTGAACCTTTGGCTCTAGGGGAGAAGGTCAGAAAAATGTTAGAAGTTTGTGTTGATTTTTACTGGATGCATTTAGCAATATTTCAAAAGAAACAATTAGGCTTGGGCAGGAATTGGCAGTTTCAAAGCAATTATTAAAGGGAAGAAAGAGTAGAGAGACACCTGAGGCCTCAAATACTAGGAAAGTCCATTGCTATAAACTCCAAACAGTGAAAAGCCTTTGAACAACAAAACCTCATTAAGACTCAGCTCTATTGGCTAGGTACAGTGGCTCACACCTGTAATCCCAGCACTTTGGCAGGCCAAGGCAGGAGGATTCCTTGAGCCCAGGAGTTCAAAACAAGCCTGGGCCACATAGGGAGATGCCATCTCTACAGGAAAAAAAAAGAAAAAGAAAAAGAAAAATGAAATGAAATTAAAAAAAAAAAAAAAAAAGACTCAGCTCGGGGGCAATGATCAGATTAAGGGTATGGTCTTCTGTCTAGAAGTAATGACTTCATGATGGGTGCCATTCTGCTGCAAGACAGGCTTCGGGGGCAAGGAAACAAGGATGCCAGGCTTGTGTATTATGTCTGGGAAAGGATGAGCATATGTTCACTGACACATAAAACTAATGAAAGCAAATTAATTCATAGCCTACTAAATTTTCATGGGAGTTGTATTTCCAAATAAATGACAAATGTCAACTAAAAAAGGCTTTGAATGTTTGAACCACAAAACAAGACTTGGGATCCCAAATTTATGCCAGAATGGAGTAGACTACAAAAGCTTTACAGCCGCAGATCCCACATGCTCCCAAAATGACTTCAGTGATGGCCATGGAAGACAATAGGCAAGGACAAACCTCCCAGAAAGTAGAACTAGAGGTCACAGAGAACTATGAACAAAAGAGTTTCTGCCAGAGAACAGAATCAGGTCTAATCAAGGAACTTCATTCAACAGGGCTAGAAGGTTCTGACAGGGATTACCCTGTGGGCTTTGTCCTTGCTATGCATTTTCATTTTCAAAGTAGAAATATGAATTTTTATTATCTTGTCCCTGCTCCACTATTACGTATTGTGTGTGTGTGCATGAGTGTTGGAGAGCAGGCTGAAAGGGCATGAGCCATAAATCTGTCTCTAGCTTACAGATTTCAGGAGCCATGTTTAGATGAGTAGCAATGTGCCATGTAGCAGCTGGAGATCCTGGCCTTTGAAGGGGATGCACTGAATGAGGGGAGCTTCAGGTTATCTTTTTCCAGCAGTTATCAGTGGATGGCGGAAAGAACAAAACTGACAGCTGATGCCTAAAGAAAACACTAGGGCAGCTATTCACTAACTCACTCCCCTCCTCCTGGCACTGTCATCAGACTACCTTTCCCACCCTCCCTGCCTGCCTCAGAAAAACATTTGTCTTGATCCTATACTCTCTCCTTTCCCATATTCCAGCAAGACATTGACCTCCAGAATAATGTTAGAAGCCATGGTGTGGCTCCATCAGCCTGAATCCCTGAATGACCACATGGAGTACAGCCTCTGTCCTCCCCATCACCTTCAAATTAACTCTGAAGAAAAAAAGATTATATTAACCAACTGAAATTTGGGCTTGATGTTTACAGGAACCTCTAGACGGTGAGCCACGAGCTGAAATATTCAAGGAATAAAGGGATATATCCCTGGGCAAGGAACTATAGATAACTGCATTTGATTCAGTAGTAAAATTTAATCTGATGACCTGAAATTCAAAGATAGAGGAATTTGTGGATGAGAAAGAAAAAACAATCCAGAGATGATCTAAGAAAACAGCTACCCACGCTCTAGGCCTGGTGGTACAAGAAGTGTGGCAAAGAAAATGTCCACCACTGGAGAAGGACAAAGAGGAAGCAAGGTCACCAAGAAACAGCCAAGTTTTAAAGCAAGAGTGTAAGAGGAACGCTCATAGATGAGGTGGAAGGCTTCAGAAAATGAATAGCAATCAGAAAAGGCAATATACCAAGTCCTGTGAGGATTAGAATCTGGTAGATGAGGGATGACCTTTGAATTCCTGGTTCTTGTGGTGACTGACATGAATGGAGATGGAAAGCTAAATGTCATCAGTTCCAAGCATCCTAAGGCAGAGAGACTATGATTGCTATAAAAGCTGGCTCAGTTCTTGCCAGTGACTCCTGCCGATAGAGACCCAGAGTTCTACAAAAGTTGATCTTACTGCCCAAGGTAATTTATAGATTCAATGCCATCCCCATCAAGCTACCAATGAGCTTCTTCACAGAATTGGAAAAAACTGCTTTAAAGTTCATATGGAACCAAAAAAGAGCCCGCATCTCCAAGACAATCCTAAGTCAAAAGAACAAAGCTGGAGGCATCACGCTACCTGACTTCAAACTATACTACAAGGCTACAGTAACCAAAACAGCATGGTACTGGTACCAAAACAGAGATATAGACCAATGGAACAGAACAGAGTCCTCAGAAATAATACCACACATCTACAGCCATCTGATCTTTGACAAACCTGAGAGAAACAAGAAATGGGGAAAGGATTCCCTATTTAATAAATGGTGCTGGGAAAATTGGCTAGCCATAAGTAGAAAGCTGAAACTGGATCCTTTCCTTACTCCTTATACGAAAATTAATTCAAGATGGATTAGAGACTTAAATGTTAGACCTAATACCATAAAAATCCTAGAGGAAAACCTAGGTAGTACCATTCAGGACATAGGCATGGGCAAAGACTTCATGTCTAAAACACCAAAAGCAACAGCAGCAAAAGCCAAAATTGACAAATGGGATCTCATCAAACTAAAGAGCTTCTGCACAGCAAAAGAAACTACCATCAGAGTGAACAGGCAACCTACAGAATGGGAGAAAATTTTTGCAATCTACTCATCTGACAAAGGGCTAATATCCAGAACCTACAAAGAACTCAAACAAATTTACAAGAAAAAAACAAACAACCCCATCCAAAAGTGGGCAAAGGATATGAACAGACATTTCTCAAAAGAAGACATTCATACAGCCAACAGACACATGAAAAAATGCTCATCATCACTGGCCATCAGAGAAATGCAAATCAAAACCACAATGAGATACCATCTCACACCAGTTAGAATGGCGATCATTCAAAAGTCAGGAAACAACAGGTGCTGGAGAGGATGTGGAGAAATAGGAACACTTTTACACTGTTGGTGGGATTGTAAACTAGTTCAACCATTATGGAAAACAGTATGGCGATTCCTCAAGGATCTAGAACTAGATGTACCATATGTCCCAGCCATCCCATTACTGGGTATATACCCAAAGGATTATAAATTATGCTGCTATAAAGACACATGCACACGTATGTTTATTGCAGCACTATTCACAATAGCAAAGACTTGGAATCAACCCAAATGTCCATCAGTGACAGTATGGATTAAGAAAATGTGGCACATATACACCATGGAATACTATGCAGCCATAAAAAAGGATGAGTTTGTGTCCTTTGTAGGGACATGGATGCAGCTGGAAACCATCATTCTTAGCAAACTATCACAAGAACAGAAAACCAAACACCGCATGTTCTCACTCATAGGCGGGAACTGAACAATGAGCTCACTTGGACTCGGGAAGGGGAACATCACACACCGGGGCCTATCATGGGGAGGGGGGAGGGGGGAGGGATTGCATTGGGAGTTATACCTGATGTAAATGACGAGTTGATGGGTGCAGCACAGCAAGATGGCACAAGTATACATATGTAGCAAACCTGCACATTGTGCACATGTACCCTACAACTTAAAGTTTAATAATAATAAATAAATTAAAAAAAAAAAAAAAAAAAGAAAGTGCAGGCAGTGTCCTGCCTCCTACAATGATGCCGTACAGAGGAATCGTTTCACTTCAAGTCTTTTTTTTTTTTTTTTTTGAGACAGGGTTTTACTCTGTCACCCAAGCTGGAGTGCAGTGGCAGGATCACAGCTCAGCCTCCTGGGCTCAAGTGTTCTCCCACCACAGCCTCCCAAGTAGCTGGGAACAAACGTCGTCTTCTATCTTTGAATCTCAGGCAACTTTCTTGTCTCTTCCTCTTATACACTCTATTTTATTCTCAGAGTGTTCTCTTCAAAATTTTATCTTCATGTTCTTCATGTTCTAAAGTTAGGTCATATTGTACCCTCCTCCCAAACAGTACAGGTATCTCAGGATGCATTAATTCCTGTCACACCATTTCCAATTACATGCCATTGTTATTCAGTATTTTATTCTATATTGATTAATAAGCTATTTTTACTTATAAACAGTCAACATTTGTTTAGTTCTACCCAGTTGTATACCATTTTCTTTGTTCAACATTACTTTCTGCATCTCAGATCTGTCTTCTGGGTCACTTTGATTCTTCCTCAAGCATATCCTTCAGAAGGACTTTTCACAGAGGACTATTAGACTATTAGGGTTTCTTTATTTGTTTATTCTTTGTTTTGTTAAAAATATCTTTATTTGATGCTTATCTCTAAAAGCATTACTCTGCTGCACAATTCTTTTTTTGTTTTTTTTCTTGAGTTGGAATCTCTCTGTCACCCAGGCTGGAGTGCAGCGGCACAATCTCGGCTCACTGCAACCTCCACCTACTGGGTTCAAGCAATTATCCTGCCTCAGCCTCCAGAGTAGCTGGGACTACAGGTGCCTGCCACTATGCCCGGCTAATTTTTGTATTTTTAGTAGAAACAGGGTTTCACCATATTGGCCAGGCTGGTCTCGAACTCCTGACCTTGTGATCTGCCTGCCTTGGCTTCCCAAAGTGATGAGATTACAGGTGTGAGCCCCTGCACCCAGCCTCTGCTGCACAATTCTAAGTGGATAGTTATCTTCTTTCACAATTTGTTTTTTGGGATTTTGTTTTGCTTTGTTTTGTTTTGTTTTGAGACAGAGTCTCATTCTGTTGCCCTGGCTGGAGTGCAGTGGCATGCTCTAGGCTCAATACAAACTTCACCTCTTGGATTCATATGATTCTCCTGCCTTAGCCTCCCAAGCAGCTGGGATTACAGGTAAGTGTCACCATTCCCAGGTAATTGTGTGTGTGTGTGTATGTGTGTGTAATTTTAGTAGAGATGGGATTTTACCATGTTGACCAAGCTGATCTTAAACCCCTGACCTCAGGTGATCTGCCTCTCTTGGCCTCCCAAGGTGCTGGGATTACAGGAGTGAGACACCATGTCTGGCCTCACAACTTTGAATGTATGATTCTATTATTTCTGTCACTGATAAGAAGTCAGCTATCTAATTGTTTTTATATTATATTTCAAATTTTTATTTATTACTTAAACAATACTTGTCTAGCATTTGCCATGTGCTAAACTCTGTTCTAAGAAATTAACAAATATTAACTTATTTGATTGTCATAATAATCCTATGAGTATAATATAGGTAGTTATTATCATTCCTATTTTCAATTTGATTGACCTTAAATGACTGGTTCATATCACTGATGGAAAGGCCTGTTCATTAAGTAAGTATCTACAAATAAGTACTTAAGAAGCTATTTAAAACAATATGCTGGCAATTAATCCAACAAATATCAGTGAGACTAGAATGGTTGACCAGATACTCTCTTGGTAATCCTGATGCATGCTGGGCATAGCAGCTCATGCCTGTAATGCCAACACTTTGGGAGGCCAACTGGGGAGGATCACTTGAGACCAGGAGTTTGACACCAGCCTGAGTGATGACATTGGGAATTCTCATCTCTATAAAAAATAAAAAGTGATTAGCCAAATGTAGTGATATATGCCTGTGACCCTAGGTACTCACAAAGCTGAGGTGGGAGGCTGGCTTGAGCTCAGGAAGTTGAAGCTGCAGTGAACTGTGATTCCACCACTGCACTGTGGCCTGTACAATAGATCAAGATCCTGTCTCAAAAAAGGAAAAAGAAAAGAAAAAATCCTCATACATAATGTAAAAAAAAGAAAAAATAAATCTGCATTTAAGGTGAAGTGAGAGCCTTGAATAGAAGAGAGAGGCAGTTTTTTCTTTCTCAGGGCTATCTGAGATGTTTTAGTCTGCGAAATGTAAAGTGGTAGGAAGGGCACTACTGCAAAGGGCACCAGAAACCAAGAAGAAAAGCAGTGGCCTCAAGTCAGATGACACTAATTCTCAATGTAAAATATATGTCACCTGTTTAGTACCAGCAAAGGAAAAAGCAAGACCGCAAATAGCTTGTAATGAAATCCTGTGGAATTGCAGTTGAAACTCCCCTGGAAACTGCCTCAGGCCAAATGCTTGAGACACCAGATGTCCACTTCCTAAAGTGGGAAGTCGCTATGAGCCAGGTCCTACTAAGTATAGTCAGTATATTGCCAAAAGAAATGTCTAAAGGGCTTTTTACCCCTATTTTGGTTCCACACTGTGGCAATTTTGCTGCTTTTCAGATTATTTTTGGAGGCTTAGAAGTAGAAGAAAATGTGCAGAATATTCAAGAAACTGAAAAAATAATTCTGTGTGGCTGAGTATAGATTTGAATGGAGAGCAGATACTGTTACCAAAATACTACAATTTCAGTGTAGGTCCTGCTGCTCACCACATAGAAAGCCAATCACTGAGACTATGGTATTGCCAGGAAAGGAGGGTTTAACCAGGTCTGCTGCTGAGGAGATGGGAGATGTGTCTCAAATCCATCTCCCTGACTAACTAAAATTGGGAGTTTATACAGCAGGGAAGGAATATAACTACACCCAGGTAAATAGGAATTAGGGAAGGCTAAGGAAATCATGAAGGATGAGGGTCTTGGCTTCTCATTGACTAGATGTGGTGATCTGGTGAGTTTCAGTTCCTTGATACCATCTAGTTTCTTGAGGAAGAAACTCAGATAAGACCAATGTAAGTTTCAAGCTTTAAGGCTGGCTCAATTTCTGTGTTTATTTTAAAAGACTGTAAACATCAGTTCTATGGGACAATTGGGCCGATTTCAATATGTTGTCACCCAAGAGGCACTCATATTTTAAAAGTATTACAAAACAAACAGTCCCTGATTTCCAAACCCATTCGAAGTACAATGTATATTTTCTGATAACATGGTTTACAATAAGATTAAAAGGGAAAAAAAAGCAAATCTGTAAAGGTAAGTAAAACAAGAGTTGCTGAGGGCAAGTTTAGGTAACCCTCTAACTACAATGAGATCATTACTTGAAAAAAATCATTTACATTGAGTGCATAATACTAAAAGACAGTGTCATCTAGAAAAAATACAATATACCTAAGATATATGTATATACATGTATATAAATTCACCCAAACACAGAGTGGCTAGAATTGCAGAGGGGCGGGTAGGAAATGAAGATGTCTTATTTGGTCACCTTATAGAAAATACAAAATTGTCTTCTTGGTCAAGAATTTTGTGTTGGCATTGAAACATGAACTACAACAAGTAATGGATCAGGGAACTTAAACTTTGTGAAAAGAAAGTCAGATAATGATTTCAAACCCATGTTTAATCATCCATCAATCCAAATGCAAGTATTTGAGGCCAAGGGACTGAATTCCAACTAGATATGTAGCGAGGTATAATGAAATAGAAAAACACATTATCTCAGAAAGAAAGGGAAAAAAATGAGGACATACTTACAAACTTCACAGATGTGGGCTTTTCTTGCCAGAACATGCTTTCCAACATTGGGACAAGGCTGGTGATGCTTGCTGTCATGGCAATCACCTGAAATTAACTTATTAGCTCAGCCAACAGGAGGAATTAGATCAAACAAATTTTGATTTAGCATTCATCAGATAGCTGAATTACATCCAGAGTGACACTTTACATTTCTTTTTTGCCAAGCTATCACTCAAGAAATTACAGTAAGATTAAGAGCATACATTTTATAATAATTTTCTTAATGAAAGAAACAACAAAACTATAAATATCATATTTGTGGCCCATGGTATGAATTTAAACTGTGGGTCCCATCAAAAACCAAGACAATTTTTTTCAATTTCTCTCACTGAATCTCTTCTTTATGAAGCCACTAGAAAGGACAACATGGGTAATACGTGTTTTAATTTTCCTCTTTTCCCTTTATCTGTGCCACGTGGATCTCCTTGTTAAAAAAGATGAGATCTCTATTAGTTTAAAAATCAGTAATTTTGAAAAAAGCATTATTCATGCTTGAAAATAAAAACAGAAGACTTGATTTGTAATTGACGGACTTACATAAATCTCCTAAGTTTTAAAGAATAATTGCAAAGAAACAAGTTTGAAAGAGTCATGGTGGAGCTCATCAGTTGCCTCTTCCATGATTTACCAAACATATTTTTTCATCATAACCTAAGGCGAACAAATACCTGTTTTATTATATTAAGGGAAAATATATTTATTTGAGGATTATGCATCATTATTTTTAATAATAAGGAAGAAGCCCCATCACAAACAAAAGAAACAGAAAAATCATAACCTTATGTTGGGCATTCTACTCCTCAATCTTTCTCTACAATTATGCAAAGATCTAAAATTATCCTGTGATCTTCGTTTTGCCTTCCACTAGCCATTCCTAAAAGTCATGATGTACCTAGACCTGTTGTGTTGGTGCTGGGAACTACTTGTTATATGACTCATGATATCAAAGTCTCATAACACTAAGAAAGAATGGCAGCCCAAAGAATGATCTGAAGTTCAATCAGTGCACAAGTGGGTTTTAAAAATGGAGCAATGATGGTAGCTCTTCTCAGAAGATGTACTGACATGTTCTTGTGTCACAGCTGTTTCTAAATCAAATCTTATCAAGACAGTAAATACACCCACGTAAGCTAAAGACTACCCAACCCTTTGCCCCATATAAATCTGACAGAGGGTAGTCTCAGCCTGTCTCCTAGGAAGGGTTTGAGTGACAGTGCAACTGATGCACATCTGTTTGTTTCTTAAATCTCTGCTACAATCTCAAGCCTACTTGAAAATTCCTCAATCATCCTACCTAGTAACCAAGTTTCCCTCCATTTTTGCATTTGTCTAAAGTCTGCAAATTGGTGAACCTGAGATAACATTCTTGCGGGGGGGGGGGGGGTTATGCTGTGTTTCTTTAAAATGCTGCCAATATTTGAAATCAGATGATTTTGCATAGCCCTTGGTATTTCCCTCCAGACTATATATTAATTACAAAGGGAAAAAAATAAAATAATAATGTTGTTATGGAGAAACCTAGAAAATACTGCCTTAACCAAGGAATTAGAGTTAACATCACCAGTTAAAAAAAAAATCAACATAATGTATCCATTAATGTGATTTGTTGAGGAGAGCACAGAGAGCACATTACCCTTGCAGTGTACCTTCCCAAAATGGATAACTCAATCTCATAATGAGAATACAGAAGAAAACTCAAATCATGTGACACTGCTCAAAATCAATAGCCAGTACTCTTCAAAGGTCACAAAAAAACTCAATAAAATGTCATGGATTGGGAAAGACTAAGGAGATCTAACTATTAAAACGTGATGTGGGATTCTGGATTAGACCCTAGAATGGAACATTGAACATGATAGTAGTCCTGGATACCTCTGATACATTCACTGATGTCTCTTTTTTCTGTTCTTAATGACCTAAGGGTCCCTTAGGCATGCAGTGCCCTTCTGTCTCATGGTAGCTATTGAGTCTCCAGCACCTTCCAGTGGTCAAGCTAATAGAGTGGGGCCCAAATCCTCAGACACATAAAAACAGGCATTCACCATGAATCACATGGTTAGCATAAACTATCTGGTCAAACTGATACAGTGTGACTCAAGACCTCATCTTAAGCAAATAAAAATACTTTTATCAGGCAGAATATACCAGGGGCTCCAAGGTTACCTTCTCAGAGTCATGAAAGGGCCAATTCTAATGAGAGGCATGTCTTTGGAATGTATAGAGTGGAATAACTAGTTTTATCCAAATAAATATATAGTTTATAATACTATACCATTGCTAGCTTTGTAGTAGATAATTCTTTAGGGTATTATAATATGATAAATTATGGAAATCTGGGTTTAGTGAGTTGAAAAGTGGACCTTTGATATGGTTTGGCTGTCTGTCCCCACTCAAATCTCATATGGAATTGTAATCCCCACGTGTCAGGTAAGGGATCTGGAGGGAGGTGATTGGATCTTGGGGGCAGAAATACCTAATGCTGTTCTTGTGATAGTGAATGAGTTCTCATGAGATCTGATGGTTTAAAAGTGTGGAACTTCCCCCCTCAGCCTCTCTCTCTCTCCTGCCACCATGTAAGACGTGCCCTGCTTCCCTTTTGCCTTCCACCGTGATTGTAAGTTTCCTGAGGCCTCTCCAACCATGAGGAACTGTGAGTCAATTTAACTTCTTTTCTTTGTAAATTACTCAGTCTCAGGTGGCTATTTATAGCAGTGTGAAAATGGACTAATACACTCCTCAAAAAGATATATCCAAGCCCTAACTCTCAGCATCTATATATGTGATCTTATTCAGAAATAGTGTCTTTGCAGATGTATGTAAGTTAAGGAACTGGAAATGCAGTAAGTCTGGATTTGGGGTGATTACTAAATTCAATAACTGGTGTCTTTATAAAAGAAAGGAGTCCCAGAGGGGAAGGCTATGTGAAGAGAAAGGCAGAGATCAAAGTGATGTGTCTACAAAGCAAGGAATGCCAAGGTTGCTGAAGACCACCTGAAGCTAGGAAAGAGGCATGGAACAGATTCCCTCTCAAAGCGTGCAAGGGAAAGAACCCTTGTTTTCAGACCACTGGCCTCCAAAACTGCCAGAGAAGAAATTTCTATTGTTTTAAGCAACCAAGTTTGTAGTTGCTTGTTACAGCAGCTCTAGGAAACATATACACTCCGTAAAAATACGCAGAAACCCTCTGCACTACTTTTGCAACTCTTCTATGAATCTAAAATTATCGCAAATATTTTTAACAAACTTTTAAAAATAAAACAGATGGTTTCACATTAAATCTGGGTCTTTTAGCTTTCCTGGAAACAACTGGAGATTCTGACACTAGTTGGCCTGCTTTCAAAACAGATGGCAATGGTGAGTTATAACTGAGCAACAGTGGTTCCCATTAAACAGGGTCTTTTCTACAGGTCTCACCACTCCCCATTGTATTGCACATGGCCTGCTTTCCTTGTTTATGCAACTACCTGAACCCTATATGCATGCAGGTACATGTTCCCAGCTTTTTCCAGTCATCGCTGCAGGAATGGAGCAAAGCCTCATATCCCCATCAGGTGACTGATAATCCACTGTTCTGAAACAGAGGCAGATGTGCTTATTTACTGCTTTGTCCACCTGATTGAGACACCAGAGCTAGCTGTTCATCTGAGTCCCCATGGAGTTGGCCACACACTTCTCTAATAGCACAAAGTTCCAAAAAAATGTCTTAGCAGTAACCTCACTTCCCCAGAGTCTATCCTCCCAGTGGGAAGCTCCATTACCAGGTCCCACTCTGGCTTATTCCTGTGCTGCCTCATGCTTCTGAGAATGGACTGACATGCCTCAAACATGAGTCTTAAAGTATGTCAGTTGCACATGTCCACATTAAATATGTCTTGTTTGTGAAAGATAATGAGAGTGAAATGAAGCAGCATTTTGATTTATGCACCAGAGGTTAGGTTTCTATACAATTCACTAACAGAGAAAGAAAAAGAAAAAAGACAACAGATATTTAATGCAGAACATAACACGCATGGATCATTTGGCATAATTAAAGAAATTAATATGAGTGTATTCTGAGAATAAGATATTTTTAAGTTAGCAAGCAAATTTGAGAGTCTAATCCTAATAAAATATTTCTCCATATATTTTTTCTCATACTTTAACTTTTTAAAAAGTGTATATTTTGATCCTGCTCTTCAGAAAAATGTAACTACTGTATATTCTATCTACTATTCTTTTAAGAAGTTAAATGTGCAGTTTTATATTAACCATGAGTACATGATATGTGAGTATTAACATACTAATCATCTGCATTTATTAGAATAATGTTGCAAAATGTTCTAAGAGCAATAAATATAAGAGTAGAACTAATAGCCTCAGCCACTGTAGGATATAAATATCTCCCCTCAATGTATGCTGTTCAAAAAGGTCTTGCTGGAGATTATTTTTGATTTTGCAGGCTGAGAATTTTCAGTAGGAATTAACAAAACTTAAACCATGGCTACTTGCAAAATAAAAAAAGAAAAATGATCACTTTTCAAGGGAAATCCATTAATATATGTTAGAGAAATTTATCCAACAAGAAAGGAGAAACAGATTAATATGTAAAAATTAAACATACAAGTTGTCATATTTTATAAATATGTATATATCTGAATGACTTTACTTGTTTTGATCACTGCCACCAAACCATCACAGTGAAAAGAAAGAGCATTTTTCTCCCTTCCAGATGATCTCTTTCATCATCTCTCTTTGGCCACAGGTGCTACTGAGATGTTGCTTTTGCAGAATGGCTGTGCTTGATACAAGTTGAATATTTGCTTGAAGATCCTATTTGTGGGCATAACTCTCATGGCATTTGCATCAACAATCATTCATTTATCTATTAAACAAATATTTATTGTTTAATAACAATAAATAAATAAAATAAAAAGGCACTATTCTAAAAACTAAAACTGCAAACAAGTAGTTATAAGAATTAATACTATGATTGTTTGCTAATTAGTGAGAAATACAGGAAGGAAGGAACGAAGGCAGGAAGGAAGGAAGGAAAGAAGGAAGGAAGGAAGGAAGGAATGTCTCAAAATAGAGAACAAGCAAGGGGTTATTTTTTACCTTATTTAATCATGGAAGTCTCACTAAAGACAAGACATTTAAGCAAAATCCTGAAAGATGAGGGGAACTCAGTCATTTAAAAGTTAAAAAAAAAAAAAAACAGAAAGCAAAAAATAAAGAAATTATCAAGTAACAGATAATAATAATGAAAGTAACAACACCAACTAATATTTAGCAAATACCAAGCACTCTGCCTTGAACATTACATACATTATCTCATTTAATCCTCCAATAATTATCTAGGATACTTATTATCCCAATTTTTAGTAAATATATTCCAGTTAAGTAAATAATCCAAAACTTCAAGTAGTGAGGCTGAGATTTGAATCCAATGTCTACTTCCAAACATTGTCCAGAATCTACCTGACTCCAAAAATCTGATGAAATCTCTAGCACAGAGCCTTTCAAAGCATTGTATACCTTTCTACTTCCTAGAATGACCTCCCCTTTCTCCATATTTACTTAATCCTAAAACCAGCTCAGAATAGTAATAGTAAATTAACTAACATTGCTAGACCCCATTATTATACATGCTGAACATTTAGTCTTCAAAACAACACATATCTATGATCCTGAGACAGGTTCAGTAGGGGTTCTCAAACTTCCACAAATATCAGGAATACCTGAAGAGCATGTCAATATAAAATTTGTTTTTCCAATACTGGAGTTTCTGACTCAGTATGTGTAGAGCAGGGTCTTAGAACTTGCATTTCTAATAAGTTCTAAGCAAGGTTGTTGCTGCTGATCTATGAACCAGCTTTTAGAGAAGCACCAAGTTAAATAACTTACTCAAATTTACTCAGCCAACAGATGGAGGGCAGAGTCAGCTGGGACTTGTACTCAGGTACATGAATATCCAAAGCCTACATTCTTAACTAGCACATTGTTACTAATATGCTATTTCCCAATAGGAATTTTGGTGAGTACCAAGTATTTGGTATTTAGGGTACTTCATATTATTATTATTTTTTCTGTTCCATCTCTCCAGCCAGAGCACATATATAAGCTCTTGTTGGCACTGCCAGTGCATAGCATAGTGTCTGCAGAACCATGATGCTCAGTAAAGGTTGTTTTGTTGACAGTTGTCTCCATCTGTTTTGTGCTGCTATAACAAAATACCAAATATTGGGTAATTTGTAAAGAACAGAAGTTTATTTCTCACAGTTCTGGAGGCTGGGGCATCCAACAAGGAGGGGCCTCCATCTGGCAAGGGCCTTTTTACTGCATCATCCTATGACAGAAAGTGAAATGATGAGAGAAGGTGAGAGAAAGAGAGAGAGAGAAAGTGAGCTGAACACATCCTTTTGTTAGAAAACCATTTCCATAATAACTAATTCACTTTTGCAATAACAACTAATCCATTGATGTGGGCAGAGCCTTCATGACCAAATCACCTCTATTTTGTTTATTTGTTTGTTTGGTTTGGTTTGGTTTGGGGTTTCTTTCTTTCTTTCTTTCTTTCTTTCTTTCTTTCTTTCTGTCTGTCTGTCTCTCTCTCTCTCTCTCTCTCTCTCTCTCTCTTTTTTTAAGATAGGGTCTCACTCTGTAGTCCAGGCTGGAGTGTAGTGGCATGATCACAGATCATTGCAGCTTTAAACTCCTAGGCTCAAGTGATCCTCTTGCCTTAGCCTCCTGAGTAGCTGGAACTGCAGGTGTGTGCCACCCTGCCCAGCTAATTTTTTTCTTTTAAGAGATGGGGTCTCCCTGTGTTTCCCAAGCTGGTTTTTAACTCCTGGGCTCAAGAGATTCTCCCACTTTGGTCCCCCAAGTGCTGGGATTGCAGATATGAGCCACTGTGCCCAGTCATATCATATCTTAAAGGTCCCTCCTTTCAACAATGTTGCATTGGGGATTAAATTTCCAACACAAGTCCAGAGCCTCATCAGAAATAAGTGAAACTCAAGGCACAATTCATCCTGAGGCAAATTCTCTTCCAGCTGTGCACCTGTGAAATCAGAACAAGTTATTTACTTCCAAAATACAATGGTGGGAAAGGCATCAGATAGACATTCTCATTTCTTAAGGGAGAAATAGGTAAGAAAGAAGTAACAGGCCCCAGGTAAGTCAAAACACATTAAGGAAAACAACCTTAAGTGTTAAAGCTGGATAATAATTTCCTTTAACTCCATATCCTGCATTCTAAGCACACTGGGGCAGTGGCTGGGCTTGCAAGGCCTCAGGCAGCCCCACCCCTGTGGCTTTGCTGGGTTCAGTCAACCCAGACATTCTCACAGGTTGGAGGCTTGTGTCTCTGACTTTCAAGTTCTGTGATCTTGGGGGCTGCCCTACTCCCATTACTCCACTAGGCTTTGCCCTAATGGGGACTATCTGTGGATCCTCCACCCATGAAGCAGGTTTCTCCCTGGGCCCCCAGGCAGTCTGCAATATCTTTTGAAATATAAGTGGAGGCCACCATGGCCCCACAGCTCATGCTCTCTGCGCATCTATGGAGTTGGCGTCACATAAATGCTACAGAGACTTCCTGCTTGTGCTGTCTGGAGCTGTAGCATGAGCTCCATCTGGATCTACTTGAGTCAGGGGCTGGGGCAGCCAAGGGGTTCTGCACTGGAATGCAGGAAGCAGAATCCTGAGGTGACCTGAGCAGCAAATGCTGAGGTCCCACAGAAGCCTCTCTGCAAACCTTGCCCTCAGAGTCCTAGCTTGCCTTGAAGATCTCTGAAATACAATTGAGGTCTTTCTCCCATTGTCTTAATGAATAGAACCTGACTTCTTTCTATTAATGTTAATTCTCTTTAGCAGAATAGTCACCTGGCCGCACCTTAGTATTCTCTCCCGACACATTTTAAAATTATTTACATGGCCAGCCCAAGAGTTTTCCAAATCTTTTCATTCTGCTTTCCTTTTAATTATAAATTCCTTCTTTAGGAAATTCCTTCCTCTTTTTATTTTACTGTAAACCCAAAAGCAGCCTTAGATATTTCTTGTATATCTAAGATATCTGCTGCTTAGATATTTCTTCTGCTAGACATCCTCATTCATCATTCTTAAGTTCTTTCTTCCACAAAGTTCTAGGACACAAACACAACTCTGTCAAGTTCTTTGCAACTCTATAACAAGGGTAAACTTTACTCCACTTTCCAATACCTTGTTTCTCATATTAATCTAAGTCCTCATCAAAATGAACTTTATCATCCATATTTCTACCAACATTCTGATCACTTAAGTAATACCTGAGAAGAATTAGGCTCTCTCTATAGCTCTTGTCTTCCTCTCAGCACTCACTAGAATTACCCTTAATACTCCATTCACATCAATCTAGACTTTCACTAGCCTGTTTCTCCAAATTCCTCCAACCTTTACCCATTACCCAGTTCCAAAGGCACTTCAACATTTCCAGAGATTTATTAGAGCCACAGCCTGACTTCTCAGTACCAATTTTCTGCCTTAGCTTGTTTTGTAATTTATAAAGAACAGAGACTTGTTTCTTACAGGTCTGGGTGCTGGGGCATCTAAGGTCAGAGGGCTAGCATCTAGCAAGGGCCTTCTTGCTGTGTCATCACATGGTAGAAGGGGAGAGAGCAAGAGAGGGCAGGAGGTGGGATGGCAGGGAAGGAAATGTAACTCATCCTTTTATGAGGCAGAGGCCTCGTGACCAAATCACCTCTTAAAGGTCTCACCTTTCAACACTGTTGCACTGGAGACTATGTTTTCCACACATGAACTTTGGGGTACATATTTAAATTATAGCAACAGCGATCTCACCCTCTTTTGATTGAGGCTATTTTGACTTCAAGAATCCAGAACTCCCTGAGGCTATGTAAACCAAAAATAAAATTCTAAGCCCCCCAGCCGACGGAAGGGACCCCTGCTTTCAGCCAGGAGGACTCCAAAGAAACCTGAAAAGCTAGTTCAGGCAATGATGGGAAGCAGGGGTCAGACATGCCTCATTATACTTTCCTCCCACTGGAATTCAGGCACAGCTGACCAGCATTAACATTAAAACAGAGATCTTAAGACTAACAGACTCTTTTTAGAAATAAGATACCAAATTCCAACCCGACTCTAGTATAGCATCACATGACAGATAGCAGACCCTGTAAGAAATCAAAATATTTTACCCAAAATATGTTTATTTCACATATTTTGAAATGGCCCTGTAAAACTGTCTCTTGTGGGGAAAATCTACCTACTATAGACAATCCCTTTCCCATTCTAGGTAAATTTCTGATCCTGAGGAGATTAGTTAAGAGTCTAGTATCTTTTAAAGGCCTAAATAGGAAACATTTCTGAGACTTCATCTACATAATAAGAACCTTGATTTCCATAACCCCTTATCTTAACCCAGGCACTCATTTCTATTGATTCCAGGTTTTTAGATAACCTAGCTCTTTCAACCAACCGCCAATCAGAAAATCTTTGAATCCACCTATGACTTATAAGCCCCCTGCTTCAAGTTGTCACACCTTCCCAGACCAAACCAATGTATACTGCACATGTATTGATTGATGTCTTATGTCTCCCTAAGATGTATAAAATGAAGCTGTAACCCAATAATCTTGGCATATGTTCTCAGGACCTCCTGAGGCCATGTCATGGGTCATAGTCCTCACATTTGGCTCAGAATAAATCTCTTCAAATATTTTACAGAGTTTGGCTTTTCTTGTCAACAGCTAGCTCTTGTAATGGAAGTTTATTGCAAGAATATGTGTGACAATAAGAGAGAGGGAATTTTGGCAGGAAACTCAGCCCAGTCTGATTGATACTGGATCTGAAAAGTCCTCTAGACTCCAGGCAGCTCTGGTTACCTCAGTAGCATTATCATTCTGCAGCTATTCTGAGTATGTGAACTTCCCTTTGTATCAATTTACTTTCATTCTTGTTGCTGTCTACTTGATTCTTTTCATATTCCCAGGTCAAATTCCTCAGAGAAGGAGCATCTGATAGATCTAGATAATTACTAGCATTCTAATTTGGAAGTGGTTTCTCACACTTGACAAAGTAATATGCTCTGCCCCATCTACGGATTGGCAGCACTTGGGTCAGGTGTCCATCCCTGGTCTAATCAGCTGTGGTCATCTGGGAAGGGTTTCATGATCCAAAATAAATCTGGTCATGGCTGCACTCTCAGCAAGCCTGTGGGTAAGATAATCCCTGTGATTGACGTGTCTGGTACAAAAATTATTTTCTACCAAGTCTCCTTCTTTGTATTTTTCTAATCATATAAAGCATTTAAGTAAATGACATGAGACATTTTAAATATATTCTGTGGTTCACAGAGTTTTCTTTTCTTACATCTTTTTGTTCATTAACTCTTTGATGAGATTTCTCCTGTAGTTTTACACGTAATATTATATTCTCAATGGAGCACTGTAATAGAGCTATAAAAAATGAGAAATAACAGTGGAGAACGATTAATCCCTTATTCCAGAATGTGAGAATAGCATCTTAATCCTGTATCTCAGAGGGTGAGAATAGATATGGGAGGAAAGTTCTGTTTTAGGTAAAACAACACTGACAGTCTCATAAATTTAACTGTCATCTTGTGTTTGCTCTTTTGGCACAGCCAGAATGTAATAATTGAAACCTTTTATTCTTCAAACATAACCTATATTTTCAGAAAAACTTGGACAGAGATTTTGTTTTACCTTGGATAGTTTATACATTCTTTTAATTTTTTTCTTCCTTTTTTCTGGAAATAGAATACTATATATTAAATTTCCATAGTCAGTTAGGCAAACATACAAAATGTCAACCAACTTTCCATTTCTAAATGATTTTATCTTAAGAATTGCTACTATTATTAACCCACTAAGAAAATCCAGGCTTTTTTAAAGCAAGGGTCCCAGCTGTGCTTTTATTTGATAGTTGTTGCCCTAAAACTTGTGAAGCCCTACCTCAAATTTCAGAATTTCATTCATCCATAAAATAGGGGTTCAGAATGATTTGTTTCCTGAAATCAGTTACTAAACTATTACACTTTATTGACTTTCCTGTTTCAACTGCTCTTCTAATATGAGAGTGTCCTGCTTAGGGGATTATCTCTGTATCTCACCCTAGGACTCCTTGGAGCCTATTCTTTCTCCTTTTTTGTCTATTGGCCTTGCATTTCTACAGGTTGGAATCTGAGTGCTTTCCCTTGGGAGCCTGTGATAAGAATTTTATTTTTAAAAACTTTCTGTGCTTTGGGTTTTTTTAAAAAATAACTTTCATATATGGGGTAAGATCCATTTGTTCATTCGGTTATTTCCTAGAGGGGAGGGATCATATAAAGAAATAGTTCATGGTTCAGGAGAATTATTAAATATATTCTGGTTTTATGAAGGCACTTTTCCTTGCCACAAACATATTTCATAAACAAATTATAAAAATACATGTTTTAAAGTTTAAAAATGCTAGAAGAAAGTGGCCTAGTTCACTGAGACATAATTGTCTAAAATTAGCCAATAAAAACATAATTTTCACAGAGTTAAATTAAATTCAATCAAAATGAAACCTTATCCTATCATCTGTTGTCTGAATTTGGTGACCATGCTGGTGTCTACTTTCCTCTAAGAGAGCCGCAGAACAGAGCATGTGTCCATGTGACCAGCCAGAGGCACAAACGTATAGACCTGAAAAGAATAGAATGATCTTAGATATAAATCTTTCTTAAATGGCGTATTGACAACCCATACCTATGAGAATGTGCAGAATGTAGTCACTAGAGGTAACAAGTCAGCTCTGAAGATACCATTTCATCTGTTATTTGAAACAAAAGGCAGAAACTTAATTTAATAATACCTGTAAAACTGCAGGAGAAAACTCTTTTTTAGGAGGTATATTATGACCAGCAACAAATTCCATGAAACCCTTTATAGGAGGTAGGGGGCAGGGTGAACATCTGGATTCCCTCTGTATCATCAAAGGGCCCTGGGTTTGGCCCCTTAGGAATTTATTTATTCATTTTCCCAGTCAACCATGAGATTAGAAGGAGGAGTGAAGAAAAAAGAGTGAGAAAAATAACTTTGGTATGATTGAAATTTCTTTTTGGTAAAAATAAATATATTATAGTCAAGTAAAAATAAAAAAGAGGACAAGGAAGCAATGCTGGAATATTGCAGAATGACAGTTAACAAGCTTTATTTGTTCTATCATACAATGAAGCAGCCTCTTGGCCTTTATTTCTTTGGGCACATACATGAATCAGAACAGAATACAGAAAATCATTTTATCTACAAAGAATCAAGATTCTCAACTCCCTCACACCCCATACCCCCATCTATTTCTATCTACTCCTTGTTCGATCTGAGACCAGAGAAACTTGAAGGAAAGAGGAATTTTCATATTGTAGAGAATTAATTATATCCCATTACCTTATTTATGACCCAGTTGAACTTTATTCAATTCTGCAATTCTTAAAGTTGGCATGTAGAATAATACATTTTGGAGAGCCAATGGGAAACATTTCCTAGGAATCTCCTGTCTAAACGTGCACTGTGTAATTTAGCTTCAATTAACTTCAGGGGGCTAACGGAATAGAAGACGCAAGCTCTATAATTTCCCGTGCAGTTTCGAAATAAAGATCACATACAGAAAACCTTTTTGTCTAATAGTTTTGCTTCCTCCTAAAGATGCCAAGTTGGTCATTTTTTGTTGTTTTCTCCATTGCAACATGAAGAATGTCTGAGGCCTGATAAGAAGTCAACCTTGCTTTGCCTGATGTTGATTCCACAGAGACTCCTATTCCTCTAAATGGAAATAACTTCAGTGAAGGTAATTCAGAATGATGGGCAAGTTCAGAGTGGAAACGGGTGAAAGCATTTTATTAGTTTAACTCTCTTTATTCTACAGAGGAGTATACATTAAGCTTCTTACATTTTAGGTTCACAGAAACACATTTTACCTTTTTTATCAAAGTATCTTTAGGACCTCTAATTCAGACCTGAACACTAGAAAAATGCAATATCAACTTTACTAGTTATCACTTATTGAGTTTCTTCTCACTGTTATAGGAATTCTATTAGGCACTTTATAGGACTCTCACAACTCTGCAAGCTATGCATTATTGCCTACTTACAGATGAGGAAATTGAGTCTGAGGAATTAAGAAACTTTCCCAAGATCAGCAGGCTGAGACCCACAGCTGCTTTGCTACAAAGCTGAACTAGTTGTCTGTTTTTGCTTCAAAAAGCATTAGCATATGACATCAATAACCAAATAAGAGTAATTTACATTGGTGGTTAAGCCAATCTTGATGGAGCTGGGGGTAGAATTTCCATTCACTTTCAAACCATGAGGAATAATACTACCTTTATATTCCTAATATAGTCCTTGCGGGAGATTAGATTATATCCTTATTACTAGAGGTTAAACCTGCTTTTAGGAAACATGCAATTCACTCTTGAAAAACTCTAAAGCATAGCAGGGAAACTTAAGCTTTGCTTGCAGAGAACAATTAAACCATGCATATACAATCTAGGTTTCAACATTCGGCATCCTTCTCTTTCCAACCTATCCCCCAAACTCTCCTCTACCGCAACCTCTCACCCCAACTCACCATATTTTAGAAATGGCTTATACTTTTAAGCAAAATTAAATTCCCAGTAGCCTATGCAAAACTTTTATTATTTTACTTAGACCATTCTCTGTTTATAATATGAATAAAATGGCAGGAATTTAATTCTCATTCAGTCTGGCTTAGATCCAGGTTGGTGACATTGTTCTCTCCTCCTTTTCATTCTCGTTGAATGCAATAGGCTCTTCCAGAGCCACACTGGTGGAGCAGCACCACTTCCAATCTGAAATAGCTGCAGAAACGTTGGGAGAATTCTATTTCTAATGATTAATAGCAAATTTCTGAAAGGACAGAAGATTAACCAATAAATCCCTGGGATTTCTTTGAATCCCCCAAATTCAACAATATCAGAATTCTTTATTTTCTCCTAATAGTGTTCTAGGCATGTGCCTTATAAACAAAACATAACAATAAATTATGTTCTTTTTTAAACTATATTAAATCTTTCCATGATTTACTTACAACTTATAAGGCTATAGATGAGAGGACTTTAATTTTTATTAGTAAAAATACATCCGAATTTGGTAAGTAAAACTCTCAATGGCTAGAACATCAAAAATCTGTTATCCTTGAAATGAGAAGGATTCTAGTAATAGTAAGTCCTCAAGAAAAATGAAAATACACTTCATTTATTTCTATTTTGATTAACCAAATTTACAGAGAACCATTTCTGGTGACATAACTCTACCTTAATTACTAACCCATGGGATACTAATAAAACAACATTTAGCGATATTGTAATATTGTCTGAGAAGTAATGACAATATACCAAGCCCTTTTAAACTATTCATTAAAGGAATTTTATTGAGCAGAGATTATAGAAAAAGTCTGTGTCTCTAAACACATAAGGAATTTGAGACTTAGAAAGCTTAAGTAACTCACCACAGAATTACTAAGTAATGAACTCTGGACTTGAACCTTGTTTTGTCTGACTCCAAATCCATGTGTCAAGGCATGTACAATCCATGAATCAAAGCATGTACATAACTTATTGTAACAGGAGACAAAAAATTTCATAAGAGAAACATGCAAATCAGAGAAGATTACATTAAATTGGAAAGTGTAATGGACACAGTCAGTGATGAGCAGGACCATGAAGGATAGTGAGGATTTTGCAGTTATATGAGGAGTCTATCTCTGGGGCAATTTAAAGAAATGGCATAAAAAACTGCATTCAGGGTGGGATTGATTGGGAACCCGAAGTTCTTTCTCCTTGGTATTTTCTGCCAATAGGGGGTCCTAGAGGGAGACTGTGAGACTGGAAGGAAAGGAAAGAATTTTTTCTTTCCTGTTTGTTTTCTGTTAGCCTTACTTTACAATAACCTCAACAATGTTTCTTAAGCCTGGTGGCAGCAGTTTGTTCCTGGAGGGGCAGTAAAATAATTTCAGTTTGTTGTTTTGCCCCATTGCCAGAATCAACCTCATTACACTTTCAGAAATACTAGCATCAGCCGGCCAGAATCTACTCTGCAGGTGTCTGGGCCTGAGCTCCATGGAGGTCCTCTTCTGTACTTCTAAGTTTTAATAATTCCAATATTTTCTCTCTGTTTCCCAGGCCTAGGGGTGATAGCTTCTTCGTGTAGTTATTTTTTGTATGATATTTTAACATTGTATTTTTTGCATTTTCAATTCTCCAGTATCTGGTTAATAAGTATACTACATCTCCCTGCTAAAACAACTGATATGATTTCTGTCTCCTGAATATACCTGGACTGATACAAATCATCCATGGGCTAATACACAAACCAGTCATTGAGAAAAAATGGAGTTACTACAATGGACTTATTATGAATAAACATTCAACTCTTAGACATGTAGAAAGGCTGATGACATGTATGTGTGGCCAGTATCTGAATAAAATTGAGGGGAATATCTCTATTAGTGAAAAGGAAGAGGAAAAGTCTTTTAGGGAGAAAAAAGTGACAGCCACAGAGAAGATGAGTAGGAGGTGGCTAGGTGAAGAAAGAGGTAAGAGCATTGTAAGAAAGAAAAGGAATTGGATGTGGGAGGAGCTAAAGTTTGGAGAGACTGAGATTTACTCAAGACACTGAGGGAAGCACGGTGTTGCTGGAGTGGTGATAAGAGTGGAGAAAAAGAAATGAGGCTCAAGAGTCTAAAGATTCAGCAGGGAAAGAGTTTAGATGGCCTGGGGATTCCAACTCAGAGTACAGAAAACTTGTTGTGAAATGTATAGAAACAAGGATATTAGAAAAAGAACAGAATAGTAAGATTCATGTTGTGTTGAGTATAATGGTTTTTGGGCTACTTTCCAGGATGTGATTTTTAACTTGGTATGAGAGATCTTGACCTGGGTCATCAACTTCAAGTCAATGAGGAAGCCACTAGAATAGAAATAGTATAAACAGAAGAGAAAAACTAAGGTGAACTTTGGAGAATACCTATATTTTAAGGGTTGAGGATGGAGATTGTTGTCAGAGATTCAAATTGAAGATGAGATGAAATACTTTCCAAGAATGACTAGGTCAAAGACAAATGTTACCAGTGGATGGCTAAAGAGAAATGGAGATAAATTAAATAGGATTAAGGAGATTGTACAATCATGAGACCACAGAGACAAAAGGGTCAAGAATCAGAATAACAAAGTCACTGATGATAATGGCAATGGAAGGAGCAGAAATTAAGTTAATGAGAAAGTGGGGAGAGTTACCCTGCTGAGGACTGTAAATGATCAAAATGAAAACAGCCCAGACAGTATGAGGTGTAAACGATATTTGCAGGATGCTGGCCAACTAGAGACCATCAACTGATACAAGTTTATCTCTCAACCCCAAACACCTATGTAGTTTAAAAGGTCCCAGTGTTCACTGTGACACCTAAGCCTAAAGAGTAGAAGTAATTTTGGAATAGAAAGAATGGAAATTTAGGTGAGTACTGCTGCTGGGGATTTTGCTGGAGGTTTCACACTTAGTTTGGGGCACTTCCTTTAGTGTTTCTTCTTTTAATAATAGTGTTCTGGTTACTTATTGTGTGTGACAAAGTACTGCCTACCCCCCAAAAAAAAACTTCATAGCTATAACAACAACCATTTTATTTTATTCATTTCATAATTTGGGGTGATAGAAATCCAAGCAGGGCTCTGGTGCTGATTCTTTTGATCTATGAGACATCAACTAACAGCAGAGCAGATCTAAAGAGTCTAAGATGATGTTTGGGTGTGGGTGGCTGGAAGGCTGGACTCAGTGGGCACCTCTCCCTCTCCATTGAGTCTCAGGTTCTCTCCACATGGTCTTTCCAGAGTAGTCTGACTTCTTACGTGGTGACTCAGGACTCTAAGAATGCATGTTCCAAAAGTCAAGCAGAAGCTGAAAGCCTTCCTATGACCTTGCATTAGAATGGGCTTCCACTTCATTCTATTGGGTAAGCATGTCACTAAGGCCAGGTCAGAAACAAAGGTAGTAGAATACACTTGATATGGTTTGGCTCTGTGTCCCCACTCAAATCTCATGTTGAATTGTAATCCCCAGTGTTGGAGGTCGGGCTTGCTAGGAGATGATTGGATCATGGGTGTGGTTTCTAATGGTTTAGCACCATCCCCCTAGTGCTGTCTTCTGATAGAGTTCTCACAAGATCTGATTGTTTAAAAGTGTGTGGCACCTTCTCCTTCCCCTTCACTCTCTCTGTCTTGACAGCCTTGTGAAGATGTGCCTGCTCCCCCTTCGCCTTCTGTCATGATTGTAAGTTTCCTGAGGCCTTCAAGAAGTAGAAGCCTGTACAGTCTGCAAAACCATGAGCTCATTAAACCTCTTTTCTTCATAAATTACCCAGTCCCAGCTAGTTCCTTATAGGAATACAAGAACAGACAAATACAACACTCTACCCACTAATGGAAGGTGTAGCAAAAAATCTGTGACCAACTATAATTTGCCACACATAGGACATGTTCTTAATGCCCTACTCCTTTTAACCACGTAGCAAATCTTCACTATGTATGTAGATATTCGTAGAGTTATTTAATTTATTCATGAATAAAGCATCATGAGGTAAAACTACTATCAACAGGCCAAAGTTATATTGTTGGCTATTATGAGCTGCATCACTCTGAGAAAATCATTTAATATTTCTGTGCCTCTTCCCTCAGTTTCAAGAATGTTTAATGTATCTACTTCCCAGGATACCTACATAAGATGCTTTGAAGATAGTGCACTCACATAAATACAAAATACAGTCATCATTTGCTGGTGTCATTGAGATTATAAGGAGTCCAGAAGGTGTAGTCTTACAAAGCACCAGTTTCCTAAATCTGAATTAGGATGAGTTCTGGGGCAATTGAAGGCCTGTCATCAAGAGTCCTCCATCTCCTAATATTTTGCAAACATTTAAAGAGAGTCTCTTGAAGTCTGCTGACAAATGCTGCATATATGAAACCTTTGCTCATCTAAAATTGCCACCCAAAATGAACGAATTACATGATGGAGAGTACCTACATTTCACCTTTTTCCAAGAGAACCCTAATGTATCTGTCCATGTGGACAACCCTTTCTGAAATCAACACAGTGAAAACTTAAGCCCAAGTTCCATGTCAACAAGAAATTTTATCAGTATAAGTGTTCAATCAGTAGCTCCCATTTAACAGGAAAGCTGACGTAAAATTAAACCACTTTAACAATAATGATATTTGTGGTGATTACTCTTAAATATATGAAGTATCTAAAATAATCAAATCATAGAAGCAAAGAATAGAATAGTGATTGTCAGGGGCTGGAAGGAGGGGCAAATGGGAACTGCTAATCAATGTATATAAAATTTCAATTTTGCAAAATGAATTAGTTTTGGCTATCTGATATACCACATTGTGCCTAGAGGTGACAGTACTGCATTTTACATGTAAAAATTGGTTGAGCAGGTAGGTCTCATGTTTAGTGTTCTTAATTAAATAAATAAGACAACAATAAATAAATAAAATAATGACAAACTATACAAAACTACTCTTGAGGCTGATTTTTGTTAATGGGTTAGAGCTTGTTCTAGGCAATTTAATTTCTGACAATTCAGAGAGCCTTATTTTATAAATGTTTTGCCTATAAGGTAGTTTTTCAGTGGAGCATAAATTCTGGAGTATCACCTAGGCAGCCTGTTAAAGAGTCATAGGTATAGGTTATAATCCTTGAGAGTTAGAATCACTACGACTGGGTAGAATTCAAGATATTGGAAATTTTTTTTACTGGACTGCAAGATGATACTGATGCAGGGGCTCCACAGTTAAAAAAATGTATTGCCTAAATATGAGGTGAATGGGATGGCCCAGCCTTGGGTAAAAAGAAGATGCTAAAAGTGTAAAGTGATAATACCACAATGAGCTCTTAAATTGCTGCAAATATTAACTTAAATCAAAGAGGTGTGACTGCCCTCTCTCACACTCAATGGATATGACTCTGCCCTCAATTATATGGCGTTTTATGGGTTGCTGGTAGGGGCCTCTTAGTTTACATAGTGCAAAACCTTAATTTTACAGAGGAAAACATGCTCCTCAATTCATGTCCTTCCAATGTCTCAAACTTTCCACTGTCTGAGAACATTTTGCTCTATGTAGTAATTCACCATTCAGGACTATCTCTCTCACCTGATAATAATAACCTCAATTGGTCGGACAGTTTTTCCTTCATTGTTGTTTTTCTAAGGTCCATCATAGTTCTAGGCATTTAAAAGGTGTGTAACAGAAGATAAGTGGATGAATGGATAGGTGGGTGGGTGGATGGATGGATGGATGGCATTAGAAGAACTTAAATAGCATCAATAAGGATGCAAAGAGGCCCTTATGCTACTTCTAGGCCAAGTTGTAAAAGTAGCGTGAAACAAAGAAATCTCCACTGACAGTAAGTGCCAGGTGTCAGGAATGACATGATGGTAAAGGAAATGTTCAGAAAAGAGATTTCAACGTGCAAAGAATTTCACTGATCACTAATCCTTATTTTCAGAGGGCCCAGATGAAAAACTTCAGGGATTAGGGATAGAAGGAAAATAAAGTCAGAAAAGGGGATGTATGGGGCCAATAGAGATGTGGTCAGAGAATGTGCATTTCAGAGTTTCATGTACTTCGACTTTTATATTTTTGACAATGGTAACCTCCACGAGAAACAAAAGTAACAATTTTTCTAATTTATCATCTTAATTTTTTTCCAATTCAATAATTTGAAGGGTCAAAGTGATTATTTATTCATAAACTGAATGTATTGCCAAGCGTTACATGGCACTATAATGTTTGAAAAAAGCACAATACAGATTGAAAATAAGAAACATATTTCCTGATAACACATAGAACAGTAAAAAATTATACAGTATAAAATATTTTAACCAAATAATAAAGAAAACACAGTATATCAATTAAGATAATTTGAAATTAATGAGCTAAGCATATAGTTCATACATACAAAGTTAACAAGCCTCCAAAAAATTAATAGAAAGAAAACAATAAAGAGAAAGACAAACTTAGTGAAAAGGGAGACAAACATGTGAGAAAAATAAAGTCAAAAGTTTGTTTTTAAAAAGAAGAATTGACAAAGTATTGTAAGATTATAAGGACCAATGAAACAGAGAATGAATAAATACCCAGTAACAATATTTTTAAAAGATACCTTTTACTGTAAGTGTTCCAGATATGAAAAGATAATCAAGAATGTAAAAAACACCCTTGGCAATAAAGGAAAATATAGGTGAAGTTGGCAAATTCCTGGAAAATATAATTTGAAAGAACTAATTCAAAGAGAATTAGAAGTCTAAACAGTCTTGTAACCATTAAGTATAATGAACCAATACTTTTAAGATTTTCTCACAAAAATGACGGTAAACTCAGTTGTCTTTCTCAGGGGGTTTTACCAAAAATCTAAAGAACAAATTCAAACCTACACAAACCCTTTCAGAGAGCAAAAGAAGGGAACTTTAAGAAGGTAACACAGAAAAATACATTCATGATTATTGAATAGGGAAAGCATATTAAAAGAGAAAAGAAACACTCTTTTTAAAGAAAAAAAATGGCTAAATGTGACATTAAAATTAAGAATTTTGTTCATCAAAGGATACTGTAAGATGAAAAAGAAAAGCCACTGATGATTTGTTGTCGTTGTTTTCACTTTTTACTTTTTACTTTTTGGCATTTGTTTGTTTTCGGCACTTAAAATTGACAAAAGGCTAGTATCACTAATATATAAAGAACTCTTACAAATCAAAATGAAAAAGGTGAAAAATGCTCCCCCCGACACACACATAGATGAAACACTTGAATGGATACATCTAAAAGAGGGAATTCAAATAGCTAATAAACACATGAAAAGTGTCCAAACTTATTGGTAGGGAAATGCAAATTAAGACCACAATAAGATCATGATATCCTCAATAAGAGAATATTAAAATGTCTGGCAAAACCAAATGCTAGCAAAGATGAGTATCAATGGGAACTCTCAGAAACTGCTATGGTATGTCCATTGGTATAATCACTTGGGATAAAACCTGTCATTATCTAATAGAGTTGAAAGTATGCATATCCAATTTCATTCGAGGTCGGTTCCCTAAAGAAACTTATGCACATGTGCTCAAAGGTACATATACAAGAATATTCATAGCTAAATTGATTGTGGTAGCTGAAAAGTTAGAAAATAAACCAAATATCCAATGATAATAGAATGGATATTCATTATGGTATACACAATGGAATATTATTCACAAATAATAATCCTTACTACAGGTACTTCCCAAAATATAAAAGAATCTCACAAACATAGCATTGAGCAAACGAAGCCAGAAACAAATGCATGCATTATAATTCAGTTGTATAAACATAAAAAAGACCTAAAACTAAATTATATTGTTTAAACATGAACACAGAGAGGATAAACCTATAAAGGAAAGCAACAGAATGTTTATAACTAAAATTGGGAAGAGTTTGTCATCAGGTGGAAGGTAAGGAGGACTTCTGGGGCACTAGCCATGATTTCATCACCTGAGAGGAATTGCATAGGAATTGACTTCATCAATATTTGTTGTATTGTGCAATTATATTTCATATAGTTTTCTGTTTATATACTTCAAGATTTTCTAAATGTTAAAAATTGAGATTTATTGGAAATTATCTGCATATCCATAAGACTATTATTTGTTCTCAAGATCCAAGATACCTGTTTATCAATAATTCTGCTACACATTTATCTTTGTAATACTATTCATTTGAGAATTATTATATGAATTTGCCAAGCATTGACTATATTTTTAAATTGAAGCACACTTCTCATCTGTCTTTCACCAAATTTAATTACCTCTCCAACGCTTTACCAAGTTTATCATAGTTTCTAAAAATCTGCAATGCCCTAAAACATCTGGAAATTTTTTTTAAATTAATGGTAACATTTTCATCATTTCAAATTATTGCCTCTGGTTATTATTATTATTTTTTTTTTGGTAGAGCTGGGTCTCACTATGTTGCCCAGGCTTGCCTCCAACTCCTGGCCTCAAGCAATCCTCCTGCCTTGTCCTCCCAAGGCACTTGTGATTATAGGCATCAGCCAGGGAGCTTAACCAATCCTTTCTCTTTTGACAATCCAGGAATAAGTTTAGTATCTATCAGAAGAATTTTATATCTAGATCTACCATTCCATTTCTAACCATGATGACACTTAAATATAAAAAGAAAATGAACACATAAGCATCATCTGTACACTTTTAATTGATTCCTACTCAACCTGTAGTTTTATCTTATCAACCAATCAGTTAAATGCTTTGAGCTGTGGCTCAAACAAACAAATATGACTGCTCTGAAGGATCAAATCATTCAGAGTACTTTGTTCTTACAAACTAATTTTGTTCCTACAAAATAATTTACTTCAACCTCTGGAAAAACAGTGATTTACTCCAGAAGGTTCTTTTGGTTTTTAATGCATAACTTTCTTAAATGATGTGCTTGTGTTTTAAGCTTTATTTATTGTAAGTGCTTAGTAACCCAAGCCACAAAATTGCGAAGACCTGATTCTTTTATTTTCCCAGTTCCTTTTTCTTCTTTTAGTGGTGCCAGCAACAAAAGGACGTGTAACTTTATATTTTCTGGTTGCTAATATTTTACTTTGCAGACTCTGGAATGACAAGTTCTCTAATTGCTGCTATTTTTCACCATTCTATTCCTTTTTGTGCTATCAAGTAGCTAGTATGTGTTTCCAAATTATATTTTTAAATAAAGTTCCCTTAAGTTGACAGAGGTTAAAAAAATACCCAAGCCAAAATGTTTTGGCTTTTCATTTTTTTTAAACAGGATTTGGTTTTGCAGTTCCAGAAATGGGCCACAT
Organism: Chlorocebus sabaeus; assembly: GCF_047675955.1. Classification (NCBI taxonomy): domain Eukaryota; kingdom Metazoa; phylum Chordata; class Mammalia; order Primates; family Cercopithecidae; genus Chlorocebus; species Chlorocebus sabaeus. The sequence continues at coordinate 53,319,992 of NC_132926.1, forward strand.
CAAACTTTCCAGGTTTTTTCCTGTGTTCTTTGTATGAAATATAAATGTTTAAATCCTTTGAAAGACATTTACATCATCATTGCTCATTAGAAATAAAAGTAATTCAATTAAAAATTTTACTTAAGATATTCTAAGCGCATTAGCAGAACCTTCAGATTAACAATGGAATTATACAGAAAAAATCAACTGGAAATTACCATGGCAGAAATCACTGAATAATAGAATTTAATAAGAGTTCTCAATAAATCAACATGAAACTTAAAATTTGGATTTCTCCACTGCTTTTGGATATACAATCGATCCATGCATTCTCTCTGTTCTGTTTTTGTTCTGAGAGAAGCAAAGAATGTTTTCTCTAACCCATCAGAGCTGTGTTCTCCAACTTCCCCTAGTCCACAATGAATAGGAAGAATGCTACTCTTCTAAAAGGAATTAAAACTTCCCTGCATTGACAAAAGTTCCAGAAAATCTGCATGGTAGTTCAACAAATGACAACTCCTACATATCAGAGAATTCAGAAGATAAGAATATCCAAATTTTAGATTATTTACATGATATAAACCACAAGGCTTTTTCACTACTTCAGTCCCTCTCCTTGGACACATAGTTTGCCTGTCTGTGTACCTGTTAAAATGTGGTGTCATGTCTTGAACACACTACGTAGCATATTAGACCAGCACAGGGTAGAACAAGCCTGTCCCTGTGTTTATTCTGCCTCTGGTACTTCTGCCCATAAGCCTTTCTCACGCATGTTGCTCTTAAGCCATATTTAATTCATCTTAAATTATGCAGTGAGATTTGGGGTTCTAAATTACTTCTATTAACTATAAGCTTGACATTATAGGCCAGCCCACTCAAATTTGAGTATTCATTCTATCATGTGATATGTAACCCTCCTGTTTCATATCATCTACAACTTTTCAAGGTCATAACTGAAAATACAGAATACAGCAGGGCTAAAGATAACGTAAGTTAATTTTAATCAGTGATCTTTGCACATAGTTCTCTAACTTGTTATAAATTCATTTAAACACTGTCCTATTTTTCAGCTCAAATTTTTCCACCAATACCTAGAGAGTTAATTAAATGCATTACTGAACTTAGGTAGCATAATGACCATACCATGCCCCTGTTCCACAATCCAGAATGGGAATGAATCCATAATTGGTTGTGCTTTTTTTCATAAACCCAGTAGTTTCCCATTTGTTTTCTGAGCTCTTACAACCAATCTTTTAACAATCTGTTTTGAAATCTTTCCCAAGACAAGTAACAAGTTTGTGGAATTTACTCTCTTGCAAATTTCAAAAAAGAATCTAGTCTTCAGGTATCTGTAAGTTTCTTCATAGCACTTTATAGATTATTAAGCAGAGGCTCAACAATGCCACACTTACATTCTCTGTGTTGTAGTCTATAATTTTTTTCTAATCTAGGAAACTAAGATGCACTTACAGCATCCAATAATTCGGAGCAAATTATGTTCTTACCTCTCTTTTTGAGAAGTATTACATTTACCAGAAAAAGAGAAAGGGACTAATGCTTGAATGTAGCTAAAATGAATTTGCTTTAAGGTGGGCAAATGAAAATAGTTTTCACTATAAAACTCGGTTAACACATACCTCCTTCTATCAAGTTCTTTATTTTGTTCTCCCCCTACCTAAACAACAAAACCTGCTTTTGAGTCAAGGATCTGATATAACCAGATATTTTAGTGTGACTTTAAGTCAGTGTGCTCTTTCTCAAAGGGAGTATTTGTGTTTTAATCCCATTTATCTTATCTGCAAGTGTGGAATTTAAATCTAGGTCCTTTATTAAGGGAATTTCAAGTACCAGAGAGCAGGTGGGGAAAATTCAGGTAAACTGGGATGGGGAGAAGGGCTCCTATATACACCTTAGATCACACCACTTGACTGCTCTTCCTTACACTTGTAACTGAAAACCACCTGGACCAGAAAAGAAGGAACAGTTCAGGAAAGATAGTAGACGTGCCCTATGTTTTGACCCCTTTGTGTCTGAAATATGAGTGTGAAGATATATGCCTATATTTATCTTCAAAAACATAAATCTTACATTTCTCTGAGTAATTCAGTGCTTGCTGCTAAAAGATTGCAAGAGAGGCTGTGGAGCTGAAAGTTGAAAGTCACTGCAAGTTCAACTCAGAATATTTCAGAGGCTGGGCTGCAGTTCTTGTATCATCTCCTCCTTATGATGGTTACTATGAATGGTGCCAGTTTGGAAGCTTAACAAAAATTTTCAGGCACAATTCTAACATAAATCATCTCTAATAATAAATATAATCATCATGTAATAATATTCCCAATTAAATTGGATTTTTAACCTTTCAAATAATTGACCATATAGTATATCTCCTAGAACTTCTATTATCTAACAGCCTGAAATAACCATTCTTAAGTCAATCCTTATACATAATTTTAGATGAAAATATTTCACTCTAATGTAATTTCACTAGTAAAATGGGCCATGTAATACATTTTATTAACTGCTAATTCAATGCCATCTGTGTTTTAGGTCAACTATTGATGAAAAAACAAAACAAAACAAGACTACCCAGGGGAGCTATTCAATGCCCTGTGCAATGAGACATTCTCAGAGAGAATCATGATAAAGAAAAGCTGTGGTTGAATAGCATTAGGCACGGATCCAAAATTCATTCACATTGTTTGGTGATTTCATTTGCAATTCCAGGAAGTTAGTTTATGGTAAATCTTTGTTCTTATATTCCATCAGATATTTTTAAAATTGGAAAAGTCTCTGAGAAATGACATAGAGAATTAATGATATCTCAGTACACTCTTGGCAAGTAAGGAAACAGATCTGAATAATTATCACCCATTCCAGTTGTGAATTTATTGTGAAAATTCTGATGCAATTATTTTTAGGTTAAAATGATAAAGTTGAAACAATCTATTGGAATGTTGCCTTTGGAACTTATAGTAGGAAAGATGTAGGCACAGCCACAAATTTCTAAATCTGCCACTGTAGTTTGTCTTTGAAGATAAAATAACTAAATAGATAATAACTGTATCAGATAGATTTGTAACATGGTATGAATGGGAATTCAGTTTTTGTATGTTTTTGCTATGATGGCTTTAAAGTAAGATAATTACTTCTTAATTTCAATACTATGAAGTAAGCAAAAAAAATCCCAGATCAATTTTGAATACAAGAATAACATTTAAAAGAATTTCCTAACTGAGCTCAGTTTAAAATTGATAACATAGCATCTTAGTAAAATATAACATATCCAGTCCAATTCTTCTCTTTAATACTATCCAACATATCTCCTATTTAAGAAAATATTTGAGCAAAAATTGGAGTGAGAGTAGGGAGGAAAAGAAGCATTGTGGAGTGAGGTGGGAGGGAAATATTTCAGCAAATACTTTGCATGAGAGCCTTGCCTGCATTAATTTTTCAAAACAAAATAATCCTGGGAGATAAAAATCATTATTCTCATTTAATAGATAAGAAAAGTAAATCTCAGAGATATTAAATAGCCCACTGAATATTACCTGACAAGTATTCAAATCAACTAACTCTTTTAACTCTAAAATCCATGTACTTTCTGCCACTTCACAGATGCCGAATGACAAGGGGTAAAATTAAGATAAATGGCAAATTATCAACTCCTAGGAGTATTATATAGCACTAAAATTATACTTTTGAAATCTAACATTTTAAGAAATCTGATAATTATTGCATGAACAAAGATAATTCCAACTGTAGCCATCCTATGATTATTATTATGTAAAAAAAAATTTAAGTTGATTTCATAAGATATTAGTAGGATTATAAAGAATTCTAAATATAGCTCTTATCATTGTTCTAGAGATATCTGTGAAAAAAATATATATGTAGAAACGGGAGGAGAATATCTGTTTCTTGAATATGGTCAAAATGAATATTTTGGGATACAATTTAAAATTGAGAATGCATTTTTACATAATGGATTCAAATATGTTATCTCATTTAATCCTCGCAAATATAAGAAGTGAGATCATTATTATCCACATTTTACAGCTGAATAAACTGAAGAAGTAATGGATTAAGTAACTTGCCCTCAGTTATTCAGTTGTCCAGCTAACTACTGATGGAGGCAAGTATTGAGCCCACAGCTCACATTTTAACCATCACCAATGCTGCTAATATTTAGGAAAGACAAAATGCATGAACAGTGCTTATTTTATAGAAATAAAAAGCGGATGATGATAGGTTACATAACAATGAAAAAATGACAGGCTAATATAAAATACCAAAGAAGTAACAAAGACAGATCTAAAAAGCCAAAAATAATCAAACATTAGAAATAATTCCAAAAGAGTCACTAACACTAACATGGTATCACAAAGGCTAACCGCATAAAAGGCTGTGTAAAGAAAAACATAAACACATCTTACTGAAGTTAGTAAAAAAAAAAAAAAAAAGTAATACATATATTAAGATTGACACTTAAGAAAAAATTGAACAGTTATAGATGCCAAAGAGAAAATGTGAGAATGGAATGAGAATTCTGTACATAAGAATAAATAGGAGATGAAATGGGTAAATACGATGAATAAATGGAGGAGAAAATTACATACCTGATATTTACATGTATTTTATAGCTAATTCTGCAATAATCCACAATTGTATTGCATTGACCTGAGTTTTGTCTAAACAAGAATTTCCGTATGCTTTGGTAACATACTGTGGTAGAGGTCAGGAACTCATCTTCCAGTCTTCCTTTGCCCTCATCTATGTCACCTCAGGCACTGACTTAGCCTCCCCGTCATCAGTTTCCTCATCTGCAGAGGAGGAAGTAGAGATGGGAGGCTGTCTAAGCTCATCCTATGGGTCCATGTAATTTCTGAACTGTATTTCACTAGTCCTGTTTTTTGAGCATAGTGACAGAAAAAACACGAAAAAGAGAGATAAGCTGTAGTAACACTTACGGCAGTAGTCTAAACAAAATGACTACCTATTGCTCAATATAGTTATTCAAATCTATATTCCCCCTAAGTATTTATCAATTCCTTTTTCTATATGGTGAATTGTTTTAATACACCCAACTTTAACTGCACACCATTAATCTCAAGGACCGTACAGAGAAAGAGGCTTCAGAGGCAGGCAGACTATTAGAGTGTTCTGCCCTGATGCTTGCTAAGAATTTTGCTTTATTTCCCTGAGCCTTAGTTTCCTCATCTGTGAACAAATATGATCTACTTTAAGAATTAAAATGAGGATTAATGAAATAAATGATGTGAATTAGCTAGCCCAAAGACTGCCACTGGGTAAGGAATTTAATAAGTGGCTGCCATTACCAGGGCGCTACACCACAGGGGGTTAATGAGTAACATGAACTGGCTGTATCAGTTGAGCAGCAATCAGATTTAAAGACTCAGAGAAATAAAACAGGCAAGTGTCCATTTTCCTGGGTTTATGGAGACAGACTACAAAGTGGAAGTATGCCAAAAAAAAAAAAAAAATTAGAGAGAAGTAGATGACAAAAACACAAAGAAATCAACACAGGAGAATGCAGATAAATGTGGGAGAAAAAGGCTAAGCTAAGAGGAAAACTATGTTGATTCTGATTCAAGTATGTGACTGATAAAGCTATGACCCTTCCCAGGCGGGGTGAGTGGTGGTCCCTGAGTTTAAATGTGATCCCAAGAACATACTGACCCAGATCTGGTTTTAGTGACTCTATACACAGAGTCAATGGCAATTTTAAAACATGAAAAGACTTTAGCTACAAGACGAAAACTGTTGCAAATTTTTTGCTTTAAATAAGAAATTTGAGCACATGCTCTGCTTCCCACTACGTAAATGAAGACACCAAAGAGAAGGAAAGCCCCTGGGTTCCCCAAAGTCTTTAAACATATCCCAGAGTGACTGCTCTATAAGGTCATCAAGGGAACCTCAAGCTATAGAGGGATCACTTTGTTCTTTAGTGACTAAAGTGAGTACTTAGAAACCAATGACAAACTCTACACGGGAAATGCTTAATGTTGAAAAATGTATGCATGTAAATGTCCACAGATCAATTAATATAAACTGTACTTTCTCATCTTTCTGCTTTTGTTCTTGTTCTTGTCTGCCTGAAGAGCTCTGCTTTTCACAGTTTATTCAGTTTCCAAGTTTCAGCTCCAATAGTATCATCTTTGGGAAGTTTTTTTCTCCAGAACCATAATCTATGTGTTTATTTTCCACCACTGGAAACTCCCATACCATCATTTACACATCTATCTGATATATATTTTGCTTCATATTGTACAGTTTTTTGCTCCTTTTTTTCTCATCAGGTTGTAAGCTCTTCTAGGGTAGATAATTGATTTGATTTTCACGACTAAGTACACATTTTGGCATGTCATAGGTACTCACTAAATATTTGTTGAGTGAATGTTGTATCAAAATTTATCAACAGTGTGCTACCATTTTAAATGCTAAAGAATATGACAAAAATGTAGTAGCAGGATTTCCTTCTACTGTATCTCTCTGGAACAGCCCAAATCATTCCAAAACCACAGCAGGTCCTAGGCCAGAAACTCTGAGTCTTCAACATGAAGTTAGTTTCACAAGCTTTTTTCAGATCATGTGAACCTTCCTCTTTCTTCTGAGACATTTATCATCTTTTTCACCTGATTACTTTAAACAAGCTTGTTATATTCAGGGTCACAAAAGTCAACACATTTAAGGTTTTGTGTGTATGTCCATTAATTAATTTATTTAGTAAATATACTGAGTATTCCTATAAGCCACACAGCAAGGATCAAAGATGAATAAACAGAAAACTCTCCCATCAAGGAATTCCTGATAGAGCACAAGAGACAATGTTGGTTGGGCACAGTGGCTCACACCTGCAATCCCAGCGTTTTGGGAGGCTGAGGCATTAGCCTGGGCAACCTAGTGAGACCCTCATCTCTACAAAAAATAAAAATAAAAAAATAAAGAAAATTAGCCAGGCTCACACTTGAGCCCAGGAGTTAGATCCTGCAGTGAACTATAATTGTGCCACTGCACTCCACCCTGGGCAACAGAGCAAGACTCTGTCTGTTCAAAACAATAAATAAATAAGGAGAGGAGAAAACATTCCATGAGGTCAGCGACCATGTCCACTTTGCACATCCTCATTGCTTGACACAGATCCTGGCACATCTAGGGCACTCAGTCAATATATGTTGAGTTAAAGAATTAACTAAAAGTGATATGTTATGCAGAGGTATGGGTAACATTGGTTGATAGCACATGGAAGGCAGGAATTTGTTCTGTAAGACAGTGGAGTGACAGGGGAAGGAATCACTTTAGAGAAGAAAGGGCGCCATTACCAGGTCTCGAATGATGAAGAGAAGTGTATTAAATTAAGAAAGAATAAGAGCTGACCAGGCTAAGTGAATAACAGGAGAGACGTGAAGGTGTATGATAGGCCGTCTAGTGTGACCCAATAATTTTAACATTCTTTGGATTGAAGATCATTTTTAAGAATGTGTTGCCACCTTTGACCAAATTGCTTTAGAAAAATAAATAAATAACTATATGTAAAAAGGAGTTTTCCTGCATAGTTCTGGCAGAGGTTCAAAGGCCCAAAGGTAGGTACCACATACCTCCATGTTCCAAATTAAGGTACTACATTACCTATTCAGGATTTGCAAAAACTAACCCTAACTCTTTATGCTTCATGTAGCTGGAGGTAATACAAGAGGTTCAGGGGAAGAGAACATTAACATAAGGTGAGAGAATGCTGCGAGGAGGTCGGGCTGAGGTGTTTTCCTCGTTGCTTCAGGTGGAGCCAAGTGATAGGGCTACAAGGGACCCACTCAGAGTACTTGCTTGGGAGACACAGGGAAATAGGCTCTATGTCATGACTAAGAAATACAAAGACCCTGAGTGGCTGGGAGTAGCAATGAAGAGAAAGGGGAGTAAGATGCTTTTCTGCCAAAATAGGTGAGCAGTCCTTTGAGCCAAATGGCACAAGAGGAAACGGTCCTAGACTCCCTTTAAAAGGGTTTTGCCCAGTAGTACTGTCTGCGGGGAAAGACGTCAGGAAGCAAAATGACCCCCCAAAAGATGGACTTCCAAGGTCTGGGTGCCAACGTGGCTGACTGTATGAGGGAAGGTGACACTGGATATTTCCAGAGGTGGAATTTTCCAGGAAATCCACAAAAAATGTACCAAGAAGAAAAAGCCTTGGTGAGCCACCAATACCAAATTTCAACAATACCTGCCAAAGTCTCTTTCACAAATCGCCTTTCTCCCAGCCGGGTGTGAAAGAATCAGAATCTTAGCCAGTAAATTGTGAAGTGCTGGCAAAGCAAGGAGAAAAAAAAAGACAATAGGCTTTCCAGATATAAAGCCATTCAAAGCTGGGGCAGAGGGAAGCTCTAAATTACCAAAGAGTTTGCAGTGTTGATTGTTACCCTGGACTGGACTGTCAAATACAAAACATATCTGGACTTTGTAAGGAGAGACTTTCTTTCAAAAGGATTATTGCAAGGTGAGAAAATGGATTATCACAATAGAGGCATGGGATGATTACAGTAGGGAGAACACTGTGACAGTAAGATATATGAAAGCGTCTCAAGGGTTAGGCAAAGAGTGTATCTGCTATTGGGAGGAGTGGACAAGGCTGGAAAGAACCGGGTGTTGACAACTGGATGGAAGAATGGCATGATCAGAGAATGTTTTGCCTTGAAGCCAGCCTACTCTCAGGAGACCTTGTATGCAGCTCAGGCTGGGGAGAGGGGAGCTCAAGGCTCTGGAGGAAAGAGGGAAACTCAACAAAAGTTTGGTTAATAAGTATTTTGTTCTGATTGACCAGTAGGGACAAGTAGTTCAATGAATTATTTCTAAGTCAAAGAATGAGAATTTGCAGTCTGTGTCACAGGTAAACAAAGAGTCATCGAGTCTTCTCTAAGTCACAGGGGGCAGGGTGGTAATATGTAAAGAGCTACTTGCCAGAACACAAAACAGTGGGAGAGTTTTTTAACCATCACTATTTTCCAATAGCGCAAGACTCAGGTAAAATTCACCATTGTCAGGCCTTTGCAGTTTCTGAAATAAGATTGTAGCTATGATTGAAAAGAATCAGAAAGTTTCTGAAAATTGCCAAAATTACATCCAAGGGCAAGAAAAACTAGCCCACTGGACGTGCTTGAAAGGATGGCAGCTGATTAAATTCCTTTGAGTCCAGCTCATTTGACAGCTACACATGTGAACACCCAGTTGTACACAAAACTTCAGGGCTTCCTCAGGTCCCCGGCTAAATGAGAACCACTCAGGTAGGAGTTTCAGGAGATCCAGCAAGGGCAAACTGAAGCAGAAGCAGCACCATGTCTACTCAAGCAGCCTTGCTGGCTCTCTGAATCAGATAAATAAGATATGCAGTTTGCCTTTTAGGAGCTTTTACCCCAAGCAGAAATTTTTTTAAAAAAAGAAATATAAATAAGTTACTATAATATAATAGAAATGTACAAACACCACAAGAGATGAAGGGATTCAGAGGAAAAGGTAATTCTCATAACCCAAGAATTCTGAAAATTCTGAGGAAAGGAGCATGATTTTTTTTTCCTGGGAGCATCAGGAGGACAAAAACCACACGATGATCTCAATAGATGCAGAAAAGCCTTCAAAAAAATTATACAGCCCTTCATGCCAAGAACTCTCAATAAACTAGGTATTGATGGGACGCATCTCAAAATAATAACTATTTATGACAAACACACAGCCAATATCATACTGAATGGGCAAAAACTGGAAAAATTCCCTTTGAAAACTGGCACAAGACAGGGATGACCTCTCTCACCACTCCTATTCAACATAGTGTTGGAAATCCTGGCCAGGGCAATCAGGCAGGAGAAAGAAATAAAGGGTATTCAGTCAGGAAAAGAAGAAGTCAAATTGTCCCTGTTTGAAGATGACATGATTGTATATTTAGAAAACCCCATTGTCTCAGCCCAAAATCTCCTTAAGCTGATAAGCAACTTCAGCAAAGTCTCAGGATACAAAATCAATGTGCAAAAATCACAAGCATTCTTATACACCAGTAACAGACAAACAGAGAGCCAAATCATGAATGAACTCCCATTCACAATTGCTTCAAAGAGAATAAAATACCTGGGAATCCAACTTACATGGGATGTAAAGGACCTCTTCAAGGAGAACTACAAACCACTGCTCAGTGAAATAAAAGAGGACACAAACAAGTGGAAGAACATACCATGCTCATGGATAGGAAGAATCAATATTGTGAAAATGGTCATACTGCCCAAGGTAATTTATAGATTCAATGCCATCCCCATTAAGCTACCAATGACTTTCTTCACAGAATTGGAAAAAACTGCTTTAAAGTTCATATGGAACCAAAAAAGACCCCGCATTGCCAAGACAATCCTAAGCCAAAAGAACAAAGCTGGAGGCATCACGCTACCTGACTTCAAACAAGGCTACAGTAACCAAAAGAGCATGGTACTGGTACCAAAACAGAGATATAGACTAATGGAACAGAACACAGCCCTCAGAAATAATACCACACATCTACAGCCATCTGATCTTTGACAAACCTGAGAGAAACAAGAAATGGGGAAAGGATTCCTTATTTAATAAATGGTGCTGGGAAAATTGGCTAGCCATAGTAGAAAGCTGAAACTGAATCCTTTCCTTAGTCCTTATACGAAAATTAACTCAAGATGGATTAGAGACTTAAATGTTAGACCTAAAACCATAAAAACCCTAGAAGAAAACCTAGGTAATACCATTCAGGACATAGGCATGGGCAAAGACTTCATGTCTAAAACACCAAAAGCAACGGCAACAAAAGCTAAAATTGACAAATGGGATCTAATTAAACTAAAGAGCTTCTGCACAGCAAAAGAAACTACCATCAGAGTGAACAGGCAACCTACAGAATGGGAGACAATTTTTGCAATCTACTCATCTGACAAAGGGCTAATATCCAGAACCTATAAAGATCTCAATCAAATTTACAAGAAAAAGCCAAACAATCCCATCAAAAAGTGGGCAAAGGATATGATCAGACACTTCTCAAGACATTCATATAGCCAACAGACACATGAAAAAATGCTCATCATCACTGGCCATCAGAGAAATGCAAATCAAAACCACAATGAGATACCACCTCACACCAGTTAGAATGGCAATCATTAAAAAATCAGGAAGCAACAGGTGCTGGAGAGGATGTGGAGAAATAGGAACTCTTTCACACTGTTGGTGGGACTGTAAACTAGTTCAACCATTGTGAAAAACAGTGTGGTGATTCCTCAAGGATCTAGAACTAGAAATACCATTCCACCCAGCCATCCCATTACTGGGTATATACTCAAAGGATTATAAGTCATGCTGCTATAAAGACACATGCACACGTATGTTTATTGCGGCACTATTCACAATAGCAAAGACTTGGAATCAACCCAAATGCCCATCAGTGACAGACTGGATTAAGAAACTGTGGCACATATACACCATGGAATGCTATGTAGCCATAAAAAAGGATGAGTTCGTGTCCTTTGTAGGGACATGGATGCAGCTGGAAACCATCATTCTCAGCAAACTATCACAAGAACAGAAAACCAAATACTGCATGTTCTCACTCATAGATGGGAATTGAACAATGAGATCACTTGGACACAGGAAGGGGAACATCACACACCGGGTCCTGTTGTGGGGAGGGGGAAGGGGGGAGGGGTAGCATTGAGATATATACCTAATGTGATTCACGAGTTAATGGGTGCAGCACACCAACATGGCACATGTATACATATGTAACAAACCTGCACGTTGTGCACATGTACCCTAGAACTTAAAGTATAATTTAAAAAAAGAAAAAAAAAGAAATATAAAAGTTATTATAATATAATAGAAATGTACAAACACCTCAAGAGATGAAGGGATTCAGAGGAAAAGGTAATTCTCATAACCCAAGAGCTCTGAAAAATCTGAGGAAAGGAGAATGATTTTTTTCCCCCCCTGGGAGCATCAGGAGAGGTTTTATGAAAGGATAGCCCAAAGCTGATGTTGGTCCAGTGCAGGATTAGAGAAGACGAAGAAAGAAGGGACCCAGGCATTCCGGGTGAGGTTAACGATATGCGCAGGTGGGAGGCAGGGCCTGTAAGGGCCTGTTTGTGGACTTGTAAGTAGTTATGGACACAGGAAAAGAAGATGGGGAGATGGCATTCCCAAGGAGGTGGTAATCCATGAATGCCACACAATAATGCAGTTTCATGCAACTTTTTTTTGGCATGGAAGAATATGGCCCAGAAAATATTTATCAGACAAATGGCATGATCAGATTTGTGCCTCAAGAAAAGTAAGTGACATTAATGTTTGAAAGAATTGAAGAGAGAGGACTTGAGTTAAGATGGGTTGGTGCTACATTTAACACATAAAGTGCATCACTTTTTAACACCTACCTCCTTTTTTTTTTTTTTTTTTTTTTTTTTTTTTTTTTTAAGGCAGAGTCTCGTTCTGTTGCCCCAGGCTGGAGTGCAGTGGTGCGATCTTGGCTCACTGCAAGCTCTGCCTCCCGGGTCCATGCCATTCTCCTGCCTCAGCCTCCTGAGTAGCTGGGACTACAGGCGCCCGCCACCACACCTGGCTAACGTTTTGTATTTTTAGTAGAGACGGGTTTTCACCGTGTTAGCCAGGATGGTCTTCATCTTCTGACCTCGTAATCCACCCACCTCAGCCTCCGAAAGTGCTGGGATCACAGGTGTGAGCCACCTCACCCAGTCTACCTCTTCTTTATAACAAACTTATTTTCAGTAATAAACATAAAATGAGATAAATAAGGACGATGACTAGAAAAGAAATGGAACCATTAAGATTTTCTTTTCTAAAACTTTACAATGTAATTATATCACTAAAAAAAATAGAAACAAAATCAGTAAAAGAGAGCAATATATATTGTTTATCATCATATACACTTGTAAATGTCTAAAATATTTTTGGAAAAAGAGAAAAATCTTATGCATACATGTTGACTTGCCACAATAATGAATATTAACATTACAGTTTCTGTTAAGAACCTTGATTTCTGCAACTTTATCAAATCAATTGTTTTTCATATTTCTGTTCCATAGCAAATAGAGCTATATTTGTCAATCTCTCTTCATTCAAAGTTGACTGAAGAACGTGTTTTGTTAATTTTAAGTTTGAAAATTTTACTTTATCTGAAGCAACCAATATACTACAGGTCATTTCAAACAGTCTCAAATGTATGTTTGGCAGAGAGTCATAAAAATCCTATTTCACAATAATTTCAGAAAATTTAAATGCAAGTAACTCTAAATGGTCATGAAATGGAATTAATTCAAATTCTGCGTTTTTATCTTTACAGACCCTGAGTTGTCATTGTTCATTTCAGATCAACTGTTTAAATGCAGGAATAGGTAATACAATAACATTGGAATACTTGAATCACACTTGGAACATGCTTGCATACTTCCAACCTCCTATGTATGTTCTCTGTGGGCAAAGACTGAATCTGTATGTCAGGGGTAAGCTGCATAACTGAAAGCTCTCTGGATTAATGCCTATGTGCAATACAGTGTTTATTGAAAGTGTGTTCATCCGCTTTCATGCTGCTAATAAAGACACAGCCGAGACTGGGTAATTTATACAGGAAAAAGTTTTAATGGACTCGCACTTCCACATGGCTGGGGAGGACTCACAATCATGGCAGAAGGCAAGGAGGAGCAAGTCGTGTCTTACATGAATGGCATCAGGGGAAGTGAGAACTTGTGCAGGGAAACTCCCCCTTATAAAGCCATCAGATCTTGTAAGACTTATTCACTATCACGAGAACAGTACAAGAAGGACCCACCTCCATAATTCAATTACCTCTCACTAGGTACCTCCCTTAATAAATGGAAATTGTGGGAGCTACAATTCAAGATGAGATTTGGGTGGGGACACAGCCAAACCCTATCAAAAGGTAAGTAACATAAATGTGCTGATTTTAAACTACTATAAACTGATGTTACTGTTAATACTCAACAACAATAGCAGCTACGCTTTAGAATATATGCCAAAAAAGGATTTTTTAGAAGAGAAGCATTTTATCATTGATATTATTTAGGGTTGTAAGTGCAGGATATAATAACAAACAAATGATCTTTTAGTTATTTACACTGTTGACTTTAAATTCCCTGTAATTTAAAATGCACTATTTTATTCCTGTAACCAAGGAGATGGTTTCTTCTAGCCTGCCCTTGAATCTTCCATAGAGAAGGGAAAGGAAAACGGTAACTGGCATTTCAAAGTATCAACACTGTGCCAAGAAGGATGTTAGATTCTTTGAAGAGATTATTATTTCTCCATTTTAAGATGCATATTAAGATCAATTGCCAAAGATCACACAGCAAAGTAAGTGGTGAAACTGGAATTCAAACTGAAGTCTCTCTGACTCCAAAACATATAATATCTTCAATCTACCACACTGTTTCTTTACAAAGGATGGGAGGGAGATGAGTTTAAGGCTGTGGTAAAATTTAGATGAGATGTAATTGAGCTTGGGTTTTGGCAGCATCAGGGGAATGGAGAGAAAACATGGTGGGAGGTCATATTGCAAGACCAGATGGACCAAATCTGGCAATATATAGGATGTGGGAACATTACAGATGGTAAAATCCAAGTTTTGAAGCCTGAGGAAAGCACAGACAGGCAACTGAGACACTAACAACTAGCAGTTGCCAAAATCCGACTGAAATTACGGTGACATAAGGAAGTATCTACCCACCAGGACCCTTATTAGAGACCTATATGTGCAGAGTTAACACTTTGCCATAGATAGGTAGTGTTGTCTATAAACAGTAGATGATCACAAATTGCTTTTTAAGAATGGGGAATTGACTTACTCACAAACATTCACTTTGCTGAGTAGGAAATGCAAGTTTGGAGGCAGAGCTGAATTGCTCAGGAGGGCAGAGAAGAGGCTAAGATAGCTATGATCCTCAGTGCCATGCATCATGGCTTACCTTTGTAAGTTCAGTCTCTTTTCTAAATAAAGAATAAAAAATGTTTTTCAAATATAATGACTTGAAGTGTCACCAAATTTCTAGCTTTGAAAGTGCCCCTACATACTATGTGGGTAGTATTGCTTGAAAAATAACTTAGATGATAGATAGACAGACAAACAGACAGTGAGAATAAAGTAGCAGGTTTTCAAGAGCCAGTCTGCAGTAATTCATGTAGGCTCGCAGCAAATTAGGGCCACTCTGTTCATGCCATTTGGATTAATAGCATTTTACTCAGGCAACGTAATTTACAGGATACTTCTTTCTGATAATTATGTTTCTTTTCTTATGTGTGTGGGATCTTGTTTCTTTTCTTCTTATCTATTATTCCCACTGGCCTTTACTGATAAGAATAGAGTAGGTTGTGTTTACCTTCCTAGCAATTTCCTGGTTGAATTTCCATGGAGCCCCACTGACTACCTGCAGGGAGGAAACTGTACTGACAACAACTGCCACTATGGGGCAGCAGGGAGCTATATCCCTGCATATCTCAGAGTATCATTGATTTTATAGTCCTAGGAGGAAACATACATTCTATAACTAGTTACAGTTTTTTCCCCCAATACTTTTATATGGTCAATTCTTATATGATAGGTATGTTTGGCTACCTCTAAATCTTTATGAAAAATATCTATTCCTACTCTACATAAAAAGAAACTTAAATACCTTGAATCTTGGTCTTTAATGACATTTACCAATGTGACTAGATGGTCTGTATCAGTAATTTACAGGATTCTGAGAATCATTTAAATTTTGAGAAGTTTACTCTTTCCCACACCTGAAACATCACATTCTACTTTTGGTCACTAATAGCTAACATTTCTAGAGCTCATCTGTGCCACACACAGTTCTAGGCACTTTACATGCATTGGCTAATTTACTCTTCACAACTCTCTGAGGTAGCTTTGGTTTTGAACCGTTTTTCATATGAAAAAACTAATTAGAGAAGACAAAATAGTCCAAAAATCATACTATAACTAATAAGGAAAGCATGGATTTGAACCCAGGTGGTGTCATTTGGCCCTAGATCCCATGCTCTGAACCAACACTCATTTTCCTCATAAAATCTGAGGCAGGCTTCCATAATAAAAATATAATTTAAAAATTAAAATGTAATAAACTTCATTGTACCATGAAAACCTAGAGTGTGTGACAGGTCTATAAAAATCACAAATTCTGAGATGATTCAGCGAGATCCATCTCTAAATATGGAGCAAACTAAGAAAGACAGGACGGAAAAAAACTGCTTTGAAAGGGTTAAGGATTCCAGAAGGCTATAATAGCAGGTTTGCAATCAAGGGCCACCATAAAGAAACAGCAGGAGGCGGGGAGGTAATCTTGGTCATGCTGGGAGTGCACAAGTCTTTAGTTTAGAATTGTGTCAAACCACCCAGAAAGCTGTGTTTAAACTTTGTTCCATTTCAGAATGGACATGGTATTTTTTTCTGAAGCCAGAAACTGAAGATCAACTTAAAGCACTTGATTCAATAGAACCTTGCTGAAAAGTTGGAAAGGGTTTTTGCTAAGAGGTTTCAGTCAGGATAAGTCTATTTTTCATCATAAAATAAAATACAAATTATCCATACCATTTAGCAGCAAAAAGCTTTTGAACCCACCTCCCAAGTAAAACCACAACATTCTTCAATTCTGCTTTCTGGTAGGTCAATCAATGTGGCAAAAAAAAAAAAAAAAAGTACATGTTTAATACCTCAGTGCTCCACTGCCTGAGTCCCTTTATCCATTTGGAAGAGAGATTCATTTAGGCCATCCATGCTCTTTTGTTCACATCTATGGGCATAACTGGATTTTTTTTCAGGTGCAGGAAAAAGTCTCTGGGGAGCATAGTTTGTGCAATTATATGTTTCCAAGCAGGAAAGCCAAACCGAGGTTTGGAAGAGCTACACAAAAATGGTGTTGGCAATAATTCCCATGGCAAGTTGATCCAATCTGAAAATGGGATTTTATTTTTGTGTATCCTATGTCTTTTAACCAACCTTTCTGAATCCTGATTGATTCATGCAAATCTATGAAAGACCAGGTGTACCGGATGTAGAGTGAGAATAATACTCATTATTTAACCTGCTAGAAAGAACATTAATATTTGGTAATTCTTTTTGGATGGAGTATCATTTCTACTAAATAAGAAAAATCTGAGAGAGGGGAAAATGCAGAGGTTTCCCTGTTTCTCCAGGAAATAGACTTCACCCTGAAAGCTGAAATCCTATGCTCAGTGGTTTCCACTGAGGACTAGCTGAACAGCAATAGTAGACTTATCTCAGTCGCGTGCCATTATGAGAGTAGCAGCCAAACAGCTCTCAGGGGAATAAATATATATTTTTTTGTTTTTAAAAAGTTTTTTTATGATAGTGGACAACTGCCTTCTGTCTATTTAATAAAGATGTTTCTATTTAATGCAAAGATAGAAGTTAGGTAACTACTGAAGAAGTTAACTTTCAAAGCACATTTTCTAATTAACTTTTCTTCTAATAATGACCTGGAGCCTTTTTGTAGATTTGGTTTCATCAGCTCTACTTTGTATCTGTCTACCTGTGGAAGCATCAATTCTCTTACTCTCTCTGAATGCTAACTGGATCCAATAGTTCCCTAGCTTGTCTCAAACAAACCTGGTTCCCCACAATCCACAATGTCAGGGCTGCTAGTTTCTCCCCAGTTTTTCCCCTTGAGCACATCTGACTGGTTTCACAAAGGGAATCACAACACACTGTCCTTTCTGTCCTGGCTTGCCCAGAGCCCTAAATTTATTTTACATTTATTTTACAACTGGAATTGTAAAGAATTCAATCCCTTATTCTTTCTGACTAAACATATTTCTTCTCAGATGCATTAAATATTTTCAAATCTGTGTGATTATGTTAAAAGAAAAATCAAGGAATTTCTCAAAATTATAAATGTTATTAAGGTGAGACTCCCAGATATGCTCTCATTTGAGATGAAAACAAAACTGAAAGCCCAGGTGCCTTGAAAGAAAAGAATAGCTCCTTTGTATGTGTTCATTGTAAACACACAATAAAGTTCAAAAATGCATCCACAGTCAAGAGAAACAAAGACTAGAAAGATAAAACAGAAGAATTTAATGATGCCTGTAAAAACATCCTATGTGAAAATAATGCCACCCATCATCACTTTTTTCTTTTTTTTTTCTTTTGCTAACTACAGCATAGTTTTTCAAAGAATCTTTGGCATCTCTAGATGATAAATTATGTGAATTATTGTTGGATCAAAATTCCTTTGAAATAACTGCAGGTGTTCAAGATCCTGTCAGAGCAAATGTATTTTAAGTACCCTTAGGACGCTGACATCCAACCATTTCCCAGGCTTCTTTGAGGTAGAGCTCCTGTTGGGAGTGGCCTGGTTTAAATTGGAGACATATGGAGAGCTACTCAACGAAGACTGGGGAAGCCTATCCAATTGGCATGGAATTAGAATCTGACTCCTTCTGTTTTAACTACATATTTGTGGGTCTTTTTCTGCTATGTATTCTCCCCTTTATTTCTTAATTCATAGTAAAATGCTTCAAGAGAGTATCTCATTGCTAGGTTGGGAACTACAGCTTCTTAGGAACACAGTTTAGTGGGCAGAATTATATTAATTATGATGTGATCTGCATTGGACAACTCATTTGTATACATATTTTATTTTATTTGGGGGTCGTTAAAGAAAACAGGTTTAAAGATTTTGTTTTGTTAATTAGTATAAGCAGTAAAACCAAGCAGGTGCTTCTACTTGTTAAAAGAATGAATGAATGAATGAATGAATGAATGTTATCTTGTATTTTAAGAGAAAGGTAAAAGAAATAAATATATATAGCAAATTATGAGTCACATGATCGTATTACATGAAGAAATTACATGTCTCATTAAGTGCTTACATAATAATTAGAAGAAAAATATTATTGTTCACCCATCGATTAAAAAAATTGAAGATCA
This sequence comes from Chlorocebus sabaeus, assembly GCF_047675955.1. Lineage (NCBI taxonomy): Eukaryota > Metazoa > Chordata > Mammalia > Primates > Cercopithecidae > Chlorocebus > Chlorocebus sabaeus. Next base: position 53,338,959 of record NC_132926.1, read on the forward strand.
GGAAACAAATTGTACAATGTCACGCAGATAGTAACAAGAAAATATTTTTTCCAGCTTCACTTTACTCCTACAAATGACCACTCTCTTTCCATTTTATTCCAAATTTTCCTCCTGAGTGGTTGGGACTACAGGTGCACACCACACCACCCCTCTTTGTGTGCGTGTGTGGTAGAGACAGGATCTCACTATGTTGCCTAGGCTGGTCTCCAGTTCCTGAGCTCAAGTGATCCTCCCAGCTTGGCCTCTCAAAGTGCTGGGATTACAGACATAAGCCATTGCACCGAGTCTTATTCTTCTTTATTATGTTTTTAATTTTGAATTGTGGACTTATGTTTGAATGTCTGTGTTTTCCCTGTGGAAATCATATCAGGTCTGAGTTAAGGATTTTATTTGCTTCTTTCAAGTGCCTTTAAGCACTTGTGTCTCATGTGAATACTCGCCAAAGAGTAACTACAGCAGAGGAGGACTTTACTAATCAAGTGGACAGGATGACGCATACTGTTGATTTAGAACTGGTGGTGGCTTTCTCCAGCCATCCCTGCCATTGCCCAATAAGCTCATGAACAATGGTGGCAGGAATGGACTTGATACATGAGCTGAGCAACATAAACTTGCACTCAGCAAGGTCAACCTGCTTATGCCATTGATGATTGCCCAACTTGCCAGCACCAGAGACCAACACAGAGCCTCCAAGATGGCACCATTCCCCAGGCTAATCAATCAGATACCTGACAGGCTGGTTACATTCAATGTCTTCCATCATAACAGGGGCAGTGTTTTTGTTCTTACTGGACTAGACATTACTCTGGATATAGATCTGCCTTTCTTTTGCATTTCCTGCATACAATGCTTCTGCCAAAACTACCATCCATGGAATTACAGAATGCCTACCTACCATCATAAGCAAATAAGGTATCACTGGAAAATGATACCTTACCACACTGACATCATTGAATAAGTATCTTGGTTTAGGATTTCCTTGACTATAAATAAAGAAAAATTATTTCAAACCCAATGTCTGCATGAGGGCATGCCTTTTCTTTAAAAAAAAATTTCAAGGAAATATCATTGTTTCCCACCCAGAACCCAGGCTGAGATAGAAGATTTTGCTTACTATCATTCTTTGCTACTATAGATTTTCTTCATAGTCCTCCATTTCACAGGGAGTGTGGATTTCTAAAGATGTTGATATACACGAGACTATCAATTCAAACTCCTTACTTTTCATGGACTCAAGGCCATATCTCCTGTCTTCCATGTGACTAAGAGGATTTAGGACTGTCAGGAGAATCAGCTACATAATTCGTGGGGCTTGCTTGGGCCTGATCATGTGTATATCACTTCCATTTGATGATGAAATGCTTTTGTGCACACCCAACTTTATGAATTATTTGGTCAGGTAGCACCCAGTTCATGACCACACGGTCATCTCAGGTCATGTGGTAACTTGGTGGCCCATGGTCAAATGTTCAGTTTCTACTAAAGTCCAGTAACAAGCCAAAAGCTGTTTCTCAAAAGGAGAGTAGTTATCTGTGGGTGATGGCAGGGTCTTGCTCCAAATCCTAAAGACCAGTGCTGTGATTCACCTATAGAGGCCTGCCAAAGGCTCCAAACAGCATCTGCCACTGACACGTCAAATATCATTGGGTCTGCTGGACCATATGTCCCAAGTGAAGGCATAAGCAAGTTACCTGAAGAAGTGGCCCATGGTTCCTACTCTTGCCACACTGCCCTCACTCTCCAAACCTGCACCTATGGCCTCATAGGGAGTATCCTATGATCAGTTGATAGAGGAAGAGAAGACTAAGGCCTGGTTTACAGACAGTTCTGCATGATAGGCAGGCACCACCTAAAAGAGGATAACTGAAGCGCTACAGCTCCTTACTGAGACATATCTGAAGGACAGTGGTGAAGAAAAATCTTCTCAGTGGGTGGAAGTTCAGGCAGTACACCTGGTAGTACACTTTCCTTGGAAGGAGAAATGGCCAGATGTGCAATTATATACCAATTTATAAGCTGTAGCCAATGGTTTGGCTGGATAGAGTTTGGGACTGAGAAGGAACCAAACTGACAGTTGGGAAGTACATGACAAAGAAAATTTGGGGTTGGGTGCAGTGGCTCATGCCTATAATCCCAGCACTTTGGGAGGCCTAGGCAGGAGAATTGCTTAATCCCAGGAGTTCAAAGCCATCATGGGCAACATGATGAGACCCGATCTCTGCAAAAAACAAAATGTTAGTCGAGCATGGTAGTGTGTGCTTGTAGTCCCTGCTACTTAAGAGGCTGAGGTAGGAAGATCACTTGGGCCTGGGAGGTTGAGGCTGCAGTGAGCCATGATCATGCCACTGCATGCACTCCAGTCCGGGCTGCAAAGTGAGATCCCGTCTCAAAAAAACAAAGAAGAAATAAATTTGGAAAAGGGATATGTAGATAGACCTCTCTGAGTTGGCAAAGGACATAAAGGTATTTGTGTCTCATGTGAATGCTCACCAAAGAGTAACCACAGCAGAAAAAGACTTTACTAATCAAGTGGACAGGATGACTCATACTGTTGATTTAGAACTGGTGATGGTTTTCCCCAGCCATCCCTGCCATTGCCCAATAAGCTCATGAACAATGTGGCCGTGGTGGCAGGAATGGAGCTGATGCATGAGCTAAGCAACATAAACTTTCACGCAGCAAGGTCAACCTGGTTATGCCATTGATGACTGCCAAAACTACCAGCGTCAGAGACCAACATGGAGCCTCCAAGATGGCAGCATTCCCAAGGCTAATCAGCCAGTTACCTGACACATTGGTTACATTCAACCTCTTCCATCTTAAAAGGGGCAGTATTTTGGTTCTTACTGGAATAGACATTACTCTGGATATAGATTTGCCTTCCCTTTGCATTTCCTGGGTACAAAGCTTCTGCCAAAACTACCATCCATGGACTTACAGAATGCCTTACCTATCACCAAGATAGTATACACAGCATTGCTTCTGACCACAAAATTCACGTCAAGACCAAAGAAATGTGCCAATGGGTGCATGCACCAGAATTCAGTGGTCTTACCATATTCCTCATCAACCTGAAGTAGCTGGCTTGATAGAAAGGTGGAAGGCCTTTTGAAGACTAAGTTACAGTGCCATCTAGCTGACAATACTTTGCAGAACTGGGGCAAGATTCTCCAGAAGGTTGCGTAAGATCTGAATCAGCATCCAATATATGGTTCTGTTTCTCCCATGGCCAAGATTCATGGGTCCAGAGATCAAAGAGTAGAAATGGAAGTGACACCACCTCACCATTACTCCTAGTGACCCACTAGCAAAATTATTGCTTCTGTTCCTGGGGTGACTTTATGTTCTTCTCCCTAGAGTTCCAGAAGGAGGAATGCTTCCACTAAGAAACACTTCCACTAAGAAAAGTGATTACATTGAACTGGAAGTTCTGACTGCCATTCAGCCATTCTGGACTCTTCACACCTCTGAGTCAACAGACTAAGAAGGGAATTTCTGTGTTGGCTGTGGTGATTGATCCAGACTATCAAGAAAAAATTAGACTACTACTCAACAATGGCAATAAGGAAGAATATGTTCAGATTACATAACATCTCTTAGGGCATCAGTTAATATTACTATACCCTGGCCGGGCACAGTGGCTCACACCTGTAATCCCAGCACTTTGGAAGGCCAAGGCAGGCGGATCACGAGGTCAGGCGATCGAGACCATCCTGGCTAACACAGTGAAACCCCATCTCTACTAAAAATACAAAAAATTAGCCAGGCATGGTGGCAGGCTCCTGTAGTCCCAGCTACTCGGGAGGCTGAGGCAGGAGAATGGCGTGAACCCGGGAGGCGGAGCTTGCAGTGAGCCGAGATCGCGTCACTGCACTCCAGCCTGGGGGACTGAGTGAGACTCTATCTCAAAAAAAAAAAAAAAAAAAAAAAAATATATATATATATATACACACACACACACACACACACACACGCACATATATATAACTATACCCTGTGATAAAGGTGAGTGGGAAATTATAACAACCCAGTCCAGGCAGGACCAAAAATGGCACAGACCTTTAAATAATGAAGGTTTGTGTTATCTTTCCAGGTAAAGAACCATAACCAACTGATGTGCTTACTGAAGGCAAAGGGGATACAGAATGGGTACTAGAAAAAGGTACTTATAAACACCAGCTATGACCATGTGACCATCTACAGAAATGAGGATTGTAATTGTCATAAGTATTTCCTCCTTATTTTGTTAAAAATACGTTTATGTGTATATATACATATAGTAAGCAAATATCTTGGTTTTTGCTCCTCTCATTCATTTATCACATAAGATTCATCAACTTTATATTAGCATTTAAATATTGTTAATTTTATGAGTAATCAGCAAAGTGTAAACATCACTCAGGGACTTTACCTTCTCTTCTAAGGAAGATATTAGTGGATTTTCTCCTGTATTCAGGATAGCTGCATCATGTTAGGATGATAGGTGGAACCTTGTTATTGTCTTTATTGGGAGGTTTAGTATGGTTTAAGGAGAAAAATACGGGTGTCAAATTGACCTGGGTGGATTTATAATGGTTAATTTTAGGTGTCAGCTTAGATTAAGGGAAACCTAGGAGCTGTTAAAGCATTATTTCTTTACCAGATCTCGTCTGTGAGGGTGTATCCACAGGAAATTGGTGTGTGAATCATTGGGATGAGTGAAAAGATCTCCCCCAATGTGGGCGGGCACCATCCAGTCAGCTGGGACCAGGATAGAACAAAAAGGTGAGGTAAGATGAGTTCTTTGTCTTTCTTTTCTGGGGCTGGGATGCCCTTCTCCTCCTGCCCTCGGACATCAGAACTCCAGATTCTATGGCCTTTGAACTTTGGGACTTGTACCAGTGGTCTCTTGGATTTTGAGGCCTTTGGCCTCAGACTGAGAGTTACACCATCTCTTTCCCTGGTTGTGAGGCCAGACTTGGACTGAGCTGTGCTACTGGCCTTTCTGGGTCTCTAGCTTGGAGATTGTCTATGGGACTTCTCAGTCTCCGTAATCTCTGAGTCAAATTTCCTAATACTCTCTTATCTGTCTATCTATCATCTATCTATGCTATTGGTTCTCTAGAGAATAGAGAACCTACTAATAGCTATTTGCTATTAGTAAAGGTTCTCTAGAGAACCCTGACTAATATTATTACAAGCCTGCAGAAGGCTTTCAAAATAGCCAGTGGAAGTTGTTACTGGAGCCCAGAGAAATGTGTGAAGAGAGATGCCAGGCAGGAGCTTTGGGCTTCAGTAGAGGATCACAGCCAATATATACAGGTGGAGGGGTGAGCAGGGGAATAAAACCCTTGACTCATTTTCTTGTCCTCAATCTAATTCCCTGTTTGTGCCTCCCATTGGCCAAACTGTAGGGATCTCATAGATAGAGTATACAAAGGTCAACATTTTGAGGCACAGGACATGATATAGAAGGATGAACAGTGCCTTTGGAGGAAGAGTTGCCAATTCAGAACTCATGAATCCTCTCATAATATGTATGAATGCACATGTGTGGAGGGGAGGGAATTTTCTTGGAGAAATAATAAACGCAACAGTTGCTGATTAACTTCATTGGTCATTACCATGAAGGACTGTAGGCACAGTTTTGCCTTTTAGATAAGGCTTAAACTCTCCCGTTTGCCACAGTCTTCACTTTATCGGTTATTTATGTTGTTTATGTTAGCAGCCTGGCCTTGTAGACTTTTGTGTCTATGACTTGTAAACTTTCAAGTTGTTGTAAACATTACAATGAAGGTATTCACAAGCTAGGTTGCTTATTCTTGCTTGGAGAAATAGAGAAAGGATTTCTAGAAGGCTTGATATTTGAATTGAGTCTTAAAATATAGATTTAACAAGGTGGATATTATGAAGAAGGCATGCCAGGCAACGGAAGCAATATTAATGGAGACTTAAAATTGCTTTAACATACAGTTGAAGAAACTAAAAGTTATTTCAACATGGTTGAAACACCAGGTTGTTGGGGTTATTGGTAGAGATGAGAAAGGAAAGGCAGTCAGTGGCCACATAATGAAAGGCTGAGAGCATGATGCAAAGCAACTTACTCTTCATTCTGTAGATCACTGTTTCCCACTTCTAGGAAAGAGGGTGATCCTCAAACCACCTGGGAAACTATCAATTATTGTCACCTGAGAAGCTGTGAAAATGCAAATTTCTAGACTCCAATCCAGACTTCATAAATCTATGCTTTTTATTAATTCCTCCTGTGATTCTTTTTTTTAAAAATTATTATTATTATACTTTAAGTTCTAGGGTACATGTGCATAATGTGCAGGTTTGTTACATATGTATACTTGTGCCATGTTGGTGTGCTGCACCCATCAACTCGTCAGTGCCCATCAACTCATCATTTACATCATGTATAACTCCCAATGCAATCCCTCCCCCCTCCCTCCACCCCATGATAGGCCCCAGTGTGTGATGTTCCCCTTCCCGAGTCCAAGTGATCTCATTGTTCAGTTCCCACCTATGAGTGAGAACATGCGGTGTTTGGTTTTCTGTTCTTGTGATAGTTTGCTGAGAATGATGGTTTCCAGCTGCATCCATGTCCCTACAAAGGACACAAACTCATCCTTTTTTATGGCTGCATAGTATTCCATGGTGTATATGTGCCACATTTTCTTAATCCAGTCTGTCACTGATGAACATTTGGGTTGATTTCAAGTCTTTGCTATTGTGAATAGTGCTGCAATAAACATACGTGTGCATGTGTCTTTATAGCAGCATGCTTTATAATCCTTTGGGTATATACCCAATAATGGGATGGCTGGGTCATATGGTACTTCTAGTTCTAGATCCTTGAGGAATCGCCATACTGTTTTCCATGATGGTTGAACTAGTTTACAATCCCACCATCAGTGTAAAAGTGTTCCTATTTCTCCACATCCTCTCCAGCGCCTGTTGTTTCCTGACTTTTTAATGACTGCCATTCTAACTGGTGTGAGATGGTATCTCATTGTGGTTTTGATTTGCATTTCTCTGATGACCAGTGATGATGAGCATTTTTTCATGTGGCTGTTGGCTGTATGAATGTCTTCTTTTGAGAAATGTCTGTTCATATCCTTTGCCCACTTTTTGATGGGATTGTTTGCTTTTTTCTTGTAAATTTGTTTGAGTTCTTTGTAGGTTCTGGATATTAGCCCTTTGTCAGATAAGTAGATTGCAAAAATTTTCTCCCATTCTGTAGGTTGCCTGTTCACTCTGATGGTAGTTTCTTTTGCTGTGCAGAAGCTCTTTAGTTTAATTAGATCCCATTTGTCAATTTTGGCTGTTGCTGCCATTGCTTTTGCTGTTTTAGACATGAAGTCTTTGCCCATGCCTATGTCCTGAATGGTACTACCTAGGTTTTCCTCTAGGATTTTTATGGTATTAGGTCTAACATTTAAGTCTCTAATCCATCTTGAATTAATTTTCGTATAAGGAGTAAGGAAAGGATCCAGTTTCAGCTTTCTACTTATGGCTAGCCAATTTTCCCAGCACAATTTATTAAATAGGGAATCCTTTCCCCATTTCTTGTTTCTCTCAGGTTTGTCAAAGATCAGATGGCTGTAGATGTGTGGTATTATTTCTGAGGACTCTGCTCTGTTCCATTGGTCTATATCTCTGTTTTGGTACCAGTACCATGCTGTTTTGGTTACTGTAGCCTTGTAGTACAGTTTGAAGTCAGGTAGCGTGATGCCTCCAGCTTTGTTCTTTTGGCTTAGGATTGTCTTGGCAATGCGGGGTCTTTTTTGGTTCCATATGAACTTTAAAGCAGTTTTTTTTCCAATTCTGTGAAGAAACTCATTGGTAGCTTGATGGAGATGGCATTGAATCTACAGATTACCTTGGGCAGTATGGCCATTTATTTTCATGATATTGATTCTTCCTATCCATGAGCATGGTATGTTCTTCCATTTGTTTGTGTCCTCTTTTATTTCATTGAGCAGTGGTTTGTAGTTCTCCTTGAAGAGGTCCTTTACATGCCTTGTAAGTTGGATTCCTAGGTATTTTATTCTCTTTGAAGCAATTGTGAATGGGAGTTCATTCATGATTTGGCTCTCTGTTTGTCTGTTACTGGTGTATAAGAATGCTCGTGATTTTTGCACATTAATTTTGTATCCTGAGACTTTGCTGAAGTTGCTTATCAGCTTAAGGAGATTTTGGGCTGAGACAATGGGGTTTTCTAAATATACAATCATGTCATCTGCAAACAGGGACAATTTGACTTCTTTTCCTAACTGAATACCCTTTATTTCTTTCTCCTGCCTGATTGCCCTGGCCAGAACTTCCAACACTATATTGAATAGGAGTGGTAAGAGAGGGCATCCTTGTCTTGTGCCAGTTTTTAAAGGGAATTTTTCCAGTTTTTGCCCATTTAGTATGATATTGGCTGTGGGTTCATCATAAATAGCTCTTATTATTTTGAGGTACATTCCATCAATACCAAATTTATTGAGCGTTTTTAGCATGAAGGGCTGTTGAATTTTGTCAAAGGCCTTTTCTGCATCTATTGAGATAATGATGTGGTTTTTGTCTTTGGTTCTGTTTATATGCTGGATTACGTTTATTGATTTGCATATGTTGAACCAGCCTTGCATCCCAGTGATGAAGCCCACTTGATCTTGGTGGATAAGCTTTTTGATGTGCTGCTGGATCCGGTTTGCCAGTATTTTATTGAGGATTTTTGCATCGATGTTCATCAGGGATATCAGTCTAAAATTCTCTTTTTTTGTTGTGTCTCTGCCAGGCTTTGGTATCAGTATGATGTTGTCCTCATAAAATGAGTTAGGGAGGATCCCCTCTTTTTCTATTGATTGGAATAGTTTCAGAAGGAATGGTATTAGCTCCTCCTTGTACCTCTGGTAGAATTCAGCTGTGAATCCATCTGGTCCTGGACTTTTGTTGGTTGGCAGGCTATTAATTATTGCCTCAATTTTAGAGCCTGCTATTGGTCTATTCAGGGATTCAGCTTATTCCTGGTTTAGTCTTGGGAGAGTGTAAGTGTCCAGGAAATTATCCATTTCTTCTAGATTTTCTAGTTTATTTGCATAGAGGTGTTCATAGTATTCTCTGATGGTAGTTTGTATTTCTGTGGGGTCGGTGGTGATATCCTCTTTATCATTTTTTATTGTGTCTATTTGATTCTTCTCTCTTTTCTTCTTTATTAGTCTTGCTAGCGGTCTATCAATTTTGTTGATCTTCTCAAAAAACCAACTCCTGGATTCATTGATTTTTTTTGGAGGGTTTTTTGTGTCTCTATCTCCTTCAGTTCTGCTCTGATCTTAGTTATTTCTTGCCTTCTGCTAGCTTTTGAATGTGTTTGCTCTTGCTTCTCTAGTTCTTTTAATTGTGATGTTAGAGTGTCAATTTTAGATCTTTCCAGCTTTCTCTTGTGGGCATTTAGTGCTATAAATTTCCCTCTACACACTGCTTTAAATGTGTCCCAGAGATTCTGGTATGTTGTATCTTTGTTCTCATTGGTTTCAAATAACATCTTTATTTCTGCCTTCATTTCGTTATGTAGCCAGTAGTCATTCAGGAGCAGGTTATTCAGTTTCCATGTAGTTGAGCGGTTTTGATTGAGTTTCTTAGTCCTGAGTTCTAGTTTGATTGCACCGTGGTCTGAGAGACAGTTTGTTATAATTTCTGCTCTTGTACATTTGCTGAGGAGTGCTTTACTTCCAATTATGTGGTCAATTTTGGAATAAGTTTGATGTGGTGCTGAGAAGAATGTATATTCTGTTGATTTGGGGTGGAGAGTTCTGTAGATGTCTATTAGGTCTGCTTGCTGTAGAGATGAGTTCAATTCCTGGATATCTTTGTTAACTTTCTGTCTCGTTGATCTGTCTAATGTTGAGAGTGGGGTGTTGAAGTCTCCCATTATTATTGTATGGGAGTCTAAGTCTCTTTGTAAGTCTCTAAGGACTTACTTTATGAATCTGGGTGCTCCTGTATTGGGTGCATATATATTTAGGATAGTTAGTTCTTCCTGTTGAATTGATCCCTTTACCATTATGTAATGGCCTTCTTTGTCTCTTTTGATCTTTAATGGTTTAAAGTCTGTTTTATCAGAGACTAGTATTGCAACCCCTGCTTTTTTTTGTTCTCCATTTGCTTGGTAGATCTTCCTCCATCCCTTTATTTTGAGCCTGTGTATGTCTCTGCATGTGAGATGGGTCTCCTGAATACAGCAGACTGAATGGGTCTTGACTCTTTATCCAGTTTGCCAGTCTGTGTCTTTTAATTGGAGCATTTAGTCCATTTACATTTAAGGTTAATATTGTTATGTGTGAACTTTATCCTGCCATTATGATATTAACTGGTTATTTTGCTCGTTAGTTGATGCAGTTTCTTCCTAGCCTCGATGGTCTTTACATTTTGGCGTGTTTTTGCAATGGCTGGTACAGGTTGTTCCTTTCCATGTTTAGTGCTTCCTTCAGGGTCTCTTTTAAGGCAGGCCTGGTGGTGACAAAATCTCTAAGCATTTGCTTATCTGTAAAGGATTTTATTTCTCCTTCACTTATGAAACTTAGTTTGGCTGGATATGAAATTCTGGGTTGAAAATTCTTTTCTTGAAAAATGTTGAATATTGGCCCCCACTCTCTTCTGGCTTGTAGAGTTTCTGCTGAGAGATCTGCTGTTAGTCTGATGGGCTTCCCTTTGTGGGTAACCCAACCTTTCTCTCTGGCTGCCCTTAAGATTTTTTCCTTCATTTCAACTTTGGTGAATCTGGCAATTATGTGTCTTGGAGTTGCTCTTCTCGAGGAGTATCTTTGTGGTGTTCTCTGTATTTCCCGAATTTGAATGTTGGCCTGCCCTACTAGGTTGGGGAAGTTCTCCTGGATGATATCCTGAAGAGTGTTTTCCAACTTGGTTCCATTTTTTCCCTCACTTTCAGGCACCCCAATCAGACATAGATTTGGTCTTTTTACATAATCCCATACATCTTGCAGGCTTTGTTCATTTCTTTCTCTTCTTTTTTCTTTAGATTTCTCTTCTCGCTTCATTTCGTTCATTTGATCCTCAATCGCTGATACTCTTTCTTCCAGTTGATCGAGTCGATTACTGAAGCTTGTGTATTTGTCACGTATTTCTCGTGTCACGGTTTTCATCTCTGTCAGTTCGTTTATGGCCTTCTCTGCATTAATTATTCTAGTTACCAATTCTTCCACTCTTTTTTCAAGATTTTTAGTTTCTTTGCACTGGGTATGTAATTCCTCCTTTAGCTCTGAGAAGTTTGATGGACTGAAGCCTTCTTCTCTCATCTCGTCAAAGTCATTATCCGTCCTGCTTTGATCCATTGCTGGCGATGAGCTGCGTTCCTTTGCAGGGGGAGATGCGCTTTTATTTTTTGAATTTCAAGCTTTTCTGGCCTGCCTTTTCCCCCATCTTTGTGGTTTTATCTGCCTCTGGTCTTTGATGATGGTGACGTACTGATGGGGTTTTGGTGTGGGTGTCCCTCCTGTTTGTTAGTTTTCCCTCTAACAGTCAGGACCCTCAGCTGTAGGTCTGTTGGAGATTGCTTGAGGTCCACTCCAGACCCTGTTTTCCTGGGTATCAGCAGCAGAGGCTGCAGAAGATAGAATATTGCTGAACAGCGAGTGTACCTGTCTGATTCTTGCTTTGGAAGCTTCCTCTCAGGGGTGTACTCCACCCTGTGAGGTGTGGGGTGTCGGTCTGCCCCTAGTGGTGAATGTCTCCCAGTTAGGCTACTCAGGAGTCAGGGACTCACTTGAGCAGGCAGTCCGTCCCTTCTCAGATCTCAACCTCCATGTTGAGAGATCCACTGCTCTCTTCAAAGCTGTCAGACAGAGTCCTTTGCGTCTGCAGAGGTTTCTGCTGCTTTTTATTTGTTGTTGTTGTTTAGCGGTGCCCTGTCCCCAGAGGTGGAGTCTACAGATATAGGCAGGACTCCTTGAGCTGCTGTGAGCTCCACCCAGTTTGAGCTTCCCAGTGGCTTTGTTTACCTACTTAAGCCTCAGCAATGGCGGGTGCCCCTCCCCCAGCCTCACTGCTGCCTTGCCGTTAGATCACAGACAGTTGTGCTAGCAATGAGGGAGGCTCTGTGGGCATGTGGCCCTCTCGGCCAGGTGTGGGATATAATCTCCTGGTGTGCCCGTTTGCTAAGACCCTTGGTAAAGCGCAATATTGGGGTGGGAGTTACCCGATTTTCCAGGTGTTGTGTGTCTCAGTTCCCCTGAGTAGGAAAAGGGACTCCATTCCCTCTTGCGCTTCCCAGGTGAGGCGATGCCTCACCCTACTTCAGCTCTGGCTGGTCAGGCTGCAGCAGCTGACCAGCACCGATTGTCCAGCACTCCCTAGTGAGATGAACCCAGTACCTCAGTTGAAAATGCAGGAATCACCTGTCTTCTGTGTCGCTCGTGCTGGGAGCTGGAGACTGGAGCTGTTCCTATTCAGCCATCTTGTTCTGGCCCCTCCCTCCTGTGATTCAGATGGCTATCCAAGTTTAGGGATCCTAGATGTAGGTTTTCAAGGTCTACTGCATGATATGTAATATGGTGAGTGCCTTAGCAGAGTTACTTTTAGGAAAGATTATTCTAGATACAGTAAAATATCAGCCAGAAATTGAGAGAACTGTAGATTGGGAATTTATTCAGGAAATTATTATAATTCAGAAGAAAACAGGGGAACTTGATAAACAGAAAGAGATGAATGAGTTCAAGACTTATTTCAGAGGTGAAATTAATAAGATGGTCACCAATTAAATTTAGCAGGTGAGTGAAAGGAAAAGTTAATATAAATTTTAGATTTATGGAATTATATATCAGTGTATGTTGTGGGTCTAGCATACCAAAACAAGAACGGATTTTTAAAAAGATATTTCATATCCATGGAATATATGGTTCATGTGTGGAATCAACCTAGAAACATTAAATATCATTTTTTAAATCTGACATTCTCTCTTAAAGGTTCTGGTTTTGTAAAGATTTGTTCCACAGATCATTCCTCTTAAAAGACTTCTTAACCCAGCATAGCTGCTGCTTTTCTCCAAAATTTCTAGAACCAGGTAAAATTTTCAACTTTACCTTTATTCTCCCTTTCATGGAAACACTCATTTTTAGTTTTTATCTTGATAGAAGAGATTCATTTCTATGCCTAGAAAAGTAAATATTGTTACATATAATAACAATGAACAGCACAAAATGCCAAACTGCATACTAATGAAAAGTAAACTTAAGCAGTCCTTACTAATAGTATGTAATAAAAACATAATTCAAAATGCCATTAGGCTAGCCTGTCAGCAGTCAAAATGCACATATGATATTGTAGAATTTAGGCATAAGAAAAACTCTTTATGTACACATAGCCATTTCTTCTCAGTAACGAATAAAAATGCAAGGTAAACACTAAGTGAAGCATAAAACGTTTGGAATTAATTTGACTTTTTTTAACCCAGATTTTATAAGAGGTTCTCACAATTCTCTGCAGAAATTCTGATCCACAAACTATGTAAATTGCTCCTTTACGTGAAATTTACAGTAGAAAGATATACTCAAGAGATTGGATTGTCATAAGGGAGAGAAACCTTATTCCAGACCATTTATTGCAAAAGCATATACAAATTGTATTAATATGTAGATGTTCTCTGGAAAAAATAAAATACTTCTCTCATTCATCCTTGCTGATTCCCTATAGATGATAAAGAGACTGCCTTTACCTACATTTTAGAAAGCTGAATTTAAAAGAGTTGATTTGACTACTACATTTTTAAATAATATATTCTGGCAAAAATTTTATTTACATGTATCCAGGAATATCCTTATAAATATGTGAATTTGTACATATGATGTAAATTAAAATTTCATTGAAGTCTCTCTACATAAAAATGTATTGTCTTTAATACCTAGAAAATATATGTTAAAATTATGTTGAGTCAGTGACATTAAAAAAGAAATTGTGACTATCTTTATTGATTAAAAGGAAGGTACTCCAAGAAAAGTAACACATTTAAAATTTTGCTATTATTTACATTTATTCAAAAATATATCGTATCACCTCCCTCTTTAATATCTTGCTGAGATCAGACCACTAAGGAAGGAAATGTGGGGGAAGATAAAAGAGTGATAATTTTATATAATTTTAAGTTTCTAGATAGAAGTATTTAAAGATGTGCCTCTGAGAGCAGCCTAAACTCCCTGACACCCAGAGAAGTTTGCGGAAAATAAGTATGCAAAGCAAATAAACCATGCAAAATAAATAAACTATGCATAGTAAGCCAAAGGGAAGTTTCACAATCTTGACAATGATAATACAGCTTATATTTTTATTATACCTTTGCTTTCTCTACACTGCCTGTACCACTACCACTATCTGATGGCTCATAGAATGCTGGACCCACCATTATGAAATACCACACAGCATAGGATCAGACCAGAAGACCATCTGTCTACTGCACAGTAAGGGAGGTACCAAAGTAAGCCCATGACTATGGGGTTCTCTGGGTGTGTCCTTTAAGAAAGGAAAAGAATAATAAATCTAATTAAAATTCTTGACCAACAAAGGATATTAAGAATAGAATTTAGAATGCATCATCCTATATATCTGTCTAAGAACCAAGTTGTACAGTTTGTATGGTTATGTGATTTCCTTTCCTTTGGTGAAATACCTAAGAATAGAATTACTGAGTCCTTTGGTAAGTGTTTAACTTACCAAAGTTAAACATTTCCATACATCCTCTGAAATCTAGGTGGAAGTTCCCAAACCTCAATTCTTGACTTCTGTGCACCCACAGGCCCAACATCACATGGAAACCAACAAGGATTGGGGCTTTCACCCTTTGAAGCAATGGCCTGAGCTATATGTTGGCCCCTTTTAGTCATGGCTGGGATATAGGGCACCAAGTCCCAAGACTGCATAAAGCAGCAAGGCCCTGGATCCAGCCCAGGAAACCATTTTTTCCTCCTGGCTCTCTGGGCCTATGATGGGATGGACTGCCATGGAAACCTCTGATAGGCCCTGGTGACATTTTTTTCCTATTGTCTTGGTGATTAACCTTTGGTTCCTTTTTACTCATGCAAATTTCTGCAGCCATCTTGAGGTTCTTCTCAGAAAACGGGTTTTTCTTTTCTATCCCATCATCAGGCTGCAAATTTTCTGAACTTTTATGTTCTGCTTCCCTTTTAAACATAAGTTCCAATTCCAAATCATCTCTTTGTGAATGCATAAAACTGAATGCTTTTAATAGCTCCCAAGTCACATCTTGCATGCTCTGGGGCTTAGAAATTTCATCTGCCAGATACCCTGAATTATCTTTCTTTAGTTCAAAGTTTCACAGATCTCTAGGGCAGGGACAAATGCTGCCAGTCTATTTGCTAAAGTATAGCAAGAGTCACCTTTTTCTAGTTCCCAACAAGTTCCTCATCTCAATCTGAGACCCCCTCAGCCTGGACTTCATTGTCCATATCACTATCAGCATTTTGGTCAAAGCCTCTCAACAAGTCTGTAGGAAGATTCAAATTTTCCCACATCTTTCTGTCTTCTGAGCCCTGGAAACTATTCCAACCTTTTCCTGTTACCCAGTTCCAAAGTCGCTTCCACATTTTCAGGTATCTTTATAGCAGTACTCCATTCTCTGAGGTACCAATTTACTGTATTAGTCAATTTTCACACTGCTATAAAGAACTGCCTGAGACTGGGTAACTTATAAAGGAAAGTGCTTAACTGACTCACAGTTTAGCATGACTGGGGAGGACTCAGGAAATATACAGTGATAGTGGAAGGAACGTACAGCCATTCCTGGACAGGAAGCAAGGCACCTTCTTCACAAGGCAGCAGGAAGAAGTGCCGAACAAAGGAGGAAGAGCCCTTTATAAAACCATCAGATCTCATGAGAACTCACTTACTATCATGAGAACAACATGGGGGAAACCAACCTACTATTCAATTACCTCCATTGGTGTTCCCCTTGACATGTGGGGATTATGGAGATTATGGGAATTACAATTCAAGATGAGATTTGGTCGGGGAAACACACCCTAATCATATCACCTTAACTATGAATTTTTTTATACTTCTCTTAAAAGTTTTACAGTTTAGCTTTTATATTGCTCTAACTGTCTATTGCTGCATGACAAAATGTACCACAATTTAGAAGCTTAAAACAACAACCATGTTTATTTGGCTCATGAATCTGCATTTAAGCTGAGCTTGGTGAGCACTGCTTGTCTTTGTTCTTCTACTCAATGGCAGTTAGGGCACCTGGAAGGCTGGGAGCTGAAATCACCTGAAGTCTCATTCACTAACACGTGTGATGGCTGATATTGTCTATCAGGTGGGATTATAGCTGGTATTGTCAGGCAGAACACTTACCTGTGGCCTCACCATGTGGCCTGGCCTTTCTTATAATATGGTATCATGGCTGAGTTCAAACTTCTTGAGAGAAAGAGCCAGAAAAAAAATGTCATACATCATATGACCTAGCCTCAAATGTTATAGTATCACCTATAGTCTCTTGGAGTGAATTTCTAAGGCTGGTCATATTCAAGACTGGCCCCTGTTGAAAAAGGCTCTGCATTTTGAAAGGAGGTTAAATCTGAGCAGATATGTTTAAAACCACTACATACTTTTAAATATATGATCCATTTTGAGTAATATTTTAGTATGGTGTTAGGTAAGAATTACAAGTAATTATTTTTCCAAAATGAATATTCCATTTCAGCACCATTAGTTGAAATAAATATTGTTTTCATCTTTGAATTACATTAGAATCTTGTTGTACAAAAATTAAATAACCACTTATGGGTGGGTCCCTTTTTGACATTACTCTTTCATTCTATTGATTTATATGACTATCCTAACACCAATACTACTCTTTTTTGATAACTACAGCTTTATAGTAAGTCTTGAAATCATGTAGTATAAGTCCTCCAACTCTGTCCTTATTTTCAAAATTGTTTTGGCTATTCTAGTTATATTTACGTGCAAAGTTTAGACTCATATTGTCAATTTCTATTTTTTAATTCTATTCTAGTTAAATTTACATATGCATTTTAGAATCATGTTGTCAATTTCTTTTTTTTTAATTCTACTGGGATTTTACTCAGATTTGGATAAAATCTATTGATCAATTTGATGATAACTGACATTTTAACAATATTGAGACTTCCAATTCATAAACACAGTATGTTGCTACACATATTTAAGTATTTCTCTAGGGATTTTTGCATATATTTTCCAATGTATGGGTCTTACAAGTATGCTTCTATATTTATCCCTAAGTATGTTGTATTTTTAGACACTTTTAACATGGTAATTAAAAAATTTCATCTTTCATTTGTTCATTGCTATTATAGAAAAATAAACTATTTTGATTTGGAGGATTTTGACCTTTCATTCTGCTTAATTCACTTAACAATTTTAGTAGCTGTTTCGTAGATTCCTTTGGGTTAGCTATGTAATCATCCTTTCTAACCTGCATGTCTTTCATTTCTTTCGCCTGCTTTATATCAGGCCATGGTACATTGTTTAATAGAGGTTTCAGAGCAAACCTACTTGCTATTTCTGATCTCAGGGAAAACATTCAACCTTTTACTAATAAGTATGTTAGCTTTACTTTTTGTTGTTGTTGTTGTTACTTTTAGTAGAGATAGGGTTTCACCATGCTGGTCAGGCTGGTCTTCAACTCCTGACCTCGTGAACTGTCTGCCTTGGCCTCCCAAAGTGCTGGGATTAGCTTTACATTTTTGATAGACACCTTTTTTCAGGCTGAGAAATCTCCTTTCTATTCATAGTTTGCTGAGAACTTTTAACACAAATGAGAGTTGAAATCTGTCAAATATGTTTCGGAGTAGTATTTATTAATATGATAACATGACTTCTCCTTAATGCTCTTAATGTAGTGAATTATATTTGATTGATTTTCAAAGGCAAAACAATCCTTAGCTTCTTAGAATAAATGCCTCACAATCATGATGTATTATCCTCTTTTTATGTTACTAGGTACAATTTGCTTTTATTAATAATATTTACATCTAAGTTCAGAAGGGATATTGTCTTAAGTTTTCTGTTCTTTTAGTATTTGATTTTGGACACAGAGTAATGCTGAACTCATAAAATGATCTGGGAGGTATTCCTGACACCTCTATTTCCCAAAACAGAGTATGTAGGATTGATACAATGTCTTCCTAAATATATAATTGAATTGGGTAGCAAAACCATCTGCCCTTGAGCTTGTGTATGTGTGTGTATGTTGAAAACTTTTGAATTATGAATTCAATTTTAGATAGATACAGATTTATAAATAATTTACCAATGTCAATGTCAAAGTCCAGTTGGTTGTTGTCTTCCATATACTAATATTCTGTCAATCAATCACTGAGAAAGAAGTTTTCAATCAGCAACTGAAATTGTGCATTTGTCTGTTTCTTGCAGTTCTATAAATGTTTGTGTTATGTTTTGAGGTACAAAAGTATTTAAGATTTTTTATGTTCTCTTCATGAATTTACCTATTTATTATTATGAAATGATCCTCGTTATAAAAAAATCTTTTGTGATTAAGGTGGTAGTTGAAACCAAGGTTTAGAATGATATGTAAGGGTAGGATCAGGGAATATAGAATGAGAAAAAAACAAAGATTAACCACAGAACTCTAGGGAACACCAATGTTTAAGGAGTTGGCAAAAGAATAGGAGCTCATTCCAGAAATTAAGATGGAGCCAGAGGCAAACTTGAAGAAGTACTATGGAAGAGTAGTGCTACAGAAACAAGTGAAAAGGGAATTTAAGAAGAGCATTGTTATGGTTTGGATTTGTGTGCCTGCCCAAATCTCATGCTGAATTGTAATCCCCAGTGTTAGAGAGGGGTCTGGTGGGAGGGGATTGGATGTCGGAGGTAGATTTCCCCCTTGTTGTTCTCCTGACACTGAGTTCTCATGAGATCTGACTATTTAAAATGTGTAGCACCTCCCCCTTTGCTCTTCCTCCTGCTCCAGCCATGTAAGATGTGACTGCTTTCCCTTCCACCATGACTGAAAGTTTCCTGAGGCCTCCCCAGTCATGTTTTCTGTATGGCCTGCTGAGCCGTGAGCCAATTCAATCTCTTTTCTTCAGAAATTATCCACTCTCGATTCCTGGGCAAGATGGCCGAATAGGAACAGCTCCAGTCTGCAGCTCCTAGCGAGATCAATGCAGAAGTCAGGTGATTTCTGAATTTCCAACTGAGGTACCCTGCTCATCTCATTGGGACTGGCTAGACAATGGGTGCAGCCCAGGGAGGGTGAGGAGAAGCAGGATGGGGCATCACCTCATCTGGGAAGTGCAAGGGGTCGGGAACTCCCTCCCCAGCCAAGAGAAGCCATGAAGGACTGTGCCATGAGGAACAGTGCATTCTGGCCCAGATACTATGCTTTTCTTATGCTCTTGGCAACCCACAGACCAGGAGATTCCTTCGGGTGATTACACCACCAGGGCCCTGGGTTTCAAGCACAAAACTGGGCGACCATTTGGACAGACACTGAGCTAGCTGCAGGAGGAGTTTTTTGGGCTTTTTTTTTTCATATCCCAGTGGTGCCTGGAACACCAGTGAGACAGAACCATTCACTGCCCTGGAAAGGGGGCTGAAGCCAGGGGATCAAGTAGTCTAGCTCAGCAGATCCAACCCCCATGGAGCCCTTCAAGCTAAGATCGACTGACTTGAAATTCTCACTGCCAGCACAGTAGTCTGAAGTTGACCTGGGATGCTCAAGCTTGGTAGGGGGAGGGGTGTCCACTATTACTGAGGCCTGAGTAGGCTGTTTCACCCTCACAGTGTAAACAAAGCTGCTGGGAAGTTCTAAGTGGACAGAGCCCACTGCAGCTTGGCAAAGCTGCTGTAGCCAGACTGACTCTCTAGATTCCTCCTCTCTGGGCAGGGCATCTCTCAAAGAAAGGTAGCAGCCCCAGTCAGTGGCTGATAGATAAAACTCCCATCTCCCTGGGACAGAGCGTATAGGGGAAGGGACAGCTATGGGCACAGCTTCAGCAGACTGAAATATTCCTGCCTGCCAGCTCTGAAGATAGTAGTGGATCTCCCAGCACAGTGCTCGCACTCTGCTAAAGGACAGACTGCCTCCTCAAGTGGGTCCCTGACCCCATGCCTCCTGACTGCTGGGAGACACCTCCCAGCAGGGGTTGACAGACACCTCATACAGATGAGCTCCAGCTGGCAACTGGTGGGTGCCCCTCTGAGACAAAGCTTCCAGAGGAAGGAACAGGCAGCAATATTTGCTGTTCTGCAGCCTCTGCTGTTGATACCCAGGCAAACAGGGCCTGGAGTGGACCTCCAGCAAACTCCAGCAGACCTGAAGTAGAGGGGCCTGACTGTTAGAAGGAAAACTAACAAACAGAAAGGAATCACATCAACATCAATAAAAAGGACATCCACACGTAAACCACATCTGAAGGTCACCAACATCAAAGACCAAAGGCTGATAAATCCACAAAGATGAGGAAAAACCAATGCAAAAAGGCTGAAAATTCCAAAAAACAGAAAGTCTCTTCTCCTCCAAAGGATCACAACTCCTCACCAGCAGGGGAACAAAAGTGGCTGGAGAATGAGTTTGATGAATTGACAGAAGTAGGCTTCAGAAGGTGGGTAATAATGAACTTCTCTGAGCTAAAGGAACATGTTCTAATCCAATGCAAGGAAGCTAAGAACCTTGAAAAAAGGTTAGAGGAATTGCTAACTAGAATATCCAGTATGGAGAAGAACATAAATGCCCTGATGGAGCTGAAAAACACAGCATGAGAACTTCATGAAGCATATACAAGTATCAATAGCTGAATTGATCAAGCAGAAGAAATGATATCAGAGATTGAAGATCAACTTAATGAAATAAAGCATGAAGACAAGATTAGAGAAGAAAGAATGAAAAGGAATGAACAAAGCCTCCAAGAAATATAGAACTATGCAAAAAGATCAAACCTACTTTTGACTGGTGTACCTGAAACTGACAGGGAGAATGGAACCAAGTTGGAAAACACTCTTCAAGATATTATCCAGGAAGACTTCCCCAACCTAGCAAGACAAGCCAACATTCAAATTCAGGAAATACAGAGAACGCCACAAAGATACTCCTCGAGAATAGCAACTCCAAGACACATAATCATCAGATTCACCAAAGTAGAGAGGAAAAAATGTTAAGGGCAGCCAGAGAGAAAGGTCGGGTTACCCACAAAAGGAAGCCCATCAGACTAACAGTGGATCTCTCTGCAGAAAACCTACAAACCAGAGGAGAGTAGGGGTGAATATTCAACTTTCTTAAAGAAAAGAATTTTCAACCCAGAATTTCATATCCAGCCAAACTAAGCTTGAAAAGTGAAGGAGAAATAAGATCCTTTACAGAAAAACAAATGCTGAATTTGTCACCACTAGGTCTACCTTACAAGAGCTCCTGAAGGAAGCACTAAATATGGAAAGGAAAAACTAATCAGCCACTGCAAAAACATACCAAATTGTAAAGCCCATCAACATCATGAAGAAACTGCATCAAATAATGGGCAAAATAACCAGTTAGCATCATAATGAAAAGATCAAATTCACACATAACAATATTAACCTTAAATGTAAATGGGCTAAATAGCCCAAGTAACTCACTCAAAACTGCACAACTACATGGAAACTGAACAACCTGTTCCTGAATGACTACTGGGTAAATAACGAAATTAAGGGAGAAATAAATAAGTTCTATGAAACCAATGAGAACAAAGACATAATGTACCAGAATCTCTGGAACACATTTAGTGCAATATTTAGAGGGAAATTTATAGCACTAAATGCCCACAGGAGAAAACGAGGAAGATCTAAAATCGACACCCTAACATCACAATTAAAAGAACTAGAGAAGCAAGAGCAAACAAATTCAAAAGCTAGCAGAAGACAAAAAATAACGAAGATCAGAGCAGAACTGAGGGAGGTATCGACACAAAAAAAACCCTTCCAAAAATCAACGAATCCAGGAGTTGGTTTTTTGAAAAGATTAACAAAATAGACCACTAGCCAGAGTAGTAAAGAAGAAAAAAGAGAAGAATCAAATAGACACAGTAAAATGATAAAGAGGATATCACCACTGATCACACAGAAATACAAACTACCATCAGAGAATGCTATAAACACCTCTATGCAGATAAACTAAAAAATCTAGAAGAAATGGATAAATTCCTGGACACATACATCCTCCCAAGATAAACAAGGGAGAAGTCGAATCACCGAATAGACCAATAACAAGTTCTGAAATTGAGGCAGTAATTAAAAGCCTACGAAACAAAAAAAGCCCAGGACCAGACAGATTCACAGCCATATTCTACCAGAGGTGCAAAAAGGAGCTGCTACCATTCCTTCTGAAACTATTCCAAACAATAGAAAAAGAGAGACTTCTCTCTAACTCATTTTATGAGGCCAGCATCATCCTGATGCCAAAACCTGGCAGAGACACAAGAAAAGAAAGTACCAGGCCAATATCCCTGAGGAAAATTGATGTGAAAATCCTCAATAAAATACTTGCAAGCCAAATCCAGCAGCACATCAAAAAGCTTATCCACTATGATCAAATCGGCTTCATCCCTGGGATGCAAGGCTGGTTCAACATATGCAAATCAATAAACATAATCTATCACATAAACAGTACCAACGACAAAAACCACATCTCAATTGATGCAGAAAAGTCCTTTAATAAAATTCAACACCCCTTCATGCTAAAACCCCTCAATACACTAGGTATTGATGGAACACATATCAAAACAATAAGAGCTGTTTATGACAAACCCACAGCCAATATCGTACTGAACAGGCAAAGGCTGAAAGCATTTCCTTTGAAAATCAGCACAAGACAAGGATGCCCTCTCTCACAACTCCTATTCAATATAGTATTGGAAGTTTTGGCCAGGTCAAACAGGCAAGTGAAAGAAAAAGGGTATTCAGATGGGAAGAGAGGAAGTCAAATTGTCTCTGTTTGCAGATGACATGATTATATATTTAGAAAACCCCATAGTCTCAGCCTAAAATCTCCTTAAGCTGAGAAGCAACTTCAGCAAAGTCTCAGGTTACAAAGTCAATGTGCAAAAATCACAGGCACTCCTATACACTAATAACAGACAGAGAGTCAAATCATGAGTGAACTCCCATTCACAATTGCTGCAAAGAGAATAAAATACCTAGGAATACAACTTACAGGGGATGTGAAGGACCTCTTCAAGGAGGTCACGGAAACTGCTCACGGAAATAAGAGAGGACACAAACAAATGGAAAAAATTCCATTCTCATGGATAGAAAGAATCAATATCATGAATATGGCCACACTGCCCTATGTAATTTATAGATTCAATGCTATCCCCATCAAGTTACCATTGACTTTCTTCAGAGTATTAGAGAAAACTACTTTAAATTTCATCTGGAACCAAAAAAGAGCCCATATAGCCAACATAATCCTAAGCAAAAAGAACAAAGCTGGAGGCATCATGCTTCCTAACTTCAAACTATATTACAAGGCTACAGTAACCAAAACAGCACGGTACTGGTACCAAAAAAGATATATAGACCAATGGTACAGAACAGAGGCCTTAGAAATAATGCCACACATCTACAACAATCTGATCTTTGACAAATCTGATAAAAACAAGAAATGGGGAAAGGGTTCCCTATTTAATAAATGGTGTTGGGAAAACTGGCTAGCCATATGCAGAAAACTGGAACTGGACCCCTTCTTTAAATCTATAAAAAAATTAACTCAAGATGGATTAAAGACTTAAAAGTAAGACCTAAACCATAAAATGACAGAAGAAAACCTAGAGAATACCATTCAGGACATAGGCATGGGCAAAGGCTTCATGACTAAAACACCAAAAGCAATGGCAACAAAAGCCAAAATTGACAAATAGGAGCTAACTAAAATAAAGAGCTTCTGCACAGCAAAAGAAACTATCATCAGAGTGAACAGGCAACCTATGGAGTGGGAGAAAATGTTTGCAATCCATCCATCTGACAAAGGGCTACTATCCAGAATATGCAATGAACTTAAACAAATTTACAAGAAAAAAACAAACAACCCCATCAAAAAGTGGTCAAAGGATATGAGCACACACTTCTCAAAAGAAGACATTTGTGCTCCAACAAACATACGAAAAAAAGCTCATCATCACTGGTCATTAGAGAAATGCAAATCAAAACCACAATGAGATACCATCTCACACCAGTTAGAATGGCAATCATTAAAAAGTTAGGAAACAACAGATGCTGGAGAGGATGTGGAGAAATAGGAATGCTTTTACACCATTGATGGGAGTGTAAATTAGTTCAACCATGTGGGGGACAGTGTGGTGATTCCTCAAGAATCTAGAACCAGAAATACCATTTGACCCAGCGATCCCATTGCTGGGTATATACCCAAAGGATTATAAGTCATTGTACTATAAAGACACATGCACACGTATGTTTATTTCAGCACTATTCACAATAGCAAAGACTTGGCACCAACCCAAATGCCCATCCATGATTGACTGGATGAAGAAAATGTAGCACATATACACCATGGAATACTATGGAGCAATAAAAAAGGATGAGTTCATGTCCTTTGTAGAGACATGGATGAAGCTGGAAACCATCATTCTCAGCAAACTAATACAGGAACAAAAAACCAAATACCGCATGTTCTCATTCATAAGTGGGAGTTGAACTATGAGAACACATGACCACAGGGAAGGGAACATCACACACCTGGGCCTGTAGGCTTAGGGGAAGGATAGCATTACGAGAAATACCTAATGTAGATGGTGGGTTGATGCATGCAGCAAGCAACCATGCCACATTTATACCTATGTAACAAACCTGCACGTTCTGCAAATGTATCCCAGAACTTACAGTATAATAATAATAATAAAAGAAATTACCCTGTCTTAGGTATTTCTTTATAGCAGCACAAGAACAGACTAATATAAGCCAATTTAAAAGTGTCAAATGTTACAGAGTTTTAAGAAGTCTAAATATTGATAATAGAAGGTGATTTTGAAAAGTTTATTAATAAACCCTAGCAAGAGCATTGCAATAATGAGTTGGACTTAGATTGGATATGAAAGGAAGGAAAGAGAGGTCAGTATCTTGAAAATACATTGAGAGGAGGACTATAAGATGGGAAAGATTTGATCATGTTTATGTACTGAACTGAAAGGAGAATTTGAAGGTACAGAAGAGAGGGGTGATTATGATCTTAGTGAGACGCAAATAAATCTCCTAGTTATAAGCTGATTGGAACAAGAACTATAGTATACTGCCAATTATTAATTGCCATAATTCATAAAGACAACATTTTATTACTGTCTATAAACTTCAGCTAGGATCATTTCTACATATTTTAAGGCACTATTTAACTTTATTTCCCTCCTAATTTTCTTTGCAGAAGAAATACTAACTACTTTTGACACATCTGGCTTATCACAGAAGCACTCATGATTTACCAATTATTTTCCTTTGGTTTCATCAGTTTCCTCTTTGTGCAGTGTTATGCCTCATCACACAAGAATGTCATGTTTCCCCACTATGTTAGTGTATACAAGATGAAGAAAATATGTTTTCCAAGTAACATTCTGAACATAAAGTACATATTTTCCATCACTTCTAATTTAGAGCACAAGTTTCTTTCTGGTTTCTAACATGACAAAAACTAAATATAAAATGTGAAGAACACCATAATTGCAACAGTACACAAAATGCTATTTATGTAAATGCTAATAACCATGCATTTTTCTTATTTGCATGTCAATGTGTGGTTTTCATATACATTACATATTTTTAAAAAGTCTTAATGATGTGATGTATCTGATTACTTAAAGTGGCAGAGGCACTCTTCACTGGTTACTAATTACTGCTCTATCAAGGTTCCTAATCATTTTTTAATCACAGATAAGCTTGAGAACCTGATGAAAATTATGTTCCATGTTTCTAGAAGAAATACATACACCTGGACCTATATGCACATATAAATTTGCATATCTTTTTGGACATTAAAAAGCCTGATTTAAAGGAATGCAATTTGGGAATATTGGGGTTAATGTCAAACGAAAAATAAAAAGCATAACATTGAAGGCATAGCAACATGGTTTTTTTGTTTGTTTGTTTGGTCAGTTAGCTAATTATTTTGAGACAAGGTTTCACCCTGTCACCCAGGCTGGAGTGCAGTGGTTCAATAATGGCTCACTGCAACCTTGACCTCCCAGGCTCAGGTAATCCTTCCACCTCAGCCTCCCAAGTAGCTGGGACTATAGGCATATGCCACTATGCCCAGCTAATTTTTTTATTTTTTGTAGAGACAGGGTTTCATAATGTTGCCCAGGCTAGTCTCAGACTCCTGGGCTTATGCAATTCTCCCTTCTTGGCCTCCCAACATGCTGGGATTACAGGCCTGAGCCACCAGGTCCAGCAGCAACATGGTTTAAGAGCAAGAGTTTTGGAGTCAGATTTGGATTCAAGTCTTGACCCAGCATTTAGCAGTTGGGTATTCTCGGCCATGTTACTTAACAACTCTTAGCTTAAGTATATGCCTATGTAAAATGAGGTTGGAGAAAGGATTCAATTAGATAAAAAGCAAAGTACATGACAAATGCATATAATATGCAGGTAATCAATGTTTGTTTTAAATATCAGGTAAACAGCTTCAATTGAATGATTCTCAAAGGCATGGGAATTTTTCATTTAGATTTTGTTGTTTATGTTCAAATCTATAAGATTTGAATTAAGAATCTCACAGAAAGGGAATCTCAAAATCCAGCTTTCTGATTGCTGAATCTGATAGAAGTATTGCTGTGCTGTATGCACACCGCTCAGGTAGCGCCCATCTTTGGTGGGGGTGATCTTCTAGGGGTCATTCGGTCAACAAGTGACAGGATGCCCTGGATCAGTAGGCACAACTAATTCTCTTTAGTATTTGAAATAGCCCATAGAGTGACATGTTTTACAAGGTTATTCTCAATATTAGTCAGTTAAACAATAGTTAGACTGAAAAGGTGCTTAACTTTGGCAGAAAAAAATGCATGTATTCCACAAACAAGAAAGATAATTGTGATAATTTTACCAAATGCCCTGAGTCACCCCCATATGTCTCAATTATCAAAAGTAGTGTTCTTGGTATATAAAAATATATAATAAAATTCCAGATTTTAAAATGTGTTATAAGATTTCAAGGATCATACTAGTTGTGATGGCAGTTCATTTGGCTAAGATTGACATTTTTGGCTTCTTAAAACAGTGCTCTCAGTCCTGTAGCTTCAGACACAGCTTCACTAACGAGGGTGAAACTTTAATTTGAATTTCCTCGTCTGTTCTCCTATTTCAGCCAAGGAACAGTATCCTAAGGCTGTGTGCTGACCTCGGAGCACGAGTCTAGACAGAACACTAGAAAATGCCTTTAAAATGTGCCATGAACAATATCCAAAATATCATCCCTTGAATGGGTCGGATAATTTATTGTGCCAAAATCCTTCTATGTGTGGTTGCACCCAAAGCAGGTGCTTCTATGGAAAATATACCCAAGACAATTTCTGTCTCATTTTACTTTGAGCAAAGCCAATTTTTAATTTAAAAAGTACATGCTTAGATGTCTCTGAGATGTTTTCCTGACATAGTAATCCAAGTAACTTCTGACCGAGACGAAGGGAAGGTATCTCTCTCTGAAGAGTCTTATCATAGAGTGAGAGCTTTTGAAGAGTTTTGGGAAAGCTCTGCCCTTCTGAAATTGAATTTTGTTCAGGATATTGAGATTTTAAGGGCATTTTGCCTCCTTGCCAATTTCATTATACCATTATTTTTTATTTAAATTACAGATCCTTTTTTGTCTCTTTCTCTGCGAGAGGCTGGCACTAGATCACCTCCTGAGTAGAGCAGACATTCCAAAGGATGTCCTGCCAACAATAATGGAAAGCTGGATACAACTGAATATATAAAATGGTACCTGAGATGCTTAGAAAACTGTAAAGTTTAATGCCGCACATCCAGTGCAAATGTCAAGTACTACAGCTGCTGCTTCTACATGCTACACGAAAAGCGTGTATGTGTGTGTGTGTGTGTGTGTGTGTTTAAATTCATGGCTTCTTTTTTTCTTTGCTTATGAATCTCTGCACATCTGTCTTTTAAAATGTCTTATTTATAGGGTCAACATTTCTTGTCTAATGAGATGGGCCAAAAAGACCTTCAATCACTCACATGCTCACAAGGAAAATGACATGTCCCAAATAAAAGATTGAGCTGGATTTATTTCTAAAATACCTTAAATGTTCTCCAGTAACATTTGCCAAATATAATTTTCAATACTGACTGAACTTTTCTTCCCCTTAAGAGTTCTACACTCATTTAAAATAAATAGTATATCGTTGATGGTTTTTGAAGTCTCAAAATGTTAAGTTGCCTTTTCAAAATTCTGAGTTACATAGAAAACATTAAGAATCTATCTTCTTAATTTAAACAAATGGCATGGTACCTTCACCAAACACTCAACCACCATAAATAACTCTGGGAATACTGAGAATGCATGATTCGGGAGATGCAGAAAAATTGTACTTTCCCAGAAAACCCGCGTTTCACAGGGAAAGCCACATAACCTTTCTGGAAGCCTTGGTTATTGCACCATCAAAGGTCATTCTTTTATTCAACCTTAACCTAAATCACAGGACTATGATGAAGAATAAGTTTAAAAATAAAAAAAAAAATTTGCTGAAAGTATTAAAAATGTAAATTACTTTAGATTTGAAAATGTAATTTCGTAAGAAGGTGGGCTTCATATGGATATACGGTACACAAAATGTCTTCATAAAGAAACAATGACTTGAATTGATCCTACACTTCAGGGAAGCTATTCTTCTTAAATTAGACTTTGAATTGGGGACAAAGACCTTGACACTGGAATACACACTATAGTGTAGCTGATTTAAAGCACCAGGGGTTTAAAGGGTCACAATATATTATTTTCGCTAAGTACACTTCTGGAATGTTTCAGTTTGGATTAAGCATCCTGAAACATGGATTTAATTAAAGGAGTCCTTCAGATAATTATGGGACTGATTTTCAAAGGCATGCTAGATGATTCAGACTCCTAGCAACATTCTGAGCTGCATCATTTAAAGCCTGGTCTGGAAGGGCTATCCTCTGGGAATTTATCACTTTCCAAGAACTAAAGAAATTTCTTGGCTGAACATCTAGAAGTCAAAAACTGAGATCTGGAGCATCTTTATCTTAAATACTATCAACTTTGAGTGACAGTTAGGAGCCTCTTAGAAAGGCCTCAAAAGAGCAGGCTCAGATTTATCAGAATAAGAAAACATATTGTCTAAAACCGAGCTAGGAACTCTGGGATCATCCCCAAATTCTGACCAGTGAAGAGAATCCTATATGCACTCACCACACTACCACAGCTCTGCTCAAGGATGGATAAAAACAATGATCTCCAAAATGGAAGTTCAGAAAACCACAAGAATTGGAAAAACAAACCATTTTGGTCTGGAAAGACAATATTATAAATTATATCTATAACTACTTTTTAATTATTTCCTTAAAAACCTTTTATGTATACATCTAAAATGTACCTAATAGAATGTAATAAGTTATGTAAAATACAAATAGGTATACTTCTGTGCAGACGCGTGATCAGCAATAGATACCACAAATTCTAAGACGGTTTCACTTTGTGGGACTTCTCGTCTTTCTCAGAATGGGGTGTAGGGTCAATGGGTCTGCTGCCTGGCAGTACCTGATAGCAAGCTGTGGGGATCAGCTGTTCCATATTATTCAAGATAAAGCTGGTGTGCTGTGGATTCATTCACTCATTCAACAAATATTTACCAAACTATGAGGATGAAACAGTGAACCAAGGAGGCACAGTTAGATCTATGTTCATGGAGCTTACGTTCTCACAGGAGAAAAGATAAACAGCAAGAAAATTAGTAAAATGCAAAACTAGGCAACATCACTTATCCCTAATGTGAGAAGAAGACATTATTCATGTGATATTCCTGCCAAAACTGATTAACTGTAATCTAATCATGAGGGATTAACTAAAACAATGAAATTTAAAAAGACATTCTCCGAAGTTGTTAATAAGATGAAAGACCAAAAAAAAAAAAAAAAAAAAAGCTAGCACTCTTCCACATTAAAGGTGACTAAAAATATATAATACAATGCAATGTGTGCTCTTTGTTAGAATCCTGAATTGGAAAAAAAGAGCTATAAATAACATTATTGGAACAATTAAATAATTTAAATATTGACTGAATATTAAATAGTATAATTGAATCCATACAATTTTTCCTGATGCAATCATTGTATTATGATTATTTAAAAGAATGACCTTGTTCATGAGAAATACTCATGGAAGTAGATAAATCCAGGTGAATGGAATAAGGTGTTCATTAAATATTCTTGCTACTTCTCTCTAAGCTTGAACATGTTGCAAGTAAAAAGTTGTGTGTGTGTAACAATGTAAGAGAAAAAAAGCAATGAGGGTGGAGATGGAGATAATTGTTTTATGTTGGTGATGAGGGAGACCCTTTTAAAAAATATACTGACATTTGAACAGAGATGTAGTAGCAGAAAGAAGTGAGAGAACAGACTATGCAGCTATCTGGGAGACAAGCGTTTCAAGCAGCATATCTGCCCTATTTGAAGACAGAAAAGATACCAATGAGACCAAAAGCAGAGTGAACAAGAGGGAAGACAGAAGGAGATGAGGTCAGATAAGTAGCTCAGAGTAAGGTCATTGTTGAACCTTAGAAAGAATGATGAGATCATTGGAATTTTACTCTGAGTAGGAGAAAAATCACTGGAGATTTTTGAACCAAAATAGTATATGATCTATTTTGATGCTACTATAAATGGAATTATTTTCTTAATTTTATTTTATACTTGTTCATTGCTAATACATAGAAAAACAATGATTTTGTGTACTGATGTTGTATCCTGCAAACTTATTTAACTTTAGCACTGCAAAATGTTTCATTTTGTGGATGTATCACAGTTTGTCCATTCACCTACTGAAGGGCATCTCGGTTGCTTTCAAGTTTTGGCAATCATGGGTAAAGCTGCTATAAACATCCATGGCAGATTTTTGGTATGAACATAGTTTTCAACCCATTTGGGTAAATATCAAATAGCATGATTTCAAGATCATGTTAAGAGTCTATTTAATTTTGTAAGAAACTGTGAAAGACTGTTTTTCAATAGTAGCTGTACCATTTTGCATTTTATCAGCAACGAATGAGAGTTCCTGTTGCTCCACACTCTCATCAGCATTTGGTTTTGTCACTGTTTTTAATTTTAGCCATTGTAAGAGATATGTAGTAGAAATTACCTTTTTACCCTCTATAACCAACCCCTCCGCGCACACATACACACACACACACACACACACACACACACACACAAGAATTTAAAGTCAAAGCTGAAGTATCAAATCATCACTTTTTGGACTGAACACAAAATTTTTTCAGTAAAGGAATTTGTGCTATGCTTGAATCACACCACACTACACAAGGTGAGAGCATTGGATGCTCTATTTTCATGCCTACAAGTGATAGATTATGCCAGAGTTGCAGGTCTGAACAACATTCATATCTGATATGAGCAATAAGACGCAAATATACATGGTCTGAATAAATGCCATTGTGCATGCAGTCTTTAAATAGATTCCTTCTAGTCTAAGGGTTCTAACAGAACATCTTATAAATGCAAGGCATTTTCAATAGAAATCTTACAAGCTTTTCCTAAAAGACTTCAAAAAGCATCTTTTTCTTGAATTTTAAATGCAGAAAGACCTTAAAGTTTATTTAGACCAAGTCTCTCTTTTCTACCAGTGGCAGAGGAGGCCCAAAAGGTAAAGTAATTTCCCCAGCTCATGTGTTGTATTATTTGTGATAGATCAGCCACAGGAACTCTACTCCATACCCTTTCCATTGTATGATACAATGGTGCCCCTTGAAATTGACTGTGAAATATGTCTTTCCAGTTACAAATTCTGCTTGCCTGACTACCTAAGCAATTATAACTCACCTATAGTCTCCTCTGCTGCTTCATAAAAGCTCTATCTCATTTTGAAATGATAAATCTTCTACCTATAACATTAAAATTCATGACAGTGATAATTCCAAACTTGACCATTCACAAGTTTAGATTTTCCTTAAATAAATTTCAAAGCCAATAATCTGTTTATCTGAATTGTTTAAAATTTTCCCATCCCTCTTTGTCTGTCATCCTCTTTCTTAAAACCCTTCACCACCTAGAGTGAGCCATGGTTTCCTTTCAATGCTGTCTCTGCACTTTGCTGTCTCTGCACTTTGGCATCTCTTCCTTCCCTAGAGGAATCTATTTTAGGTTCATGAAATCTCCTATTTTAATGATCTCTTGGGCAACTATCTTTTATGTTCTTTTTATTTTGGGGATTTGTATACTTCACCTTCTCTGTTGAAATCCTATGATTCCAATTTATTAAGAGATATGATGCACCATGCATTAGTTCCCTAGTAATAGAAATGTTCTTCCAAGTCAGTTACAAAATAATAAGAAATTACATAAGCAAAAACAGCAGCAGTAATTTGTTCCCTGATTTCATAAATTAAGAAAAGTACCATCTGAAGAAACATCAAAATCATGTTATGATTAAAAACTCTATTAATCAAAGATATAATTAATGTGCTCAAATATGAGATTGCTGAAGTATTGGGACTTATGACTAGAAGAATATAAAGAAACTTCCATTAATATCCTCTGGAAAAATTAAAAATGATAAATAAATACAAAGCCAGGAAGTAACTGTGAGTGAGGAGACGCAGATGTTTCAGAGAAATAAAACACCGTCTTAATGTTGCTATGGCTGTATTTAAATAAAATAAGTGTACACAATGACAGATTATCCCAAGACAAGAGGTAATCTGTAGGGTCTAGCCCCACAGGGTCACTGGGTTTTTCTCCCTGTGTGCAGAGATGAGAGATTGTAAGAATAAAGACACAAGACAAAGAAATAAAAGAAAAGACAGCTGGGCCCGGGGGACCACTACCACCAAGACATGGAGACCGGTAGTGGCCCTAAATGCCAGGCTGCGCTGATATTTATTGGATACAAGACAAAGGGGCAGGGTAAGGAATGAGAGCCATCTCCAATGACAGGTAAAGTCACCTGGGTCATGTGTCCACTGGACAGTGGGCCCTTCCCTGTTTGGCAGCCAAGGCAGAGAGACAGAGAGAGAAAGAGAGAGGACACAGCCCATGCCATTATTTCTGCATATCAGAGACTTCTAGCACTTTCACTAGTTTGCTACTGTTATGTAAAAGGCAGAGTCAGGTGTACAGAATGGAAGATGAAGGCAGACTAGGAGCATGACCACTGAAGCACAGCATCCCAGAGAGACGGTTAGGCCTCCAGATAACTTCAGGCCTTCCACAAGAGGTGGAGGAGTAGAGTCTTCTCTGAACTCCTACGGGGAAAGGGAGACTCCCTTTCCTGGTCTGCTAAGTAGCGGGTGCTTTTCCTTGGCACTGACGCTACTGCTAGACCATGGTCCGCTTGGTACCGGGCATCTTTCCAGATGCTGGAGTTACCGCTAGACCAAGGAGCCCTCTGGTGGCCCTGTCCGGGCTTAACAGAAGGCTCACACTCTTGGCTTCTGGTCACTTCTCACTATGTCCCCTCAGCTCCTATCTCTGTATGGCCTGGTTTTTCCTAGGTAATAATTGTAGAGCAAAGATTATTATAATATTAGAATAAAGAGTAATTGCTACAGACTAATGATTAATGTTATTCATACATAATCATATCTATTATCTATATCTAGTATTACTATTCTTATTTTATATATTTTATTATACTGGAACAGCTCGTGCCCTCGATCTCTTGCCTTGGCACCTGGGTGGCTTGCAGCCCGCAGTAATCATTATGAGATACTTATAATAGCTAGGTTCTACTTCAATGTCTAATTGAAATATCAGACATCACGCATGTTCAGTAGATATAATTACACCATAATCATCCTAAAGATAGGACACAAACCTAAGTATGATGGTAATGGAGATGAAGAGGATGAGGTTTTGAAGATACAGAAGAAAGTTGGATTCGAAATAGAAAATAAACCAGTTCTCTCAGACATCAGTGGTTTATATATTTAATTCACATGATCCTTTTATTTTATGAATTTATTAATTTAGTCTAGACTAGTTACATTATTATTATAATGATTTTTATTATTTTGAGACAGTCTCGCTCTGTCAACCAGGCTGGAGTGCAGTGGCATGATCCCGGATCTTGACTCACTGCAAGCTCCCCGTCCCGGGTTCACTCCATTCTCCCACCTCAGCCTCCCAAGTAGCTGGGACCACAGGTGCCTGCCACCACACCCGGCTAATTTTTTGTGTTTTTAATAGAGACGGGGTTTCACCGTGTTAGCCAGGATGGTCTTGATCTCCTGACCTCGTGATCCACCTGCTTTGGCCTCCCAAAGTGCTGGGATTACAGGCATGTTATTTTTTTCTATAACATGTAGTATGTTCAATATTCAAACTTTTGAGAAAGTACCATGACAGTTAAATATTGAAACTATAAATAGATACTGTAAGCCTGTTCCTAGGAAATACTTCAGAATATATATCTCTTATCTAAACATTTCAGTGTATTTGATTATTCAGTACTACCATTTAATGTTATAGTGTACAGAATAGTACTGGACAAACACAGCTCATTCTTGGGATGTAATCTTAAAACAAAAATTTTTCCCCCCACTGCCTGTTAGTTTTATTAGGAGAGGCTAGACTTCCCTTATCCTTGGAAATAACAGTTTCAATACAGATAATGAAATATCTAGAATTATGTAATACTTAAAACTCTGAATTTATTTAAAATTAAGGTATCTCTCACAGTATGGCTCATATACTCCTTCCTCAGCTCATAGAAATATGATAATGCCCTCACTTCCCTTGGTCAAGGTCCCTTCATCCTTTAGTCTAGCCTGCCCTCTTAGACAGGACCTTCCCCATGTTAACTTTCATCTCCAGAACCTAATTCACAGGTTACTTGTATACATTCCCTAATACCAATAAAACCAGAAAGTGCGGGACACCCAGTGGGGCCACTCTCCTCTTGCTAATTGCTAACATGCAGTTTGCTATTTCTCATCCTAGATATTTCACACATGACAGCAAGATCCCTCTCTTGGAATGGTCTCATTAAAGCCTCCTTTCTACATGTGAGACTAAGAAGTAATGCAACTCTATCCCTTTGAGGGGAGACATGGTTATTTACAGCACTCAGTGCCCTCTCTTAAGAAATTATCCTTGCATTGTCTCCTTGCATTGTCTCATTCTCCTTGCACTGACCCCCAGGAAAAGGGTCTTTAAGCAAGGAGATCTTTGCATCAGACCTCTAACAGATCTTTCTAAAGAAATTGTTCCCGGATCCTCTCTGAACCCAACACATACTGATCCTTTTATTTTGCAGATGTGAGTGAAGAGTTGAAGAGCATTGTGTCTGGTTTTCTGCTCTCCCCTTTAAGTATTAACATTTATACTGCCACTTCACTTTGGAAAGTCATATTAATTGTTCTCAGCACCTCACGTTAAACTACCCAACTCTTTTTTGGTAGTACCAACTACCAATAATTCCACACACCAGGATTAAATTGTAAAAACCTAAGTAATGATGGTGAAAATAGTTCAAGAAATGTATACAGCTTTTAAAAATCTAATTAGTCATCACCTGAGTCACTTAATGTTTATAAATAGAAAGGCTTGATTTTCATGTGTCCCTGGATAGTTGCAGAGCCATTCTGGCATCAAAAGTAGGTCTAACAGAACTTTGGGGAAACATGCCCCAGTGCTTAATAAATACTTGCAGTAGAAGACGCAAAAGAGTCCACTGAACAATCTCCATCTAGGACCTTTACATGTGGCCAAGATGAAGTGAGCTGGTGTGCCTCAGTTTTATCAAATGCCCAGCATGTTCAGGTCATCAGTCTGTCCATGACAATCTGGGATTACAGTACAAATTAGCAAGACCAGCAACTCACACTAGGTCCATTGGTGGTCAAGCCATTATGACATCTATGCTGGTTCATGTGCCTGGCCCAGGCAGCATGAGTGTGATAGACCGTGTGCCTAAAGTATTAATAGTAAGTATATCCAGATCACCAGTCTCTTCAGAATGGGCACTGTTGAAGAGCTGGTTCAGATGTTGGCCATATGTTTTATCTTTCATATATATCCTTAATTATGGTCTATGCTCTAGCTGGGAATGCCTAAAGGTGGCTGTGGTTGAGTAGGAGGAGTGGGATGGGGTTTCCACCAGCTTTTACCAAGATTTGGGTCCTTTCTGCCCTCTGGCCTGGCCACTAGGCCCCTTAGATGAGTTAACTCCAACCCCACTGGATGGAGACTCTGTCACCTACCATTCTCCACTTCTACCTCACTGACTCCAGGCTCTACCACTGTCCTCTCCCAAACCCCCCAAGAAAAATACTTCAGAAATAGGGCATAGGACTAGCCATAGGAGATACTTGGTCTCCTCGACACTGTCTATGTGGCCTTAAGACAGGTCACCTTCATTCTCTGGGCTTCACTTTCCTCCTCTTTAAAATTAGAACAATAATAATATTTGCCCCACAGGGCTCTTGTGAGGGTTTAAGGAGCTCATTCATGCAACAACTCTAAGTCACTAATCAATATGTTTGGTGGATACTAGAGATTTTATTGATTAGAGAGATCACATGAAAACTTCTTGCAACCAAACACAGCACACTTAAAATATATCATATATGCACATAATGTGCTATATACATATAGATATAAATTTTACACACTGACAAGTATTTGATTTCCTTCACTACATGCTTTGAAATGTTTTGCTACAATTATAGAATTAAGTTTCAAAAATACATGCAATGGTGAAAATATTTAACTCATAATTCTAAAGTAATTATCTCTGAAATATTTATTTTTATATATTAAAATTTGATATTAAGTACTCATTTCTATTAAGAAACAGAGATGGATAAGTTTAAGTGTCAGACCCAGGAGCAAATCTTTGCCAAGACCTGTTAAGTAAGTCTCCAACTCACAAAAATGCCTATTCCACATTTGTCAGATGAAGACAAGTGGAGAAGAAGGGATTTCTTTATATCTTTTGTAGACCGCCAAGGATTAGGTCAGTGAAATGAGGTCCTAGTCCTAATCTGACACTGGTTGTGTCCAGTAATTGAAAGATTTACTATTTGTGGACCTCAATTTTCACATGCGTCAGTGAAGAGGTTGGTGCTTGATTGCTTTGTGCTGCAATGAGCATAAAGCCCTGTCTCAACTATTTTAAACAATCATGAGATATCATATCTCAAGAGTAAGACTTCCATAAGTTGAACAGGCTCCATGCACAGTAGCCCAGGATCATTGCACTGCTCCTCTCTGATGCTCTTGGCCCCATGCTTGTCCATGTGCAGGTTTCAGCCCAGCTGACTTTACTCATGATCACAAGATAGGGGTTACTGAGCCGCATATCACTTACAACATGATAAGATATAACTGAAGAAGGGGTGATTTCTATGAACAAGAAAACCTTTCCCTGGCTCACTGCAGCAGTCTTCCTTCAGGTCTCATTGGCTAGGATGAAATCACATGTCCCTTTCCAAAAGCAGTCAGAAGGTTTCCACAACTGGGTAAAATAAGATTTACTCGAGTCATGTTGGGAAGTTTGTTAATTGCTTTAAGAATTAGGCTTCTATTGAAAAGACTTTGGAGCAGGCAACCAACTGTGCTTGCTATCCTCACTTAGGTATCTTTTAGTTGTAAAAGAATGGGTCTGAGGTATTTTTGTCATCACCTGATTAATAAATGCCATGCTAAGTCATCACTTAATGCAACACTGAAATAGCTGGCTTCAAGAAGATGAATAAAGATTGTATGTAAGTCATGGGGGAAGCAAACAAGATTTATATTCTAAAGAGGTTCAAATATTCTGAAAATGATATACGTAGTTTTAGAATGGCCCAATGATAGGGCAAAAGGGGTGGTGATCAATTTTACTTTATTTATTTACATTTCCATGAGATAATAAAATACAGACTTTCCTAATATACCAAATGAAGGCTGGGAAAAGCAAATTGCATCCTGGCTACCACGTCAGAAGTCAGCTTAAACCAAGAAGTAGATCAGCGATGCTTAAATAATCAGAAATGCAACTGAAATAATCAGAATAACAATCTCGTGAAAGCTCAATTCTTAAAATAAATTCACATTATTTCCAACTACAGTTATTTTCTATCTTTTGGATAGTAGAGCATAGTTAGGATTTCCATTAGAAAAATGGTGTTTTTTTCTTTCATTTGCTTTCCTTCTTCCTTTGGCTTTTTTGACCCTTCTTTTCTTTTCTTTTCTTTCTTTTCTTTTTTCTTTTCCTTCCTTTCTTTCTTCCCCCCAAACATTCCCCTCCCTGTTTCTCTTTCTATCTTATTCTCTTAAGACCAGTAACATTGTTTCTCCATTTGGGAGAAAATATTCAGTGGTGTTCTGAAGATGGCTCATACTGGCTCACTACAGCTAACTGTGCACATCTTTCCCAACTCTGAGTTCAGTAAAAAATTTTAATAGCTTGAAATTGATCACAGTGGGATAATTTACACAACATAATTTGGCAAGCACTACAAATCACAGCTTACTCTTTTTGTTTTTTTGTTGTTTTTCCAGAAAGCCAGATCACCAGCATACCACTAGAGGCAGCATATCAGAATGACTAAGAGCAATGATTCTGGTCTTATACTATTTTAGTTCAAGTACAGTCATCCTTTGGTATCCTTGGGGAATTGGTTCCAGAACCCCCCTGGATACCCAAATCCATGGATGCTCAAGCCCCCTATATAAAATTTATATAACTTATGCAGTTCCCCCCTAGAGATTAAATCATCTCTAGATTATTTATAATACCTACTAGATTATAAATGCTATGTAAATAGTTGTTAAACTGTGTTGTTTAGGAAATAATGACAAGAAAAAAGCCTATACATGTTCAGTACAGATATAACCATTCATTTTCAATCGGTGATTGGTTAAAGTCACGGATGCAAAGTCCATGGACACAAGGGCCAGCTGTAATGTCTTTCCCATTTAATTTCTCTGACCAACAGTAAAATAGGAATAATAATACATATCCCATAGGCTAAGAATAGAATGGGACAATGTTTTTTTACAAGTATGATTACTTGTGGTAAAGATCTTCACAAATTCTTTGTTTAAAAGGCACGATTTGTATCTCCTTCCCTAGAATGAGTGTGGCTTTGTGACTGTTTGTACAATAGATTCTGATGACAGGAATGATGTTCCGGTTTCCAGGCCCAGGCCTCCAAGAAACTGGCAGTTTTCACTTCCCATCTCTTGAACTGTTCTTTCTGGTGTATATTAGGGGTCTTCAGGGAAGTACAACCAATAGGATATATATATACATATATATATATATATAGGGCTTTTTTTTTTAAGTAATTGGCTCACACGCTTGTGGGGACTGGCAAGTGTAAAGTCTTCAGAGCAGACTGGCATGTTGGAGATCCAGAGAAGGGTTGATGCTGCAGTTTCAAGTCAAAGGCAATTTAGAGGCAGAATTCCTTCTTCCCTGGGCCTCAGACTGTTCCTCTTCAGGCATTCAACTTATTGGATGAAGCCCACTCACATTATGGAGGATACTCTGTTTTACCCAAAGTCTACTGATTTAAATATTAATCACATCTAAAACACATCTTGTCAGCAACATCTAGACAGTGGTTTAGCCAAACATCTGGGCACTGTAGCCTAGCCAAGATGACACATATAATTAATTTTCACATAGGGTAGCCAACTCCAGGTAGGAAGTCCAATTATATGGTACAGAGATCAAATATAGACACCCTGAGACTATGTGGAGTTGGACAGGGGACAGGCTGAGACCAGCCTTTCAGATTTGCCTATCAAAAAGCAAAGCATGTGATCTCCAGTTCATCCCAGTTGTAATGGTTAATGTTAGGTGTCAACTTGATTGGATCGAAAGATACCTAAATGACTGGTAAAGTATTGTTTCTGGGTGTGTCTATGGGGGTGTGGCCAGAGGAGATTGACATTTGAGTTGGTAGACTGGGAGAGGAAGACCCACCCTCAGTATGGGTGGGTACCATTCAATCAGCTGCCAGTGTGGCTAGAACAAAGCAGACAGAAGAAAATGGGATAACCTTGTTTCTTTGGTCTTCTGGCTTTCCTCTTTCTCTTGTGCTGGATGTTTCCTCTCGCTCCTCCTGCCCTTGGGCATCAGACTCCAGGTTCTTTGGCCTTTGGACTCTTGGACTTGTACCAGTGACTTGCTGGGAGCTCTCAGACTTTCGGCCACAGACTGAAGGCTGCATTGTTAGCTTCCCTGGTTTTGAGGCTTTCAGACTCAGACTGAGCCACTACCAGCTTTCCTTTTACCTAGCTTCCAGAGGGCTTATTGTGGGACTTCGCCTTGTGATCGTGTAAACCAGTTCTCCCTAACAAACTTTCTTTCATATATACATATATCCTATTAGTCCTGTCCCTCTGGAGATCCCTGATTAATACAGATTTTGGTACCGGGGTGGTTTTAGAGGAATGAATTTTAAGGATGGATTTCTTTAGTCGGTTTTGGGGCTCCTGGCTCTTTAATCTGGTTAGATCTAAAAATGCTAACGACTCTACTTCTAATAGTATGTAGAGTACTGATAGTCTTTGGCGTGAATTGTTTAGAGAGTTGTACGAAATAAATGCATTTGATATTCCTGATTCACCACTCTTGAGAGGCAAGGAGTTTGGTGACTCTATACATGATACTTTTGAACATTTGTAGAGAACCAAGGAATATAATGAAGTGGGTTGGTTGCTCCTAAGTTTGCTGGAGAAAGCAATGAAAGAAAAGAATGAGCTCAGGTATTCCATCTCCCATCTTCTGGCTCCAGAAGCACATACTTAGCCTCAAATCTTCTAAGACTGCCCTGGGTGAGAGTCTTATCTCTTGTAGACAAGGGGTGAAATCGCTAAAAATCAGACACAAGCTCTTATCATGCGAGTGGCTGACCTGCAACAAAAGATACAGGCTCAGTCTCACCAAATGTCTACTGTTAAAATGAGGGCATTCATTGGGAAAGAATGGGACACTGTAACTTGGGATGGGGATGTGTTGGAGGACCTTGATGAAGTTGGAGACACTGAGCTCCTAAATTCTGATGAGACTTTTTTGTCAGAGGAAATGGCCTCCCCAACCCCGTGACATCTCCTCCCAACCCAGGCTGCCACCAGGCTTTCCCCCTTTGTCTGAGGAGATTGCACGGCCTGAGGCAACAGTGATGGTCTCCCCTGATGCAGTTGCCAGTCAAAGCAATGCTGATTGTCCTCAGGACCAACCCCCACCACCCCTCTTTGCTTCTACACCTATAACTAAACTCAAGTCCCAGTAGGCCCCTAGAGGTGAGATTCAGAGTGTGACCCACAAGGAGGTACACCACACTCCAAAAGAACTACTTGAGATTTCTAATTTACATAAGCAGAGATTCACAGAACAGGTATGGGAATGGATATTAAGGGTGTGGGATAACGGTAGAAGGAACATAAAGTTGTATCAGGCAGAATGTATTCATATGGGCCCACTAAGCAGAGATTTTGCATTTAATGTTGCAGCAGGGGGGATTATGAAAGGTTCTAATGGTTTATTTGCTTGGTTAGCTGAATCATGGATAAAAAGATGGCCCACTATGAGCGAGCTGGAAATGCCTGATCTCCTTGGTTTAATGTAGAGGAAGGGATCCAAAAGCTTAGGGAGACTGGAATGCTAGAGTGGATTATTCACTTTAGACTTACTAATCCAAACTGAGAAGGTCCAGAAGACACATCCTTCACCAATACCTTGTGAAATAGATTTGTGAGGGGAGCATCTGAGTCCTTGAAGAGTTCTGTGAT
Organism: Chlorocebus sabaeus; assembly: GCF_047675955.1. Taxonomy (NCBI): domain Eukaryota; kingdom Metazoa; phylum Chordata; class Mammalia; order Primates; family Cercopithecidae; genus Chlorocebus; species Chlorocebus sabaeus. The sequence goes on from NC_132926.1 coordinate 53,380,905, forward strand.
TGCTTTTCTCGATATGCCAGATCTTACAGTGGAAATTAATTTTTCCTCAATGGGAAAACTTAAATGTAATAGGAATAATTTGATCCCAAGGTGGCATGGGCCGAGTGGCAGCACTCAACCATCAAAGGCAAGTTGGGGGTAGTTACTGTAATGGACAACAGAGTCAAAGCAGCAATCAGAATAGTCTGACTCACATAGAGCTCTGGCATTGCCTAATTAATCTCAGTGTTCCTAGAAGTAAAACTGATAGGAAACTTACTGCATTCTTACTTAATTTGTATAAGCAGAAAACTTCCAGGTCAAGTAGAAAAAGACTAATTTGAATTATAAAAACAGAGCATCATGGCTTTTCAATCAATTTTCAGATTTGAGCCAGTTTATAGACCTAGAACCCCTTGAATGAAGGGGAGGCCTGTTCCCTTAAGGAAGTACCCCACTACACTACCAACAATGTTTACTGTTAATCCTTCTCCAATGCCTCCCCAAGGAGACTTCTGGCCTTTTACCAAGGCAACTGTGCATTAGGGAAGGGGGAATGATGAGATCTTCCAGGGACTACTGGACACTGGCTCTAAGCTGACATTGATTCCCAAAATGTCAAAATGTCATTGTGATCCTCCAGTATGAGTAGGGACTTATGGAGGTCAGGTAATTAATAGGGTGTTAGTTTAGGTCCAACTTTCAGTGAGTCCAGTGGGTCCCCGGACTCATCCTGTAGTCATTTCCCAATGTCAGAATGCATAATTAGCATAGACATATGTAGCAGCTGGCAGAATCCCCATATTGGTTCTCTGACCAGTGGGGTGAGGGCTATTATGGTGGAAAAGGCCAAATGGAGGCGATTAGAGCTGCCTCTACCTAGAAAAAACAGTATTTCATCCCTGGAGGGATTTCAGAGATTAGTGCCACCATCAAGAAATTGAAAGACACAGGGGTGGTGATTCCCACCACATCTCTGTTCAACTCTCCTACTTGTTCTGTGCAGAAGACAGATGGATTTTGGAAAATGACAGTGGATTAGCACAAGCTTAACCAAGTGGTGACTCCAACTGCAGCTGCTGTACCAGATATAGTCTCATTGCTTGAGCAATTAAGAAATCTCCTGGTACCTAGTATGCAACTATTAATTTGGCAAATGCCTTTTTCTCCTGTCCATAAGGTCCTACTTTAGGGGCATATCAGCTCTCCCGCTCTGTGTCATAATCTTGTCCACAGAGATCTTGATCATTTTTCCTTTCCACAAGGTATCACACTAGCCCATTACATTGATGAAATTGTGCTGACTGGACCCAGTGAGTGATAAGTAGCAACCACACTAGACTTATTTGTGAGAATTTGTGTGCCAGGATACAGGCAATAAATCCGACTAAAATTCAGAACTGTCTACGTCAATGAAATTTCTAGGAGTCCAGGCTGCAGTGCCTGTCAATCAAAAGGTGGAAGTGGAAGTGGCATCACTCACCATCACCCCTAATGACTCACCAGCAAAATGTTTGCTTCCTGTTCCCATGGCATTATGTTCTGCCGGCCTAAGAGGTCTTAGTTCCTGAAGAAGAAAAGCTGCCACCAGGAGACACAACAATAATTCCATTAAACTGGAATTTAAGATTGCCACTTGGCCACTTTGAGCTCCTCCTTCCTCTAAGTCAATAGGCTAAGAAGGGAGTTACAATGTTGGTGGAGGTAATTGACCAGACAATCAAGATGAAAGCAGACTACTCTACAATGGAAGTAAGGAAGAGTATGTCAGGAATGCAGGAGATCCCTTAGGGTGTCTCTCATTATTATGATGCCCATGATTAAGGTCAATAGGAAACTATAGTTACCCAATCCAGACAGGATGACAAATGGTCCAGACCCTTCAAGAACGAAGGTTTGGGTTCCTTCACCAGGCAAAAAGCAACGACAGGCCAAGGTGCTTGCTGAAGGCAAAAAGAATACAGAAGGGGTACAAGAAGCTAGTCATCAATTCCAGCTATGACCATGTGGCCAGTTGCAGAAACAAGGAATGTAATTATCATGAATATTTCCACATAACGTTGTTAAGAACATGTTTGTGCATGTATGCACCTGTACTAAGAAAATATCTTCATTCTATTTCCTTTCTTTTTACTTTATCATGTAACATAAGTTTCATTGATATCCTATCAGCATTTAAGTGTTGTTAACTTCATGTAATGCCATTTAGGTTAAGGATTAGTGCACTTCCAGTTGTATGAAACATAGTTGAATTACGTTAGGCGTAATTATGACCTTATTATTGTCTTTATTTAGAGATTAAGTATGATTTCAGGAGACGTATATGGGTGCCAAGTTGACAAGGGGTGGACTTGTGATGGTTAAGGTTAGGTGTCAACTTGATTGATTGGATTAAAAGATAGCTAGGCTGGGCGAGGTAGCTCACTCCTGTAATCTCAGCAGCTTGGGAGGCCTAGGCAGGTGGATCACGAGGTCAGGAGTTCAAAACCAGCTTGGCCAAGATGGTGAACCCCCATCTCTACTAAAACTATAAAAATTAGCCTGGCATGGTGGTAGGTGACTGTAATCCCAGCTACTTGGGAGGCTGAGGAGGAGAACCGCTTGAACCTGGGTGGCAGAGGTTGCAGTGAGCTGAGATCGTGCCACTGCACTCTAGCCTGGGCAACAGAGTGAGACTCTGTCTCAAAAAAAAAAAAAAAAAAAAAACCTAGATGGCTGGTTAAGTATTTGTCTATGAGGGTATTGCCAGAGGAGATTTACGTTTTGAGTTGGTGGACTGGGAGAGGAAGACCCACCCTCAATGTGTATGGGCACCATCCAATCAGCTGCCAGTCCGGCTAGAACAAAAGCAGGCAGAAGAAGCTAAAATAACTTTTCTTCCTGATTCTTCTAGCTTCCTGCTTCTCCCTGGGCTGGATGCTTCCTCCTGCTCCTCCTGCCCTTGGACATCAGACTTCAGGTTCTTCAGCTTTTGGACTCTTGGACTTGCACCAGTGGTTTGCCAGGAGTTCCTGGGCCTTTGACCATAGACTGAAGGCTACACTGTTGGCTTCTCTGGTTTTGAGGCTTTCAGATCCAGATTGAGCCACTAACAGCTTCTCTCTTCTCAGCCTGCCTACCATAGGACTTCGCTTTGTGATCAAGGAGTCAATTCTCCCTAATAAATTCCCCTTCATATATACATATATCCTATCTGTTCTGACCCTATAGAGAACCCTGAGTAATATACACCAGTCACTAGCTGAATAGCACCAAGTTCTACCCAGTCAATAACTATGTGGAGCAAAGGGATCACCCAGCTGAGTCCTGCTTGAAATTCTGACATACAAAATCATAATATATTTAAAATATTTATGCACTAAGTCACTAAGTTTTGGGGTAGTTCTTTACACAAGAAGAGTTAACTGAACACTACCTATCTTTATTTAGACCAGGCTTTGTTTAGGAGATAGTTATGCTATAATTAAACTTACTTTTAGGTTATTTTAGGTTTCCAAGTCCCATAATGAGCTTAAGGTGTGTTCCTTTCTGATAGCAGGCAGGTCTGAATTTGTCCAAGTGCATTTGTATGAAAAACTGAGGAGATTACTGGAAAGTGAAAGATTCTAAAGAAAAACTAGCTTTGCAGATAATCCTGACACACTTTACTCATGAGGATGCATAGGCTTTTGTAAAAGTGCTTGCTCTCTGCCTTTCTACTCAACCTCACATAAATTAATGCCCTACGTAGAAATGAGTTCACCATGTGCTGGGAGTGAGCTGTGGGGAGGAAGAACACTATAATTAAAGCCTAAAGGAGTTATCTCAGTCAAATTTTCATAAGCTATCAATCACAAGCATCTTGTAAGCACCCCTTTTTGACAAAACATAGGTTTGATACTCCCAAACCTTAGCACATTAGAGGAATAGTGCCCAACAGTTCATGGCAATCTTTAAAGAGTGAGTATGACATGATTTGGCTCTGTGTCCCCACCCAAATCTCATCTCGAATTGTAATCCCCACTTATCAAGGGAGGGACCTGGTGGAAGTCGATTGGATCACGGGGACAGTTGCTGTTGTTGTGATAGTCAGTCAGTTCTCACAAGATCTAATGGTTTTAAAAGTTAGATCTTTTAAAAAGTTAGGAACTACAATGGTTTGGTAGTTCCCTCCTTGTGCTCTCTTTTTCACCTTCTGCCATGTAAGACGTGCCTTGCTTCCCCTTCCCCTTCTGCCATGATTGTAAGTTTCCTACATGTAAACCATGTGAAACTGTGAGTCAATTAAATCCCTTTCATTTATAAATTACCCAGTCTTAGGTAGCATAATTATAGCAGTGTGAAAACGAACAAATACAGAGTGGTTATACCAGTCAGGAGTGGCAGAACTTAACAGAAGCCAAGTCAATGCCCATTGACTCAACTGTGACTGGCTTGCTAGAATCAGGGAGAAAGGGCCAGGAAAAGATAAATCAAACAGGAGATCCATGTTGTCATCACAGGAGAGAATGGGTAACAATATCCTAGGCACATTTGGGTATTAGAAAAATTTCAGGAAGCTGAGATTCTGCAGATGGAGTGAGAACCGTCTAAATGTGAGTCTGTACTCTTTTAACCCAGCACCATTTATCCAACTCTCTAGATTCACTAACTTCCAACTTTCCCTCTGTAAAACAATTTGAATAATGCCTGTGGCATGATGCACATGCATCAGTAGGAAGCCAATGTCTGCCATGGCCACACAATTTGGCTACTAGCACATGAGTGATTATCAAGAATCAGTCATTCTCCTACAAAATATATCATATCTATTACTGCAAAAACAAATTTATGTTAAATATCATGTAAACCAATAATAATGTATGTGAAAATTGTTTCTCTGAAAAATATCTCAGTAAGCTTTCAACAAAGACTATAAAGTCACTAAAAAAGACATTGTCAATTTGGGCAGATGTGATAAAATTGTCAAAGATTAAAACAAAAATGTAGAAAAATTCTACATTCACAACTCTAAGTTCTTGTCACTTCTTAAATAAATCAAATCAGGAACTTATATTCTAAGGGAAAAATGTCTTGATATCTTTAGGGGATACTCAAGATAACCTTCATCTTTCTTGCTTTGCTCTGATAGCCTCTGAGAATCAAATGGCATTCTATAAAGTGCTGTTCCTTCTCCTTCTGTAAACCTCATGTAGAGGGTAGATTTAGGCTAATATTCATTTGCACACACCCTCCTATAAAATAGGATTACTTTTTATTGACTGCTATTGATTTAACTTACTTTACTGAGTTTCTCTTTTTCTTGAATAATTCCTGATATTTAGATTTAGTATACACTTTCTGTATTTTTTAATTTTCATTGACTATTAACAAATAATTTTTGTGTTTGTCTAAGATTGTCAGCTTGCACAATCTCATTTGGAAAGTGGGAGACCGAATTGTCCATCCTTGTATAAAAACCTGGTTTCTTATCTTTGATGAAATTTACTTAAAAAAACCCTCAAGACTTCGAAAGTGTGCATCAATTCTAACCCTTTGTTGTCAGTTAGGGTAAGTAAACTAGCTTCCATACAAATAAGCCCTCAAGTCTCAGGGATGCACTGAGTCCATCTCTCATACAAAATGTGACTCTGAGTTTCTGGTCAGCATCATTTTGGAACCATGACTTTTCCCATCATGTGGTTCCAGTATTCCTTAAAGCCTGGGAATCCTCTGCTGGATTATCTACATAAACCCAGCAAACTAATGTAGAGAATAAGAATTGGAAATGGTGCAGACATTTTCAGTGGACCAGGCCTGAAAGAGGAACACATCAATTTTGTGCATATTGCATTAAACAGTATTCAGTAACGTGGCAACATCAAACTGCAAAGAAACTGCAGAGTCAAATAAATGCAGAGTTAAATAAATGGAATATGTAGTCTGTGTTTTCTGGAGGAAGAGTTTGAATGAGCACATAGCAGCCTCTTTCTCATAAGTCCTCCACTACATATAATATTTCCAATATATAATGATAAACTTATTCTGTGTCCTAAAATGATATTTAGAGGTAAAAATGAAGAATGAAGAGGAAAACTTTCTTTTCAAATTGTATTGCCCTCCCTAACATAAAGAATCAAGAATTAAGCTAAACTTTTTGTGTAATCAGCTATAATATATTATTATATTATAATAATTAATATATAACATATAATAATATATGAAATGATATATAATATATTATTATATTATAATAATTAATATATTATTAATTACTGCCACCAGTGAATAAGCTGTTTCATCATTATAATGTGCATTGTTAATTGCCTTCCGTAATGTTACACAGGTAGTTTTGGAATGTAGGTATAACTTCTATAGAAATAAAAGGAAACACTCAGAAAATATGACCTATTAGGGAAATAAGCCCTGAGTAGAGATGATTTTTAAAACAAATTTGATTGTTATTGCCTATTTTCAATTGAAGCAATGTAGTTGATTGATTGACTTGTTTGAGTTTTTCAAACTGGTGGTAAAAGTGTTTTAATTACACAAAGATAATTACAGATTCCAGAAACTTGATTAGTGTTCACTTTAGACTCTAGAAGTCTGTATAAAAACCAAATGTGATATGAGAATAATAGAATAATAATTTAGCATGTGGAGAATATATTTCATGAAAGCTTATTCCAAAGAAAACCAAGCTAGAGTTACATAAATTAGAGCTCTAAAAACATTCTTGTTAATTTATAATTTGGAAATGAAGTAACCAAATCTAACTTAGAAGAAATATTCAAAATGATTAATTTAATATGTTTCACCCAAAAGTTATTTAGATGTTGCATATCATTCTTAAACTATAATCCAGATAAACTTCCAACTATGACAGAAAATATCTCAGTTCTGTATACCTAATATTTTAAATTAATATCCAGAATAAATACATTGTATATTATATAGCATTAATGGACTCTCTCTTTATAAAATGCCACTTCTGCAGTCCCTTTAGGAGAAAGATAATCTGCTTATCTTTCTGTCTTCTTTGAATGACCTCCTGAAAAAAAGAAAATGATGCCTCCTTGGCCATATTCAAAAAATCATTTTCTTGTCAGCAATGTTTAATTCTCCCCATCCATTTATTCATCCAAGCACAAGCCAAGAATATTCTGGCATATTTCAGAGCTAGAGGATTGAATGGGTGGTGTCTGATAGTTTACTTTTTGGAACAGTTATCATCACTGGTGGAATAATGATTTATTTGACCAGAGCGTCTGAGGAACAAATTGGAGAAGCCTGGGAAGCCGAACTGAGTGCAAGCAAAATAGTGTAGTAGGCAAGATTTATGTTCAGCATTCTTGATCACTTCACTTTTATTAATTTTCCCTCCTTAAGTTCCTCACTGTGGAGCTCAGCTAGTATGTAACTTCAGGCAGTGCACTGCAATCTGAACCTTTATGTCTCTTCTTTCTTTCATCTTGGATTCCATTTCCTCTAGCCCTCCTCATTAACCTAGATGACGTGTGTTGAATAATCAATTAATCTGTAGTAATATGTGAGTACACATCGGTGCCTTGATATGTTACTCCTACATTAGTATTTTCACACAGAACTATGGGACATGGAAAGTTTTAATTTCTGTCTTGGCAACTGATAAATAAAGCCAGGGAGTGCTTGGCTTTCAAATCTGAACCATATCTGTAATATGGCTTTCAAATCTGAACCATATCTGTAATATATATGTGGCCTTCTCCTTCAATAGTGGGCCATTAGTTTTATTTTCTCCTTATATGTTATGAGATAATGGGTTTGTATGAAGATAATAATCTTCTATTAGAGATTTATGTAATTCACATTATAAGAAGACTCTGATTATTGTGTTATTTTAGACTACATTAATTCTTTAAGGTGTTGGTCTCAATCTCAAATGCCTACAGGAATTAGATAGGTAAAATAACTGTGTGAATCTGGCAGTACATACACCCACCTAAAAGTATTTAAATTTAACTGTTTTAAACTTTATGCTGGCTACATTAAATGTGTTTGCATCCTCTGCTTTAAAGCGTGTGATAACAAAACCATACCTCTGTGGTAAAAGACAGGAGGCTTCACAGGACAAAGTGATGTCTTGGGCTCTTCACTTCGGGATGCAAGAATTGAGATCTCAAGAAAGGTCAGGGTTACTCTGTCTTTCCGGGTCTTGTTGATGGAGGAAAAAGTCAAGCTATCTAATCTGCAATCTAGAGAGTAGACATGATCACCAAACAGTAATATTCAATGTTTCTAAAAACATGTTCATGTGTAAAGTAAAGTAAATGAATGGTGAGATTATGGGATTTTAACTTTTTTCCTCATAATTTAATCTTTCTTTCTTTCTTTCTTTTTTTCTTTTCTCTTTTTTTTTTTTTTTTTTTTAAAGAAATGGTCTCATTCTGTCACCAGGTTGAAGTGCAATGTTGCAATCACAGCTCACTACAGCCTCAACCTTCACAGCTCAAGTCATCCTCCCACTCCAGCCTCTTCAGTAGCTGGGAGTACAGGTGCAAGTCACCATGCCAGGCTAATGTTTGATATTTTGTAGAGATGGGGTTTTGCTATGTTGCCCAGGTTGATCTCAAACTCCTGAGCTCAAGCAATCCACCCGCCTCAACCTCCCAAAATGCTGAGATTACAGGCATGAGTCACCGTGCCTGGCCCAATCTATTTTAAGTGTAACACAATAAGCAAACCCCACTTTTATAATAAGATAACAATGAAGTTTCTTTTCATTGAGATCAATATGCTTACAAGGCAATTTTTACACCAATATGTTTTTAAGACTATGTCCAAGAGGTAGGCATTAGGATAGTGGCAACCACAGGGAGCTAGGCCATGATGTGAGGAGATCTCCTAAGAACTATGAGTGCCTGCATCTCCAGAAAGGATGCAAAGTGGAGCCTTCTGTACTAGTAGACTCAGAATCATGTACTTTGCATGTCAAACTGTCTATATTGCTTATATATTCTGCATGTTTGTCATTTTTTCACTGGTTGTTTTGAAGCGCCAGCCTGCCTAAGCTGAGTTAATGGAAATAAGAGAAAAACTTCTGTCCATATTTGAGCAGAAGGGTAGAGAGGAACAAACTCCTGGATATCCACTGGGCGGGTAGAGTGTACATCTGAAAGTCAGCTGAGCTTGATTATCCTTCCAAAGTCATGCTGGGAATTCAGGATTTACACCTAGGAGGGGAGGATAGTCCCCATAATAGGTACGGAATAAGTCAGCTCATAAGTACAGAAATTGAGGGTGAAGTTTAGAAACTTTTATGATGATTTGACATTACTATGACAGCAAAGCACATAATTGTTTTCCTAAAAATTTATTTCCATTATAAAGTATTATTCTGTAATAGATTAGAGATTTTTTAAAAGACTGGTCTTTTACCCCAAATAATTTAAAACACTATTATAGAAGGCATTGAAAATGTTTAATGAGTACAATTTTATTTTTCCACATATTAGGTCAGATTCACTCGCTCAAACAAGGTCTTCCTTTGAAAAGTGCAGCATTTATTCTAAAAAGTTAGAATTTGGGAATAATTTTTTATATTTTCAGAGTTAATGTTGATTGTGACCATAAAGCACTCAGGTAAATTCTATACTCATCTCATAAACCATACCAAGAATAGCTATTATCAACAAATTATGACACCTTTTGCACTTTCAACAATTCCCCTAATGAAACATATGATCTTTACTATGGTAATTCTTTTAGGAATTCTGGTAACTATTTAGAAATGTTAACAAGATGATTCACAAGCAAAGTGTAGTACAAATTCTCCTCTGCCTAAACAAAGATACATTTCTGAGTGTCTAAGATTTCCTCTGACCAAATATATTAAATAAAGAAAATCTTTGCTATTGTCTTTCCATTTCAACCACAAACTGGGATGACCCAGGAGCTTGGACAAGGTTGCATGCTCAGAATTTTCGTTCATTTTAACAAAAATGAACATTATTATTCATTTGTTCAACAAATATTTATTCAGGGTCTATCATGTGCCAAGCATTCTTCTCACATGGAAAAAGAAGAGTAAACCAAACAAACGCAAATCACTATCCTCCTGGAAATGATACCCTAGCACGGAGTTTTCATTCTAAGGGAGCTGGTCTGGGGAATGCCCATATCTGCTGCCTGTGCCCCTCCTTGTCCAACTCTTTCATAAACCCTCTTTGATGCTCATCCCATTACTTGCAAAGCCGAATAACACTGAACCGTTATTTTTTATATACAAATTACTAGACACACTGGGATCTAATTCTGGGATTCTCTGTAAGAATTCATTCTAAGGTGACAAATCAATAAGACTATGAGAGGGCTGTTTATGTCTGCATGTGAGGATGTGGGAGACTCCTAAAATATCTAGAGAGAGATGATTTTGGACAGAAGAGAACTGAGGTTCTGTGTCATAAAAAGTGATAACTTCAAGTTAACAAATTTGGGAACTGACATTTTTGTAATATATTTGTCCCAAGGCTATGTGAAACCTTGGTTATACACTTAATGGTACAACACCCCAATCAATTTTTCTATCATCAATTCCTCACCTTTAATGATTAATGATTTTGGTTAACTAATAGAATGAATATTAGTGATTAAATCACTCAAGCCTTATAACACAAATTTTAACCCTTCTATTCCAAACAAGACTTGGCCTAGGTGAAAGCTTGGCTCTGCAGATAAGCAATTAAGAAGGCACGGTGTTACAAAGGTATTGATGAAAGCTTCTGCAGATAGAAGGGACAGCACACATTTGTTTATTCATGAGTAAGGAATCGCCCAGGTATATCCTCATTTTAGTCTGCATCAAATCAAGTTTCCAGGGAGTCACAGGAGAAGTTCTCTATTTTAGTTTTTAACATGGCTACAACTATGAGGACATTAAATGTCTCATTATCTTCAGGGTAATATTAATAGTTTAATTTTCTGTTCAGTGTGAGCCCACAAATGTACATTCATGGCCTTCACTTAATAGGTACTTTTCATTGTTGGGGACTTCACTATGGAAATGCTTCCCTGGATTGAAATGTATGCATAGAATGTAGACACATCAATTCATTTATTTACTAAATTTGCACAGACTATTTATAAATCTGTTTTTCAAAATGTTCTGTTTTGTGTAAGTATTCTCTTAGCAGATTTATTCCATCTGGTCTTATGTATGACAAAGATTCTTTATAAGTTTACAGAATGATGGACTGAGCCATAGCTTCCAGAAAATATTTTTTAGTTAACATGTGCAGGAAGCCTTCAGGTCCCCATTGAACAGAAGATAATGTGGATAGTTCAACCATATATAAGATCTTCTCCTCCCACCCACCCCAACAGTTACACACACACACACACACACACACACACACACACACACACACAGAGACTATATTTCTATAGAGAGAGACGGAGACAGAGAGACAGACAGAGAGAACATGAACTCCAAAGTAAGGTAGAAAGAAATTTATTTCACCAGCTTTAAAAGGTCCCCTTTCTTTCATTAACATGCCCTTCCATCTTCATATACTGCCCTCTAATTGTCTTGTAAGTCTAATACTGGAAGGACATAATCTCTGCCTGCAGAGTGCAATGGACTTGTGTAAAGTGACATGGCTAGTCAGTCTCAGAACACAGGCTTCAACTCTCAATTCCAGAGCCTCCCATTAAACCACAGAGCAAGTTATTTAATAATTGCAAGACTTATTCTCTAATATGTAGTCCCTTGTTACTGGTTGAATTAGTGTGTTCTCAGTGATAAGAAAGATTTAATTCTTTTCTTCAAGGGTCCAATGGCTTGAACCTGCCTGTAGTGTTCTCCCAATTTGCACTGTGTGTGCCTCTGTCTATTGCACTCTTCCAATACTTACCACAGTGTAGTGATCTGATCTCTGTCCATTGTCATCTCTAATGCTAAACTCCTGCAGGACACGAACTGTGTTTTTGTCATTCATTCATTTATTTGGCACATGTTATTGAATGCATCCTTGTTTTAGTCTGTTCAGGCTAACAAAATAACATACACTGGGGTAGCTTACAAATAATAGAAATTTATTTCTCACAGTTCTGGAGTCTGGAAGTCTAAGACCAAGACACTAGAAGATTTCGTGACTGGGGAGGCCTGATTTACAATTCATTCATGGTGCTTTTGCTGTGTCCTGATGTGGTGGAAGTTGGGAGGGCAGATCTCTGGTTCCTCTTTTCTAAGGGTACTAACCTCATTCATGAGAGGTCTGCCCTCATAAACTAATCAGCTCCCAAAGGATCCACCTCCAAATACCTTCACAATGGCTATTAGGTTTCAACATATGAATTTGAGTGGGGGGACATAAACATTAAGAACACAGCATTCCTAGTACTTGGCCTTGTGCCATGAAGCTAGAGATAACCACACTGAACAAAATAGACCTCATGGAACATGCAGTCTGACAAAAAAGACAGACATCAGAAAAACAATCACAGAAGCAAATGTATAATTACAAAGCACCACAAGGAATCTGAAGGAAATGTGAAGGGTGTAATTAGAGAGAATGCCAAGGGACCTTATTCAGGTAGGAGGGCAAATAATGGCTTCCTTAAAGACATGACATTTAATGTGAAACCTGAAAGAAGGAGAGAAGCTTTTCAGGAATAGACATAGACAAGAGTGATCCAGACAGTGGGAGCATAAGTAGGGGAGATGATGTGAACTGAGGCTAGAAAGGTAGAAAAGACCTTGTAGGGGGCGTGTCAAACATGCTGGATTTTAGCTAAGTGCCATTACAAGTATTGGCAGTTTTAAGTAAAGAAACAGTGGGGATAGAATGAATTTTTAGAAAGAACACCTGGTTGGTAGTGTGGAGATGGACTGGAAGGATCATCGAGAAACCAGGGAGAGTGACTAGGAAGCACCACAGTCCCCCAAGGGGCTCATAAACTTCGAGCTTGCCATGACTTGTAGACCTTTCTATCAAATATTAACTGGACTTTTTGGCTTCCATTGGGTGGAGAGACTCCTACCTCAAATATTTACTTTACTTTGGTTAGAAAAACCTTAAAAATGCTATCCCATCAAATTTTTCTGGGAGCTTAAAATACGTTTCTTTCACCAGAGATTATCTAACTTGTAATGTTAATGTAAATCGATTAAATTCCATGCATAAAATACCTATCACATCAACTGGCTTATTATAAATGATCAAAAAAATTAACTCCCAGCTGGGGGCAGTGGCTCACGCCTGTAATCCCAGCACTTTGGGAGGCCAAGGTGGGCAGATCATGAGGCCAAGAGATCGAGACTATCCAGGTGAAACCCCATCTCTACTAAAAATACAAAAATTAGCTGGCCATGGTAGTGTGCGCCTGTAGTCCTAGCTACTCGGGAGGCTGAGGCAGGAGAATCGCTTGAACCTGGGAGGCAGAGGTTGCAATCAGCTGAGATCGTGCCACTGCACTCCAGCCTAGCAACAGAACAAGACTCTGTCTCAAAAAATAAACAAATAAGTAAACAATAGCTCCCTTGTGTTGCTCTTTTTGTGATCTTCTACACAACACAACATCATATTGGTGACACTGACTTTACCACTTCCTTGTAAGAAATCCAACGCAGTCTATTCTAAGTTTTGAGAATTTCACTACCGAATGAACGTTCCAAAGGACATCAAAGTTACACATCATTCATCTATACAACGAAGTGTACTATAGACATCAATAAAAATCATTAGACAATCATTTTCCATGTGATTTTTGAAAAGGACAAAACCCTAGCAAACATTCTTCTGAACTGGCAGATACTCCACTGAACAGGGCTCAGAATCAGTAAGACAGAAGTGATAAATGAGTGAACATGACCCAATATCAATAAATACTCTGTCCACATGGATTTTATCCAGGGCAGTTTGAAAATTTTGAAGAGGAAAAACTAGACCAATGGCAGAGATCCTGGAAAACTAAAATATTTTGGAAAAGTTTTGGAAGACCTATAATCAGAGTAACTTCCAAAGAGAATAAAGTAGGTGAAATTAGGGAGACTGACCTAAAAATTGTGGAAAAAATCAGTATGATTGACACACTGAATAAACTCCTGTTAAAATAGGAGGGTAGAAATTTTATAGATGAGTACACATGTGAAGTATTAGAGATTTCAGTTGACTTACAAATTGATGCAGTTATTGACTTATCTTGGATTATATGTCAATTCTTCTGAAATGCCAGAAATCCCTCACTTAATCACTCCAAATCCACTCTCCACCCTTCCATCTTGTTCACTAACTAGGAAAGCTGACTTGACTGGGTTACATCAATAGACTTGCATGGCCTCTTGCTTCCAGTTGGTTTGGCCAGCAGAAAGCTGAGGGGAAGGAAATTGAGCACATTTGGGCAGTCTGTGTTCCTTGACAGCAGGTTATTTTTTCATTCTAGATGGTTGCTTTATAAGACATTCTCTCCTTCTGGGGTCTGATAATGTCTTCTTCCCACTCTCCACTCAGTTCTAAGGTTGATACAAGCTTGTTTCTGCTAGTTTCAGGTTTTTCCACTATTCCTTGTGTTTCACCACCACTAAACCCTACACCTCTTTGTAATTAGTCCCTTGTATAAATAAACTCTCCTTAGTTATTCTAATTTGAGTGTGATATCTGTTCCCTTTAAAACCCTCCCTGGTATCTGTAATTCCTGATGGACTATATTTCTAATAGACCTGTTTTTACTAGAACAAAACTTCACTTATTTATATGTGAACCCTATAGCCAGAGAAGTCTGAGCAACTGATCTTGGATTTCATGCCACAGCACTGAGTTCAGAAATGGCCTTGAACCAGATTTGGCCAGACTGGGATGGGAAAAGGTAATAAATTACAGCTGTGTTCTGTACCAAAATGGGCTCTGTGTATTTTGTATAACACAGAGATGGATGAAGTGCACCTGGCCAGGATGAGGGGTCTTCAGTATGCAGCCAAACTAGCCTACCTACAAATGGCTCGAGACTTATGTATTGAAATTGAAACTGGAGGGAATAGCTTAGCTTCCAGAAGCTCTAATGTGAACTTCAGTGACTCATGTTATCACCTGAAACTGCATGACCCCAGTGAAGATTTTGAGGTCTAGAAGTGTGTATATCTGCCCGTCCTGAAAAATGTGCTGATCTTGCTATTGTGAATTGTAGCTGCTCTGGCTTCATTCTCCAACCTTTGATTGTGTAAACTATGTCTAACATACCCCTGAGTTTCTGAGTCTGCTCTCACCATCAAGCCAAACCTACTCTTGATGTTTGTTAATACAGTGTCATGCAGCTTCCTAGCTTCATGATTTATGCTTGATCTCCATACCATTTTTAAAATCAATTTTAGGCCAGGCACAGTGGCTCACACCTATAATTGTAGCACTTTGGGAGGCTGAGGAGGGTGGATCATCTGAGGTCAGGAGTTCAAGACCAGCCCGGCCAACATGGTGAAACCCCGTCTCTACTAAAAATACAAAACGTAGTCAGACATGGTGATGTGTGCCCATAATCCCAGCTACTCAGGAGGCTGAGGTAAAGGAATGCTTCAACCTGGGAGGCAGAGGTTGCAATGAGCCGAGATTGTGCCACTGCACTCCAGTCTGGGCAACAGAGCAAGACTCTGTCTCAAAAAAAAAAAAGGAAAAATAATCCATTTTAAATCCACTTCTTATTTAAATATTATACTATGTAAAATGTCAGTAAGTTACAGATACAAGCCTGAAAGTTCATTCAAAAGAGGGCAATCTCAGAGGAGTGGGGCTCCTCCGCTTATGAAACTTGGACTATCATATCATGAGCTGTTTCAGGGGAAGCAGAAACATTCTTTCCTCAAGCATCAACTCTTCACCACTTAGACACTGAGAAAAGGAGAAAAAAATCACTGTTGAAAACTAGAAACTACCCTACTTCATCCTGAACCTATACTACCTAGGCAGACCAAAATAACCCAATTTGTAAATGTAATTCAGAGTGATTAGGAGAGTATAATGCTCCCACATACTTAGCTGAAGCAAACACAATCCAGTCTAGTGATTCCTACTGCAATCATTTTAGGCCTCAGAGAATTTCTAGAAATAAGCTGACAAGAAAAATAAGCATATCACAGGTGTAAATAATTACACATACAAAGAAATAAAGACCCCTGAGGAAGAATAAGCAAAAACAACAAACAGAAGAGAAAGAAACACAGGAATTCCAGGCACTAAAAATATTAGGACACTGATTATGGAAACGTTATACTCACTGTGTTTAAAGAAATAAAAAACATAAGCGAAAATACATGCAGATAGCAAGAAACTATGGGAAATGGCGAAGCAGATTTTAAGAATAAACTTCTAGAAATAAAAATCGTAATGATTGAAATTATAAATGGGTGGATTTAATAGCAGTTTAGACATTTTATGAAACGATAACAAGTTACTTGGAAGACAGATCTGAGTTCTCCAGAATGCATCACAAAGAGGCAAAGAGAAACTACGAAAGAAAATAAGAGACATTTGGAAGCGAGAAGTCGAACATATCAAGATATAGTTCCACATGGAAAAGAGAGAATAAGTCAGAGATAATTATTTAATGATAATAATATATGAGATTTTTCCAGAACTGATAAAAGACATAAACCTTCTGACAAAATACCTAACAAATGTCAAGAAACTTATATCTAGACTTTATCATAATGAAACTTCAAACACCAAAGAAAAACTCTTAAGAACAGCCAGAGTTAAAAAGAATGAAAAACAAAAAACATATTATGTCCAGGTGAACAATTGTTATATTAATAACTCATATACAGAGAATATATGAGTTAATATAGCTATTAATGTTATCTTAATATAACATTAATAATGTCAATCTGGAATCATAAAACTAACTAAATATCTTTTTAAAATGAAAGTGTACTAAAGATACCTTCAGACAAATCAGCACTGTGAGAGTTTGTCACCTAAAATCTCTTAGTAAAAGAAAATTCTGAAGTATGGTTACTAGAGAGAAAAAATTAATAAAATAAAATAATAGAGAACAATCAATCTAAAAGCAGTTCTTTAGTAATAACTTATAAAGTAAGTAAATCTCTGACAAGCGGGATCTGTGAAATAGAGAGAAAGCAAAACAATACATAGGGAAGAATCAATGCAGAGAAAAAAGACATTAGCAAGTAAGAGGACACCACGAATCATTGAAGCAAAAATTCTAAAACTTGAATGAAATGATCTATTTTCCCCAAAAATTATAACATAAGAAAATTGAAATAACTATTTGAAAAAACCTGAAAAGAGATGGAACTTGGGGTTTCAAATCTTTCAAACATAAATGAAGGAATCCCTACCAGGACAGATAGACAGGCACATTCAAGCTTATATTCAAGAAACATGTAATCCTTCCACACTTACAGCTTCAGAGAATTAAAACACAGGAGGCCCAGCACAGTGGCTCATGCCTGGGATCCTAGCACTTTGGGAGGCCACGTCAATGGATTGCTTGAGCCCAGGAGTTTCAGACCAGCCTGGGCAACATGGCAAAACCCCGTCTCTACTAAAAATACAAAAACAATTAGCCAGGCATGGTGGTGCATGCCTGTAGTCCCAGCTACTTGCGGGACTGAGGTGAGAGGATCACTTCAGCCCAGCAAGTCAAGGTTGCAGTGAGCCGAGATAGCACCACTGCACTCCAGCCTGAGCCACCAAGTGAGACCCTGTCTCAAAAAACAAACAAACAACAAACAAAAAACAGGAAAGTCCCCCAAATCTTTGTATGAGATGAAGATAACATCTCATATCAAACCAGACAAGGACAGTACAAGAACTGAAAAGTATAGACCAATCTTAATCAGGAATAAAACATAAAAAGCCCTAATAAAAATTAGTAAATCGATTCAGAGTACACCATGCAATATATCCCGACTAAATAACATCCGTTACTGTTATGCAAGCCTGATTTAAGCATAATTCACTAATATAATAAAGGAGAAAAATTATATGATCATCTCAGTAAATATAGAAATAGCATTTGATAAAATACAGCACCTATTCAAAAATAAAACCTTTGACCTACCTAAAATAAAAGAGGAATTCCTTAACCTGAATTAAGGAATATATATCAAAAATTATATACGAAAATTTTAAGGTGCCAGATATTGTTCTAATTGTTCTGATCCGTTTATTCCTCATTACAACCCTGTAACATGAGCCCTGTTACTGATCTTGTCTTATAAATAATGCAGTAACAGAAAAACTAAGTCACTTGTCCAAGGTCACAATAGATTGCAATTGGCAGAGAGGTGTGACTTGAACCTGTGTGGTAATTTAGAGTTTTCTCTCTGAACTACCATGCTAAGTGTCAAAAATACCACACTTTCTTTAAATAAATTTAAATTGCTCTCTGAGTCTTCAGATGGAAGTAAATTCCATTTCAGTCATTACTGGGGCACCAAATCAAATATTTGCAGCTAAACAGGTTGTGAACCAACTTGGCTGCACTCCTAGGTGGGTGCTTATGTGCAGTGGCTCTGAATTTTACTCTAAAATATCACATTAGTATGAACCTCTAAAAAATAGTATTTCCCCAAGGTCCTCCTACTAGAAAGTTGGAAAATTGTATTTTGATCGTGTCTGTAGGCCCATCTTCTCCAGGTTTATGCAAGTATCTCAGAGGAACTATGTAGACCAGGACATTTGGGAAAGCCCCTTTTGTTCTCTAGTTCCCCTTGGTCTCTAGTCCAAAAGGGTCACAGGAGATATGTTCATTATTAATCTTGCCTGGACCCTGAAGGTTGGAGGCTCTGGTGTTTCAGTGTCAAGCTTGAGCCCAGGGGTTCATGTCAGGATGGTAATTGGCGTTCAGCCTCAGAGGGCCATAACTCATCCAGTCTCCCAGAAGTCCTGACAGTCCCTGGGGTCCCGGGAGACAGCAGGGTGCAGAAACTCTCACATCAGCCGAATCCCCACATCTGGCCCAGGGAAAAGCTCTCAAAACCTTCCTCCTCCCCAGCTTCGCAAGTTCCAGGATGTCCTTCTCTGCTTAGATAATCTGTTTCTATTGCTGCATGATTTTACCTTTAACAAAAACTCTCCATGGGTATGGTTCTTTCTTTGTCTGGCAACTTCTACTCCTGGCCCTGCCACAGAAAAGTCGTTATTAATTTCCTTCAGTAAGGAAAAAAGACTTGGCCACTAATCTTGGAATGTGGAAGGGAAAATTACCTACAGCAAGAGAACAAAACATAATATTTCAATAAATTTTCCTAGTATGTATGTATGTATGTATGTGTGTATTTATTTACTCAAAAATAGTCCTGATGGTATTTGCCAAAATATTAATCTTGTGTATCAAGGACAAGATTTTCAAATTACTTTTTTCTTGCTTTTATCTACATTTTTTGAGTTTTCTACAATGAATATAGATTTGTGAATTTTTTAAAGTTGATCGTTCATTTAAAAGGGTTCATTTGGGGTGTTTTATAAACTACTCTCAAGATTAATTTTTTCTCTCCTTTAAGAATTCAGCGAACACTTCACAGTTTCAAGTCAGTATATGTCCCTATGGTGTGTATAGGATGTGATTTCAATGAATGGTGATTGCAGACACTAGGCTCCATTTTAACTTAAATAAAATCTTTAAGAAAAAAAGCTAAAAATACTGTTCAGTTCCTGGAAAAAAAGAGGAGGAAATGACCACCCACTCACTGAGAACTGGGAAAATGAAAGTCACATCCGTCAGGTCCCCATTCAAATGGACTCAAACCCATTTCAGTGTGTCCTGTCTCACCTCAATCACTGTTTTAGAGAAAAACATTTATTTTCACCATTCAAAAAATTAGTGGAATTCAGAAACAACGAACATTTGTACTGTGGTGGACATAGTACACTTTATATCACTTCCAATGACATCAATGATAAGCCACAGTTTGACTAGTGAGATTAAAATTTATTTCACAGCTATTCAACTCCAGCACATTTTGGGTTTTATAACCAGTTTTCCAAAGTTGATTATCCCTTCTGACACCAAAGGTTAGACAGTTTGAGTGTGTGTGTATGTGTGTGTATTTTGCAGAAAAGAAAAATAGACCACCCCAGAAGTTAGGATATTCCTAATATATTTTGGGGACCCAAATAGTTTTTCCAGAAGTCAGAGAGTAAAAATCATAATAGTAAGTGCTGGAATTTTCCATATTCTGATTTTTTTTCTGGAAGAATAGAAAAGCAAGGCTCTTTTATGTTACATTCCTAAGAAAAATGTTGAATCAGCTGACTTCTGTACATAGCTTAGCAGTGAGGCACTAATCAGAATTCTCATACATTTTTAAGAAGGATGACTTGTTAGCAGTGCATCCTTGATATTGACTTGAGTTGGTCAGAGAAACCAATTGCTTCTAACCTTGGTTTTTAATTGTAATTTACTGTTAATTTAACTTCAATACTATCTACTTAGCTTGTTACGTATTGTAATGATCCATGTTTGAATCAAAGGTGTTTTTTTGGTGGGGAGTAAGGTGTTAGGACTATCCAAGAAGTTATATTTTTAAAATATGTATAGTGTGCATTTCAACTATGAATCATTCACATTCTATTGCTAAAGTAGATGTATTACTATTCACTGTCTTCATTACCGTAGAATATAATGTGCTTAAATAATGATACTCACTATTATTAAAGTCCTTCCCAACTGTATAGCATGAATGAGTGACTTTTTATTAGTGTAAAAAGCTTTCAGGGAAAGTTTGATTCCTACTACCCTCAAAATGGACTGAATATTTGCTTCTCCCAAAGTTTGTATGTTAACATTCTAATTTCCATTATGATAGTATTAGGTGGTGGGGTCTTCGGGAAGTAACTGGGTCATGAGGGTGGAACCCTCATGAAGGGGATCAGAGGGTTCTCTAGCTTTATTTCCCTTAAGTGAGGACACAATGAGAAGTGAGTCACCTGCAACCTGGAGAAGTGCCCTCACCAGAACCCAATCATGCTGGCATCCTTATCTCAGTTCTCCGACCTCCAGGACTGTGAGAAATAAATTTTTGTTCTTTATAAGCCACTCAATATATGGTACTTTGTTATGGCAGCCAAAACTATCTAAGATGACCCTATAATTTTAAATTTAGGAGAAATTAATTTAAATAAAGAGAGGGAGAAATCAACTACCACCCTCAAATAAATGATACTTTCCAAGCATCTCGGTTGTTTTGAAAGTGTAAAAATTAAAGCATTTTTAAAAAACCAACATACTGTGTTTTCTCAAAAATATATTTAACTTTTAAACGAGATAATCAGTAAAATGGGAAAAAATAAGAACTTTTCCTTCTCTCTTATGTTCACATCATTTTTGTGCTTTTAAATTTATATTTGCTTAAAAATATTTGAATTTTGTCACTCTTTTGTAATCTTTCTTCAAAACATTAGATGGGAACCAAAAAATAAAAAAGGAAACTTTTAGAAGACTGTGAAATTAGCATTGTAGAAAGAATCACAGTTATTGAGAAAGAAACAGCTACTTCAGGAGAAAACGAGAGCAGGGAATATTTAAGGCAAATTGTGATAGACTTCTATGGCCCTCAATAAAACACACCTCCAAGTATTCATTGCACTGTATGATACTGGGGCTGACTGTGTGACTAGCTTTGGTCAGATGTACACAGCACCCATAAAGTAAGCTGCTGCGTGAGAAGTGCTCGCAGATTGCAGCTTGCCCTTTTGGAATGTTCCCTCTTGGAACCCAATTCTAGGGATGCCCAAGGAGCCACACAGTGAGGCTCGGCTAGAGGGAAACAGACCACTGGCCAACAACCCTAGCTAAGGTCCCATCTGGGAGCCAGGGCCAGAAGCAATTGCCAGTCATGTGAATGAGACTATTTTGGACCTTCCAATTTTCCCCATGCTGCAGCTGATCCTATAAAAAGAAGAACCTCCCAGTCATACCACAGAAATATGAGAAGTAATACATTGTTATTGTGTTAAGCCACTAAGTTTTAGGATGGTTTGTTTCACAGCAATAGATACCTTTAACAAAAGAAATGAGACTCAGAGAATTTATGTAATTTCCCCAGAGTCACAAGGTAGGTAAATTATATGTAAATCGGGGTTTAAAACAGGACCTCTATAACTTGAAACTCATGGTCTTGCCTCAAGTTGCCACTGTTCATATTTAAATAAAGGAAAAATAGAGAGTCACATATTTTTTCTCAATAGGAAAGACCATCTAGCTTCATTTTATAGGAAGCAGGAGGATATACAAATGTCTTTATCTTATCCCTGGGGTCAGAGACCCCTCCTGGATCCCATCTCAGAGCTCTGTAGAAAAATCACTCCAGATAGGTTCTGCCATGCTCTCTAAATAAGCAGTATACTCTGGGTGGCAACCACTTAATTCATACCTGCTATATTAAACAGATGGGAACCGAGACCCAAACAGGTGTTTGACACATTTCTCCACTACCAAAAAAAAAAAGTCAGCTAATTTTGAGAAATTAAAGATTAAAATTACATGGTCTTTTAGAGAAAAATTTAGTGCTCACATCATTAGCAATTTGAGTTTAATAGACCCAAACTTCTTTATTCACACTTAACTTTGAAGGAGAATTAGGGGAATGCATGTTCAGACTGTATGGCCCATGGGCAAATCCTATTCAGAGCAATATAAATTGAATGGTCTTCCACAGAAAAGAAAGCGTATTTGTGACCAAAAAATGTTCATTAAGTATCTGTGAGATGCAAATTAAAATGACAATGAGCTACAACAAGACGTCCACCAAGACAGCTAAAGTTAAAAACACTAAATGTTGATCAATGTATGATGCAACTGGAATTCACACATTATTTGTGGGAGTGAAAAATCATACAACCACTTTGGAAAAAGATCTGGAAATTTCTTATAGAAACTCACCTAAACCTATGGTCCAACAATTCCAAGCTTGGGTATTTACAGTAGAGAAATAAAAATGTATGTTTACAAAAGAAATTGTACAAGAATAGTGATAGAAACGTTATCCAAAAAATTTTTGATTTTTTTATTATTTTAAAAACATTACTCAAAACATTAGATCAAGACCAAAAAAATAAGGAAGAAAACTTTCAGAAGACTATATAAAATTCATAATAGCCAGAAACTGGAAACAGCGTAAGTTTCTGTCACCAGGAGAATGAATAAACACAGGGTGTAATAATATTCATAAAGTGGAACAGTGCTGTGGAGGTCATGAATAGGCTCCACTCAGACTTCCTGCTGAGGGGAGCAAAGCCCACCAGAGCCCTAGCTATTGCCCTTTAGCTCCTTACACATATTATGGTTCCTCCTTAGGGATGACGAAGTTGGTAATGTTATAATGAAGACTTTGGGACTCCTTTAACAGGCACCTCTGGGTTGAGGACTCTGCATTGGCCTGCCTAGCACTTTCTCTGAGCTGCTCTGGAGTCCCTGGCTCTTCCTACACAGTCCTCCGCTATCCCCCTCTCTTTCACAGGTGTCAGGCCAACACAGCAGTCTGAAGGCTCTCCCTACCTACTCCAATTCCCTTCCCTTTATTCTTCATGGACATTTCCCTCAGCAATTTTTTACACATCTAATCCTGTCCTTTTATCTTCTTCTCAAGTTACCCAGGCTAAGAAAATTATTCAGTGATAAAAAGAAATGAGGAACATGATGAATGAATTAAAAAAATCATTATGCAGATTGAAAAAATAAAGACTCAAAGGAATAAATGTGATATCGTTACAGTAGGTAGTTAGGCAGACAGGAACAGGGCAGGAGAGGGCCCCCCAACCCCACCAAACCAGGAACATCAGGCAACCATCAGGTGATGGTCAGGCAGTTGTTAAACTGTCTCTCTAAAATAATAATTCGTTGCAGCTGGTGCCAGGGAAAGCTGGCTCCCAATAGATAGAAAACAGCTGAAACTGGTGATCAGCAGTTTCCTAAAAAGATCTCAGGAGTTGGGCGAGTGGGCTCAAGTATGCACATGAAGAGGCAAAATGGTGTTTAACTGGCCTATCACCTTCCTCCAAAACACTCGACTGGTAAGGGAAGAACACCTCAAGCGACCATGTGTACAACTTCAGTAAACACACCGTGCATGCACCCCCTCCCAAGTGCTAGCAGCCCCCTGTGCATGTGGACAGCCCACCCCAAGGGAAGAATCAGAGGAGAAAGTATACAACACCCTGAAACCATGCTAACGTATAAAATTCCGAAGTTCAAACCACACACTTGAATTTCTCAAGTTGCCCACATGGTCTTCTTCCAAGTTTACTTAACTTCCTTTCATTCCTGCTCTAAAACATTTTTTAAAACTTTCTCTCCTTCTCTAAAACTTGCCTCAGTCTCTCACTCTGCCATATGCCGCCTTGGCCAAATTCTTTCTTCTGAGGCAGCAAGAATTAAGGTTGTTGCAGACCCATGCAGATTTGCTACAGCTAACAATATAATTCCATATGTGTGAAATTCTAGAGCAGGTCAAACTAACCTATGTTGAGAAAAAATCTTAAGAATCGTTGTCTGAAGAGGTTAGGAATAAGCATTGACTGGGAAGAAACATGATAGAACATTCTATGTTTATGATAATATTTTATATCTTGATATAGGTTTGGATTGCACAAAATTCATCTAATGGTAGGCTTAAAATTTGCATATTTTGTCATGTGAAAATTTTACCCTAAAGCAAGAACTGTAAATTAATACTGAACTCTAGTTATATACATGCTGAAATGTCTGGAGAAAAGTATACCAATTTCTGAAACTTACTTTTAGATTCATCAAAAATGCAAGGATAACTAGATGGACAGATCTGTCGTAATAAAAATGTAGTAAAATGTTCAGGTAGACTCTAAGGGGAGAGTATATAGGTGTTTACTGTAACATTATTTGAAATTTTCTGTGTGGTTAAAACGTTTCATAACAAATCCCAGAACGTTGCAGATAAGAAAATGAAATGTATCTCAAGAAGTCAGGTGCAAAAAAAGACAAAGAAATTTAATGGTGAAGAGGTGGAGCAGGATGGCTGAATAGAACCCTCCAGCTACTGTCATCTCTGCAGGAAAACCAAATTGAACAACTATCCCCCAAAGAAAGGACTTTCATAAGAACCAAATATCAGATGAGCAACCACAATACCTGATTTTAACATCATAGCAAGGAAAGTGGCACTGAAGAGGTTAGGAAAGACAGTCTTAAAAGGCCAACACCATGCTACCTCTGTCCCCTGCAGCAGCTGCATGGCACAGAGAGAGAATCTGTGTGCTTGAAGGAATGAACAGCACGGTGATTGTGGGACACTGTATTGGAACTCAGTGCTACCTGTCTCAGTGGAAAGCAACACAAGGCAGAATTTGGCCGGCACCAACAGAGGATGCACTAAGACCAGCCCTAGTCGAGGGGAATCATCCATCCTAGAAGTCAGAAACTGAATTCTGGTTAGTACCACTAAAGGCTAAAGTACTCTAGGGTCCCAAATAAACTTGAAAGGTGCTCTAGGCCATAAGCATTGCAATTCCTGGGCACGCCCTGATGCTGTGCTGAGCTTGGAACCACTGGACTTGAGCTGCATGCAACCTAGTGATAGAACAGCTGGGAGAGCCAAGGAAGTACTTGTGTCACCCTTCCCCCAACCCCAGGCAGCATAGCTCACAGCTCTGGGAGAGATGCCTTTCCTCTGCTTGAGAAGATGACAGGGATGAATAAAGAAGGCTTTGTCTTACAACTTGGATACCAGCTCGGTCACAGCAGAATAGGACACCAGGAAGAATTGTAAGGCCCCCATTCCAGCCCTAGCTCCTGCATGATACTTCTAGGCACCCTCTGGGCCAGAAGAGAACCCACTACCTTGAAGAGAAGAAGCTAGTTCTGGCAGGATTCATTATCTACTGAATAAAGAGCCCCTGGACCCTGAATAAACATCAACAGAAGCCAGGCAGTATTCGTCACAGGCTATGAGTGAGGCCTAGTGCTATACTGCCTTCAAATGTGACACAGCACATTCCTAGCTGTAGTGCCCATGCAGAGACTTCTTCTGCTTGAGAAAAGGAGAGAAAAGAGTAAAGAGGATTTGTCTTGCAGCTTGATTACCAGCTTGGTCACAGTGAGGCAGAGCACCAAGTGAGCTCCTGGGGTCCCTGATTACAGGCCTTGGCTCCTGGACAGCATCTGTGAACCTATCCTTGGCTAGAGAGGTGGCCACTGTCTTGAAGGGTGGGTGCCAGGCCTGGAAGCATTTTCCATAAGCTGACTGAAGAGTGCTCAGGCCTTGAGTGAACATCAGTGCACTAGTCAGGTAGTATCCACCCTGGACCTGGGTTGGTGGTAACTATGGGGAGAGATTCCTGCTTGAGGAAGTGAGAGAGAGGAGTGGGAAGGACTTTATCTTGGGACTTGGGTACCAGCTCAGCTGTGGTAGTATAGAGCACCAAGTAGATTATTATGGTTCCTGACTCCAAGCTCTGGCTCCCAGATGACATTTCTGGACCTGCCATAGGCTGGCAGGGAGCTTGCTGAGATAAAGGGAAGAACACAAGCCTGGTTGGATTCACCACAAGCTGACTGAAGAGCTCTTGGGCTTTGGGTGAAAATCTGCAGTAGCCAGGTAGTGGTTGCTGTTGGCCTTGGGAGAGACCCAGTGCCGTGCTGGCTTCAGGGCTGACCCAGCACAGTCTTAGTGGTAGTGGCCACAGGCGTGCTTATATCATCCCCTCCTCCAGCTCCAGACAGCTAAGCATGGAGAGAGACTCTCTGTTTGTTTGGGGGAAATTAGGGGAAGACAACAAGAATCTCTGTATGGTTATCCAGGGATTTCTCTCCAATCTCATTGAAGACCATCCAGGTGCTACCTCTATAAGTCTGCAGTAGTCATAGCATTACTGAGCTCGAGGGGATCCTTAATGCAGATACAGCTACACCGACCAAAAACTTAGATCACAACACTCAATACCCTTTGAATACTTGGAAAGCCTTTCCAAGAAGGATGAATACAAACAAGCCCAGACTGCAAAGACTACAACAAATACTTAACTTTTCAATGCCCAGACACTGACAAACATCCATAAGCATCAAGAACATCCAGGAAAACATGACTTCACAAACAAACTAAATAAGGCACCAGAAACCAATCCAAGAGTGACAGAGATATGTGACTTTTCAGACAGAGAATTCAAAATAGCTGATTTGAGGAAGCTCAGTGAAATACAAGATAACACAGAGAAGGAATTCAGAATATCATCAGATAAATTTAACAGAGATTTAAATAATTAAAAAGAATTAAGCAGATATTCTGGAATTTAAAAATACAATGGACATACTGAAGAATGCATCAGTCTCTAACCAGCAGAATTTATCAAGTGAAAGAAAGAAGTAGTGATCTTGAAGACAGGCTATTTGAAAATACACAGTCATAGGAGACAAAAAAATAATAATTAAAAAAACATACCTACAGGATCTAGAAAATAGCCTCAAAAGGGCAAATCTAAGAATTATTGGCCTTAAGGAGGAGGTAGAGAGAGAGAGGGGGGTAGAAAGTTATTCAAAGGGGTAATAACAGAGAACTCCCTGTACCTAAAGAAAGATATCAGTATTTAAGTACAAGAAAGTTATAAAACACCAAGCATATTTAACTCAAATAGGACTACTTCAAGTACTTAATAATCAAGCTCCCAAAGGTCAAGGATAAAGAAAGAATCCAAAAAGTATCAAGAGTAAAGAAAAAAATAACATACAATGGAGCTCCAATATCTGGCAGCAGAGGTTTCAGGGGAAACTTATGTGCCAGAAGAGAGTAGACATGACATATTTAGAGTGCTGAAGGGAAAAACTTTTATCCTAGAATAGTATATCTGACAAAAAGATCCTTCATACAGGAAGGAGAAATAAAGACGGTCCCAGAAAAACAAAGGCTGAGGGATTTCATAAACACCAGACCTGTCCTACAGCAAATGTAAATAGACTTCTTCGATCTAAAAGAAAAAGATATTAATGAGCAACAAGAAATCATCTGAAGGTACAAAACTCACTGGTAAAGTAAATAAACAGAAAAAAATCATAACACTGTAATTGTGGTGTCTAAACTACTCATATGTTCAGTAGAAAAACTAAAAGATGAACTGATCAAAAATAATAACTACAATAACTTTTTGTAGACATAGCACAATAAGACATAAATAAAAACAAATAAAATTGGAAGGAAAAAATGTAGTTTTTATTAGTTTTCTCTTTGCTTATTAGTTAGCCAGTTTTTAATGAAATAAGTGTTATCATCAGCTTAAATAATGGCTTATAAGGTATTATTTGCAAGATTTATGGTAATCTCAAATTTTAAAAATATACAATGAACTCACAAAAAATAAAAAATTAAAACATACCACCTTGGAAAAATCACCTTTCTAAAAGAAGGACAGGGAGGAAGGAAGGAAAGTATGAGGAGACTGCAAAACAACTAGAAAACAAACGACAAAATGGCAGCAGTAAGCCCTTACTTATCAATAATAACATTGAATGTAAATAGACTAAACTCTCCAATCAAAAGACATAGAGTGGCTGAATGGATTTAAATGATCTGTTGCCTACAAGAAACACACTTCACCTTTAAAGACACATATAGATTGAAAATAAAGGGATGGAAAAATATATTCATGCCAATAGAAACCAAAAAAGAGAAGGAGTAGCTATACTTACACCAGACAAAATAGATTTAAAGATGAAAACTATAAGAAAAGACAGAGAAGGTCACTATATAATTACAAAGGGGTTAATTCAGCAACAGGATAACAATTATAGATATATATGCACCCAACACTGGAGCACCCAGATACATAAAGCAAATATTATTAGAGCTAAAGAGAGGGATAGGCCCCAATGTGACAGCTAGAGACTGCAACATCCTGCTTTCAGCATTGAACAGATCTTCTGGACAGAAAATTAAAAAAGAAACGGAGGACTTAATCTGCACTATAGACCAAAAGGAACTAATACATACTTACAGAACATTTTATACAACACCTTCTCCTCACCACATGGATTACTTTCAAGGATAAACCATATATTAGGCCACAAACAACTCTTAAAAATTCAAAAAAGTGAAATTATATCAAGCATCTTCTCTGATCATAATGGAATAAACCTAGAAATCAATGAGGAATTTTAGAAACTATACAAACACATAGAAATTAAACAATATGCTCATGAATGGCCAATGGGCCAATAAAGAAATTTAGAAGGAAATTTAAAAATTCCTTGAAACAAATGAAGATGAAAATACAGCATACCAAAATCTATGGGATACGAGGAAAGCAGTACCAAGAGGAAAGTGTATAGCAATAAGTGCCATCATCAAAAAAGTAGAAAAACTTCAAATAGACAATCTAATGACACATTTTAAAGAACTAGAAAAGCAGGAGTAAACCAAGCCTTAAATTGGAAGACAACAATAGTAAAGAGCAGAAAGAAGTAAATGAAACTGAAATGAAAAAAAAAATACAAAGATAAATAAAACAAAAAGTTTGTTTTTTGAAAAGACAAACAAAAGTGACAAACACGAAAAAGCAAAGAAGACCCAAATAAATAAAATCAGAGATGAAAAAAGAGCCATTACAACTGATACCACAGAAATTCCAAAGCTCGTTAGAAACTACTGTGAGCAACTATATACCAATAAATTGAAAAATCTAGAAGAAATGAACAAATTCCTAGATATGTACAACCTACCAAGATTGAACCAGCAAGAAATCCAAAACCTGAACAGGCTAATGACAAGTAACTAGATTGAAGCCATAATAAAAAGTCTTCCAGTAAAGAAAAAGCCACACCTGATGGTTTCACTGCTGAATTTTACCAAACATTTAAAGAAGACTTAATACCAATTATACTCAAACTAGCCTAAAAAGTAGACACAACCCACAGAATGGGAGAAAATATTTGAAAATTATCCATCTGACAAGGAATTAATAACCAGAATATATAAGTTGCCCAAATAATGCAATAGAAAAGAAATCTAATAATTCAATTAAAAAATGAGCAAAAGATCTGAATAGACATTTCTCAAAAGAAGACATACAAATGGCAAAGAGTATATGAAAAGATGCTCAACATCACCGATATTAGAGAACTACAAATCAAAATTAAATGAGATATCATTTCAGCCCAGTTAAAATAGCTTGTATCCAAAAGATGGGCAATGACAGGTGCTGGAGAGGACGTAGAGAAAAGGGAACCCTCTTACACTGTTGGTGGGAATATCAATTAGTACAGCCACTATGGGGAACAATATGATTCTTCAAAAAACTAAAAATAGAACTACCATATGATCCAGCAATCCCACTGCTAGGTATATATCCAAAAGAAAGAAAATCAATATATTGAAGAGATAGCTGCACTCCTATGTTTATTGCAGCACTATTCACAATAGCCAAGATTTGGAAGCCACCTAAGTGTCATCAACAGACAAATGAATAAAGAAAATGTGGTACACATACACAATGGAGTACTATTCAACCATAAAAAAGAATGAGGTCCTGTCATCTGCACCAACATGGATAGAACTAGAAGACATTTTAGTAAGTGAAATATCCAGGCACAGAAAGAAAAATGTTGTACGTTCTCACTCATTTGTGGGAGATGAAAATTAAAACAATTGAACTTATGGAGTTAGAGAGTAGAACTGTGGGTTACCAGTGGCTGGAAATCATAGTGAGTGGGGCTGGGGGGAAGTGGGGTGGTTAATGGGTACAAAAATCAAGGCTTACTATTTGGTAGCAAAACAGGGGGATTACAGTCAACAATAATTTATTGTATATTTTTAAATAACTAAAAGAATATAACTGGAATGTTCATAACACAAAGAATTGATAAATATTTATGTTGATGGATACATTATTTACCCTGATGTGATGATGACACATTGTCTGCCTGTATCAAAATAACTCATACACTCCATAAATATGTACACCTACTCTACACCCATAAAAAACAAAAATTTTTTTTCAAAAAAGTGAATGGCATCAGATTAGAAGCTAAAGCTTGATGTAAAAATAAAGGAAAGGCATTTTCAGACATTAAGGGTCTTGCCTATTATAGGTAATCTTTTCTCAGTAGGATATGCTCCACAAAAACAAAAAAAAATCTAAACTAAGAAATAGAAGGCTATGGCATCCAGAAAAAAGAGATTCAATACAGGAACAAGGCAAGGAAAATTCCCAGTTCAATGTGACCAGAAACCTTACGACGATAGTTATGTAGTAGGTTGTGTAAACCAATATTGCAGGAGGACTTGGAGCTTAGAAAAAGATGAGGAAAAAAAAGAGACTGATAGATTATTATCTGCTGTGCTTGATTTATGACTTTATTTTAAAGAGTTTCATAGATCAGTAGAAGAATTTGGTGATTATTAGGAACAAGTACTTCTATTTATAAGATAAGCAAACATGTAAAAGGAATTCATGATAAACTCCAAAAAAACAAAAAGCTTCATAAGATGTAGACGGTCACTATATGGCAAACTCTGCTGTTGACAATATTAATGTACTCAAAAGAATGTGGACACTCAATATTAATTTAACCAAAAATTGTGCGATAACTATACTGAAAGTGATGAGAGATGGAAACTGTACGCACTGGTGGCGATTGTTGCTGAAAGAAAACTAAATACTTACCTTTAGTAACTGGAAGTCAATAGATAATGTCTAAAATTTTAAAACCAAGAAAGCAAAAAAAGCAAGTTTTTAGAAATACAGCATAAGAAAGAGTTAAGAATTGAAAGTCATCATCTCTGACAGCAAAAATTAAGAGTAGATATGTATGAAGGGGGTTGTTGTTTGTTGTCATAGGTCTTGTTGTCTTACTTTGCTTCTAAAAGTGTATACATGCATTCACTCTGATTAAAATTATAATTTAATTTAATTTTTTCTATCTGGTGCAACTATAGGTATACTCAGGATTTATTTTTCCATACCCCATTCATTGAAATGTCAGACATTCCTTGGTGTGTCAAAAAGGAAGGAATGCAAAGACTAGAAAATGGAAGACTACAGTGGATTTACCGTATGCACTGTCTAACCCACTCTCTGCATTCCCTAGGGGGAGACCAGAATTCACTTCCTTCACCAAAGTGTGTGATATACATTAGTTAGAATAACACCAGCATCTTAGAAAGGTATTTTCATGATTCTTCTATTAAGAATGCTAATGGTGGGAACTCCCCAATGGGTCATGGGGATGATTCAATCAGATGTCCATGATACGGCATTTAATCCACAGAGGGAGAGGAGGCATAGTTATCATAGTGATCAGAATGTTCTAACCTAGATATTTTTGACAATGTTTAATCAACCATGCAGTCTAAGATGTTGAAATAAAAGTCTTGTATAATTGAAAAACTTTGGATCTGGTAAATACCACCAAAGTAGATATAAAATTCTTGACCTCTTACCCAATTCCTAGAACAAAGTCATTTAAATAAATTTTATGACATTTAACAATTGTCTATATGTATGGGGTACATGTGATATTTTGATACATGCATATAATGTATAATGATCAAATCAGGGTATCTAGAATATCAATCACCTCAAACATTTACCTTTTCTTTGTATTGATAACACTTGAAATCTTCTCTTCTAGCTATTATGAAATATTCCACAAATTATAGTTAACTATTGTCACCCTACTGTTCTATCAAATGATAGTACTTAGCCCTTCTGTGTTTGTACCCGTTAACCAGCCTCTTTTCATTCTCTTCCACTCCCGACCTTTCCTAGCTTCTAGTAATTATCATTCTAGTCTCTATCTCAAAAGAGGACACACAAATGGTTAATGGGTATATTTCAAAAGGCTCAACATAACCAATCAGGGAAATGTAAATCAAGAACTGCAATGAGATTGTTTCACCCAGTTAAATGGCTATTAACAAAAGATAAGAAAAAATAACAAATGCTGGCTATGATACAGAGAAAAGGGAACACTTATTCACTGTTGGTGGGAATGTAAATTAATACAGCCATTATGGAGAACAGTGTGGAGGTTTCTCATAAAAGTGAAAATAGAACTACCATATGATCCAGCAATCCCACTGCTAAGTAGATACCCAAAAGAAAGGAAATCAGCATATCAAAGATATATCTGCACTCCCGTGTTTATTGCAACACTACTGACAATAGCCAAGGTATAACATCAACCGAAGTGTCCACTGGTGGACAAATAGATGAAGAAAATATGGTATATATACACAGTGAAATACTATTCAAACATAAAAACAATGAGATCCTGTCATCTGCAGCAACATGGATAGAACTGGAGGTCATTGTGTTACGTGAAATAAGCTAAGCTCAGAAAAACAAATATTGCATGTCTCACTCGTATGTAGCAGCTAAACATGTTGCACAAGGTCGTTTTAAAGATCCAAGAGGCTCCTTCAATGAAGAAAAGCCTAATGACCACGAAGGACAATAAAATCACTGGCATAGAGAAGAGATGCATTGCATAGAGACAAGAGCTTTTATTTTGCAGTCAGAATACTGGATTCAAAGTCTGGCTGTAACATTTACTAGCTGTGTGACTTTTGGCATTTACTAAGTTAATTGTGTTATAAAGAAAGAAAAACATCAAATATTTAGAGAAAGATAAGACACAATCTGAGAGGCAACACTAATTCCTAAGAACGCAGGATTTGAGTGCCATCCACCATTATCCCCAGAATGAACTCTAGTGGGCATTCTTTCCACTTCAAGGGAAACCAAGTATTGGTACCCTACACAACATTTCTCCCATCCAAAGCATTTACTTTACATTAGAAATAGCCAGTCTTATACAAGACCCTCATCTAGAGTCAATCATCTTATAAAAGGGTAAAATGGGCTGGGCCTGATAGCTCACGCCTGTAATCCCAGCACTTTGGGAGGCCGAGGCTGGCAGATCACGAGGTCAGGAGATCGAGACCATCCTGGCTAACATGGTGAAACCCCATCTCTACTAAAAATACAAAAATGTAGCCAGGCATGGTGGCATGCACCTGTAGTCACAGCTACTCAGGAGGCTGAGGCAGGAGAATCACTTGAACCCGGGAGGCAGAGGTGGCAGTGAGGTGAGATCATGCCACTGCACTCCAGCCTAGGTGACAGAGTGAGACACGATCTCAAAAAAGAAAGAAAGAAAAATGGATAAAATGCACTACTGAAGATGGATTTAAGTCATAATGTAGAATAGACACTTTGAAAATTCAGGGCCTGGTTCTGTAGATGTAGTAATTGTTCTTTAACCAGAAAACAGTAAACAATTCCGTTTTTCCCAAAACCAACTTGCATTAGTTGAGGAACAAAGGACTAGAAATATGGTGCTATTCACTTAATTATCTGTGGTGCTATATTAAATATGGGGCTATTACCTAATTACTCATTACATCTTGCAAAATTTTGTATTCCATCCCATCAGCTCCAGGCTCTGCTGGCATGGGGATCATAGAAAAGAGGAATGCTTTCAGCATGTGATTGAGCTGAGATTTCCATTGGGCTATTTTATACTCTTCATGTTGAAGATGGGGAAAAACAGTGTTTTAGCATAGTTTGATTGATTCTAATTCTCAAGGAAAATCTAGATTGCTGTTATACAGTGGGGGCAGGGAGGAGAATAAACAGAACACCTTCTCATATTACCATGTCCAGTGTTAAAAGTTAATCAAAGACTCTGGCAATCTATTCAGGCAGAACCACCAAAAGCTTAGATCCCTCCGGAAGAAGGTTTGAGTGATCCCACTGGGTAAAGAATCCCAGCCAGCTGAGGTGCTAGCAGAGGGCAAAGCAAACAGAAATGCTTGGTAGAGGAAGAAAGTCATAAATACCAGCGACAGCCTCGTGGTCACTTGCAGAAACAAAGACTAAAGCTTCTACCCAATTTTTCTTTCTTGTTGAGTCATGGTTATATTTGTGCATTTTAATTAAATTCCCTTTTCTTGAGGAGGTAGGTGGTAGTAATCAACCATATAATGCATGCTTTCAGTAGCCAAATTCTGAAGTGGGATTGTGCAGAACCAAAGAACTGGACATCCCCCAGAGATTCTGGGTTTGCAGTCTGGCTAGCTTTAGATTTTCTCACTTGGGGGAGGGAAGGAGTGTGTTGTAAGTTGTATGAAGGATCATTATATTATGTTAGATAAGGTCATTTTTTAATGTAAATATGTGTAGAAGGACAAATGTAGTCAGCCAAAAGGGTAAACTGTAGTGAATATTCCTTATTTGTTGGCTGCACAAACCTCTTCCTTTTGGGGAGAAATCCCCCATTGTGTGAGCCCTGGAGAGAGGCACAGCCCACCTTTGCACACAAAGGCTGGAGGAAGACAAGTGTGTCCTCTCCATATCCCATGAACAGGTGCCTCGCCTCAGCCATCTGGTTCTTTTTCTCAACTTTTGCACCTTCATCAAGTGATGCAAGGATAAAGGGACAGTTTATGCTACTGTGCTCAGCAGCAGGGGTGGGTAGAGATAGTGGGCAGTTGTGGCTTTACCATCCTGGCACTGTCACCTGAGGAGGTAGGGCCAGCAACAGTGTGTGAACCAAAGCATTTGAGGCAGGATTTTGCCTGTGTTCCCACTTCCTGACTTCCTCTTGTTTCTTCTTCTTCCCACTTCCTGACTTCCTCTTGTTTCTTATCATTTCAATACATTCCTTCTCTTTAAATTAGGCAAAATTGTTTTCCCTTGCTTACAGCAGAGCCAAGTGAGACAAATCTATTTTCACTACTTTAGAAGAAAGACAACCACTTCGTTGGGGCTAGCCCATCTGAAAGGAGGAAAAGAAGAAAATGTGGCTTTGTTAAAACGCCTGTTTTGGTCAGCAGCCAGTAATGAAATATGTCAGACTCTGCCCAAGCTACCATAAGTGAACTAAAGGGAGGGGAAAAAAACATTGCAGGATTTACAACTGAGACCAGGAAAAGCCTGACCCCAAACCTGCCAAGCACCATCTCTAACGCATACTCTGTTTGATAATAGCGTCAACTACCTAAGCACAAGCTTCGTAAACAAAATAAGATCATGGGTCACAAATGATCTTTTCTGCCATCAATGCCCTAAAACAAATAGATTCATTAGTAGATGGTGCGGGGAGGTGGCCACCAATGGAATCCCCGAATTAAGTATGACTGATTAAACTGCTGATTAACTTTTAAAAATAGCACAGAACTGAGCATTACATTTAGCAAGACAATGAAGAAAAAATCATCAGTGTACATTGTTGTGAGTCAAGACTCAAACTCAAAACTTTACAAACTTACACATAAATATCTTTTCTTTAGAACTCACTAACTATTCATAAAAGGGGGTTTGGATACACAGTGTACTAACTTCTCTTTATTTAGTCACTTTAAAAATATTCCCTTTCCTTTTACAATACCCAAATGAAGCTTTTGTCTTTTCCTCTTCCAACTTTCCACGTTCCAAATGGACTAGTGCCAAGCATGAAAGGAGAATTTCTCCTCTGGAGTCAAAGGCTTCTATATAGGTTGACAATTCAAAGGTTGACAATTCAAGTTTCCTGTTAATCTAAACTCAGCACCAGAAATAAAGCTTTGCTCATGGCCAGCTATCCCCTCTGAGCCAGGTTCAAATGAATTCATTTGAAGGTGCAGTGCTTAAAGCACAGCAGCTCGGACTCAAATGTAATGTCTGTCTCAGAGGTTCCTCCTGAGCCCTGCCTTCTCCTATATGCTATCTCTCAGTAAGAGGAAGTATGATCAGCCAGTTTCTCCAAGCCAGATATACAGAATTGACCTGGATTCCTACCTTCCTGCTCCTTGCCAGTCCTCTCAAAAGTTGTGCATTACTCTCCATTCCCTTGGGCAAATCACCATCAGAACGATTGGAGTAGTAGCCTCTCAAACCCTCTTGAAGCTTGAGCCCCTCTCCCCTCTTAGACCTGAGAGATTCTGCACAGTACACCAAAATGACTTTTTAAAAACAAATCATTCTTCTGCTTAAAATTATTCAATTTCTACCCGGTGCCTTAGGAAGAAGTCCATATACCTTAACACACCTGCAAGGCCATGCAGAATTCCATCCTATCCTGCTAAAACAGTCTAATTTTTGGAAATTCTTGCCTGGAGGTTCCACTCATACTTCCCCAAATGTTCATGTTTTCTTGTGCCTGAGGCTTTGTCATGGGGAAAGGAGAGACTTTGTTTAAAGGTCTTTCTGTCCATCTGCTTATTATCCAAATTAAATCCACACCTCCTTCCAACCTTAGCTCAGATATTGCTTCCACCAGAACGTCTCTGACTGCCCAACTTTAGCACTGTGTATGCAGCTCCATAAAAGCTCTATGTTATGTTTTCCTTCTTGTAGGTGTCCTCAATGCAGTTGACTGTGTGCTCTTCAATGTCAGCTTACTTAGTGCTCGGTAAGCCATAAATAGCTGCTGAATGAATGAACGATTTATAAACTTGGATGCTTTTTTTATTATGATTTTTCCTCTCAATAAATAGACATACTCTGTAGGCAGTAAGATCTTTTTTGGTTTGTTTTTTAATGAGTCTCATTCCTGGCCTCTTGGCTTTCAAGTTTCATGTATGTACTAAAGCAATGTCTTAAATTTGTATTTATATAGGCCAGAATTAGCCGAGCAAAGTGAAGAAGAAAATTATTGTTGAATATAGAAAATAGGACTATTACATTTTGAAATTGCACTTTATCATCTGATACAAAGAAACAATAATCTGGCCAGGCGCGGTGGCTCACACCTGTAATCCCAGCACTTTGGAAGGCCAAGGCAGGTGGACCACCTGAGGTCAGGAGTTCGAGATCAACCTTGTCAACATGGTGAAATCCCATCTCTACCAAAAAATTAGGCCAGACACAGTGCCCCATGCCTGTAATCCCAGTACTTTGGGAGACCAAGGTGGGAGGATCACCTGAGGCTGGGAGTTTGGGATGAGCCTGACCAATACAGAAATTCCATCTGTACTAAAAATACAAAATTAGCTGGGCGTGGTGGTACATGCCTGTAATCCTAGCTACTCAGGGAACTGAGGCAGGAGGACTGCTTGACCCTGGGAGGCGGAGGTTGCAGTGAGCCGAGATCGCACCACTGCACTCCAGTCTGGGCAACAAGAATGAATCTCTGTCTCAAAAAAACAAACAAACAAACAAAAAATTAGCTGGACTTGGTGGTGGGTGCCTGCAATCCCAGCTACTCAGGAGGCTGAGGCAGAAAAATCACTTGAATCCAGGAGGCAGAGGTTGCAGTGAGCCAAGACGGTCTTATTGCACTTCCAGCCTGGGCTACAAGAGCAAAACTCTGTCTAAAAGAAAAAAGAAGAAGAAGAAGAAACAATAATCTACCACTTTTGAAAAGAATGAATCTTGCTCAGATCGTGACAGTTACAACATCCTGCCAAGCCCAGAGGTTACATAGTAGGCTTTATACACAAACATTAAACTTTTCTGCAGGAAAATACCTTATTTTCTCTTGCTTTTATAGAAACCATAAAAGTCACATTTGTAAGCCCCTAACCAACTGGACACTTCAATCTTGCATTGTAATCCTATATATATATACACACACACACACACATATATATACACACATACACTTTTTTTTTTCCCCCAAAGGAGGGCTACAGTCATACACTACCTCAAAGAGATACGCACATTTGAACTAAAAATACAAAGACCTCCAAACCTGTATTCTCTGATAATTATTCTGCATCTTAGGTAGAAATAAAAAATTGTGGTGACTGTTACGTGTTTTCCCTGAGATCTGGTTAGGAAAATTATTGTGCAGCTGAAGGACATCAAACATTTGTGAATGCATCAACAAATTCCATTTTATAAGATGGTTACTTTTACTGACACTCTCACAACATTTCTTAGAATCGAGTATATTAATCTATATATCAAATGAGAGAATATATTTTAGAAGTGTCAATTATTCTGTATGCTTTAGCTTGAATGACGTGGAAGGGAAAGAATAATATTCATGTTAAATAAATTTATACTTAACATATATGTGATGGAAGTTAAAAGACACAATAAGATTTGGAATGCTGGACTCATTTATTAAGATGACATAAGAAGTGTTTGGAGTTCTCTCTTGGAAATGTTATAGAAACACTATAGCAACAGGAATTCTACTAATGTATATATTTGCATAACAACATAGTTTTCTCTTTTCCACATTTTGGAAACTATAAGGAAGGAAGTGAAAACTTCAAGTGTCTGGAAGATTGTATATCCATATGCCTCTACTAAGTCGTATATTTTAATTTTATAAAATTATAAATAAGATGTATTCTTAGGAAAATCATACAATGTTATTTTTTGCATTTAAACAAAAAATATTGATGAAAGTTAGGAAATTATAAATAAAAACATTTCAATCACAATATTGTGAAGGCCTTTTTTTATGGTCAAATCTTACAGTTAGAACTCTACATTTTGAAAAAAAGGTGTTTTAAAGTTCCATTTGTCTTTCAAAGTCCAGTAGTTGCAAAACTTTCCCTAAGTGTTAAGATGAGTTAAGAGCAGATCCTGAAAAGAAGTTTCCTAAAGTATTTTTATTATTTATATTTCATTTGAGATTAAAAGGAAAGTAATATTCCCCATGAGCCAGTGAGCAATGGTCAAAGTGTACAATGGTAAATGGGAAATCCATTAGTTGTTAACATTGGGGTTCCTAAATTCTAATTTTTGCCTTATCTCTCTGTTAAGATCTTATTATTCAATCCTGGTAAGGGCTGTTGATTGAAAAAGACTTTTATGAAATCGTCAAGAAGTAGTAAGCAGGCAGTGAGGATATGCTATGATTTCCTTTGTGCCCTACATTGTAATTCCTTTATTATAACACTAGATTGGTATCGAATGTGAGAGTGCAGTTGCATCTGATGTTTATGCATTTTGATACCATCAGTGCATTAAAAGACACTGTGGTTTGCTCCATCTGGGGGAAGTTAAAAATTCACACAGAAGTTTCATATTACACATCTTAGGTTGATCACTCTTAGGAGACTCAGTGAGTGTTGAAGTTTTTATAAAAGATCTGAGATGCCTGGAGTTGAGTATAAAACTAGTTTTCAAAGAATACTGCCACATTTGACCTCTTGAACAAAACATTGTTAAAGACAATGATAATCATTCAGATTTAATTGTTCTGGCTATCTTAACTGGGAAACAAATAATAGTTGATTCTCAGTTTCAGGTATTGTCTCAACAAATAAGTGATAGTTGTTAATCTTGTGTGAAGTACTCTGAAATAATATCGTATGACAGTTTCCAATGCCCATACAGAGTGACAAAATTATCATGCTAAAGATAAGACACAAAATCTTTATAGTGTTTGTTTTACAACAGTGTAAAACTGGTGTTTTATAGGTTGGTGCCAAAGTAATTGCGGTTTGCACACTAAAGGTAATGGCCAAATCGCAATTACTTTTGCACCAACCTAATAAATATGTAGTAGAATATTTTCACTATCAGGAAAATGAATCCTTTAACCTTGTCTTTGACTATCTGATACGTTGATGGCATTTCTCCTACTCTTATGTAGCATTAGAAAAAACATAAAGAAACTGTGATTTTTGCTGTTGCATTGGTAAATGCTATTTACTCTAAGATCTATGTAAGGCATTTACATTTTACTGTCAGTACTGCAACCACTCCCTCCCTCCACCTCACTATTTTTGCTAATTACTCCAGGAAAAAGTGTTTATTCAAATTCCATCATTACAAATCCATCTTAATACCTAGAGAAAACATCATTTTACCTACTAAATAGCTCTGGAGAGATGTAAAGACATGCAAAGTGTACTTACAGCAGGCAGTATGGTACAGCACACGGAGCACAGATGGACCTTAGGAGATTTGACTTCAATTCCAGTCAAGTTCATAATTTCTTATTTGTGTGGGAAAGAAGGGTTATTGCTAATTTGCAGTCATTTAACCCATCTAATCCATTTCCAATTCCCAGAGCAAATATTTCGACCATTTACCACTGTTTTCAAATTCATCATTCTTCCTCAACCCTTTGACTCTCGACATATGCAATGTCCTTACTTAACTTACAAAAATAGAAGCACTAGGAATGACCTCAAATCCTTTTTATCCAACCTCTAAGTGGGTCTATAACTTTCCCCCATGCGTTCCATAATAGAGTATACATGTACATGGAGGTAAGTGGCAGAGTGTTGGGTTCACAGCGTCTTGGAATATTCATTTTTACTCAAATATTTAGAAAAGATCAGACTTAAATTGTCAAACTTTTAAAAGTCCCAAACCTGTGCAAGTAATATCAGCAAAGTGAGGCTTTTCCATGCCAGTCAATCTTATATTTCCTTCTGGAAGCCTGGAGCATAGAAAGCTTTTATTAATAGTATTTAATTGAATAATCTGATTTAAAATACATAATAAATTTTGTTATTATAGTAGATATAAATTTCTCAGAATTCAAAGCCATGTTAGTAAGAATCTAATTTTATTTTTTCATAATAAATATCTTCTGCAATAAACATATAATCCCATCACATCCACAGTCTTTATAATTGGGCTTTCTAACATCAGTACACTTAGTAGGAACTCTGGCCTGGCCAAGTCCAGATGGTGGCAAAGGCACAATGTGTATCATTTTCATGAGGTGATAAATTCAAAATAATAAATCATCAGTAAGGCACAGGCAACAACAAATGAAAATGGATACTGGCCACTACAAAGTACCAATGTATACTGGCAGAATATCATCCATGGTTTTCATATCAAACGGAGGAGTCGTCATAGACACCTAAATTGAGTCATCTGTAACACAGTCATGGCTTCTCTCAGCCAGTTCTCTATACCTAGAGGCCTTGGATGAAGACAAAGTCACATATCTTGATGACAAATCGATTGTAATGCTACACACATGTTCTCTAGTCTTTCCTCTCAACCTTTCCCCCAAAGGGGCATTAGGTACTTTACATTGTGAAAAATAAGGAAAATAATTACCAAAACATTTTAGGTTGTATTTGACACTGAGCCCTAGCTAACCTTAATTCCAGAAACTCATAAAGTAACTATAATCTGACAGTCAGTGTGAGGCTTATGGGATTATGTGGGAAAATAGAGAACTTGCCCAAAGCCAGTGGGACAACAAACCCATCCAATTGTTATTTTCACAGCTTATTGGTATATTCTTGGATGGATATCTTTGACTACTGGTAGAATCTTTCCACTGGCTCACTGACCCATGATGTCAAAGCCATCATAGTAGAAAGGGCCACATGCAAGATACTAGTGTTCCTCAATCCAAGGCCTAATATCAACTGCATATTACACACATCCCAGGGTCTCAGGCATTTAATCCAATAGAAGTGAATTTTTATGTATGGAGTCCAACAGGGGTGTTTCTGCATGATGGCATTCATCCACACCATGGGTTAGAGACACAGGATCTTTCCCTCTTGAATCTCTGCCATTCCTTAGGGCATTAGAATTTTGTACATCCACATAGTGGTAGTGGGAAAAAGAGACTCCAAAAGAAGCAGAAATGCTTCTGAAATGTCCTGGCCTTAAAATGGCAACCATCATTTTTATTTCCATTCCATTTGCCAGAACATAGTCATATGATCACATCTAACTACAAAAGAAGCTGATAGTATGGCCTAGACATAATTTCAGAAAAAATAAAAGAATAATGATTTTGGCTAATAGCTGATAACCTGACACATGGGAGAACTTGAGAGATTTATGCTATATTAAACACTTTAAAAATGCACTTCTTTTAAATCCCATATTAATAGATAATTGAGGATGAAAAACTGGTTTGGTTTTCAGATGGTTTTCTCCGGCAGCTATTCATACGCTGCTATTGAATTACAGTCCTACTCAGGTATGGCCCTGGAAGATAGTGGAAAAAGATAATACTCACAATGGGAAGATATTTGAATTGCCTGCTATCTTATTAAAGTAAAATAACCTGAGCAGAGTCTCTAAACTGATGCTCATGCACTAGCTAAAGGTTTGTTCAAATGGCACTCTCAGAATAGGTAAAGGCTAGTAATATTTACATTCCATGTGAATGTTTACTAGAAGACCACCACTGCTTAAGAGGTGTTTAGAAAAACAACAATGACATGAACAACATCATATATAAAGAGTTGTGAAGGGAAGGCATAAATAGCTGGTAAGATTTTATGACCAGCTGCAGAAACAAGGAAAATATATCATCTAGAGATTCCAGACTTGAAACTGAATGCATTAAACTGGCATCAAGTTAATGTACATTATGGTGCTGAGATCATTTTTCTGTTTGTGATAGATGTGTTATGTCAACTGAGGGTATTTTTAAATTTTTATGCATGGATGAAAATGGAAAATGCATGTGCGGTGTGTGTGCATGTGTTTGTCCTGGTAGGCCATTGATAGAATCTGGTGGGCATCTGTTGTTTTTTCCTATATGGAACATCTTCCTTATCTTTACAGTTAATAAAAATCCCACTTTTCCTTTGAAAACTGTTTCCCATTCAAAGTCATCACTGAAGTATAGGAAGAACCCAGTACATGTATATGTGATATTTCTTATTGGAATTTGAATCTGATGCAGATGGAGACAAGAGTGAGGCAAACAAGAATGTCAGTACAAATAACAAGGTGGTC
This sequence comes from Chlorocebus sabaeus, assembly GCF_047675955.1. Taxonomy (NCBI): domain Eukaryota; kingdom Metazoa; phylum Chordata; class Mammalia; order Primates; family Cercopithecidae; genus Chlorocebus; species Chlorocebus sabaeus. The sequence goes on from NC_132926.1 coordinate 53,424,413, forward strand.
TTGGGTCTCTGGCTGCTGAGATTCTCAGTGGCCCTCATTCTTATCCTTGCAGACTGATTGCTTAGCACTTCCTTTGATAAAATACCCAATACTGTATTTTCTTCCAATAAAATATAGGATTTTGCTCAATCAATAAAAAATGAATTATTTTCTTGGACTCAGAAAACAATGTGCATACTTATGTCAATCTGTAAAACGGATTGCATTTTTTTTTATTAGTGGTGCTCTTACAAATGAGGTTTCATATTGGATCCAAATGCATCTATTCCTTCTTTAATGACCTTAATTTATCCCTGAAAACAACGTAACTAAGTGAAAAGTTATTCAATAAAACATATAGAATGTGTCCTTATAAAATAAAAGATATGGAATGTGTCATACTAATCTAAGATATGCAACAGTTTTCTATACATATATCAACTGAATAACAAAAACTTTCTTATAAAAATTAATCAAGGTACAGGTTTGTACATATAAAGCAATGTAATGAAATTTTATTATATTTCCAAAGAAAGAAGAGAAAGCTTGATAATAGATGGTGTCTGGAGGAGGAGGGGTGTGAGATCTTTCTTTGGAAGGTGGTGGGAAGTCAGGTGTTTTAATATTGGACAGGCATTTGGTATCAGAATCATATGAGTGTTACAATTCTCTTTCCCTTGAGACTTTAGCTCTAAAATAACTACCTGATACAGAAGACTTTGACATAAAGATAAAAGATTAGTAGATTCTTTGGGTAGAAAAATATGTGCTTCAAAACATGAATAAATAGTATACATGTATAAGAATGAAAAATAAAGGAGGATATTTCTTTATCCCTCTTGGTTGGCATTCATAGGCAAAGCAAAACATTCGGGTCCATACAAATATAGCATGCACTTCAAATTTTTTCCACATAATAATATTATTTGACTAGAAACTATTGCATGTAAATTTGTGAGTGCACCTTTTCTTGAAACAGTAATGTTGAAATATAACTTTGGATAGTATGCTTATTTAGTGGATGTGAATACAAAAAAAAAGTGATTATACTGGGAAAAAAAAATCATTGTCTTATAAGTGATGTAAGTTTGCCAGGACTATTGTGATAAAAAGTAACTAAGAGAAAAAGTGATATGTAAGGTGAGACTACACACAAAACTAATAAAAACCACTGGGGAGGTGGCAGTGAGCTATGCCTCCTTTGCGTCCCCTCCTCCCAGTCGCCACTTCAAAGTTTTGGCTAACTCATCTTCTGAGTTTTACATCCTCTTTCTTCCTTCTAATTCCTATTATCCACTGTACCACATATAAACTGTCCTACTTGCTAATTCTTGAATATGCTGTGAACTTTCAAGCTTTCAAGCAATTATTCATGTTCTCCCTTTCACCAAATATGTTCACATTCTCCTCAAAGTTTAAGAAAATTCTACTCAGTTTTCAATTCCTAGCATATATGTCACCATTCCTAAGCTCCACCTAAAATAAAAATAAATAAGTTGTCATGTGTATTCTTGTAGCATATGATTATACTTCTACACCAGTACTTATCACATTTCATTCCAGTTAGCTGTTTATGTGGCCAATTTCCTCGTAAATCCCTCAGAGACAGGAATTCCGCCTTATTTGTTGTTTTATGCCCTGTTTCTTTTACAGTGTCTTGGGATGAGAAAGACATGTTGAATTCTGGATAAACAGAACAAGAGAAAAGAGTTTTAAGAAATATTTGGTGGTCAACAGTGGAAGATGAAGAAAATGGAAGGTCTAGGTGGTGTTAAAATTCATGTTTTGAGAATGTTCTTTACTCAAATATGTAATATTTAAGATTAAATATAAAAGAAAAATTTTTTTAAAACAGTCGTGCTCAAAAAAGATAATAGAGCAAAAATAACAAAGCAAAACCTGATATGGTAAGTAGACTGAAGGCACAGGCCTCCTACGCTTCAGGCTGTCAGCAAGCATAGATAACCAGTTTATATCATGCATGATATTAGTGATTATAAGCTTTCTACACGGAGAGGGAGACAGGAGCCAAAGACATTCATTTAGTGCCAGTGAGAATATAAGTCGGTGTGATGACTCTAGGGAGCCACTTGAAAATAGTAGAATCCTTCCACTTTATAATGCAGCAAGAAAATCTTGCACATGTGCACAGAGATTTTCCCAAGGCCGTTAAGTTCATGTACTCTAAATCGAGACTTCTGGGCTCAAGTTTTGGCTCTGCTGCTTTTAGCTATATAAATTGAGACAATTGCTTAACCTCTCTATACCTCTGTTTCCTTATCTCAAAAATTGAAATAACAATATCCACCTCTTGGGAGTTGTTATGAGGATAGAAATGTGTTGATCACTTGTATAATTCAGACTAATTTCTAGCAAATAGTTAGGACTCAAATTTGAGCCATAATAATTATTGCAGTAGCAATGGTTCTAAAAGGAAAAGAGTCCAGCCAATGAAAAATTCCACCACCAAGAGAATTGGTAAATAACCATACAATGGAATTCAATACCAATTAAAGTGTACTTGCTTCATTTGCGTGTATCCATATGGATGAATCTAACGATGAACGATGAAAATAACGTTCAAAAATAAAGCAAATACTTGAATAATATTTACAGCATGATATCATTTATGTAAAGTTCAAAAACAAAATAGTTGTATCATACATAGGCATCCATATATGCATATATAGTAAAAGTTTAAAAATCAAATGGAAAGACCACAGACCAACTTATAATAAAAAGTTACCTATGAAGGAACAAGCAAGATAATAAGATTATGATGTAGAACAGAGGAGTTTCAGTGTTTCAGTATTTTTTTATGTTTTTAAGAATATTTGGCTGGGTGCGGTGGCTCACACTTGTAATCCCAGCACTTTGGGAGGCCAAGAGGGGACCAGATCACCTGAGGTCAGGAGTTCGAGACCAACCTGGCCAACATAGCGAAAACCCATCTCTACAAAAATACAAAAATTAGCCAGGCATGGTGGCTCACACCTGTAATCCCAGCTACTTGGGAGGCTGAGACAGGAAAATCGCCTGAACCCAGGAGACTGAGGCTGCAGTGAGCTGAGACTATGCTACAGCACTCCAGCCTGGGCAACAGAGAGTGACTCTGTCTCAAAAAAAAAAAAAAAAAGAATATTCAACAAAATAAAAACACAAAGAAAGAAAGGAATTACACATAGGGTCAATCATTATTTCATTCTGCTTCCCTTGTATCTGTAGAAAGTATATCTTCATATAGTGACATTCTCTAAGAATATGGCTTTATTATTTACTTTATATTCTAATAAATAAAATATTTTAACTGAAGTTATATTACATATTAAATTTATTTCTAACAATTTCTAAATTTTAAATTTACTTTTAATAACTTAGAAGTGTATTATTCCTTCAAAAGGCAAAAACAACAAAAGTGAAGAAAATTAAAAATGGCCTCAAATGATGTAATACTAGAATTTACTGACATGGATATTTCAAAGGTGAACTACATTGATGAAGAACCTCAAAAACCTATATTGCAATGGGAGAAAGAAAATTTCCCAAAAAGGTTATCAGGCTGTTGCTGTGACTAGAACTTGCAGTGATCACTGAAGTATTCTGATTTCTTAAGAAAAGTCAGCATTGCAGATTTCTATGTAAAATATCCTAGTTTTTAAATATGGTGTATCAGAGGTCCCAAGACCACCATTAAACTCGATGATTCTTAGATAGGATCACAGGACTGAAGAAAAAGCTGTTATATTCATGGCTATGATTTGTTACAGTGAAATGATCAGACTAAAATCAGTGAAGGGAAAAGGCACATACGGCAGATTCCAGGAGAAACCAGGGGGAAAAAAGCTTCCAGTTTTCCTCTTTCTGTAGAATCACATGGAGATGACATAATTCTCCCAGCAACAATGTGTGGCAACACATGCAAAGTGTTTTCAACCAGAGAGTCACTCTTGAACCCTAGCGTCAGGGTTTTAATTTGAGGATCCGTCATGCAAGCATACAGCATTTGCATGACTGACCTTTGCCGCTTAGTCTCCAGCCCTCCAAAGGCCAAATTGATACAACTTGGCCACAAACCTCAAGTACACACAAAAAAGCATTCACCATAAATCACATTGCATCCTTTCTTCCTTCTTGTATTAATAGGACCCTCTTTTTCCCTTTGGAAAATTTCCCTTGTCTATCTCAGTCTAGTGGTTCAAGTGGAGCTATCTAGAGGTGGGACACATCACCTGTGCTTGGTTAAGGAAACACTGGATCAAATTCAGCAACTGGCGTATAGATGAACAAGTGATCCAAACTGAACAAATAAAAGCTCTCCTTGGGAACTATTAGGAAAGAAGTTCCCTTTCATTCCAGCTTGACAGTCTAGATTCTGTGTCAACTTTGGCCTAGCTTGACCATCTTAGCCATTACACGGTGGTACCCTGCCTGGGAATTAAACCAGGAGAGAAGATAGCAGAGATGAGAGTCTAACAATTTCTGATGATAATGGTGAAAATTCCTAGGTTCAGGCAAGGCTGCAGCCACCAGCCTTCAATGTCCCAGAAAAGTTAGCTAGTTTTGCCATAGCTAGATTAAGTGCATTTCTGTAACTTGCAACCAAGGGAGTCCTCACAAATGCAAGGCTTTAGCCAGCTGGAAGATGTAATAAGGAGGGAGGGAATGTTGTGACCTAAAAGCATTGTCAATGAGCACTGAAACTTACACTTAAGCTTAACATGTGCTTAATATACATTAGTCGATTTTTGATGACATTGTGAAATATTTATTTATGATATATAAAAATGCAGAATTTGAAGCTGCATTGTATACAATGGGGATTCTGTGTACTGGTTTTATTAATAGACTTTACTTTAAAGAAAATTTTCAGCCGGGTGCAGTGGCTCATGCCTGTAATCCAAACACTTTGGGAGGCTGAGGTGGGTGGATCATGAGGTCAAGAGATCGACACCATCCTGGCCAACATGGTGAAACCCCATCTCTACTAAAAATACAAAAATTAGCTGAGTGTGGTGGCACGTGCCTGTAGTCCCAGCTATTTGGAAGGCTGAGGCAGGATAATCGCTTGAACCCGGGAGACGGAGGTTGCAGTGACCTGAGATCGCGCCACTGCACTCCAGCCTACTGACAGAGTGAGACTCCATCTTAAAAAAAAAAAAAAAAGAAAGAAAGAAAGAAAAAAAGAAAATTTTCAGATTTAATAAAAATCAACCAGACAGTAAAGAAAACTCTCTTTTCTTATGTCCCCTATTTCTACCCAGTTCCTCCAATCGTTAACATCTTACATTAATTTGGGACTATTGTTCCAACAGATTAATAAATATTGATGCATTATTTTAACTAAATTCCATAGTTTATTATGGTTTTTCTTAATTTTTACATAATGTCCTTTTTTGGTTCCAAGACCCCATCCAGGGTACCAAATTACATCTAGTTGTCATTGTCTCCTTAGGCACCTCCTGGCTGTGACAATTTCTCTGACTTTCCTCATTCTTTATGATCTTGACAGTTTTGAGGAACATCGGTCAGGCATGCGGTAGGATGTCCTTCTAGTAGAATTTGATGTTATTCTCATTAAGCTGGGGTTGGTTATGGGTTTGGGGAAGCAGGATGGCAAAGGTAAAGCCACATCATGTGACACATTTGTCACAGCATATCAAGATTGCATAGTAGCAACGTGATTTATGAATACTGACTTTGATCATATGGCTGAAATAGTGTCTTTCAGGTTTCTCTGCTGTAAGGTTATGATTTTTCTCCCACTTTTTATTCTGCAGTCTTTGAAATTACTATGCATAGCCTACACTTAAAGAGTAGGGAATTATTCTCTTACTTCTTTAGGTTAGAGTAACTACATAATTTTTTGAAATTTTCTGCATGAAATAATTGTGTCTTCTCCCTAATATATTAACATAGTCAATGTATTGATCCATTCTCATACCATGATAAAGAACTGCCTGAGACTGGGTAATTTATAAAAGAAAGAGGTTTAATTGACTCACAGTTCCCCAGGGCTGAGGAGGCCTCAGGAAACTTACAATCATGGTGGAAAGGGAAGCAAACATGTCCTTCTTCACATGGTGGCAGGAGAGAGAAATGAGTGCCTAGCAAAGGGGGAAGCCCCTTATAAAACCATCAGATCTCATGACCACTAACTCACTATCACAAGAACTGGATGGGGAAAACTGTCCCCAAGATTCAATTATCTCCACCTGGTCCCTCCAATGACATGTGGGGATTAAGGGGACTACAATTCAAGATGAGATTTGGGTGGGGATACAGCCAAACCATATCAGTCAATAATTTATTTATATTAGTATGGATTCTATGGATGGTTGCTTTATATTTTGGCTTACAATTCAACACCATTTATTTATTTTGTTACTCAAATTTTCCTGCTTCAACCATTGGAAGCTCTTTCTGTTGGTGACTATGCTTTTCATCATATTCCACAATGTGTGTGTGTGCGCGCGCACGTGCGCATGCGTGTGTGTGTGTCTGGGTTAAAAAAAAAAAAGAAAACTTGTTAATTTGTTTTTCTTGAGCACTTTATTACTTTTTGGCATTACAAGATGTTTCAGGCCCGTCTTGTATATTTCCTGCCCCAGTACTAGAAATAGCCACTTCTCTAAGGAGTACGGGTTCCTTTTTAATAGACAATGACACTAGAAAACAAGATCTGGGCACTAGGAACTAGGTGTGATTGTTGTTACTATGGTGTTGTTTCTTTTAGGCCCTTCCAGGTGGCGGAGCAGAGAAACATATGTATGTATCTAATTCATGTATATATACACATCTATCAATGTTTCTGTATATAACCATCTTCATCTATATCACGTTAAACATGAATTATTACTGATGTCTCCATTGCTAAATTATTACCATGGGAAGTATTCTAGCTTCCTCCCCTTGCTTATCTAAATCTCCACTCCAACGGTGAGAAAACTAGCTATCACCATCTGCCATGCATTTATTATTCTAGAATACATGCACAGAAGTATCAGAATTGCTAACATATATCTCTGATAAAATGGGAAACCACTTTATCAACTGGAGTACAGTCCTTTTGAGCAGTTCTCTCTGTCTTTAATCTAACAGACTCTATTTATGTCCATAGTTACTTATGTCAGCACCTTTTACCTGACCCATTTCAATGAGATTGTTTTTGATATTTGTTATACAGTGTAATTATCTTATTATTATCTGTATTCATTCCTAGGGTACCTGAATTCCTAAGCTATTTAAAAGATTTACACATATTAAGGTTCACCCTGGGTCATAAATTTCTAAGGGTTTTGACAAATGATTAATATCATATACCCACCATTACAATATTATACAGAATAGCTTCATCATCCTAAGAATCCCGTGTGCTACATCTATTCTTCTCCACTCATCACAATCTTACCCTGAATCCTGGCAATCACTGATATTTCTACTGCCTTTACGTTTTTGCCTTTTTCAAACTGTTACAAAATTGGAATTATACTGTATGTAGCCTTTTCAAACTGGTTTCTTTTGCAATATGCATTTAAATTCCTTCCATATTTTTTGTGACCTGAAAGCCCTTTTTTAAAAAAAATCACTGAGTATTATTCCTTTGCACGGATATACCACCATTTGTTTATTCTTTTAACTATTGAAAAACATCTTGATGGTTTCAGTTTTGGGTGATTATTAGCAAAGTTTCCATAAATATTCATGTGCAGGTTTTTCGCATAGATAAAAGTCTTCAACCAATTGGGTAAGTAGCTAGGAGCATGATTGCTGAACCTTATGGTAAGATTGTGTTTAGTTTTGTAAGAAACTGCCAAACTGTCCTTAAAAATGCTGCACCGTGCATTCCCACCAACAATTAATGAGAATGTCTGCTGCTCAACATCCTCACCAACATTTGGTATTGTCAGTATTTTTTTAATTGCAGGCATCTAAGAGGTGTGCAGTTGTATCTTGTTGTTTTACCTTGCGATTCTTTAATGACAAATCATACTGAACATTTTTATATCCTTATTTGCCAACTTTATATCTTCTTTGGTGGGGTATCTACTTAGATCTTTTCCGATTTTTCATTGAATTATTATTGAGTTTAAGAATTCATTGTATATTTTGGATACAAGTTGTTCATCAAATATGTCTTTTGCATATGTTTTCCCAGGCTGTAGTTTTTCTTTTCATTCTGTTAATGGTGATTCTTTTAGTCTTTCCCAAAGTAATTTTTTCATTTTAATTAAGTTCAATAAATCCATTTTTCCTTCCCTGGATTGTGTTTTTCGTGTTGTTTCTAAAAACTACTTACCAAACACAAGGTCACCTAGATTTTCTCCCATGTTATCTTCCAGTTTTGCAGTTTACATTTAAATATATGATCCATTCTGAGTTCGTGTTTGTGAAATGTATAAAGTATGATTACTTCTTTGCATATAGATTTCCAAGTACTTTAGCCCCACTTGTTAAAAGACTATCTTTCTCCATTAAATCATCTTTACTTTGATCACCTTTGCTTTGATCCATTGAATATATTTGTATGGGTCTATCTCATGGCTCTCTATTCTATTCCATTGATATATGTGTCAGTTGTTTTCCCAATAATACACTGTCTTGATTATTATAGTTTTATAGCAAGTTTTAAAGTTGGATTTTGTGTGCCCTCCAACTGTACTATTTCTCAAGACTGTATCGGTTTTCTGAGTGTTTTGCGTTTCTATATAAACATTAGAATTAGTTTGTCAATATCCACAAAATAGCTTTTAGGCATTTTCACTGACATTGCATTGAATCTACAGATCCAGTTGGGGAAAATAGACATATTAACAATATAAAGTCTTCCAATCCATAATCACATATTTCTCCTTATATTTAGAGCTTCTTTGACTTCTTGCATAAGAATTTTATAGATTTCTGTATCTAGGTCCCATGTATATTTTGTTACATTTATACCTGTTTCTCCTTTTTTTTTTTTTTTTTGGTACTAATGTAAATGATATCACAGATTTCATTTCAGATTCTAGTTGTTCATTGCTGGTATATAGGAAACAATTGACTTTTCTATATTGACCTTGTACCCTGCTACCTTGCTATAATTTCTTATTCATTCCAGGAGAGTTTTTTTGCTGATTCTTTGGAATCTTCTAGATAGACAACTATATTATCTATAAACAAAGACAATTTAATTTCTTTCTTCTCAATTCCTTTTCTTGTGTAATTCTAGTGCAATGTTGAATAGGAGTGGTGAGAGGAGACATCTGCTTTTTTCCTACTCCTAGGGGAAAAGCACCATTTCTCACCATTAATCATAATGTTAGATGTAGGTTTTTTGTAATGTCTTTTATCAGCTTGAGAAAGTTCCCCAGCACTCTTGTTTGCTGAGAGATTTTATCATGAATGGGTGTTGGGTTTTATCAAATGCATTTTTTGATATGATAATATGATTTTTCTTCTTCAGCCTGCTGATATGATGGATTACATTAATTAATTTTTTATGTTGAACTAGCCTTATACACCTGTAATAAATCCCACTTGGGATTTATTGTATAATTGTGTTGGTTGTGTTGTATAATTATATTTATATACAGTCAGATTCAATTTGGAATATTTTGTTAAACATTTTTGCATTTATGTCCATGAGTGATATTGGTCCACAATTTTCCTTTCTTGTGACTTTGTGTGGTTTTATAATTTGGGTAATGCTAGCCCCATAAAACTAGTTATGAAGTGTTACTTGTTTCTATTTTCTGGATGGGACTGTAGTGATTGGTATCATTTATTCTATAAATGTTTGTTAGAATTTACCAGTGAACCCTCTTGATCTGGTGCTTTCTTTTTTGAAGGTTAATTATTGACTATTAGTTTTAAAAGACATAGGTCTGGTTGTATTATCTATCTATCCTAGTGTGAGTTCTGGTAGTTGGTGTCTTTCAAAGCATGAGTCCATTTCACTTAAGTTACCAAATTTTTGCTTAGAGTAGTTTATAACATGATTTTATGTACTTTTAATGTCCATGGGATCAGAAAAAAAAAAAAACCCTGTTTCATATCTGATATTAGTAATGTTTGTCTTCTCTTTTTTTTTCTTGGTTAGCCAGGGGAGATATTTATCACTTTTATTATTCTTTTCAAGGATTCAGATTTTGCTTCCATTGATTTTCTCAATTGATTTTCTGTTTTCAATTTTATTAATTTTTACACCAATTTTTATTATCTTTTTTTCTGCTTGCTTTATAGTTAAGTACTCTTCTTTTGCTCGAAAATTACTTAAGTGGAAACATAAATTATCAATTTTACATCTTTTTTCTTTCCTAATTATGCATTTTTTTCTTCTTCTTGACTAACTGCCCTTCCTGAGGTCTAGTAAAGTCCTTTCCCATGGAACAGTAGGCCTTTACTATAAATAACACTGAACATGTTTCAAAACAGCCAATTTTATTCCCCTCCCTCCAAAAACACAGGAGGATTTTTCTTGAATCTTCATCATGAGAGCCTGGTAGGGTTTCTATAGGTTGAAACCATGCAAGTACGGGAATACACTAAGACTGGACCCCCCTTAGTTTATCACTCTCAAACTAGTCCACACTCAGCCTCCGTCACCTGAAAGGCAATGGAGTATCGTGGTTTTAAGAGCTGGGTTCTGAAGCCAGATTGAGTGGTTTTATCTGGTGAGTTGTCCGAATAATTAGTTAAACTAATTATTTGGAAACTTTTAAAAATGATTACCATTTAAGTGTTCCTATCAGTTTATGGCTCCAGCAGTTTTTACTCCACATAAGCTGATCTTGACTGCAATTTTCTGTATTCACTTGTCTCTCTAGATTTCACAGTGACAATTTGCCCTGTGACCCCAATTATCTGATAAGTCTAAGGAAAATCACTGGTTTTCAGGTTGTGCAGCACTATTCTTTTGCGGATGGGAGTGACAGCTTCCAAGCTTTTTATATGTCATAGTTGCAATGCCAATGCTGTGACTCTGTGTGCTTTTTAAAGTCAAGTCAACTACTTGGAGGCTAATTCACTTGTGATTCCATCAGATCAGGAAGATTATTTTACTTTTTCTGTGGATAGAGTGATGGTATACAAATGTTGGGGGAAAATTGAGGCTCTGAATCCCTCAGTCGGGGGCACTGTTGTAGTTGTTGCTTTTTAGGCTGTGTAACTAGGAAAAATTTGTAAAGATGAAAATATAGGTTAATGTTTTGGAGATGCGAGCCCCATCGGTAGATCTAAGCATGTATGTCACAGAGGTAGACACAAGTGAAACAGCATAATAAAGTAGAAAAATATTTACACAAATAAAAATTTGACTTGTCAGCTGCTCTGACATTAATAATCCTTTTAAAAGATCTCTGAAACTAAGTTACATCACTGCACATGAAAGACCACAACATGATTCTAGAGATATGCTTATTGAACACCAATAGTTAATAAGGCAGTAACTATAAAGAATGAGTAGGCTCACAAAAATGCAATTAGTAGCATCATCTAGTAAGTCAATACCAGGAACAATGTCCTCTGAACATACTTGAAAAATTAGTCGTCAGGCAGAGATATATGAAACTTTTACGGTTTGTGGGAAAATGAGTAAAGATGTTTGCAGATTACATAATCTATTTCCTGGGGTTGATTTATTGCTTCATAAAGTATTTGACGTGAAAACTAAAGGAGAGTAGATTCATAATTGTTTAGAACAGTTGTTAACACACCATCAAATAAATTGGCAAAAATATAGAGACATCTGTATCGATGATGAGAAAGCAATGGTGGAAGAAATACAGGAATAGCGGAAAAGCTGTTGTCAAAGTACATTGACTCACTATGTTTCACAGACCAGCACTGGCAGTTAAGAAAACTTAACATTAGACATAGTTCTAAATAAAGAGATACTGTCACTTTATTCAGATGCAGCCTCTATGCTGCAGAATTATCAGAGTGAAGTATAATGACATAGGCAAGAAAATTGGACTACATAACAAAGTCTTCATGAAGACTTGTCCTTTGCTATCCACTCCTGTGTACAAGGAAAGACCTTTCTCTTGTAAACACAGACAGTGAGTTTGGAGGGGTGCTATTCTTCTATAGGGGAATGGATGGGGTAGCTGGTGGGTTCTTTGTGTGTCTGGGAAAAGGAAGCCAGGCGGCCTTCCTCGTAGAGAGAAATGTTTCCTCAGACTTCTGCAGGTCTGCAAGTCTGGAAAGGGGAAACTCTCCTGTCTGCTTCTGGCTGGAGTCAAAATGGCTAGGCACCATTGGCCTCCATGCTTCTTCAACTTCCCTATCTCCAGGAGGTGGAACAGGAAACACAAGGAGGGGAAACAAAAGAAAGAAAGCATTCTGCCCCTGAAGAGGGGCATGTTACTCCCCTGCCTTATCTTGTCAGAAGCAAGCACAAGCTTGGATCAAGAATATTTAATCCATTTATTCATTCACACATTTGTTTATTTCAGTCCAACAAAGTGAGTACCTACTCTGTGAAATGCACCATCTTAGGTGCGCGGCCCAACTGTGAAAGTACTCCAGTTGTGAATCCAAGAATCTCTACAGCCCATAAACACAGAGTAATGCTTTGTCTTAATTTTACCAACAACAGGAAGAGAGTTCTAGGATTTTTTTATTACATTGAGTTTCTTTAAGAATACGTCAAAAGTAACTCAATAATGGTAGCCATGGTGTGTGCACTTATCATCCCAGCTACTCAGGAGGCTGAGACAGGAGGATCACTTGATGCCAGGAGTTTGAGGCTGCAATGTACCATGATTACACCTGTGAATGGCCTTTGAACTCCAGCCTGGGTAATACAGAAAGACCTTGTGTATGAAAGAATAATAAGAGCCTTATTTTATTTTATTTTATTTTACTTTTTTTTTTTTTTTGAAACGCAGTCATGCTCTGTCGCCCAGGCTGGAGTGCAATGGCATGATCTTGGCTCACTCCAACCTCCGCCTCCCAGGTTCAAGCAATTCTTATGCCTCAGCCTCCTGAGTAGCTAAGGTTACAGGTGTGTGCCACCTCACTACCTGGCTAATTTCTGTAGTTTTGTAGAGATGAGTTTTTGCCATGTTGGCCAGGTTGGTCTCAAACTCCTGACCTCAACTGATCTGCCCACCTCAGCCTCTCAAGGTGCTGGGATTACAGGCGTGGGCCACTGTACCCAGTCAATAATCTGATCTTTTTAAATGGGCAAAAGATCTAAACAGACATTTCTTAAAAGAAGACATACATATGGCCAACAGGTATGTGAACAAATGCTCAACATCACTAATCGTTGAAGAAATGCAAATCAAAACTGCAATTATTTATCACCTCATTCCAGTGAAAATGGCTTTTATCAGAAAGACAGGAAACAATAGGTGCTGGAGAGGATATGGAGAAAGGGGAACCCTTCTACACTGTTGGTGGGAATGTAATTTAGTACAGCCACTATGGAGAGCAGTACAGAGTTTCCTCAAAAAACTAAAATTAGAACTACCATATAATCCAGCAATCCTACTACTGGGTATATATCCAAAAAAAGGAAATAAGTATATTGAGGAGGTATCTACACTCCCATGTTTATCGTAGCACTATTCATGACAGCCAAAATATAAAGTCAATCTAAGTGTCTATCAATACATGAATGGATAAAGACACTGTGATCCATATACACAATGGAATATTATACAACCATTAAAAAGAATGAAATCCTGTCATTTGCAACAACATGAATGGAACTAGAGGACATTATGTTAAATGGAATAAGCCAGGCACAGAAAGACAAATGTCGCACGTTCACACTCATATGTGGAAGTTAAAAAATAATTGAACCCATGGAGATACAAAGTAGAATGACGGTTACCAAAGGCAGGGATGTGTATGGGGGAGGTGGGGTAAGAGGAATTGGTTAATGGGAACAAATATACAGTTACATAGAAGGAATAAGATTTAATGTTTGGTAGCACAATAAGGTGACTATAGTTAACAATAACTTATTCATATTTCCAAAAACCTAAAAGAGTAAAATTGGAATATTCTCAATACAAAGAAATGATAAATGCTTGAGTTGATAGATATCCTATTACCCTGACTTGATTATTACATATTGTATACTTCTATCAAAATATCACACGTGGCTGGGCGTGGTGGCTCGTGCCTGTAATTCCAGCACTTTGGGAGGCTGAGGCGGGCGGATCACCTGAAGTCAGGAGTTCGAGACTAGCCTGGCCAACATGACAAAACCCCGTCTCTACTAAAACTACAAAAATTAGCTGGCCATTGTGGCAGGCACCTGTAATCCCAGGTACTCAGGAGGCTGAGGCAGGAGAATCGCTTGAACACGGGAGGCGGAGGTCGCAGTGAGTCGAGACTGTGTCATTTCACTCCAGCCTGGGTGACAGAGACTGTCTCAAAAGAAAAAAAAAAGTCACAGATACCCCATAAATATATACAACTATTATGTAATCCAAGAAAAACCTAAAAATTAAAAAAGAGTAAGTTAAAAGGGACAATAATTCCCTCTTGTTTCTTAAAAAGGAACACTATTAACTAAATATCTCTCAAATATAGGTAACCAATTCAACCGAGATCTGTTGGCTAAACCTCACATGAAACCTGCCTTAAAGTTAACCTCATAAAACCCTTCACCAAGCATCCATACAAACACTCACACACATTTACTTCCAAGAAGCACTGATGAATAAGGCTGATTTTTACTGACATTTTCATGAAGTGATGGAATAATAGTGGTTTACATCCTACATGATACAGCAAAATCTTCTAAACATCCTCTTCAAAAATCGGTGCTGAATATCTTCCATATCCCCTTCAGATCCTATCTCTCTCCACCCTTCTCCACTCTATCTGTGCCTTAGGAGGTTGACCTGCACTGACTACATCACTGGGCTTCCCGTCTGTGGTCAATGGCAAATTATAGCAGGAGCAAGAGCCAGGTGAGAGGTTGAGATACCCTGGCCTGTACCCTGCAGGGTCGTCCTGGGTCATCTTCATCCCACCACAGAGGTTTCATCCCTTGTAGGCAGCCTTCTCATCACAGGCCTTGCTGACTCTAGCTTTTGAACAAGTCCTGCCCTTCAGATCTAGGAATGACAATGATGTCTTTTTCTTATTAGTGCAGAGATTCCACAGTATCTCTTATAGTTTTCCCACATGCTGCGCCTTCACAGTCCTTTTATTAAACTCTCTTCAAATTACCCTAATTTGGATGTGCCATCTCTTCTTTGCCAGAACTATTGACTGATACAATATCACTATTTCCCCCAAAGCTTGACCGTCTAAAGGACTTGTCACATCTCTGTGTATCTCTCAGCCTCTCCCATCTCATCCCCATAGAGTTTTTCTCAGAGTGTGTGTCATATACTGACCTTGATCTGCAAGTCCACCTAGAAGATTCAACAAAAATAAAATCTGATTATTAGCTTAAGGTACAACCATAGCCTCTTCCTCAAATATTGTTCTGGGAAGACTCAGTGTATTTGACTGTAGTTTCTTCTGGTTAAGGAGACTGTAATATTTTCTTGTGGCACCTAGGGTCTCCCCGACTCATAGTCTGCTCACCCTCCAAATCTCCCACTCTCTTACAGGGTAGAGTGTGTGACTATTTCTGAATGTCTGTTTATTCTACTGTCTAGCCCTGTCTGGCTAGCTTCGGCAAAACCTTCAGAAGTGTCAACTGGGGAAGGTATACCTGCCATGCCGGTAGGGTGGACAGCGCCTGGATTCAAGAGGGAGGAGGGGAGTAGAGTTTGGAGCCAGGCTCCCTGTCATGCTTTTTTCATCTGACACTTTAGTGTCTCCCCAGTGTTCCCAACACCTATGTGCAGCATTGAAGGGAATACCTTTCCTCCAGATTTCTAACTTCTGTAAATGTAGAAAGATGGTAATGTAAAGAGACCAGTGCATGCTGTCATAAAATGCATTGCATCCTCACCCTAACCTCTTGCCATAACCAAGACAAATGAAAGGATATTTCAAACTCCCGAAGTCCAAAGCAGGCTTAATTTGATTGTGAAGTTGTTCTATCTGTACTCGCTCTTCTAGATATGTTTTTGATGATTACCAAGGGCTCAATAACTTCACGTCAAGGATGTGATCTCTGGCAAAGGCCTTGGACTGGCGGTGAAGAGCAAGCCAATTCCAAGTCTCCTCCCGCATCCTGCTCCACAAGCGGTTCAGATGCAAGACGCTGAGCCATATACCCAGAGCCTTTCCTGAGTCAGCCAGGTGGCTACTGATAACTGAGAATTCTGTTGGCCGGTAACATCTGCTAAGGTTTGGAAGCATTGTTGAGCCACACATCACCCCTGTACTAACCTGCTTTAGCTGATCTCAACTTTTGAAACTGTGTTGCCCAGCACCTTCTTGCAAGTCTTGCTGCTAATGTTTCTCCAATCTAAACATATGTGCAGAGCAAATCACTGTTTCCTGTTGACAAGCTTCTCAAACAAACTGGATAATTGGAACAAGCGTCTCTCTCAGCTTCTGCTGCATTATCTCTAAACATTGTGCTGTAAACACAGTCCCTTTTGCAAGTTCTTAAAACAGAACCTGTAAACTCCACTTCATTTCTCTGCTTCTAAGACTTGCCATCTACATGTCTCTGAATGTTTTACCCATGACTCAGAGCCATCTGCCCTGCCTACCACCACACCTCTTGAAACCATAGGAGTTTAGTTTCTGATACCAGGTTCCAGATTCATGGTTCTATTCATGAGTCCAAAGCTACCTTGATGGTTTACACCACAGCTGAGCATTTTAGCAGAGGATTCCAGGTCTCAGTTGCCTTTGGATATTAGTTGACACATTAATGATTATTAGGGAAATCCCATGCCTCACCACAGGAGCACTGTTGATGTGTAAGTCTTCAGGACTAAATTCAGAGACTCAGATCCCATTCATGCCACTTAATAGCCAAGTGGTCAGTCTGTTTCTGATCAGTCTTTTAGCTTATCTGAGCCTCAGTTCACTCATAAAAAAATGAAAGAGCAGCCAGGCGCAGTGATGGCTCAGGACTGTAATCCCAGCACTCTGGGAGGCCGAGGCAGGCAGATAGCTTGAGCTCAGTAATTTGAGGCAGCCTGGGCCATGGTGAAACCTTGTCTCTACCAAAAATATAATAAAAAGTAATCAGGCTTGGTGGCCTGCTTATAGTCCCAGCTACTCAGGAGGCTGAAGTGAGAGGAACGCTTGAGCCCGGGAGGTGGAGGTTGCAGTGAGCTGTGATCACACCACTGCACTGCACTCCAGTCTGGTTGACAGAGTGAGACCCTGTCTCAAAAAAAAAATAAAATAAAAATAAAAAATAAAAATTAGAGAGCTGAATTAAATCAGGGAAGATAAACAATCTTCATGACATGTGGCATTTCTATTTGAGTAGTAATGGTTATCCACAATAATATATTGAGAAAGATTTGAGAGTCAAGTTCAGGCTTGGTGGAGAAGACTATTGGATGGGGAAGGATCAGCAGCCATACTATGTATTTGCTTCTCCTGGACTAGATGATTTCTAAATCCCCCTTCAAAACAAAAATATGAGGGTACCAAAGATTTCTTCAATAACTGACCCAGAGCCATGAGCCCACTGGTCCATCTACAGATGGGCCTATTAGCTAATAAGCCATTTTGCATTTATTGGCCTGGAGAATTCAGAAATACCAGCCAAGAGATCAGGCAGTGCTATCCTAGTCTCTGTGTAATTCCTTCCAGGGATGTTTTTGCCCTTGTCAGTATCTATGAAGAGCAATCATATCTATCTTCTTGCGGTTACAGTAAACATAACCACAAGACAACTATATCATTTGACATGTTAGAAGTGGATACAAACTATACTTTTATATTTGAAATATAGGGATTGATGTTTGCAAAGAGAATGTGTGCTTTCATTTAAAACCGTGATTTTAAATATACTTGTTTTTTAATATTAATGGTAAAATACTAAACCCAAAATAACTACTTCTTAATTTTTGTCCTTTTTTTCCTGCTAGTAAAACATATGTACAATATGTGAAATATTTTACCCTGGGCTGTAAATGGGGAAGGGTGTAACTAACATTTCCTTTTCAGTCTCAAAATTTACAGGAATGCACTGGGACATCTGTATGGAATTAGCAGAGCTGATTCTATAGATTCATGTGACTCACCAGTTCTAGTTTCTGTGCTTCTGAGACCAGCTTTTTTTCTTTTTTATTTAATAAAAATAAGACTTGTCTACATTATGGGTAACATAATTAAACCAGGATAACATAAATTTGTTTAAATATAAACTCCAAACCATCAAGTTGTTTCATATGTTTGCATTCACTTATAAAATATTATCTCCTGAGATATCTTTCATTGGGCTAAACACCAAAACAAGCAAACAGATTCTGAAAATAAAAAGACAGCATTCTGGGATTTCAAAGTTGACAAATGAAGCATTCCTATGTAATAAAATGATTTCATCTTGGAATTATCTTTTGCCATTTAGTTTATGAACTCTACGTGATCCAAGCTTACATTTCATAAAAGTGTAAATATATTTAACATAGATCACTTTTGCTTCATTACTCATGCTATTAGATTTTAAACCTTGAACCATAAGTTCTTGTGTGACTCCACTGGGAAATCCCTTATGGTGTTAACATTTTTTTACACTCAAGTGCTTGTTTACTTCATTTTCTCACTTTTTAACAAATTAAAGTTCCAATGTATTACAGCAGCTTTTACATTTGTCTAGATAAGCCACAGAAAAGACTAACATAATTTAGGAAAGAGGCACAGAAGATAGTGCATGGTATCAGAATTCATGAGAAAGGGAGTACTGGATTGTTTTCTAATTTTCATCCAAAGTGACAGATGATCTCTCTTCCATCATTAAAAAATACAATTAATACACAAGTAAGAAGTCATCTATAAGCAAGTGCAAACTAATTACAGTCTTAAGAAAGGGTTTTTTTTTTTCTCTTCCTCCAACTCTTTTACTTTTTTGAGCTTAAAAACAACAACAACAAAAAAAAAAAACACAACCAAAAGAACTGACGAGAGGAAGACAAAGACCCAGTATCACCCAGAGACCGAGCGGCATGGGATGAGGCACAGGTGGGGCCTCGCTGGATCTGTGGAGCAAGGTGGTGGAAAGTCCCGAGGCCTTTGGGCATTTGGGGTCTGCAGAAGGAGAGGAAGTCACTTAAAAAAATACATATACTATACACATCTATATAAAGCGTCCTATGTTGGGGGAGTGAGGCGAGGTCACGGGAGCTGGCCCACTTTCTCCCCGACCAGTCTCCTTACGGGCTCACTAGCTTGGCCAGCACAGCGACCCCTGCAGCTAGCTGTCTTCTTCTGTGGAGTGAGCGGAAGGGAACAATTTAGTTCCAGTTCCAACCTATAGTGGGCAGAGGTCGGTGGGAAGGGTTTTTTTTTTTTTTTTTTTTTTTTTTTTCCCTAAGTATTTATGATAGTGGGAAAATAGTAAAGAAATTAGCCTATATAGATAATATAGAGTAGATATATTTTTAGATGCATTTTTCTAGAGAAAGAAGAAAAGTTATATTCTAGGTAATGCGGCACATACAGAAGTTTGGAGATGGGACAGTAATAGCGTGACTGTAGAGAGTCATGTTAGTGATTAATGATGATGATAACGGCTATAATTGAACAGTAATATTCAGGACTATAAAAAATCTGATTTGTTTGACAGAGCAGAAAATCTAAGCCAAAGGAATTCCCAAATACTAGATATGGTAGTCAGTATCTTTAGTATAATCCAAAAAAGTTAGGGCTTTATTTTAGAAGCTGTAAAGCTCATCTCTGAGCTGGGAGTGAAGAATATAACTTGTTTAATCTGGTTCTCTATAAAAATGTATCTATATAAACGTGGGACTTACTATGAAATGAGGTTGCTGAGGAGGCTAGGTAGAGTATCCAGTTTGGGGGAAAGTGAATTTGAAATAAGGCCAAAAAAAAGGAGAGTTAAGAAACTGAAAATTCTGCAAAGCAATGTTTAGGCAAGAGAGAGAAAAACAGAAGCATGATGGTTGTCACTCTAGGGAAATCAATGATAGTCTGTTTTTATATCCGTTCCAAGGTAATTATAAAAAATCATTGCATGAAAGAAGGTCACAATGTTTCAAGATCATTTTTTCAATGACAAAATAAACAAATATAGTGAACACTAAAGGTTGCAGCCACGTCTATGTTGTTCTTTTGAAACACTAAAAGAATTAAAGTTTTAAAATTATTCAATAAAAAAAAAATCAACTTAACCATAATAAAATCACTAAAAAGGTAAAGGTGCAAGTATAAGAAAAATTTACAGAAAAGGATTTTACCTGCTTTATATATTCAGGAAAGACAGACATTCAAGAAACAAGTTCCTTTAGAATGAACACGCTTTAAAAGAATTCCTTACATTTCTCTTCGTAGTGAAAAATGAGCCATTCTACATTTGAAAGGGAAAACCTTCTTATTTATAAAAGGCTTCCTCATCCAAGAATCTTAAATGTACTATGGCAATTGGCTTCAAAATATCTACCCCATAAATTGCTTAATATAGTTTAAAGATGGGAAATTTGAAACTGTAGGATTTTACTTTCCTGAGATTTTCACTATTTCAGAAGGATGAAGGAAAGGAAGATAGAAATAAAATGAGAGCTGTGAAAAAGAAATTCAAACAAACCCATAATAAAAAAAATTGTGGAAAAATTAAAGATATAAGTCTTTTACCACTCACATGTATTTTAGTTTTTTCTAAGGAAATGCAATTTATTAAATCAACTGAGAAATTCCTTTGGTAGATGGGGAAAAAAGCAAAAGTCGCTTATTATTCATTTGTCCTTTTTCAGTATATAATGAGGGTTTTTATTATATTTACATGGTTCAGAAAAAAATAAATAAATTTCCTGCATATTGCGCTAATTTAATAATGAAACACTGGTTTGGAAAAGGCATGCAAAGATAAAAGAATATAAAAGTATAGTATTTTAAAGTTTTCTCATATGACAAAAGGTTTGGCTTCTTTAAATAAATTAGATGACTTAGAAAGTGGAAAATATGCATTTTCTTGATGAATGTTTTAGTAATACCAAAGTTAATGTTATAATATATGCCAATATTGAAGAAGACTAATATATCCTTAAAAAGCTTACCCTTGCTTCTACCAGTTACAGGAAGAGGCTAAAATAGAAATTTCATGTGTTTCCTTTAAAAGCAACATTCAGCAGTTCAATATTTAGAGAGTGATAACAATGACTATATTCATATTTAATGTAATTATTTAAATTCTGGATGGAAGAATTTTTCCACATTAGGAAGTCTTTTCAGACAGTACTTATCAAATATACAAAATTTAAAAGATTATGTCTTTTCATTCAGTGATAACTGCTTATTTTTAAAGTACTCATTTGAAAAAGTGGAAATACCTCCTTAACTACAGTTACAAAATCAGTCAACTTACATTTTTTGTTTTGTACTGAAATAACATAAGTAAACTTATTAAATTTTAAATTTTCCATTGGTATAATCAAATAAATAGCAAAACTATCATACCTGCTATATATTGCTCTAGTATTTAGTGGCATTTTAATAACATATGAATGAAAACTTACAAATTATCTTTTAGAGATTAAAAACAGGGATGGACACCATGGCTCATGCCTGTAATCCCAGCACTTTGGGAGGCCAAGGTGGGCAGATCACCTGAGGTCAGGAGTTTAAGACCAGTCTGGCCAAATGATGAAATTCCATCTCTACTAAAAATACAAATATTAGCTGGGTGTGGTGGCAGGCACCTGTAATTTCAGCTACTTGGCAGACTGAGATAGAAGAATCGTTTGAAGCTGGGAGGCGGAAGTTGCAGTGAGCTGAGACCACACCATTGCACTCCAGCCTGGGCAACAAAAACAAAAATCTGTCTCGAAAAAAAAAAGAAATGAAAAACAATGAATTATTGGCAATATCAAAAATTAAATGTAAAATGTATTTTTCAATGGCAAGATCTTTGATAAACAAGATTTCCAAAATTATTTATAATTAAATAAGATTTTTTATTTAAAAAATATAAATTGAAAATATTCAGACATATCAAAAAGGAAATATTCTTAAAAAATTGTTTTCACCATAATAATACTAAAACTATTTGATAAAAAATCTTGCTCAAAAATATATTTGAAAGATACCATAAAACTTTCATGAACAATAACAAATAATAACTTAAGTGAAGACATACTTCTCATTCCGGAATGAGAAGAATAAATTTTATAAAGATGCTAATTCTTCCAAAATTATTTGCTGGAATAATGCAATTTCTATAGAAGTCAATGCAATTCTCGAGTTCATCCAGAATGATAAACAGATAGAATTAGGGCAGTGGATATTTACTCTTTGGGTTCACCCAGCATTCATTTCCTCCCTCTTGTTAGTGTTTTCGCTCCTTCCACAAATAACTTACGTACTCCAAGGGAAGCTCACTTCACCCAGGCCAACAGTAGTCCACAGCTGGCTTAAACCAATCAGCTACCCCCACTTGCTTTCCCGAGTGATTGCTTCAGGAAGAGTTCTGTGCTCTAGTTCAGAAGAATGCACATTTTACTAGGTGCTTCAGATGGAAAAAAGAAAAAGAAAAAGTCCTTATTCTTCTTTAGATATTAGTTAGCTGGGACATTCTTGCTCGACTCTCTGTTTGGCAGAGGTCATCTGCTAGAACAGTGCCTGACACCGAGTAGACTTTCACAAAGGTGTTGTCTCAACCGATTAGAACACTGTTGCCCTTCCAGTGAAGCTATCCAAAAGGAAATATGAGCACACATCAAGAGAAATCATAGAGAAATGAAAAGTCTGTGCAAACAATGCCTTCTAACCAACTCCTCTATAGTGGATGTTTGTCGTTTCTGCCTGCCCAGCATATTTTGAACTCCTTCTTTAGATTTTAATAGTCCCCTATGTTACGAATCTTGCCTTGCCAATATAGAAACAAAACTACCTTTCCTAAGTTCCTTTGCCCCAAGCATAAAGAAACATGACTTCATTTCTGCAATCATACACAGCCATAAGATGACTGAGTTGGAACAGAACTACATAAGGAAACAGGAAAGGGTGGGTATCTCTTCAGAGGGTAGCAATAGAGTTAAGTAGAGTAGTTAAACAGAGGTAGCCTGATCTGAAGGTGGCAGTGGTGAAGAAAATCAGTAGCTTTAGAGAATGACTCTGGGAGATTTTTCCTGAGCCTCAGCCTTTGTTCCTCCAGTCCTTCCAATGATTATGTATGCTTTCTCCTATCCTTCCATAAACATCTTATTTGCTTTCTCCTATCCTTCCATAAACATCTTATTAATGAAACAAGTACAGTGAATTATGTTGCCTACTGCTTAGAACCATTACCAATACACAACCCTACTTCTGTGTTCTTGTTATTTTTTAACCCACTATTGACTGCAAGTTCTGTTACTTACAGCTTAATTGATTCCAACGTAGCAAAGACAACTTGGAAAAAAAAGATGAAGGAAAGCTAGAACTAGTGCCAGCAGGTATTAAACATACTATAAGTATCTGAAAATATCACCTAGAGAGGGAATATCATCAGAGGAAATCAGTTGCCAGGTCCATTCAAGAGCAAGCAAGAGACCGAAATTGGTAAATAAGGAGATGGGAAGAAAGTAAGAATGCAGTGTTATAAGAACATAGCCAGAAGCATTTTACAAGAAGGAGGGAGTAATTAACTATTTCAAAGGTTGGGATTGAGTTAAATGAAATAATTAAATGGCTATGAGTAAAATGAATGCAGAATCACCTCCACTGGATTTGGCAACTTAGCATTCACTTTTTGACCCAGAAGTGAGTACTTTTTGCCTACTGGTCAGGAGAAACTTTGGTTGGCATAGGCTTAAGAAAAAATAGGGGGCCTCCGACTTGGTTGCAGCTTCAGCAGAGCTCTGGACCCACAGGATTCCGTGGGTTCACTGCCACTAGGTCTCCCTGAGGAACAAGTCAGTAAGGAAGTGACACTGCAGCCATGGCTTTTGAAGACAGAAGAGACACTTGTGAACTATGGGTGGCAACTCACCAAACTAGAACTATCTAACCAGTGGCATGGCGAAATCCCTGGAGAAGGTTTGTGTTGACTTGATTGGAGGTACACAGGAAAAACTGAAAGTGAAGGGTCAGATCAAAGAATCAAAGAATCGCTACAAGAAAAATTTCTTTCGGTGAATGCTCTAACCATTGGGATGGCTTCAGATGAGAATCCCCAAGCACTCATAACTTTAACAGTTCCTTGGAAACTAAGCAGATTACTTCATCAGTATTGAACCAGGAATAGAGGTTGAGGTCGTCATTGCAGGTACTTAAGTCAACTAGCTTAATCAGTTGATATCAGTACCTAAATAAATAAATAGAGGATGCGACAGTAACAGCAGCAAAAGGTCCCAAAGAATTATCACAAAAACTGGAATGAGACACAAAGGCTAAAGAGAATTGTTTATTTAAGATAACAGATAACTTAAGAATGCTGGTGTACTGATAAGGAAAAGAGGGAAGCGTTTGAAGAGTGAATTCATTCGTTAAGCTGGAGGTGATGTGATCCAAAGGATGAAGTGGAGGATTTGGCCTCTGGGTAGAAAGTGGACATTTCTTCCCACTAGCAAGAGGTGAAGTAAAGAAGTTCAAGTGGAGACAGATTATTAGATTGGGTAGTGATTTTGAAAATGAAGGTGCTCTTGTCTTGTTTCTTTTATCATTTCAATGAAGTATAAGTGAGATCATCAGCTGATACAGGGATAAATGTGAAGAGAACAGAGAAAACATTAAATATTTGTGGTGACAGTGAACTTACACAGTGTACTTACACAGCTATAGAACATTTTCATCACTGCAGGAAGTCCCGTTGGGCTGCACTATTCCAGAGCAAAGTGTGGCCACGATGTGAGCAGCTGAGGTAGGATGGATGTAATTATGATTGGAAATGAGGAAGGCCAGGAAGCTGGAGGCCAGGGTGTCGAATATATTATTAACATAGATGTTGTTCCAGGAGAATTATGGCAGCAGTAGAACTGGAGAGGAAGAGATTGATTTAGGAGTTCTCAAGACTTCAATAAATGACAGGGAGTGACGAGGAATTAGAAAATCA
Organism: Chlorocebus sabaeus; assembly: GCF_047675955.1. Lineage (NCBI taxonomy): Eukaryota > Metazoa > Chordata > Mammalia > Primates > Cercopithecidae > Chlorocebus > Chlorocebus sabaeus. Next base: position 53,449,473 of record NC_132926.1, read on the forward strand.
CACTAAGAAGGAACATTGAAAGATACAGTCAAATGGTGTATGAGCATCAAAGGAGCCGTGGGCTTTGAAGACTGAGGTGGAGATGTTTTGATAGTAGCAAGGAGGCACAAGGAGGGCATTTACACACATATTGCCCTGAAGGTTCATGAGGTACGGAAAAAACAAACAAGCGGCCTCTACTGAAGAGGACTGCCAAGAAACTTGTGTCAGAGAAAGCCCCCAGTGATTTTTTTTTAAACCTGAAAAAAAAAAAAAAAAAAAAAAGCCACAGTGTATAATTGTTATAAAAGTAGACCGAGTAGGCCGGGGTGAGATGGCTCATGCCTGTAATCCCAGCACTTTGGGAGGCTGAGGCAGGTGGATCACCTGAGGTCAGGAGTTCGAGGCCAGTCTGGCCAACATGGCAAAACCCCATCTTTACTAAAAATACAAAAAGTTAGCCAGACACTGTGGCATGCGCCTGTAATCCCAGCCACTCGAGAGGCTAAGGCAGAAGAATTGCTTGAACCCAGGAGGTGGAGGTTGTGGTAAGCCGATATCATGCCACTGCACTCCAGTCTGGGTGACAGAGTGAGACTCCGTCTCAAAAAAAAAAAAAAAAAAAAAAGTAGAGTAGTGTACTCCATGTATATAATTCTAAAACAACACACAAATCATTAAGAAAGGGTAGTATATCTAATAATTAGTGCTGGGCACTCAAGTTACTAAGTATCAGAATGATTATTAATTACAGGATGTCAAAATATAGAAGAAAAAACAAATAAATTTCTAGTTAGGAAAATGCTTTCTATGTTATGAAAAAATCTGGCAGAAAAATTAGCAAAAAACTGACAGATTTAAAAAAACGTAAGTAAGAAAGAAAACAACTTAAAAATAAAAGATGAATCAAACAAGGAAAAAATTTTCAAACAAAAAGAAACACCCAGAAAGGAATAAACTCACAACAGTGAAAAGAACAAGGAGAAAGGGTTGATCCAATAAAGTGAAGAGTCAGCAAATTTAAACAGGGAACTCTAGAAGGAACAATATTTGATTACTAGGAGTTTCAGAGATGTAGAAATGAAAAGATAAAGGAAAATGAAATAATCAATGAACTGAAGAACAACACTGTTCTCGAAATGAAAGAAGTCCATGAAATGCTTGGTATAATGAATGAAAAAAGACCCTTCCTTAGGAAATATCAGAACCCCAAGGAATAAATAAAGATCATCTCATTTTTAAGAAAGAAAGGAAAAACAAAGAGCCAGCTCACTGGCAAAGGCATGAGAATCAGACTGGCGTTAGTTAACCTCATCAGTGCACTAATAGCAAACAAAAAAGCAATTAAAAGGTCGAGGCTAGAGGGGCAGCAAACAAACTAGACATCTTCCCCAGAAAAGTTACCAAACAATTGCAGATCAGAATATATACATTTTCAGAATTTCAGAGCATAGCAGAAAGTTGTTGGCTCATTTAAATTTGTTAGTGTTTTGTTTTGGGTGTTCATCATCCAGCCTTCTTCCATTTTTACGGAATATTCCTCGTGTATGCAGTATTGGTTGGACTTGATTCAACACCTTCAAATATGGAAGATAGAAGAATAAATCCTCCCCTAGAGGCAATATGGGCTGGGATCTAAATTCTGCCACTGAACGCTGTTATCCAGGATTTTGAATCCAAAGTCAATGTTGTAAGAATGAAGGGGCAGAAATAACTTACTAATGGTAGCTACAATAATATCTAGTGGTGACAAAAGGCCTATTCCTGCTAAAAGATAGTGTTCACATTTCCTGCTAGAGTCTGCTTGCTTCTTGAACATTGCTCTATAATTTTTATCACATTTGTGAGCTATCCAAGTTCCTTTCAATAGATTCCTTTCCTGTTTAGGATAGATACTCAGTTTCTTCTGTTTGCAACTAAGCATCTTAGCTTATTCTATAAATAAATCAGATTCCAGGAAACAAACTTTCAGGAATCAGTAAGAAAATCTGGCCTAGCTGGAGATGAAGGTAAATAGCTAATCATATTGTTTACCTGTGATCCACTGCCCTCAGAGGGTGAGACTTTAAACAGTACGAAGGGTGTGGGGAATTCAAGAACTGCCAGCTGGTGTGGCTACTTCTGAAAGTCTCAGATATGTTAAAAGAAAGGAATACCTTAATCAGATCCCTAAGTTCTCAGTGAAAGGTAAAAATGCAACTTAAGGAATGCCTATCACTTTGCTAAAATAATCTCTCATCTCTTAAAGCCACAGAGCTATAAAAGCCAATGAACAAATTTGAGATTTAACCATGAAAATAGCTGACATACAATGTCGATTAAAGTCACCACTTGGTCATGTCTTAATAAAGGTTCATGTATCACAGAAATGGAATTCTGTCTTCAGTTTGGAGAGAATATATGTGATTCTAATTGCTTGCTATGCTTATAAGCAAACCACAATGGTGGTCCTTGCTAAATAAAGTTCAGATGCCAGAAATCCCTTGGTACATAGCTTAAAAAATGGAAAAAGATATACGACATAAAAATTAATTTTAAGAAATCTGGAGTGGTTTTATTAATCAGACCAATTAGATTTCAAGACAAGAATTACTACCAGACATAAAAGTGGACACTTAATTTGATTATAGCAAAAGAGAAAAGTTTTAAAAGTCATAAGATTGGAAAGGAAGAAATGAAATTGTCTTTTACCACAGATGATATGGTTAGATAGGTAAAAAGTCATATATTTACCAAAAGCTGGCAGAACTATTAAATAAGAGGGTGAAGGATCAATATTAAAAAATCACCTTTATTTTTATATCTTAAGGATCTCAGAGTTAGGGTTGTCCCAGAGAAACAGAACCAGTAGGATATACATAAAGACATTTACTGCAAGAAATTGGCTTACATGATTGTTGAGGTTGGCTAGGTAAATTGGAAATTCACAGGACAGGATCAGTAAGGCAGGCTGAAACACTGTGGCAGGAACTGAAGCTTTGGTCCACAAGAGGAATTTCTTTTTCCTCAAGGAAATCTCAGTTCTACTCTTAAAGCCTTTCAACAGATTGGATCAGGCCTACCCGGATTAGCAAGCATAATCTCCTTTCACTGAAAGTAAACTGATTATAGATGTTAATCAAGTCTACAAAATACCTTTATAGTAACACACAGATTAGTGATTGACTAAGAGCCAAATTGACACACAAAATTGCCCATCACATTAAACAACAAATAATTGGAAAATAAAATGAACAATACCATTTTTAATAGCATCAAAAAATCATAAAATACCTAGGTTAAATTTAACAAAATATATTCAAGACCTCTATACTGAAAATGACATTACTCAGAAAAGTTAATGAAGAGATAAAGAAATAAATCTCTCATGTCCATGTGTTGTCAGATTCAAAGACTCAATACTGATAAAATGTCTACTCTTCTAAACTTGATAAGCAAATTCAGTGCAAGCCCAATCAAAATCCCATCAGATTTTTCTCTAGAATTTGATAAACTGGTTCTAAAATTTACATGAAATGTAACAGACCTAAAATAGCCAAAAGTTTTGAAAGAGAACAAAGTGAACTCTAATCGCTTTCAAACTTACTGTAACGCTTCTGTAATCAAGACACTGTGGTACTGATCTTTGACAAAGCTGTCAAAGCCATTCAATAGGGAAAGGAAAGTCCTTTCAACAAACAGTGCTGGAACTGATATATATGGTCAGATATATCTATAGATGTCTACAGCGATCTATATACATGCACATATATATAGCCTTTTATAGATATATATATTGACATATAGAGATATATGTGTACATATATTTGTATACACACACACATATACATATAAAAATATGAACCTAGACCCATTCCTTACATTCTACACAAAATTAACTTGAAATATATCATAGACCAAATTATAAAAGCAAAAATCTTCAGGAAAAAAACATGGGTTAAGTAAAAATTTCTTAACTAGGAATCATTATCCATAAAATAGAAAAGGTAGACTTATACTTCATGAAAATATAAGTCTCTGCTCATCCAAAGATGCCATGAAGAAAACATATGGAAACTGCAGGCTGGGAGAAAATATTTGTAATATCTATATCTGATAAAGACTTGTATCTAGGATATATAAACAATTTCTACAACTAAATAATAGAAAGAAAAACAACCCAATAAAAAAATCAGTCAAAAAACTTGAACAGACTTTTTATGTAAAAAGGCACAGAAATGTTTAATAAGCACATGAGAAACTGATTAACATCAGTCATTAGGGAAATACAAATTAGAATCACAACGGCATATATCACAAAGTCATTAAAATGGCAAAGGTGAAAAAGCCTGACACCACCAAATACTGTTGAGGATGTGAAACAATCAAAACTCTCATACATTGCTGCAGGTACTGTAGAATGGTACAGACAGTGCCGAAATTGTTCTAATAGTTTCTCATAAAGTTAAAAGTACATCTACTTGGCTGGGCGCGGTGGCTCACGCCTGTAATCCCAGCACTTTGGGGGCCAAGGTGGGCAGATCACCTGAGGTCCGGAGTTTGAGACCAGCCTGCCCAACATGGTGAAACCCCGTTTCTACTAAAAATATAAAAACTAGCTGGGCATGGTAGTGAGTGCCTGTAATTCCAGCTACTCCTGAAGCTGAGGACGAGAATTGCTTGAATCCAGGAGGTGGAAGTTGCAGTGAGCGGAACTTGTGCCACTGCACTCCAGCCTGGGCAACAGAGTGAGACTGTTTCCCACCGCCCTCCTCCCCACTAAAAAAATATATCTACTCCATGACTAAAAATTCTACTTTCAGGTATTTACCAAGAAAAATGAAAACGTAAGTATATAGAAAATATAAAGAAGAATGTTCATAGTAGTTTCATTTTATTCATAATGGCTCAAAAATGAAAAAAATGAAAAATGACTGAAAAATGAAAACAACTTAAAAGAAAAACATGAGGAGAATGGATAAAAACAATTGTGATATAAACAGACAATGGAATACTCTTCAGCAACAAAAAGGAACCAACCACTGATACATTCTACAACATGAAAGAACTGCCAGACTTTTACGCTTAGTGAAAGGAGCTAGATATAAGAGTACATACGGTATGATTAAATTGATATGAAGTTCCACAATAGACAAACTAATCTCAGGTGAAAGAAAACCATAGTGATTGCCTGTGGGATGAGGATGAGGTGCGATGGAATTAACTAAGTTATTACATAAGGGATCTTTCTGTGGTGATAAAAATGTTCTATATTTTAATAGACAGGGTTCTAGGGATATTTGCAATTGTCACAACTCATCAAACTTTACATTTAAGATGTGTGGATTTCACAGTATGTAAATTTCTCCTCCATTTACAAAGAAAAGGAAAAAAATGCCTCCAGGGAGTAAGGTTTGGGTTAAGCCACAGTGGAGCTGAGCTCAGTTGCTTCTTATCACAATATTTTTGCATGATTTGATTTGTAATCATTTGCTTATATTACTTTGATTAAAATTTATTTAAAGTACTTGTACAGACTTCCAAGTTAAAATGGTAGAATAAAAACATCTGAGACTTTCCTTTTCTCCAACCATAACGATAGAATAACAAATAGGACCAAACCAGTCAAAATACCTAGGACTCAATCAAAAGAAAAGGAAGAGATTCATGTGATACAATTCAAAATGTGCAATCCAAGAGGGAGAGAGAGAAGTTTCCTTGAATATACTTGTCTTGATCCCTTGCAGTAAACGTAATCCATAGTCTGAACTCCCCAACACACACATACACACACACACACACACACACAATGTAATAGATGTGAGAAAAGTTTTTTAAGTTATTCTAACACTGTCAAACAAAGAAAGGTGAAGCAACACACAAAAGTTGCATCTGCACTAGAAAAAAATGTGGAATATGGGAAAGTTTAATTTAGATGTCCCTATGCCGGCAGGAAACTAAAAGAAAGCCATTAGTCACTGCTAGCTATAAGAATCTGAGAAATGTTGCCCTGAAGCTGGGTACATTACTGTACTGAATAAAATGAGTTTTAAGGAAATAAATAAATAGGGAAGAATGGACACTAGGTAGGCTACTAGTAATGTATGTCACAAATGGCAAATTTTATCTAGAGGAAAGATAGCTAAAGAGAAGGAAATATCCATAGGAAGTTTTCATATTGTGGAAGAACATAATGAAAACATGAACCTAATAAAAGCAGAGAACCTGATAAATGAGATGATAAAACTGCAGTGTGAAATGAAAAGGAAAATCGCAGAACTAAGAAATAAGTTGAAGGGAGGGCACAGTGCTAAGGACTGTATTCCTAGCACTTTGGGCGGCGGAGACAGGCTGATTGCTTGAGCCCAGGAGTTAGCGACCAACCTTTTCTCCACAACCTTGGCAGCATTTGTTTTTTGACTTTTTAATAGTAGCCATACTGACTGATGTGAGATAGTATCTCATTGTGGTTCTGATTTGGATTTCTCCAATGATTGATTTTGAGTTCAATGTCAGTCCTCTGTATATGGTTAGCCAGTTATCTCAGCATCATTTATTGCATAGGGAATACTTTTCTTATTGCTTGTTTTTTCAGGTTTATTGAAGATCAGATAGTTGTAGGTGTGCTGCCTTATTTCCGGGTTCTTTATTCTGTTCCATTGGTTTATGCATCTGTTCTTGTACCAGTATCATGCTGTTTTGGTTACTGTAGTTCTGCAGCATAGTTTGAAGTTGGGTATAATCATGCCTCCAGCTTTGTTCTTTTTGCTTAGGAGAACCTTGACTATTTAGGCTTGTTTGTTTTTTTTTTTTTTTTTTGGTTCCATATAATTTTAAAGTAGTTTTTCTAGTTCTTTGAAGAATGTCAATGGTAGTTTAATGGGAATAGCATTTAATCTATAAATCTACAAATTACTTTGGACAGTAGGGCGATTTTAGCAATATTGATTCTTCCTATCCAAGAATATGGGATGTTTTTCCATGTGTTTGTATCATCCCTAATTTCTTTGAACAGTGATTTATAGTTCTCCTTGTAAAGAACTTTCACCTCCCTAGTTAGCTGTATTCCTAGGTATTTTATTCTTTTATGGGAGTCATGAATGGGAGTTTGTTCATGATTTGAATCTTGGCTTGATTGTTGGTGTATAGGAATGCTAGCACTTTTTACACATTAATTTTTTATCCTGAGACTTTACTGAAAGTGCTTATCAGCTTAAGAAGCTTTTGGGCTAAGATGATAGGGTGTTCTAGATATAGTTTCATGTCATCTGCAAATAGGGATAGCTTGACTTCCTCTCTTCCTATTTGAATGCCCTTTATTTCTTTCTCTTGCCTGACTGCTCTGACCAGAACTTTGAATACTATATCGAATAGGAGTGATGAGAGAGGGCATCCTTGTCTTGTGCCATTTTTCAAGGGTAATGCTTTCAGTTTTTGCCCATTCAGTATGATGTTGGCTGTGTTTGTCATAGATGGCTCTTATTATTTTGAGGTATGTTCCTTCAATACTGTATTTACTAAAAGTTTTTAACACGAAGAGATGTTGAATTTTATTGAAAGCCTTTTCTGTATCTATAAAGATAACCATGTAGTTTCTGTCTTTAGTTCTGCTTATGTGATGAATCATATTTGTTGATTTGCATATGTTGAACCAGCCTTGCATCCCAGGGATGAAGCTTACTTGATCGTGGTGGATAAGTTTTTTCATGTGCTGCTGGATTCAGTTTGCCAGTATTTTACTGAGGATTTTTGCATTGGTGTTCATCAAGAATATTGGCCTGAAATTTTTTGTTGTTGTTGTATTTCTGCCAGGTTTTGATATCAGGATGATGCTGGCCCCATAGAATGAGTTAGGGAGGAGTCCCTCCTTTTCAATTTTTGGGAATGTCTTCAGTAAGAATCATAATAGCTCTTTGTACACCTGATAAAAATCAGCTGTGAATCCATCTGGTCCTGGGCTTTTTTGGTTGGTAGGCTATTTATTACTGTCCCAATTTCAGAACTCATTATTGGTCTGTTCAGAGATTCAGTTTCTTTCTGGTTCAATCTTGGGAGGGTGATGTGTCCAGGAATTTATGCATTTCTTCCAGATTTTCTAGTTTACTTGCATAGAGGTGTGAATAATATTCTCTGATGGTTGTTTGTATTTCTGTGTGGTCAGTGGTAATAGCCCCCTTATCATTTCTGATTGTGTTTATGTAAATCTTCTCTCTTTTCCTCTTTATTAGTCTAGCTAGTGGTCTATTTTATCAGTTGTTTTGAAAAATCAGCTCCTGGATTCATTGATCTTCTGAGTGGTTTTTTGTGTCTCTATATCTTTCAATTCAGCTCTGATTTAGGTTATTTCTTATCTTCTGCTAGCTTTGGGATTTGTTTGCTATTGGTCCTCTAGTTCTTTTAGTTTTGATGTTAGGTTGTTAGCTTGAGACCTTTCTAATCTTTTGATGTGGGCATTTAGTGCTATGAATTTCCTTCTTATCACTGTCTTGGCTGTGTCCCAGAGATTCTGGTACATTGTATCTTTGTTCTCAATATCTTCAAATAACTTCTTGATTTCTACCTTAATTTCATAACTTACCCAAAAGTCATTCAGGAGCAGGTTATTTGATTTCCATTTAATTCTATGATTTTGAGTGAATTTCTTAATCTGGAATTCTAATTTGATAGTTCTATGGTCTGAGAGACTGTTTGTTAACATTTCAGTTCTTTTGCATTTGCTGAGGAGTGTTTTACTTCCAATTATGAGATTGACTTCAGAGTAAGTGCCATGTGGTGATGAGAAGAATGTATATTCCATTGTTTTGGGGTGGACAGTTCTGTAGATATCTATCAGGTCCATTTGGTTCAGTGCTGAGTTCAGGTCCTAAATACCTTTGTTAATTTTCTGCCTCAGTGATCTAATACTGCCAGTGAGGTGTTGAAGTTTCCCACTATTATTGTGTAGAAGTCTAAGTCTCTTTGAAGGTTTCTAAAAACTTGCTTTATGAATCTGAGTGCTCCTGTGTTGGGTGCATATATATTTTAGATAGTTAGATAGTTAGGTCTTCTTATTGAATTGAAGCTTTTACCATTATGTAATGCCCTTCTTTGTCTTCTTTGATATTTGTTGGTTTAAAGACTGCTTGTTTGAAATTAGGATTGCCATCCCTGCTTTGTTCTGTTTTCTATTTGCTTGGTCGATTTTTCTCCATCCTTTTATTTTGAGTTTATGTGTGTCACTGCATGTGAGATGGGTCTCCTGAAGACAGCATACCAATGGGTCTTGGTTCTTTATCCAGCTTGCCACTCTGAGTCTTTTAATGGAGGCATTTAGCCCATTTACATTTGAGGTTAGTAGTGATATGTGTGGATTTGATCCTTTAATCATGATGTTAGCTGCTTATTTTGCAGACTTTTTTTTTTTTTTTTTTTTTTTTGAGACGGAGTCTCGCTCTGTCGCCCAGGCTGGAGTGCAGTGGCGCAATCTCGGCTCACTGCAAGCTCCGCCTCCCGGGTTCACGCCATTCTCCTACCTCAGCCTCCCGAGTAGCTGGGACTACAGGCGCCCGCCACTGCACCCGGCTAATTTTTTTCTATTTTTTAGTAGAGACGGGGTTTCACCATGGTCTCGATCTCCTGACCTTGTGATCCGCCCGCCTCGGCCTCCCAAAGTGCTGGGATTACAGGCATGAGCCATTTTGCAGACTTTTTTAAGTGGTTGCTTTATAATGTCAATGGTCAGTGCACTTCAGTGATTTTTTCTTTTTTCTTGGTTCAAGTGATTCTCCTGCCTCAGCCTCCCAAGTAGCTGGGATGCCAGGTGTGGGCCACCACACCTGGCTAATTTTTTGTATTTTTAGTAGAGACGGGGTTTCTCCATGTTGATCAGGCTGGCCTAGGACTCCTAACCTCAAATGATCTACCCACCTTGGCCTTCCAAAATGCTGGGATTATAGGCATGAGCCACCACACCTGGCCTTTAGCAGGTTTTTGTAGTGGCTGGTAACAGTCTTTCTTTTCCATATTTAGTGCTTCCTTCAGGAGCTCTTGTAAGGCAGATCTGGTGGTAATGAATTCCCTCAGCATTAACTTCTCTGAAAAGGATCTTATTTCTCTTTTGCTTGTGAAGTTTAGTTTGACCAGATATGAAATCCTGGGTTGGAATCTTTTAAGAACGTTTAATATTGGTTCGCAATCTTTTCTGACTTTTAGGGTTTCTGCTGAGAGGTTCGCTGTTAGTCTGATGAACTTCCCTTTGTAGGTAACCGGGCCTTTCTCTCTGGCTGCCTTTAACATATTTTCTTTCATTTTGACCTTGAAGAATCTGATGATTTTGTGTCTTAGGAATGATCTTCTCATGGAGTATCTCACTGGGATTCTCTACATTTTCTGAATTTGAATGTTGGTCTTTCTATCTAGGTTGGAGAAGTTCTCATGGATGATATCCTGAAATATGTTTTCCAAATTGATTCCACTCTCCCCATCTCTTTAAGTTACACCAATTAGTCATAGATCTGGTCTCTTTACACAATCCCATATTTCTCAGAGGTTTTACTAATTCCTTTTCACTATTTCTTCTCTATTCTTGTCTGCCTGTCTTATATCAGAAAGACAGTCTTCAAGCTCTGCAATTCTTTCATCCACTTGGTCTATTAGGCTATTAATACTTGAGATTGCATTATGAAATCCTTGTATAGTGTTCTTCAGCTCTATCAAGTTGGTTACATTCTTTTCTATACTGGCTATATTGTCTGTCAGCTCCTGCAATGTTAAATCATGACTTTTAGCTTCCTCACACCGGGTTACAACATGCTTCTTTAGCTCACTGAGGGTTATTTTTATCTGAATCTACTTCTGTCATTTCAGCCCTCTCAACTTTAGCCCAGTTCTGAACCCTTGCTGGAGAGATAGATGCAGTCATTTGGAGGAAAAAGAGGCACTCTGGCTTCTTGAGTTTTCTGCTCTCTGTGCTGATTTTTCTCATCTTTGTGGGCTTATCTACCTTCAACCTTTAAGGCCGTGGACTTCTGCATGGCTTTGTTTTATTTTTTTCTTTTAACAGTCTGGCCACTTTTCAGTGGGGCTGGTACAGTTTGCTGAGGGTCTGCTCCAGTACCTAGTCAGCTCAGATTTTCCAGTACCTGGAGGTATCACCAGTGAAGGCTGCAAAACAGCAAAGATGGCAGCCTGCTGCTTCCTCTGAGAGCTCTATCCCAGGGAGGTACAGATGTGTTGCTGGCCTGAACACACCAGTAGGAAGTGGATGGAGATGATGGTTGGGAGGTCTCACCCCAGTTAAGAGTAACGGGATAGTGGATATGTTTAAAGAAGCAGTCTGGCCACACTTTTTAAGAGAAGCTGTGCTGTGCTGGGGTACCTTCTGCTCAGTTGGCTTGGGTTCTCCAAATACTGGGGGCTAGAATGACTGAGTTGCCCAAACAGCAAAGATGGTGGCCTATCCCTCCCCACTGGGAACTCCATCCCATAGATAATTCAAATCTCTGCTGGCCAGAAAACACCAGTTGGAGGTGGTTGGAGGCTTTGGCTGGGAGGTTCCACCTAGTGAGGAGGAACAGGATCAGGGACCCACTTAAAGAAGCAGTCTAGCCACACTTTAGTGGAGCAGCTGTGCTGTGCTGGTGTACCACTTCGGCTCAGATGGTTTGGACTCTCCCAAGACCACAGGCTGGAATGTTTAAGTCACATAAACAGCAAAGATGGCAGCCCACCCTACCCCCAGAAACTCCATCCCAGGTAGGCACAACACTGTTGCTGGTGGCTGGCAGGAATTCCAAGCCAGTGAGTCCTATCCTGTCAGATGTCGTGGAAGTGGGGCCGACAGACCATTGCTGCTTGGCTCCCTGGAATCAGCTGCTTTCCTAGGGGTATGTACAGAATTGTAACTTCCCACTTTGCTGGAGTTGCGGTTACTTTTGCTGGGAAGCCTGGAGCCAGAGTATGTAAAGCAGCTGCTCTGCCAAAACTCCGTGTAGCTCTGTGTGTCAGAATGAAGGACCTGGTGGAGTTGGTTCACAAGGGGATCTTCTGACCCAAGGGTTGCAAAGATCTGTAGGAGATGCGTAGTTTCCTGGGGTTGCACTACACTCACTGCTTCCCTGGGCAGAGGAGGTTCCATTGACTTGGCTCTGTGTTGCTTTTAGGTGGACTGCTGTTTTGCCTTGCTTTTCTCCATTGTCCATGGGTCAAGTTGTTTCCTTGATTAGTCCCAGTGTGAGTACCTGGATGTTGCAGTTGAAGATGCTGTATTTACTTGCACCTTTTGTTCCTCTCTGTGAGAACCACACGCCACAGCTGCTTCCAGTCAGCCATCTTGGCCATGCAGCCCCATTTTCTTACCTTTCTTAATGAAAAATCAATAACCATTTCAAGATGAATAAATCAACAAATAGTAGTCTAAGTTGTATATTGTATGTAGTAATAAGGGAAATCACCAGAACTAAAAATAACACTGCAGCTAACAAATTCAGAAGGTGAGAAGGATAAAAGAGGTAGAAGAAAGTGTAGTGAGCTAATTGTCTAATCTTTTGTAGGAGACATAAACAAAAGCTAAAGCGGCTATAGCAAGAAGTGGTGATTAGATAAAATATATCAACTGACAAATGTTTCCACAGCAACATATAAAAAGAGAATATAAGCCTTACAAATTATAAGAAGGAAAGTGCACACTGCATACACTGAACCAAAGTAATGGTAAGAAATTTCATGAATAAAATACAAAACTAAAAAACAAAGGAAGTATTTAAAACAAAAAAACCATAACATTGGATGAAAAAATTAAAACCAATTATATTTTTGACACCTAATGTAAATAGGATATATTCACAGAAAGATGACCAGATTGGGTAAAAAATAAATAATAATATTTCATAGATGAAAAATATGTTGTATATACAAGAAGCATACAGAGCTAAAAGACTCAGATTGTATAGAAGAAAAAGAGACATAACAAGGAAATAGTAACAAAAAGAAACCTCAGATAGAAATACCAATATCACAAAGACTAAACCAAAGCAAATAATCACAAGATAGTCCATTGGGTAAATATAAGATGTACAATTACTATGAGAATGTAGCTGCCACAAATATGTACATAAATAGTAAAATATAGAACACATAGGCTACAAACAAAACAAGAAGAAATAGACCAAAATACGGTATTAGCAGTGCAATTTAACTTGCCTCTAGGTTCATGACAGATCAGTTACACAGCAAAACACACAGAAGATGTAAATGATATAATTATTATACTTCAGCTAACATATATGTCTCAAATGCTTTAACATGAAACAGTATATAACCTCTTTTCAAGCCCCCATATATAATGCCACATAAATAAACAGATAATTTCCAATACATACACAAATGCATGAAGAACAGATCACGATCTCTCGATATATTTCAATAGAAGTAGAAATTAATACTCATAAAAAGAAAAATATATAATCATAGGAAAATTCTACATCTTTTTTCTTAAATACTTTGAATTCAAAATGAAAATTTAAAAAATTTAAAATAAAGATAATAAACACATCACTTATCAAAAAAGTAAGAGCTTATCTAAAGTTGTACTCAAAGAACAATTCATAGTTTTATACTCTTAAGGAATTAGAAAGGAAGTTAAACAAGTAAATTAAGTGGTAGACTCAAAAAGTTAGAAGTGCTGGAAAATTAAACCATGTGTTTTCAAAGAAACAGAAGGAATAAGAAATTACTGATTTGGGAAGCAGAGAATCAGTGAAATTGATAATCCTTGAGTGTGCATAAAGCTTGTGGTTATTAGGAGAAGGGAGAAAACATGGAGAAAAACACAGTTGAAGAAGAGTCTCAAAAACTTTTCATTAAGAAAAAACTCTTTAAAAAAACACAAAAAATGTTATTCATTATGAAAGCCTTCAAATACACACAAAATTAGAAGGAGGAACATGATAAACACCCATGTATCTGATATCACATTGTCTTGAATACTGTACATTTTCTACTAAGTCTTGAAATTGAGTAGTGTCAGTCCTCTGTCTCTACTTTTCTTCAGTGTTGTTGGCTATTCTGTGTCATTTCCCACTTCACAGAAACCTTAGAATCAGTATGTCAATATCTACAAAATAACTTGTTATGATTTTAATTGTCATTGGGGTGAATCTACAGCTAAGTTGAAAGTAACTGACATCTTAACCATATTTAGTGTTCCTATGAATGGGCAGGAAATATTTCTCCACTTATTTGAATCTTCTTTTATCTTTCTCTTCAAAGTTTTGTAGTTTTCTTCATATAGATGTTGTACATGTTTTGTTAGGTTTGCATCTAAGTATTTTTTTTTTTTTGCTAATTAATTTTTCATTGGTGATAGATAGGAAGGCAGTTGACTTTTCCACATTGACATTCTATATTATATCCTGCAAACTTACTATAATTGCTTATTAGTTCCAGGAGTTTTTTGCTGATCTTTCGGATTTTCTACATAGACAAGTCATGTCATTTGCAAACATAGATAGTTCTATTTCTTCCTTATCAATCTGTATAATTATATTTCTTATTCTTGTCTTATTTTAGTAAAATGTGGAATACGAGTGGTGAGAGGGTATATCCTTGTCTTACTCCCAAATAAATGGTGAGAAAGCGTTCAGTTTCTTACCATCAAGTATGACGTTAGCTCTAGGTTTTTTTGTAGATATTCTTTATCATGTTGAGTAAGTTCTTCTCTATTCCTAGTTTGCTCATAGTTTTTATCATGAATGGGTATTGGATGTTGTCAAATGCTTTCTATTATGAATGAGTATTGGATTGATATAATCATAATTTTTTTCTGCCTATTGATATGATGGATTACATTTATCTATTTTTAAATACTCAACTAATCTTTCATATGGGGAATAAATGTTCATAGGTCACAGAGTATGTTTCTTTTCATACATTGTTTAATTTGCTACTGTTTTTGAGGGTTTTTGCATCTATGTTCATGACAGATATTGGCCTATAATTTTCTCTCCTTGTAATACCTCTGGTTTTGATATGAGGGGAATGCTGGCCTCATAGAATGAATTAGGAAGTGTTTACTCTGCTTAGATATTCTGAAAGATATTGCAGAAATTGGTATCATTGGCTTCTTAAATGTTTTGTAAAGCTCCAGTGAATTAGTAGAAAATACCACTGAAACTATGTGAGCCTGGTATTTCCTCTTTTGGAAATTATTAACTCTATTTTTAATGGATATAGGCCTGTTCAAATTATTCATCTTAGTGTGAGTTCTGATAGTCGGTGTCTTTCAAGTCATTAGTCCATTTCATCTTAGTTATCACATTTGTAGCATAGAGTTGTTCATACTATTCCTTTATTATACATTTAATGCCCACAAGATAAGTACGATGGTTCTGTTTTATTTGTAATATTAGTACTTTGTGTCTTCTCTTTTTTTCTTTGGTTAGCTTGGCTAGAGGTTTATCAATTTTATTAATATTTTCAACTAAACAGGCTGCTCTATCTCTGGAGTAGCCATTCCTTTCTTTCTTTAATTCTCTATCGAACTTGTTTCACTTTACTCTATGGACTCCCCATGAATTTTTTCTTCTGCGAGATCCAAGAATGCTCTCTTGGGGTCTAGATCTGGACCTCTTTCTGGCAACATCTTCCATGGCAAACCATGAAGAGACCATGCTGAAGAGACCCCCGACTCAAAGGAAATAGACTGCAGCACCAATTGGCTGAATTTGTAGTCAAGAAAACTTTTCTTTTGAGTTATTTACAGCTTTTAGCAATTGAGTAAAATATACTCCTGTAAACAAAATCTGGAGCATATTTCTTTCTACCTGATTTCTCCAGAATTTAGAAACAACTTATATCTTTTTTGGGAGGTTGCGGGGACAGGGTCTGGCTCTGTCACCCAGGCTGGAGTGCAGCGTGCAATAACAGCTCACTGCAACCTCTGCCTCCTGGGCCCAAAGGATCCTTCCACACTACCATGCACAGCTAATTTTTGTATTTTTTATACAGACAGAGTTGTGCTTTGTTGCCCAGACTGGTCTTGAACACCTGAGTTCAAGCAATCTGCCCACCTCAGCCTCCCAAAGTGCTGGAATTACAAGTGTGAGCCACTGCACCTGGCCTTATATCACCTTTTGTTGGGATTCTGAGTTATAAATGGCCCTCACCATACTGATGCTTTCTCACTGAATGCTTCTCTATCCCAAATACAAGAGACCCTAATACTTAGGCAAGAATATCATCACCCATTGAGCCTGAAGAGAATCTTTTAGGATTAAGGGTCCCCTTTTAGAAGGGAGGGGGAAATATGTCAGAGGTGTTTGAATCAGAGCAACTCCATTCTGAATAGAGATTGGATAAAATGAGGCTGAGACTTGCTGGGTTGTATCCCCAGGAGGTTAGGCATTCTTTGTCATAGGATGAGATAAGAGGTTGGTGGAACTGGTTTCACAAGATACAAGTCACAAAGACCCAGCTGGTAAAACAGGATGCAGTAAAGAAGCCAGCCAAAACTCATCAAAACCAAGAGGAGGAGAAAAGCGACCTCCGATTGTCCTCACTACTCAGTATATGCCAATTATAATGCATTTGCATGCTAAAGGACACTCCCACCAGCACCATGATGGTTTGCAAATGCCATGGCAACATCCTGAAGTTCCCTACATGGTCTGAAAAGTGGAAGAACCCTCAGTTCTGGGAATTCCCTATCCCTTTCTTGAACAACACATGAACAATCCACCCCTTGTTTAGCAAATAATCAAGAAATAACCATAAGCATACTAATTAAGCAGCCCATCCTGCGCTGCTCTTTCATGGAGCAGCCATTCTTTTGTTTCTTTATTTCTCTAATAAATTTGCTTTCACTTAAAAACAAAACCAAATAACCAACATTTTGTCTGTTGATTTTCTCTATTGCTTTCCTGTTTTCAATTTCTTAATGTCTGCTGTAATTTTTATTTCTTTTCTTCAATTTATCTTGTATTGATTTGCTCTTCTTTTTCTTGTTTCCTAATGTGGATCATCGATGTTAGATATTCCTTCTTTGCTAATATATGCATTAAATGTTATAAATGTCCTTCAAAGCACTGCTTTCTCTGCATCCTGAAAATTTTATTTTATTTATTTTTTTGAGATGAGTGTCACTCTGTCACCAGGCTGGAGTGCAGTGGCACGATCTCGGCTCACTGCAACCTCTGCCTCCCGGGTTCAAGTGATTCTCCTGCCTCAGCCTCCTGAATAGCTGGGACTAAAGGTGCGTGCCACCATGCCCAGCTAATTTTTGTATTTTTTTTAGTAGAGATGGGATTTCACCATGCTGGCAAGGATGCGTCTCTATCTCTTGAGCAGATGTCTTGATCTGCCCGCCTCGGCCTCCCAAAGTGTTGGGATTACAGGTGTGAGCCACTGCACTTGGCCCTGAAAATTTTAATAAGCTCTATTTTCATTTTTATTTAGTTTAAAATATTCCTTAATTTATCTTGAGACTTCTTTTTTGGCATGTTTGTTATTTAGAAGTTTATTGTTTAATCTCCAGATAGTTAGGGATTTTTCCAGCTCTATTCTGTCTTTTGTTCCTAGTTTAATTCTATTGTGATCTGAGATCATACTTTGTATGATTTCTATTCTTTTAGATGTTGTTAAGGTGTGTTTTATGGCAAAGTTGTGGTCTATCTGGGTGAATATTCCATGCAAGCTTGAGAGTGTATTCTGTAGTTATTAAATGAAATATGCTATGAATGTCAACTAGATTCAGCTGATCAGCGGTGGTACTCACTTCAACTATGCTGAGCTATGCCCTCATTGGTTTTGTCTGCTGGATCTTTCAATTACTGATAGAGTTGTACATACAGTTTTAATAATTATCAACATTTTGCCATTTCATTTCATCTATTAACTGCCTTTTTTTAATTGCATGGGATGAAATATCTCTATATTGACAGAAGATGGGTAAGAATCTCTCAATTTTCTTTAAAATGGTTTTATCATTAACATTTTAAACGTTTTAAAAAGCATAGATTCACAGAGAGTTGCACAGATAGCACAGAGAGATCCTGTTTACTCTTTAGCTAGTTTCTCCCAATGGTTATTTCTTATGTACAATATAAAAACCATGAAATTGACACTGGCACAATGTGTATGTATAGTTCTATTCCATTTTTCACAAGTGCAGATTTGGGTAAGCACCACCGAGCAGTTAGAGAACTATTTCCTCATCACGAAGGTCTCCCTGTGCTACCCCTTTAATTTACACAGTATACTAGTATTAGTACTTTACCAGTATAGAAACCTTACCAACTTTTATGTCTTTACCTTCCTCTGTTTATAAAACAATTTTCTTAAATATTTCTTATATATACCTGAGATAATGTTATGAATTTTATGCGAAATTTTATGTGAAACATCAAGCACAAATTAGAAAAATCAAGAGAGAGAAAATTTATCAAAACTACTCATACTTTTCCATATATTCCCTTTTTTGTTGTTCTTTCTTCCTTCTTGTTTCAAGAATCCTTTGGTTAACATTTTATTTCTGTTTAAATAATTTCCTTTAGCCATTATTTTAGGGTAGGTCTGATGGAGACAAATTCTTGTTTTCCTTCATCTAAAAGGGTCTTCATGTGTCCTTTACTTCTGAAAGACATTTCCACTGGGAATAGAATTCTGGGTTGACAGTTCTTTACTTTCAGCACTGAAGAAATGGGTGTCACTCCCTTCTGGCTTCCACAGTTTTTGATGTGAAAACTGCTATCACTTGAATTGTTTTTTCCAGAAAGGACAAGTAAAGTGTCCTTTCTTTTGCTGCTTTCACAATTTTTTTTCTTTGCCTTTAATTTTCAAAACTTTGACTATGATGAGTCTTGATGTGAATGCCTTTGGGTCTATTCTGTTTGGGACTTATTAGGCTTGTCGAATCTGTATATTTATGTGTAGTACCAAATTTGAAAATGTTTCACCATTATTTATTCTCCAAGTAATTTTTCAGCAGCTCTATCCTATTTCTCTTCTTTTTAAACTCTGATAATCAAATGTTAGATATTTTGTTATAGTCTCACAGCTCCCTAAGGCTGTTTGATTTTTCAGTATATATACTCTTCATTGTTCAGTTTGAGTAATTTCTATTTTTCTATCTTCAAGTTCACTTATTCTTTCCTCTGCCCTCTCAATTTTGCTGTGACACCCATCTACTAAGTTTTAACATTTTGATTATTTTATTTTTAAATTCTAAAATTTCCATTTGTTTCTTCTTTATGTCTTCTATTTCTGTGCTGATGCTTTCTACTTTCTTTCATCACTTGTTTCAAGAGTTTTACAATGGCCAACTGATGCATTTTTATCATAGTTGCTTTAAGAATATCGTCAGACAATTCTAACATCTGTGTAATCTTAATGTTGATGTGTATTGATTTTCCTTTTCGCATTTAAGTTAAGATCTTCCTGGTTCTTTCAGTGATAAGCGATTTTCAGTTGAATCTTGGAATTAAAAAAAATTGTGGGTAAATAGTAGGTGTATATGAATCTTGGACATTTTTGACTTTATTTTATGAGACTTTGGGGTATATTTAAATCCTTTGTTTTAGCAGCCTCCTCTGATACTGAAATGGTGGGCAGACAGGGCAACGGATGCCCCATTACTGCTAGATGATGGTGGAAGTCCAAGATCTACATGCAGCCTCTGTTGACACTCTTGAGGGGAGGAGTAACTTGTTATTACTGGGCAGGGGTGACAGTACAGGGTCACCACTCAAGCTCTTCTGTACCACCCTGGCTAGGAAAGTGGTGTTTCATTACTGCTCCCAATGTAGTTTCCCAAGATATCCCATGACACCTTGGTGGATGTAGGATGGCCTTATTACGGCTGGGCAGTGAGAAGATTCCTGACCATCTACTAGGTCTCTTCTGACACCATCCCAGCAGACAGGGGCATCTCATTACTGTTAGATGGAGGTGGAAGTCCAGCTTCTCCACTGACACCATTGGGAGAAGGTGGCTTATGACTGTGCAGAGGGATGAAAGTCTGAGCTTTCCACTTGGCTTTCTCTGACACTAGCCAGGAGAAGGGGACGGATACCTCATTACACCCTGGTAAGGATGAAAGTCTAGGCTCCTTAATTAGCCATTGTTGGTAAAGGTGACTACAGTTTTTCTCTGTGGTTTGGTTAGGGCAGTTATTGTTTAAAAGTGTTCTGTCTTTCTAGGCTATTCCTTTCTTGTCTTTAGGCTAGAGAGGGGAGGCTTTCTTTGGAAGCTTTCTTTGATCTGTTGCCAACGGCATTTTCAAATTGCCAGCTTTCCTAGCATCCATTCTGGAATACGTAAAGCAAAAGGCAACTCAGGAATACCACTATCATGTCATTCCTCAGGTCCCAAGGTCACTAGCAGGGTAACTAGTCTGCCTTCTCCTCCCTACCATTTACAGTCTTCTTATGCATGCATGCGCTCTCCCTCCACATATACTTATTTATGTTTAGTTAAGTATACTTGCCAAGAGGAATAAAGTACATCTAATCCACTCTGCCTTTGTTCCTCTTGCGGTATTTTGAATCAAATCCAGGCATCCTATCATTTCATCTATAAAGACTTTAGTAAGTATAATATTAGCCAATATATTAAAAATATACCCATGATACCATTGTCACATCTCCCAAAATTAAAAATAAATCTTTTATATCTAGTAACCAGTGTTCAGTTCAGTGTTCAATCACTACATAACAAATTACCCCTAAAGTTATAGGTTTAAAAAATTATTTTGCCTTAGCCTTTTATGGGTCAGGAACTCAGAAGAGTTTGCCTGGGCAGTTCTTACTTGGAGTGTCTCATGCAGTTGCAGTTATATATTGACTGTAGCTGCAACTATATAAATAAGACTTACTAGACTGGATGATAGCATCAAAAATGTTACTTTACACTAACATTCATATCAAAATCCCAGAGAAGGGGCAAGCATTGCTTTTGGTGGTTGGGCCATAACAGTTCCCCTCTCTCTCCTCTACTGATGTCATTTATTTGAAGAACTTGGTCTTGTGGTATATCCCATTCTAGATCTGGTTACCTATATTCTTAAGGCACATTTAATATATTTCATGGTCCTCTATTGTTCTTAAAAACTGGGAGTTAAATGTGAAGATATGGTTTACATTCAGGCTTAGTTTTTTTGACAAAGGTATTTCATAGGTGATCTGTGTACCTCCTATTGCACCACATAAATAAAAATATAATGTCTGGTTGTCTTACTTTTCAGAAGTTAATAATCAGTAGGTTCTGGTGGTAATAGCTTGACACATTCATTAAAAAGTTCCCAATTGACTTTTCAATGCACGGCTTCTCAAGTACATTTATATTTTGGACCAGATAATGCTTTGTTATGGGAGACTGTCCTGTACATTGTAAAATGTTTACCAGCATCTCTGATACTCTCATCACCACTCCCACACACTGTCTTGTTGTGACAATAAAAAATGTCCCCAATTATTGCCAAATACACCCCGAGGAGAAAATGGACACCAGTTGAACACTTCTTAACTAATGGTTTTAGCGGTTGTTGAAACCCGTTGCCTAAGTCCATTATTTTATTAGAGTCTACAAAGTAGTGATTTTTCTAATTCCATCATTCCTGCATTTACAACTGTGATTTTTTTTTCAAAAGAAATACTTTCTCTGAGTCTTTCTAGCAAAGGAAGAATAACTGGTTAGTAATTTTATTTAGCAATGTGTCTAGAATAGTGAACTGTGCCCTAACAAACTCCAAAAGTGGCCAACTAATTTTTGTTTGGAGTATCATTTGGAAATCTTGAATATTTACACACTTCATAGATTTCTATCTTTTGCTGTCATTTTTTTTTTTTTTTTCCAAGCTCAAGTTTCCCCATCCTTAACCAGTGAGATCTCTTTCAACATAGCTCAGGTTTCCTTTTGACATGACCTTAATAGTCAATTTCTTGCTTTCAGGTATGACAAGACAGATAGTCCATACTCACTTTATGCATTTCCTTTCCCAGACTTGGAATCCACCACTTACCCAAGGAACCCTGATTCCTTTTACTTTGGAAATGGTATTTAGGACCCACAATCTGGTCATAAGGACCTTATGCTTTTGGTGTGTCACTATTTCTAGGTCTTTGGAACATAGTTCCAAAGCTAGAACTACAAAACTAAGCATATTTAGAAAGGTTTAGCTTCCATCATTGTTTCTTCCCCCATGGTCTCCCCTTTGCCTACAGATAACCATTTTTTATTAGATTTAGTTTATACTTCTCTTTTGTTCTGTTAAATCTATAACACACACATATTCCTAAAAAGTAGCATACAATATAATACAGCTTTCTTTTAAAAAAATCTTGTAAAAAATAGACATAACATAAAATTTGCCATTTTAATCATTTTAAAGCATGTAATTCAGTAGCATTAAGTACATGCACAATGTTGGACAACCATCACCATTTTCCATTTCTAACTTTTTCATCATCCTAAACAGATCACTTTGTACTCATTAAACAATAACTTATCCTTCCCATTTTCCTGGACCTCCTGGTAACCTTTATTCTACTTTCTGTCTCAATGAACTGCCTAGTCTATCTGTACCTTGCTTTTCTTTCTTATTTTAGTAAACTGTATATGCTAGAGATCACTCTCTAAGAGCATACAGAGTTTTTCTTCATTCATATTTGACAGCTGCATAATATTCCACTGAATAGATGAAGTCTTACACAGCAGTTGCTTATTCATGGGAAGTTTGTGTTTCTAGTCTTCCACTATTATAAACAGTGCTGCAATGAACAGTCAAATAAATGCATTCACCATTTCATTTTTTTTTTTTTTAGTCTATGTATCTTTTATATAGATTCCTAAAAGTGGAATTGCTGGATCAAAGGGTGAAGGCATAGGCAATTTTAGAGCATTTGGATTTAATGTGATGGACAGGAATGAACCATGATGCCACTTAAGTGTTAAAAAACGACAACAACAACAGATACAGGATGTTTTAAATAGTATGACTAAAACACTGCTTTAAACCAGGAGATAGTTACGTTGGCTGTTTTAGTTAAAATAATTTTACTTATCTGAAGCAAAGTACACGAAAATAACTCTATTGCTCTTTCTTTGGATTTTAACAAATAGATGTCTCACATGAAATTACGTAACTCTCTTCTTCTGCTTTATGAGAATATTGTAACAAGGGGTACAACCTTAAGACCCTTTGACTACATAGAGAAATAAAGGAGGGAGTTATGCCAATTACTGGAGAATTTTGGCTGTCAAACAGAAGATCTGGGCAATTTGGGCCAGAAATATATATTTAATATAAATGTATATATATGTATGTGTGTATACACATACACACACATACCTCTATATATGTACAATGTTTTCCCCTTTAAACTAAGGTTTTCTAGGCTTGAATAAACCAGACACTGCTCTCTTGTACTGTTTCGCAAACTGTGCTTGGATGCTCTCTCCTTGTTTTCAGGAGTGTTTTATTTTTAAATTATGATATTCCACTGAATGAGAAATGACCAGGGCTTCACAGAAATTTCATGAAAGGAGGGCCACGAAGGAAGACCCCAGGGCAGGCCGGTGCAGAGGCACTCTAACAGGTACAGAGGGTTGCACCAATTGCTAGGATTTAATCATTAATCGGAAGGGGTCCAAGCCAGGAACCAAGGGTATGCCCCAAGCCTCATTTACCCGCCTTGTCATCACCCTGCCCGCTAGTACATTTCAGGGTCTCTAACCCTTCCCTGCATGCAAGCCCAGGCAGAGTCCTGCCAGGTCTCACACCAGAGCACACTCCAGTACGAACTCCCCAGGACCGCGGCGCCGGCTGGCTGCCTCGGTCCCCCGCGGCCGCGTGAGCTCCCTCTTGGTGGCGGAGGGCGCATTTCAATCTGGAAACGCCCAGCCCCTAATTTGGTCTCTCAGACTGACGCCGCTCCCGGTGGGGCGGTGTGGGTGGGAGGGCGATGGGGAGGGTCGGTCCTTCTTGGATTGAGGCTGCAACCAACAGCCCAGTGAGCCTCTATTCCTGGCTGACTGCGAATCCCCCCATCCCGGGTCAGGGTCCGGGACCCTACAGAAAGACCCGTTCTCATCCTCAACCTGGCGGCCTCTGTCCGGCGGGGAAGTTCAGCTGCGGGTCAGCTCAGCTGCGGGCCAGTCAAGCCTGGTGCGCTTAGGGACCCTAGTCCCTGGTCCGCGGCCGGGCGAGGCGGAGGGGGAGGGGGAGGGGGAGGGGAAGGGGCTGCCTCCTTTCCCAAATCCGGTCCCTAATCGCCCCATCCCCCGCCGTCTGCTCGCTTTGTACAGGCAGTCAAAACAGAGCTAGCGGCCAATTGACGGGGACGGGAAGCAAAGCCGCCTAGCGCCTCGCCCCCTCCAGCCGGCCCCCCGGGCCCCTCCTCTTGGCGCCCGGACCTTGGCCCTCCCTCCCCTTTCCCACTTCTCTCTTTGCCCTAGCTTCGCCCCCATCCCCCTCTCATTTCCTCTCGCACCCGGGCTCGCCAATCCCTCTTTCCAAGTCCCTCTTCCAACCTGGCCTTCCTCTCGGGCTCGCCCCCCTTCTCCCCAATCTCTGTCTTCTCCCCTCCCTTCGCCCTCCCCACCTTCCTTCCTCTTCCCCTCACCCAACCCTCGCTCCCCTCGTTCCTCGGCCCCTGATCTCTCCCTTATTCTGTCCCCGCCCACTCTGCGCCGGCCTCTCAGTCCGGGTTGAGCCCCACGTGTGGACGGCCGCGCCCCCACTGACAGCCACCGCCCGCCGGCCCGCCCAGCGCCCCGCCGGGCCTCTAAAACCCCCGCGCCGCGCCCTCCACCGCCGCATCTTCTCCAGCGTCCGGCGTCCCGCCCTCTCTCTTGCTGGCCGCACGCCCCGGCCCCGCGCACCTCCGCCCGGCTCCGCAGCCGCTGCCCGCGCTTCGTTGCCCTGTGGGACTCCGAACGAGCCCAGAGGGAACCCTCTTCTTTTGGGGACGACTTTTGTTTGCTTGCCTGTTTCTTTCTGGTGACTTTTGCAGCTTTCCAAGATCCGTGCCCAGAGCGCACGGGAATCCGCCGAGCTCTGCGTGCAGGCCCTTTTTTCTTTTGAGGTTCACATCTTTTAAAATTTTACGCCAGGGCTTTTGTAATTTCCTCCCCCGCCCGCTGGCGGTCCTGGAGTCGCTCGGGGCTTTAGGCCGGTTATGCAACGTGTACTGCTCAGGGCTGCGGGCTGCACCTCCGCCGCGCCTCGCTGCCCACTGCGCTAGAACCGGCGCCCCGCGTCTGGCTTCGCGGGCAGCCAGGGGGCCGGTGCTCTGTCGGGGTCTCCAGCTAGAGCAGGCAGCCCGAGCCCGAGGGAGTCCCGGGAGCCGACGAAGGGCTTATTAGACCTTGACTTTTTTCTGAGCATCGCAGGTTTTGTCTTTGATCACTCCCTCTCCGCGGGTCTACGGCCGCGCGCTTTCAGCGCCGGCGATGGGGAGAAGACGGCGGCTGTGTCTCCAGCCCTACTTCCTGTGGCTGGGCTGTGTGGCGCTCTGGGCGCAGGGCACGGCCGGCCAGCCTCAGCCTCCTCCGCCCAAGCCGCCCCGGCCCCAGCCGCCGCCGCAACAGGTCCGGTCCGCTACAACAGGCTCTGAAGGCGGGTTTCTGGCGCCCGAGTATCGCGAGGAGGGTGCCGCAGTGGCCAGTCGCGTCCGCCGGCGCGGACAGCAGGACGTGCTCAGAGGGTAAGTGGGCAAGCGGCCCCGCACCTAAGGCTCCGGCTTGGGGGAGGGGGGAATCCTCAGTTTGGCGGCTTTCCGGCCCACTCGGTCCCTGACCCTTTTGCTGGAGCCTAGAGCTGCAGCCCCCTTCGCCAGGACATCCAGGAGCCAAAGACCCCCAGGAGCGCGTCCCCCTTTTCCTTCCCAAACCCGTAGCTCAGCGGGCGGAAAGCCCTCTCTCCGGGGGTCGGGCGGCGGATGGTTAGGGGGCCCGGGGATGCGGCTTGCAGAGCGTGCGCGGAGCCCGCGGTGCGGGAACAGGTTCTGAACGTCGGGCGGAAGGCGGGCCTGGGTCCGCCTGCGCAGGGGCCAGAGGAGCCTGCTTGCTCTCCACCGTCGGGGGCGCCGCTCGTGAGCCTTTTGTTTGAGGACGTGTGCAGGGTTCACAGCTCACCTTCTAATCGTCAACCCGAGCGCTCCACCTTGCGACGCGCTTTCCTTGACACGTCGGGGCCAAAGTAACAGTTGATCAAGGAGGAATGGATTCGGAAAGGAGGGCAAGGATTCTTTGGAACGGAATGGTCCCTTTGTTCTCTGCATCTGGAAGCTAGAATAGTAGCAAATTATATGTTTCCATGTCTCTTTTCGCCCTTTAAAAAGGCAGGCAAGGGACGACAGATGAAAGGCAGTGTTTAGACGTTTCTGCCCCTCCTGCATTCCAGCATCTAGCTCTTTTGCTTCCACGTCTGCCTCCCAATCCCCAAGAATTTGAAGTGTAATTTTGATTTGTTTTTTTGTCCTGAAATCTACTCGCTCGGGGCATTGCTTACGAAGACCGTTTATATGTTACTGCACCCCTCTCCCTATCTGTGTGTGACTGCGCTTGTCCATCACAGGCCCAACGTATGCGGCTCCAGATTCCACTCCTACTGCTGCCCTGGATGGAAGACGCTCCCTGGAGGAAACCAGTGCATTGTCCGTGAGTGTTTGGCAGGGATCGCAGCTTGGGGCAGCGAGCTCGGCCCTATCTCCAGCCGACCTCTTGCACTCAGCCATTTGAACGCACAGTTGCCTTTAAAATCAAGTGATCACATTGCACCGATGGACGCGGCCCCGTTTGAATAGTGGGGAAGACTCAACCGGTTTGAGTCAGTTGAGACTTCACTTCTAGACTCTGTTGAAGGGCAATAATGATAAAGGTTTCAAAGATAATTAAAATTAATACAAATTGGAAGAGGAGTGGAGCAATTATCGAGATAACTCAGAACCACTTTTTCCTTAAAAAAATCCAAATAAAACCACATGTTATTATGCAAATTATCAAGCTTTTAACTCCACTTGAGGTTTAGGCCTTATGAAGATCAAGGTTTCTTAGGCATTTATATAAAACTGCTTTCTTATTTCTGGTTTTATCTCAACAACTACATAACCTAGATAGGAAAGGAGCATTCTCACGGATTTAGTGTTGACCTAAGTTAACAAACTTTTAACTCTTACAGAGGGGCCTGCCTTTTTTTTTTTTTTTTTTTTTTTTTTTTTACTTTTTGGAAGACATTTGAATTTAGAGTTTCCAGACCCCAAACCTCAATAGTGTGCAGTAGATTTCCAACGTATGAATCTTAGACCTTGAAAAATTCTGTATCTCTGACCTTAAAAGTTTTGATTATTTTATTCTGTTTCCAAAGTGTATAACCAGTTTCTCCACGTTCTAATTGGAGAGCTCATTAGTTATCAGCCTCATAGCTGTAAATTTGTGACTTGCAGTGTGTCTGGCCTTCTCCTGCGTGTTTATGTAGCGCCACCACATTTGTCTTGTTGGGAGGAGAGCCAGGTATCATAGACAGCACGTTCATTTAGATCCAGTCTTGACTTTAGATTGACCTCCATGTTCTCCAGGGAAAAAATAATTATGTGAACAGAGAAAAAGGGCAAGCCGCACTAACCGAGGGATAATAAGGATGTAGTGGCATTTCTGACTCTATATTTATTGGTTTTGTGGGTTTGAGATAGATACTTAATGTAATTTCTGGGCAGTTTTTTAAAAAGGGATGAAATCTCAAGTGTCATAAAGACTAATTTCTTCTTATTTTTTCTACCTTAAAATCCCACTATCTCCAGTGGCAAAAGTAGGAAACAACTGTGTCACTTAAAGTGACTTATAAATATTTTAAACAAATCTTCTGATTATAATAAGCCTTTGCTTTATTTTTTAAAAGAAAAAGTTCTGCATTCTTTTCTTTCCAACACAGAAGTCATATGTGAGGCATTAATGGAGGGTGCGTTTACTCTTTCAGGCCAGTAGGGCATTACCATAGCTGCTTTAAACTTACATGGTTTTTTAGAATCCTGAAACAGCTAACGTCACTCATCGCACACCTGCCATACTAGCTGGGAGTGACTTAGGCACTGCGGAAAGTCTGACTCACTAAATGTAATGAATGTGACTGCCATTATTGAGTTGGAGAGCAGCCGAGGAGGAGGGATTGGTTCATGGTACGTGTTGAAAATCTGTAAAGTCAGATTTTATTGGATCAGTGTGGAATGGGAATTCCAGAGAGCACAGCCTTCCAGAGTATTTGCAGTAGAAATATATGTATGGCCCACTGATCACTGGTAGATGATCAGCTTTGAAAATATTAGGGTAACAGTGACTATTGTAATCTGCATTTTCTGATACTTGAAATATTTGGATGCTTGTGAGCTACATTGGAATTTGCATGTATCAGAAATCTATAAAAAGAATAAACTTTGAAATGATCTTTATATCTACAAGAAACATTCATAACACTTGTATCAAGAAGTGTCTACGAAAATACTTCTTCTAAGCACATCTAAAAATTCTAGTACCTAAGATTATTAAACAGTGCATGAAACAGGAAGAATGTAATACCTTTATATTCTGTTGCATGAGTCTCATTTAACGCTAACAGCCTGCATTCAATTCAGTAGTTCATTTAGTCTGACATTTAAAATGATCATATGTAGAGGTAATGAATGAAATGAAACCATTATAAACTCAAAATCAAGAATTTTAATTCCAGGCCTTCCTGATGATAATGAATTAAGTAAATTATTATATTTATTGAACTTATCTGTATCACACCATTTAGCAAAATAAATTATCTGAGACAATTTACAAAAAAGAAAATAAGTAAAATACAAACAGAAAATCAAAACCCAATATTAATTTTCTCATACATTTGTACCTCAGCATTCTTTTAATATAGAAAAATAAAAAATGGTCAACTTTTTTGACTATTTTTTGACCATTAAAAAATGGTCAACAGAATTTTAATGTTTGACTTTGACAGGCTTTATAAGGAGAAGATATTGAAAAGAAACTATAATTCTCCAAGTTCTGGAAACCTAATGCATTTTGATTTGAGTCTCTATGTTTTGTTGGTATTGTTCTTAGTTGTAGCCTAGAAAAATTGCTGACATACTTCCAAACTTGCAAATATTCATTTCCAAAAGCACGGAATTGACTGTCTCACTTTTTTTTTTTCTTTAAACCTTCTTAGAATGTGAAACAATGAAAAAATTTGCTTATTTATTTATTGTGAAATTATGCAATGAATAGTATTTTGATCAATATAATAACAGTGGGATGAGGTTGGCTGGATTAATAACATTTGAGACCTGCGGAAATGTCAGAGCATTCCAATATAACTCCCTTACGTTATGCTACCAAATGAAAAAACTGAACTCAGAAAGGCTATGGGTTTTTCTGGAGCTCACAGCAGATCAATGGCAGAGTGACAACTCAACTTCAGACCTTTTGGGTACTATGTATTCTTTACCTGGCCATGTGACTTCTCACAGCATCACTGAAGTCTCAGCCCCTAGGTCCTGTCTCCCTCTCCCTCTGGTATTTCTAGGTCTCATAGTTTTAGTAATTGTGGGAGGGAGAGATACTCAGTAAGTGTACCATAGTCTGAGGCCTGTGTGGGGCAAAAGGGCCTCAGCATTCTTGCTTCTTATTGGCTCACAGATACAAAGTATATACTTGTATCCATGACGGATAATTGCCTGAGAACGCTCAGTCTGCAGCCGGTCGAACCTTCATTTGGTTTGGAACCCGGGTGGGAGTACTTTGAGTCTCCTCTCTTAAGCCTAGACTAAATATTGGCCTTCTGGGGGAGGAGGGAAATTTGAAATAAAATAATGTTTTAATGCACATTTGTCATTGGAGAGTTACTGGTGATCAGAAACTGTAGTATATTTTAAGAAGTAAGAGTCGACTCCATGGCAGGAAACATATTCTTACCTGAACGATTTTTATCTTAAATCACAGTATTTGACACTATTCACTTTTTCTTTTTATTAATTTGAGACAGGATCTCGCTGTCACTCAGGCTGGAATGCAGTGGCATGATCACAGCTCACTGCAGCCCTAACCTCTCGGACTCAAGCCACCTTCCAACCTCAGCCTCCTGAGTAGCTGGGACTGTGGACACATGCCAATGTGCAAGGCTAATTTTTTGAAAAGGATTTCGTAGCAATGGGGTCTGCCTATGTTGCCCAGGCTGGTCTCCAGCTTCCGGGCTCAAGTGATCCATTTACCTAGGGCTCCCAAGGTGCTGGGATTACAGACATGAGCCACTGTACCCAGCCCACTATTTTCATTGATAAGAAGTACTAATGCTGGTAGTAGTGTATGGATGTCAGAAGGCATCTTGGGGAAGATAAACAGTTAGTTTACTTCTGCAGGAAATGCTCTTTACATTGTTGAGGGTCCCAGACCTCTTTGAAAGTTGTGGGACCTTTTCCCTAGCTGCAGCCAGTTTCAGGGCATTTCCAGATTTTCTTCTTGTCTTTATATATCCAGTCATGGCATGACCATTAAAGTACACAGCCCTTGTGCTGAAAGAGAGAATTCAATTATAGTTATAGAGATAAATCTCTCAGCTCCTAAATGGACTGTCTCTAAATACAGGAGAGACTTCCCATTCGAAGGTACTTGCCTACAAGTTTGGAGTATCTGTGGTATGTACTGTGTCAGTGGGCCTAACATTCTTTGCTGTGATGACCCTCATACCTTTCTGTTCATGGGAGGTCACAGATGCAGGAGGCTTTGACTCTCCCCACCATAAAAATGCTACAGAAGCTTTTCTGAGCAGCAGGAGTAAGCTAGGTTGTGGAGAAAATATGGAAGGAGAAAGGCTGTAGGAAGGAGAAAGGGAATTATTGAGGGGACCAAAGACTGATCACAGGGTAGGTCAGATACCAGCCCAGAAGGAATGTGCGTGGAACCCTTGAGGCTTGGCCAAGTCATTAGGACCAGAGCCTCTGGTTCAGCCAATTTCATGTTCTCTGTCTCCTGTGAAGGCTTTTGCATAGTGGGCTGTGGTTTCTCTGTTCCTGCAACTCTCCCAACTACCGAGAATCAAGACTGTTTTCTCTGGGTGAATTCTGCATTTTAAACTTCCAGTCTTTAATGAAAGAGACAACCTGTATTGATAAGACAATTAAAGATTTAGGATTATGCAATTTTTTTCCCTATTGCAAAGCTTTAAATGTTTATTATAAAAGTAATAATCCATACATAAGTCCATCATGCAGTGAGATCCATTGCACTGTTTGGTGAAAGTTCTTTTAGACCTTTTAAGGTCAGTAAATACATACACACACACACACACGTATGTATTTTAAACTTAAAAGCCTGTACTTTTTTTTATTCTACCTTGTTTTCATTCTGTAATGTTTACTTACATATGACTTTATTTTTATTTCTATTTTTCCATAAGTTATTGGGGTACAGGTGGTATTTAGTTGCACGAGTAAGTCCTTTAATAGTGATTTGTGAGATTTGGGTGCATCGATCACCTGAGCAGTGTACGCTGCACCATATTTGTAGTCATTTATCCCTCACCCTCCCACTCTTTCCCCCAAGTCCCCAAAGTCCATTGTATCATTCTTATGCCTTCGTGTCCTCATAGCTTAGCTCCCACATATCTGTGAGAACATACAATGTTTGCTTTTCCATTCCTGAATTACATCACTTAGAATACTAAGTCTCCAGTCACATCCAGGTATCTACAAATGCTGTTAATTCATTCCTTTTTATGGCTGCATAGTATTCCATTATATATATTATGTATTTCACAGTTACATATATATGTGTGTGTGTGTGTGTATATATGTAACAGTTTCTTTATCCACTTGTTGATTGATGGGTATTTGGGTTGGTTCCACGATTTTTCAATTTTGAATTGTGCTGCTATAAACGTGCATGTGCAAGTATCTTTTCTGAATAATGACTTCTTTTCTTCTGGGTAGATACCCAGTAGTGGGATTGCTGGAACAAATGGTAGTTCTACTTTTTCAGCCACTGTGGAAAACAGTGTGGAGATTCCTTAAAGGATTTATGCAATTTGAACCAGCTTCATTTGTTTACATGTTATCATAAGGATACCTATGAGACTTATTCCCAAGTCTACAATGGGTAATTTTATTGCATATCTGAAGTTAGACATTTACATCATATATTTTATCTTAGTTTTTCAGACTTTTTACTTTTAAATACAGCTTTCTTGTTTTGTAAACTATGGTTTATTATATAGTTATTCATTCATTTTCCTATTGTGCTTTCTACAGCAATTTGTAGAAATAGTTGTGGAGATGGATTTTGTTCCCGTCCTAACATGTGTACGTGTTCCAGTGGGCAAATATCACCAACCTGTGGATCAAAATCAAGTATGTTTCTTACTTTTGGCCTTTTCATTGCATTTTTCTTGAGCTTTGGAGTAAATGCTAAAGGTCCTTCTCAAAAAGGATATAAATCCGTGATTATTTTCCTCACATACTAGATGTGTATTAATCTTTAGAGTAAAAATCTTCAGTGACTTAATTGTCGCCTTAAGTGGGTGATGGTTTTCAATAAGAAAAATGCTTTAATTCTGGTGCAGGAGCTGTATGTCTATGCAGAAACAGATTAAGAATTCAGTGAAGAAGTAACTCTTGGTGAATAATAGCTATGACCTAACTAGGTTTTTACTCTGTGCCGGGGAGTTTTAAGTGTTATTATTTTAGTTAATCCTTACATCAACGTTATGAGATACTGTTAATACCTCATTTTACAGAGTAGCAAAGTAAAGCACACATAATTTAATTAACTGGCCCAAGGAAACACAGACTTGAATCCAGGTATTCTGATGCCTAAGTGTGTAGTCTCAAACACTAGGCTATATTTGTTGCCTTTGCTTAACAGGTGTTTTGTGGGTTATCTAAGGGGAAAGGAGAAGAGAACTCAAAGGCAGCATACGTTTATTGAGTACTTACCAGATATGTTACACATATGGACCTATTTTGCTTCACATGTATTAACTGCCAACACCTACGTAAGGTAATTATAACTGTGGACTATGATTGTGTGATTCATGATCCAATTAAAAATTGTTGGGTCCTTAAGGTTGAAGATTAATCTTTTAGCCGAGTATTTAAGATAACATTATAACAAGGCAGAAGCAAGATTGTTTATTTAATTGCTCAATAATTAAATAAATGCTTTTTAAAGTCTTGCCTCAAACTAGCGTGAAGTCATTATATTTTTAATATGTATTTCTTCAAATTTTCCCTAAACGAAGGTAATATAGAGTATATCTGACTCAGGAATAAGATTCAAGATTCATACAACAAATGCCATTGTCTTCTGATGAAACTCCTGATGAAAACTCTCTTAATTTCACTTTCTTTGAATATGCCATTTCCCCAGCTTTTTAAAACCTACCATTCAAATTCATCATGATTTCTTGACCACTTTAACCAGAACATTTCATCCCCAACTTAACCTGAACCTCTCTCTCTTGCCTGAT
Organism: Chlorocebus sabaeus; assembly: GCF_047675955.1. Taxonomy (NCBI): domain Eukaryota; kingdom Metazoa; phylum Chordata; class Mammalia; order Primates; family Cercopithecidae; genus Chlorocebus; species Chlorocebus sabaeus. The sequence continues at coordinate 53,482,897 of NC_132926.1, forward strand.
TGCCTACAAGATACTGTTGCCCATATATTCATTATCCTATGCTTAGTTTTCTCATATTTGCCTTTGGAAAAAAACCCAGTCCTAGAGGAATTTTAAGATTCAGTTTCTTAATTCCTCTGCCTGGGAACTGGGACATTCTCTGGGCCACTCTTTGTTTGTGGTATATATTTTAGCATGGAATCTGTGCATTCATTTGGCCTTGGGCAATGAGTTCCTTCCATTTCATCAGGAACTTTTCTAACCCCGCCCCCATCATCATCCTGTGGGACCTTGCTAAAGCTTTTGGCACTATTAATCACCATCTTCTTGAAATGCTGTTTTTCATTTTTCTTTGAAACACCTTTGACTTTTATAATTCCAGTGGCCCTCAGTGCTCCTTTTCTTGATCATTACTTTTTATTCTCTTTTCTGTATCTTCATCAGTCTTTCATTCGAGGTTTAGTATTACTGAGTACTGCCCTCCCTGGGTGAACTCATTAACATATATGTTTTCAATGACTACCAGTATGTTGATAACTCATAATACTTATCTACACTGGAGATCCCACCACTGACCTCCACACTCATATGTTCCCTTTCCCATTTGACATCTCCCCTCAAGAAATAGCAAGCAATTGAAACTTAGTAGCATATCTAAAAGGAAACTGAATTTATTGCTGACCACAGGCTACTTGAACCACAGTTCCTCCTGCCTCGGCAAATGGCTCTGCCATCCAGCCAGTGCTTAAGTAACTGCTGCTTCTCTTTCTCTATGTCGACTCTTTGAACAAGTCCTGTAGGCTTTACTGGAAAATAATTATCTCAGATTTATCTTTTCCTTTCCATCTCCTCTGCTACCATGTGGTGCAAGCTGTCCTCATCCTTCTCCCAGACTCTCGCCCTCTTCAAATCCATTCTCTGCAGAGCAGCTAGAGTAATCTTTTAAAAATATAGATTACATCACTTCACTCTCTCATTTAAACCCTTTCAATGACTCCCTGTTGCATTTGGGATATAATGAAAACCCTTCAGTGGCCGAGGATGCCGTGTGTTAGCTGACTGGCCTCTGCCTGGGTCTCCAAGATCTCTTCCCTGTCTGCCTCTTTTTAACCACAGGAATCTCTCTGTTCTTCAGAAGAAAGCTTTTATCATCCTAAGGTCTTTTGATTTGCTGGTTCTTCTCTCTCTGAAGTTCCTCCTTGGTACTTTTAATATCTGGCTCATTCTCATCCTTCATATCTCAGTATAAATGTCTCCTTTGAGTGGTCTTGTCTGGTGCTGGTATCTAAGCTCCTTCTTGGCTCCAGGCTAGTCTCCTTCACAATGGTTTACTTCAAACAGTTGATCACAGTCTATAATTACTTCGTGGTATTTGTTTACCTGTGTTTTCCATAGCTCCCTATCGGAATTTCAAGCTCTGTGAGGATAGCCTTCAAGTCCATTATGACAGTACTGCACTGAGCTGGAATGATGGGCACTCAGCTCCTGCGTTCTGAATGGAGACAAAAGTACCTCCTGCTTGCCAGAAACTATGCTGCTAGTCACCTTCTGTTTATTTTTTTTTAACATTGAAAGTGTTTTAAATGCATCCTGAATAACATGTTATCACAGATATGCCCATGTGTGCACTTATAAAGAAATAATGAATAAAAATATGTTTGGGTCATAATATTTCCTTCTGTAAGATATAATTGTCATTGAATTGGATAATTGAGTTTATAGTTTTATAACCTCTCACATATACTATAATTTTGGTGACTGATGTTTTTACATTTTTTGTTATTGCTCTTTGCAGTTCAGCAGTGCAGCGTGAGATGCATGAATGGTGGGACTTGTGCAGATGACCACTGCCAGTGCCAGAAAGGATATATTGGAGCTTATTGTGGACAACGTAAGGGACATTAGAATCAACTTTATTTATTAGAAATCATTTGATTTGCTGGATATTTCATATTAAGTTATGATTTAAGGTCTCATAAATCCTGTGATCTTTTGAGAAAACAATTTTATGTAGTAAACTTTACCTTAAAACTGAATTTCTAATTTTTATCCTGTAAGAATTTTTCTAATTCTTTTAGAATTTTATGCTTTAGAGCAGTGATGTTCTTGAATAGTAACCAGTCAACAACTGGTAACTAGTGCTTTAGCAAATGTGACAATCTCACAGATTTTCTGTGATTTATTTGTTTTCCTTTATCTGGCTCCATAAGACATGTATACTTTCCTGAAAAAAAAAATGAGCAAGTTTTCTCTGATGTATCTCTTTTTTACTTCTTTCCCTCCCCAGTTCCCTCTTTATACCTATGATTTTTTAGAACTTCTCAAAATTAACCACAGGAGAGCCAATCTGATGAATTATCCTTTGTTCAAATATATTTAATACTGAGATACAGGGTGATGAGATGATTTTTTAAAATCAGATGTTATTGTGAAACAGGGAGCTGTAACCCAGCAAAGCTGGTCCCTTCACTGGAGAATGCCCTGTATGAAACAAGAAATAACCTTTTAGCAAGAGTGTCAGGATTGTAGTTTCTGGATTGTGACACATCACTGGGGAACATTTTCGGTAGTATTCTCTAAACTGGGACATTTTTGGGAATTCACATATTTGGAAGTAATGTCACTTTATATGACATTAAAGAAGTGTGATTTATGAAACTGAATCACAAATAGTAAGTCCCTTTTTACTTTATTTGCATTTTTACCTGATTTAGACTGTAGGTTCCGTGCTCATCTTCAAGGCTTCTTTAAGGATTGCTGGTCTCTTTTTTAAACATAGAAAAACCAAGTCTTAGGTGTAAAAGAATGTCTAGCTTGTTTTCAGTTAACATTATTTTATTTTTGTTGCAATAAAAATTTTTTTAGATTGTGGTAAAATATACCTAACAACATTTACCATTTTAACCACTTTTAAGTGTATAGTTCAGTGGCATTAAGTCCATTCACAGTGTTGTGTAACCATAATCATCTCCAGAATTCTTTTCATCTTGGAAAACTGAAACTCTGTACCCGTTAAACAATAGCCCTCATTTCCCTCTCCCCTGCCCCTGGCAACCATCATTTACTTTCTGTCTCTATAAATTTGACTACTTCAGGTATTTCATAGAAGCATAAGCATGAAGCATTTGTCCTTTGGTGACTGGTTTATTATACTTAGCATAAAGGTTCATCCATGTTTTAGCATGGGTCATTTTAAAGGCAAAATATTATTTCATTATATGAATATACGACATTTTGTTTATCCAGTCATCTTTTGATGGACATTTGAGTTGCTTTCACCTTTTGGCTATTGTGAATAATGCTGAAATATCTGTTTGGGTCCTTGCTTTCAGTTCTTTTGGGTATATACCCAGAAGCGGAATGGCTGGATTACATGATAATTGTATTTTTAATTTTTTGAAATGCTGCCATACTGTTTTCCACAGAAGCTGCACTGTCTTCCATTCCCACTAGCAGTGCACAAGGGCTCCACTGTACATGCTTGCCAACCCCTGTTATTTTCCTTTTTTTTCTTTAAATAATAATAATCATGCTAATGAATGTGAAGTTGTATCTCTTGGTTGTTGCAGTAATTTCCAAGATTTTCTTCTAGTTAAGGTGATTATGGTGATTATAGCTTTCTATTTATAAGTGCTATAAAGTTTTCTTTAGAATAATTTTATGTAAAATAGGAGTATCCATTTAAAGAAAAAGATTTTGTTAAGGTCAGGGGTAGGCCAACTCCTTTTGTAAAGGTCAGAGAGTATATATTTGATACCTTGCTTTCTCCGTTGCAAATACTCAACTCTGCCATTGTAGTGCACAAGTGACCATAGATAATATGTAAATGAAAGAGCTAGGGTGTGTTTCAGCAAAATTGTATACTTTATAGATGCTGGAATTTGAATTTCATACAATTTTCACTTGTGACCGAGTATTATTTCTTTGATTTTTCAACTACTTAAAAGTGTCAAAATTCCTCTTAGCTCATGGGAATTACAAAAGTAAGCAGTGGCCCAGATCCAGCCTTTGGGCCATAGCTTTTAGATTCCTTGTGTGGGTGGTTCTCAAGTATAACAAGAGGAGATTGACTGAAGTTTGAGAAATGGAGGGTGAATAGGAGGCAAGAATAGGAGGGGACCAATGCATTAACTTCTGTAGGCTAGGGTTGGCCAGGGGAGACCAAGAAAGAACTGGACAACAGTGGAACAGATAAATGCAGCAGAGTTTCTTGTTCCATGAATGATACTTCTTCCATATTTTCTTTGTACATTCAGGTGTTTCCTACATTTTCTACCAGAGTCTTCTGTTTATAACCAGAAAAGAAAGACAGAAGTCTATCACAAACACAGTATTCATAAAAGGATAGATTGATATATGTATTTAGGCCTTAGAAAAGTGTTAGGAGATCTGATTGTAACTCCGTTTTGCAAAGTTCCATAACCAATGAAGAGACACATCTATCCTTGTTGAAACATATCCTTTTGCTCTGTAGAGGGAAAAATGAAAATTAGAATCACAGCAGAAAGAACATTGCCTTACCTCAACTGATCTTTCAGAGTATTTGCTCAAATCTATCCTGAAATTAGCTGTCTTCAGTCTGAATTAAGCTGCTCTCCGTGCCTTGGGCATACGTGTGTACGTATGTATGAGGGTTGTACAGAACACACTCTAGTGGGTGTGTCTCTTGTTCTTCACACAGGAATGGGAAGGCAGGGGATGGAAAGGACTTTACTCTTCTAAAATGCTTTGATGTTCTTCCACCCCTGTGTCAGATCATATTTATGTTACTACATTTTCCAGTCAGAGGAAAGGCAACGTAGAAAATCAGCATATACTGAACATTTGTTCTCTAGATTTCTCATGGGACGACATCTTCCTTGTCTGATGTTTATCTCAGGGGTAATAGAACATATGGGGGAAGCAAAGTGTGTAACAAGCATAATTGTCAGCAATTAAGAAGGTAAAGGTCGGTGAAACCCCATCTCTACTAAAAATAACAACAACAAAAAAAATTAGCTGGGCATGATGGGGGGTGCCCTGTAGTCCCAGCTACTTGGGAGGCTGAGGCAGGAGAATGGCGTGAACCCGGGAGGTGGAGCTTGCAGTGAGCCCAGATGGTGCCACTGCACTCCAGCCTGGGTGACAGAGCAATACTCTGTCTCAAAAAAAAAAAAAAAAAAAAAGGAGGTAAAGATATGATAACTAATAGATTATCAGCTCAAAGAATGGTGTAAGGAAGATGTTTTCTAAGTCGTCTTATATGGAAAGAGTGTTACAGTACTGAAAGCAAAGAAGCAGATGGAACATTTTTCAATTTGTGAATCCAGAAAAGTCTTGGAAATAGGATGCTTGCTAAAATGAACATTATGACACATTTAGACTGCTTAGCTGCTTTGCTGGAAACAGACAGCACTTCTTAGAAAGCATTCTTCCATTTCATCCATTTCATTCAGCAATGTTGATAGAGTAACTACTGTGAACAGGTAAGATGATACCCTGGCCGCATATTCTGGTAGAAATGACAGTTAATACTAAAAAGGTAAATACTTAATCCATGTTTAGGTAGTGAAAAGTTTTAGGAGAAGAACAAAGCAGGGTAAGGGGGAAGAGAGTCTGGGTCAGGATTAGCAGTTATCTGCTATTTTACATCAGGGGTCTCTGAGAAGGTGACATTGAAACCCAGACCCGAGTCTGTGCTTTTAAATCTGTGGGAAAATTGTTCTGGACAAGGGAAAAGTAAATTTAAAGGACCTGTAGTGGGAACAGACTCCATGTGTTTTGGAAACAGTAAGATCCATGTCCCTGCAGTAAAGTGGGGAAAGGGAAAATGGTAAGAATTGAGTTTGGAGAGGGAGGTGTAGGGCCTTGTAGGCCAAGGAACAAAATTTGGACTATAGCTTAAATATCATGGGAAGACACTGGAGCATTTTGAGCAGTGGTATTCTGTGATCTGGTTGACATTAAAAAAAAAAAAAAAAAAAAAACCACCCTGTCTGCTGTGTTGAGCCTGGATTATAACAGAGAAAAGGAAAGGGCCATGCAGGAGGCTACCACAGCGGTGCTAGTGAACGATGCTGCAGCTGTAGTCATTGAAGATGTGGTAAGTGGTTGGATTGAGCTTGTATTTTGGAGGTACACTCTGATGGACCAAGCGTGGTGGATTAAAAAACATAGAAAAAGTAAAGATCAAAAGTGACAAGGAGAGGGTTTTGGTGGAACTCCTGGATTAATAGTGATGTCATTTCCAGATATGGGAAAGATTGTTTAGGGAGTGGGTTGGATAAGGAGTGGTGGGGCTGAGGGCAAGAGTTTTGTTCTGGATTCATTAGATTGAGAAATCTGTCAGACTTATAAGTGCAAAGATCTATGAACTCTGATCTTCGGAGAGAGGCTGGACATACAGATACAAATTTGGGAGTGTGTAGACTGAATTATTATATAGATAATATTTTAATCATAGGCCTAGATAAAGATCGTTAGGAAGTTGTTGTAGCTAAAGAAGGGAGTTGAAAACAGAGACCCGATTCAGTCCAACATTGTGAGATGGAGAAGAGGAAAAGAAGCCAGCAAAGAAGACTGAGAAAGAATGGACATGAGGATGGAATGAAAACTGAGAGAGTGTGGTATCCCAGAAAACAAAGGAAGAAGGCAGCACCGATAGTAAAAATTTATACCTTCCTATGTCAGACAATAGGCTTTTGTTTCTTTCCTCTTGTTAACGTTTTAACTTGGTTTAGAATGCTATTTTTCTAACACATTTGTGTAGAAATTACAATCATAATTTCAGACTTGACTTATGCCCAAGTGTCTGCATCTCTGCTGAGTTGTAAAGTAGTCTAATGAAAACGTGTGTCTGACATGTTACCTAGCACAAAGTAAGTGCTCAGTAAATATCTGTTGAATAAAAATGTTCTCTAAATATCTGAGCTTCTACACTATGCAACCAACCCACATGGGGAAAATAGTGTGTTTTCCCCTTCTAAGATTTTGGAGGGCAGCTGAGAAACCAGCTCATATTTCTATCTGTAGTACATCTTTTGCTCTCTTGCCTTTCACGCCACTATCATGCTAGGTGTAAGCATAGTTTTCTTCCTGAGTGGTCAGCGATCCTTCTGTGGTGGAAATTTAGGCATTTTCAAATTTTTTTTCTGACTCCAGTTGAAATGTAAGTTGCTGTTTGCATTCTTTTTTGTTCCAAAAAATGTTATTTTGTAAAATACCTTTCATCATAATTTATTTGAAAAAGGGAAATTCACCATTTTTGGTTTTTTCTTCTACTTTTATCTGTATTTCCTGCTTCTCTTCTTTTGCTTTTGCTCTTTAATGTAAACTTCGGCTGCTGCAGACATCTTGTCTTACAGAACATTTTTGTACAAATGTTCTGTAGTTAAAAGAGAAGGGAATTAAGAATGTAGAATACCTTCAGCGTGCAGCCACTGTGCACTTTGTCTCATATGCTATTTTATTTAGTCCTCAAATGTCTGTAGGGGAGGAACTGTTAAGTCTCTTTTTGCAGACCAGGAAGCTAACAATCAGAGAGATGGTGTGGTGAGTGGGTGCTGGGGACAGCAGAGCTCATTATCTGTTCACTGCACCATTCTGCCTCACGAAGTACTTGAAAAAATGCTGTGAAATGTTGACGTGCGAGAGTTTGCTGAGTTCGTGCAGTCTATCAGATACCACAGTAGGTGACGGGGATTCAAAGGCAAACAGATCTGGTCCTTGTCCTGGGGGAACCCACTCTCACATGAGAGACAGAAATACAAGCAAATGGTTATATCAGTGGCCTTTGATCTTTTTGTTCATAGGATCCCTTTACATTTTTAAAAATTATTGAGGTCTTCAAATGTCTTTTGTTTATATGAGTTCCATCAATATTTATAACATTAGAAATTAAAATTGAGAAATTTAAGATATTTATTGATTCATTAAAAGTAACAAGAAACCCATATTACAAGTTAAGATAAATATTTTTTATAAACAATAACTATAATTTGCAAACCTCCAAAAATCTTTAGTGAAAAGGGAGGCATTGATAATCTAACCTAGACAGATTAGATTAGGTTTAATTGGTAATGGGCCAGCTCTTTCCAGGAGAAGCTCAAGGTTCATCCAGCCTTGTTCTACCTGGGAATTGGAAACTCTATTGTGGAAAACCCTGGGAGAAGCCCTTCCTCCATTTACCGGAGGTTGTGTTCTGAGTGTTACAATTAGTGTGTACGGCTCTTCCCCAAAGGCTGGCATTGTGATGAGTGATGAGAGAACACATGTGGGAAAGTGACTGTAATTTAAATTTCCTACAGCTCAATAGCATTTAAAGAAAATTCCACACATTTTAATTGATCATATTACTTTGGACTTAGTATTTTGCAGTGTATGTTTTTAACAATTGATTTTTAAAATCTTTCTTTTTAAAAAATTTAATTGTGTTTTAATTTCTGGGATACATGTGCAGGACATGCAGGTTTGTTGCATAGGTAAATGTGTGCCATGGTAGTTTGTTGCACCTGTCAACCCATCACCTAAGTATTAAGCCCTGCATGCATTAGGTATTTATCCTGAAGCTCTCCCTCCCCCTGCCCTCCCCAGACAGGCCCCAGTGTGTGTTGTTCCTCTCCCAGTGTCCATGTGTTTTCATCGTTCAGCTCCCGCTTATAAATGAGAACATGCGATGTTTGGTTTTCTGTTCCTGTGTTAGTTTGCTGAGGATAATGGCTTCCACCTCCATCCATGTCCCTGCAAAGGACATTATCTTGTTCCTTTTTGTGGCTGCATAGTATTCCATGGTGTATATGTGCCACATTTTCTTTATCCAGTGTATCATTGATGGGCATTTGGGTTGATTCCATGTCTTTGCTATTGTGAATGGAGCTGCAATGAACATACGCGTGCATGTAGAAATCTTCAAATCCTGACAATTGTTTTCTATGGAATTACTGCACAGAATGCTCTGATGGGTTTTGTTTTTTCCCACCTTCCCATCCATCTTTATTTTTTTCATGCTCCTTGTGGCCTTTTTTCCTTTTCCTTTCTGCTTCGTATTTACTTATATTTCAAGTCTGCCCATATTTCAAGGCAGTGATGAGTGGGAAGTGCTGTATAGGACTCAGCTGGAGACAGGTGAAGCAGAAAGGTGTCGTTCCTAGGGAGCTGTACTCGTGCAGTGACACACAGAATCATGCCTTTAACTGAAGTGTAACTATCAACAAATGCCTCTGAGGCCATTGGCACAGTGACTCTTTAAGGTCAAGATCATCTTTCATTTCCAAGTGCGTTTTGGTCTTCTGACCATTATCAGCAGAACAGAAATCACTCCATGCATTCTGGAGATGATAGGCAGTCTATCTGGTTCAACATACCTGGTAAGGAAATAGCAGCATTACTGTGCTACTAGATATCAGTATACTTATTGAGTTTCCCATTTTTGATACGTACCTCACGTGAAGTCCTTTGCCCCCCACTTCCCTTTAATTTGAATAATTAGTGTCCTTCATCTCCATTTATGGACACAGGTCATAGAATATAATCCTCTAACTCATTTGTGAGGACAAATGTTTCAATAGGGTGGGTAGATTGGGAGACACACTCTCAGTATCAGTATTTTCTCCTGGAGGAGACGTGATTCTTGAATTCAGCTCTCTTCATTATGCATCACGGGAATACTAAGGTTCCAAGGATTCTAAAGAGTGTGATCTTTTAGGCTGAGCCGAACTGCAGTGCAGTGCAGGGCAGTGCAGTGCGGAGAGGGGAGTGATTCAAGTTTACTGGCTTCCTCTGGGCTCATGGAACCCTAACTCCTGATCTCCCAGGTCGCAAGGCTAAAGGAGCAAAAGAGAGTGTGTGTGGCGTGTTTGCCAGCATGACTTTGAAAACATTTGGATTGTGAGTTAATTTTCTATGAAAGAACATATTATGCTTACACAGGTTTTTTTTCCCTTTCTTTTCTTCTATGACCTGCACATAGTCTACACATTGGTTACTTCTTTTGGCATTTTATAGCTAACATTGATGGCATTTTCCCCCCTTTTCTTGGTTTTGCCCTTCCAGCTTTACCTTTTTTCCCTGCTTTGCTTCCTTTTCTTCTCTGAATTTTGTTTTTTCCCTTTATTGCTGTATCATTTTTATTTTTTCTTATTACATTTTCTCCTCCTGCTCCTTTCCTGTGCTACCTCAATCAGCCTCTTTCTTCCTTCATATCCCCATATTTTATTCATTTATTACCGGTGAAAATATAGATTATAGGGTTAGTAGATGGAAATTGAGGGTTGAATAGTTACATTCTCACTAAATGAGCGTGAGAGCCAGTGAATATGATTCTGATTAAAAAAAAAAAAAACCTGGCCGGGCGCGGTGGCTCAAGCCTGTAATCCCAGCACTTTGGGAGGCCGAGACGGGCGGATCACGAGGTCAGGAGATCGAGACCATCCTGCCTAACACGGTGAAACCCCGTCTCTACTAAAAAATACAAAAAACTAGCCGGGCAAGGTGGCAGGCGCCTGTAGTCCCAGCTACTCAGGAGGCTGAGGCAGGAGAATGGCGTAAACCCAGGAGGCGGAGCTTGCAGTGAGCTGAGATCCGGCCACTGCACTCCAGCCTGGGTGACTGAGCGAGACTCCGTCTCACAAAAAAAAAAACAAAAAACAAAAAAACAAAAAAACAAAAAAACTTTTTACCAAACACTTGCTTAACAGTGTGATTTACATGACGTGTGTAAGCTTTTGCCTGAATATACTTAAATATATTTACTTAAATTTAAGATGTGAACTTTAACCTGTGTAATTTACACAAGTTGCAGTTTAATTTAATGTAATTTACTGTAATTTAACATAAGATCCTTTATGGGCAGCATCACTGCACTACTATATTGTGCTTGGAGACTGGCTGTATAATGAGCTTCTTGCTGTTTTTATATGCAGCTGTCTGTGAAAATGGGTGTCAGAATGGTGGACGCTGTATCGGACCCAACCGCTGTGCTTGTGTTTATGGATTCACTGGTCCACAGTGTGAAAGAGGTAAGAAGAGAAATGAGAACTCCACTTTCTGAAGAAGTCTATTTTATTGTAAAAATGTGCAATTTTTTGTTATTCAATGAAGATTCTGCTAATGAAATCGTATTTTTACTCTTCTTTGATTATGTCTCTAAGTTGAATAGTAAGATTTTGAGACATAACTAATAGTGGCAGAAGCATCTCAACTTTTTCCACCAGTGAACTCAGTTTGGGCAACCAACTCTGGGGCTATGGCTCTGGGGTAATTTTGAGTGAGTGGCTGATGGCAAATTCTAATAATGTGCTTAATTCAAATTAGGAGGCATTGTTGAAAGAACTGCTTCTGTTAAAAATGAAATAGTGTCAGGATATCCTTGGCTGCAAACCCCACAAAATCTGACATAAATTGTCCTAAGCAATAAGGAAATGTATAGCATTTCACAACAAAAAGTCCCAAGCTAGTGGGCCTCAGGTAGGATGTGATCAAGGCTTTTACCCTTTTACTCTGTTTCTCTTGACCCCGCCCTCCTTTATGTTTCACTTTTTATCCTACCATGAAGTTCTTTGTGCTTATAAGATGGCTGTCAGCAGTCACTCAGGAAACATGTTTCCTTTTCACCTCTTGAGATAGAAAACATCACCTCCAACTATGGACCAGCAATAGCCTCCAGAGATACTTTGTATGCTGCATGGCTTAAGCTTGAGTTTTAAAATGGTTCATGGCAAAGTGGGTGGCGGTGGTGGTAATATGTTTGACGTAGACTTACCAGGACCTGTCCTTGCAGCAGGAGATGATTTAAGCTTCCCCAGATTCACATGGAAGGGATGATTGGGTATCTGAAGCCAATAGAGCTTCCTTTGGGTAAGAGAAAAGGAGTGGAGGGATGGATGCTGGGTAGGCATCCCACATTGTCCAACTCATTCATGTAAATGGTCAGTCAAGCCAATGTGAAACCAATTTACTTTGATTTGAATAGCAATTAAACTCATGACCTATAGACTGCTGAAAATCTCTGGCATTGATCCCTCATTATGGATCATAGGAATATTTATGTTTCAAGGGTTCTAGAGAGTGTGATCTCTTAGGTTGAGCTGAGTTGCAGTGCAGGGCAGTGCGGTGGCGTGAGGGGAGTGGCTCGAGTTTGCTGGCTCCCTCTAGGCCTGCGGAAGCCTGACTCCTGGTCTCCCAGGTCACAAGTACCAAGGAGCAAAAGAGTGTGTGTGCTGTGTGTAAGCTACCTAAAATAATGTCCTGATGGTAAACAGCTTCATGACGTATCAAAGAAGTTAAACTTTATAAAATGTGAGAAGTAACTAGCGCTGATCCATAACAGTACAAACAAGCTTGAGCTTTAAAGTAATATTACATAATCATTCATTGTTATTTACATCCTCAGTGCATTTTTCCAGAGCTTGTTGTGGCATCAAGTTGTACAGAACTTTCTTTATTGTGAAACTAGAATATATGAAATTATGTCAATGAAATATTACAGATAAGTAGGGGTCAAGGTTTATATACATATAGAGGCTTTGAGTTGTGAAATAAGCCTTATATTTTAAAAATTATACTCATTACCCTGACAAAACTTCATCTTGCTTTTCAAGTTTAATCTTGAGAAGAAACTGAGAAATTACAATTATATGGTGAAGTTTGAAAAGTAAAATATTTTTTCACATACATTTGGATGTATATATGCATCAAGGTATTTTTGTTATTTTTAATGTAATTGAGATTTCTTGGAACTGAACTACATTCCAGAAATGATAGAGTTTAATGTTACACTTAGGATGAATTTAAATGTCTTTACCAGATGCTTTTATTTGGGAAAGAAAAATTAATTATGAAATGTTAGCATAAAAAGATAAATTACTCAGAATGGAATAGCACATATTTCTTAGATAACGCTAAGTTTATTTGAACATCATATAATGTAGAATAAATTTAAAATTTCAAACATTAATTGGTAGAGATGATCTTCATTTTTCTGGGAGTCTTGTAAACTTTGTAGCTCTTTCATCCTGAAGCAGATTTCAAAGTCAAGTTGTAATTGGCAAAGAAATTGGGTGAGTAGTTTCAACTCAGAGGCTTCCAGGAATTGCGTCATTGTTCTTCAACAGTTATTCATTCATTAGATTTGTTAGTCCTCATTAATTTCTGAGAATTCAATAAAGACTTCCATATATTTTACATGTACAGTAGCATGTTTTCAGAAAAAAATATAAGATTAATTAGCTAATGGATTACCCTTAGGGATATTGTTTAAATGTTGGTTTGTTTCTTAAAAGTCTTATTACTTACTACCCTTCAGATGGAAGTTCTGAAGCTTCATTTCTTCCAAAGGAGTTAGCAAGTTCCACTCTTAGATAGCAACCATGAACTTTAGTATTTTAAAGAGATGTTTTACATTGAATTTATAAATGTATAATAACCCGTTCTACTGAAAATGAAGTTCATAATTTTTTTCAAGAAACATTGTGTCTGTGTAGACGCAAAAAGAGTAACTCACTTATGTTGAAGTTAGTGAGTAAGCTCATGTGCCCTGTTAACGTTTGAAGTTTACATATATATTTTAAAATTACTGAATTTCAAAATATATATTCTTTATTCTCTTAAAAAAAAGACCCTTGTAAAGTCAGAGATATTTGTTCCTCCTTAATGTAGAACACACAATTTCCCTTTAAATTGGCCTCCTGGGATCAGTCATATGATAAAACGTGGCTGCTTTTCCAGCTATCTGGGCTTTTGGCAGACTGGTATCTAGACCCAGAGACTGACTAGTAACCAATGGCTGGCATGATTATGGTATTTAACTTGAGTCTGGGTGCTGGGTAACCTCAACTTCTTTGGAGTTCTCTTTTCACACTTGCTAATATGTACAATGACCTTTTATACTTAGCATCAAAAAAAAAAAAAAAAAAAACAGTTGTTGTGACAACAGGCTAATTGTAAAATGCAGGCAGCTCATTTTGGCCATGGCATATGAAGCTACTGAATTCTTTATGTATATCTTTCCAAACAAATGTAATTTGAAAAAAAGATAAATATCTCACTTAATATACGCTTGAGATTAAACAGAAACGGAGTCAGCATTCGATGTTGAGACTCGATGGTTTTTTTCCCCTAATACTTAAAATGTACCTTATGTTTTATCAGTAGAAACTTGGAGGGGTTGGGTAGACAAGAAATACATTTACCTAAGGAATTTCTGAACCAAATAGATGATTACTTGATCACAAATGTGGCCTGTCTAGAGTCCTCCTTTCAACTTTTTTGACTTAAAGGATTGTTGAAATCTTTTGTAATGGAATTTTCCATGAGGTTTATATGAGGCCCATCTGTTAGAAGTATATCCTAGACCCTTTTAAGTTATACATAAATTACTACTACAAATGGTTTTTATCATGTAAACATGACTTCCTTAAAATAGTATGCAAATTGTGTAAAATTTCAAATAATCTGGTGCTTAGTAACATTTCCTTTAAAGTGTACATTTTTTAGTACAACTTAAAGGAAACAAGGACTAGAAAATTACTTTTTAATTATTGACACTTTAAAGAAAAATGACTTTTGTTAATCTGCATCTTCCATAAAAAAGAAAAAAAGGTGAGATCAAGTTGCAAATGTTAGAGTTCAAAAAATCTAAACTTTCAAGCCTTTATGTAAAATGAACATAGATTGATTTCCATTTAGGTTACCTTTTATGAAATCATCCAGTTATAGAAACTAATGCATGAACCCAGGTCTAAAAGCATGCTGAGAAGGAGTCACTCCATCTCTGCCTGAATATCTCTGGTCAGGGGCTCTCACTCACTCACCCCATCACAAAACAGTCCTGCTCATCAGAGTCCTGCTTGCTGGAACTCTGCATTATTCTGCTGCTGTCCAACGAGGACATTTAGCAGATGTGTAAGATCCCATATAGTCTAATTTAGTGGGAAGATGATGATGACAACTTCTCTAAAAGGAGTCAACCACAACCTGCCACTCAGGTGTCCATGCTGGCAACTTGGCGTCTAATTATAAACTCTTCAATTATTGTATACATTTTTATTTACTCACCCCCACTTCAGGAAGTAAACTAACTGTAATAGCCACTAAATCTACTTAGACCTTACCCAAATCCTCCAAAAGTAGTTGTAAACATGGACAAATTTCGGTTTTCCTTAATTCTGGGAATACTGTAGACCCAGACTCAAGTTCGTTTAGAAATAACTGATATACTTGTTAACCCAAAGGACTTGGAATGTATTATAAAGCATGCAGGGTGATTGTACAGCTTATGAACATTCAAGTAACATAGCAAATTAGTAGTATGACCAGGAATACAGGGAATATGGTGAAGAGAACAAGCTGGTATTACATAGAATTCTGTACACAGTGAATTTGATACTTTCAAGAAATGGATAAAGAATGTTTTTAAGAAAATACGTTCCATTGTAGTTTTCTGTTTTAAAATGTAATGCATGTTTATTATAAAATAATTTAGAAATAAAACAAGATGAAAGATGAGAATCCAATTATTCATAACTCCTACATTTAGGATTAATTACCATTAACATCTTGGAGACTGTAACTTGAGTCATTTTTCTACTGCACATGCATGTAGTGTTTACAAAAAATGGGATCTTTCCATTCTTACTAGAATTTGCTCTTCTGTAATGTGAAATGTCCTTATATCTTGCTTCTCCTTTTGTGTTATTAAATATGCTACAGATTGTTATAGTTGTACTGCATGTTGTAATAACACAAAAGGAAAAGCAAGATATAAGAGTAAGATATAAGTGCTTTGGAGTGTTTACTTCCATTTACCTTTTTAACCACAGATTAGAATATTCCAGAGTGTAACTAAACTAATTTTTAAAATAAATATTTAATACTTATTCATCCATTATTTGTTGAGTACTCTTAAAGTATTAGGCTAAGTACTTGGAACTTG
This sequence comes from Chlorocebus sabaeus, assembly GCF_047675955.1. NCBI lineage: Eukaryota > Metazoa > Chordata > Mammalia > Primates > Cercopithecidae > Chlorocebus > Chlorocebus sabaeus. Next base: position 53,498,783 of record NC_132926.1, read on the forward strand.
AATTATAAGAAAAACCAATATATACTTCTTATTAATGAGAAACAAATTATTGAAAAACTAGTCATCTACTTTACACATGAGGATGCAATAAGACACAGTAAATACCACAATAGGTGTAGGAACAAAAAGTAGGAGAGCTCGGAAATGCTCCCTAATGCAGGACAAGTTACAAAAGTCTTTCTTTCAGTCAAATGAATATAGAATGGAAAAACATAGCTTACTACAGTGGGAAAAACAGTATCAGACTAATTCCTGTGATATATCATGATTAAATCTTATACTAACATTATTTAAACTCCATAATTCATGACCAATTACCTTAATTACTAAGCTGATATTTATTTTGCAGAAATAAAATGTCTCTCTTTTTCTTGCACTCTGAAGATTTAGTAGAATGAAAATTACAATAAGCAGAGAGAGAATGTTACCAACTACAGATGTCAGACTCACATGCACCCTCAGGCACACACACACACACACACACACATATTTCTGCACTTGTGAGGCCGTTAAGAAGAGCATTTTATAACCTTGCACTCTCTAAGCTAAACTTAGCCTTAAATGGGCATCAGAGAAATACCAAAAGATCTGTGGGAACTTAACTTTTTGGCACTGGTTCAGATGATACCCTTATCTTGAATGCCATTAAGAACAGAAGGGAAAGAAAATTAGAGAAGAAAAAGCAGACAGTGGGAAGTGGAAGAAAAAGAGGGGAAGAAGAAAATGAAGACTTGATAAGAAAAGAGAGATGTAATGCTAGATGAGAAGTGGAGACGCTTGGTGTTGTATGAAGGAAGGACTTAAATCTGGGAGAAAAATCAATTCACTGATTGATCTATCTGGGAGAGGCCAGGCTTTCACTTCTTGATCCTCGATTTAAGCCTTTGCTGTTTAGAGCTGTAAAATAAGATTGAACTTTTGGCAGCCCAGTAGATCCTGCTATTTTATTCTCTTTTGAACAAAAGCAATGTGTATTTCATTTATTCCAACTCTTTCTTTGATTTTGGTTTACCTAGAGGCAGGGAAACCTGCAATATAAGATACAAAGGCTAGAATATTTTATTTTTATCTCCGTAAATATTTTTCTGTTTTCCTGTTTCAACATCAGATTAAAAGACATTAGAGGTTAATTGGTGTAGAAACAAGGCGAAACTACCAGACACACATAAATTAAATGTAATCAGATGTGATTATATAGAATTTACTTAAAAGTAATTAAATCAGATGTGCATGTATATGGGGGAAGTGATGTAACAAATACCGTATATTTCAGAAGTTACAAATTCTTAAATAACACCTGTCTCCAGGGGTTTCAGATAAACAGTTGTGGACCCATAATCACCTCATAGATTCATTGGAAAGATTAAAAGCAATAATGTATTAAACACCTGACACACAATAGGCAGTGTGCCTGACACATGGTAAGCTTCCACTAAGTGTTACTTGTATTTTTAGAATGCAGGCTGTAGTCGAAATCAAAGCTTAATATTAAAACCCGTGTAACTTTAGAAATGTGATTGCCCTCTCTGATGCCTGTTTGTGCATATATAATGCATATCTGTTATGTTAACTTTGAATCATTTTTTGTGAAGAGTGAATGATATAATGCCTGGCATCCAATGAATGAAATAAATAATGATCATCAATGCTAATATCTTTTTAAGATGATTCCCCCGTTATCAGAATGATAGATTTGGTGGCTGGTTATTAGAAATAGAATATTCGAAAATGGACTCTCAAGGGGGAGAAAAAAGAATGTTGTGACCTACTTAAGTCATACAAATAAGGCTTAATGATGTTTTTATTGACAGTGGAAAGACTTGGAATATAGTGGATACTTTAAGAGAAGTTCACAATCCTGAGATGAGATTTAAATGAGAAATGAAGTGCTGTGGCCTGTGTCCAGCACCAGGTTCAGCTATGATTTAAAAAGTAAAGCCGAGATCTGATATGCTTTTTTTTTTTTTTTTTGAGATGGAGTCCCGCTTTGTTGCCCAGGCTGGAGTGCAGTGGCGTGATCTTGGCTCATTGTAACTTCCGCCTCCTGGGTTCAAGCGATTCTCCTGTCTCAGCCTCCTGAGTAGCTGGGATTATAGGCTTGCGCCACCACACCTCGCTAGTTTTTTTGTTATTTTAGAAGAGTTGGGGTTTTGCCATGTTGGCCAGGCCGGTCTCAAACTCCTGACCTCAGGTGATTCACCCGCCTTGGCCTCCAAAAGTGCTGGGATTACAGACGTGAGCCACCGCACCTGGCTTGATGTGCTCTCTTAGATAACATAGTCCTGTTGGGAGAGAGAGAGACTATTTCAGGATCTCTGGCACATCAGTTGTGAACAGCATAAGTTTCACTATTTTACCTTTTGTGGGATTTTTGGTAACATTACAGATTGACTGGAAAATATTGTATATCATTATCACGACCTTGCTTTTTATGCAGTTGAATTAGACCCTACCTGTTTTGACATGTTTTTATTGTAAATATCAGTGTTCCTATTAGCAGTTACTCATTACTTAACTGGTTTTTTGAAAATGTCTTAGTTTGCCCTTTTCCTCTATACAAGTTATTATTCTAAGCATTTTACAATGTAACTTACATATATGTAGAGTTTACTTAAGCCAAGTACTTGTAATCTATAGATTTGCATATTGCTGAATCTGAACGAAGAAGTAGGTCAGAGTTTTTCAAACAGTACAGAGATCAGTTCATCTGTGATGCTTTCCTTGAACACCCTACCTTCCTACCCCCATCTTAATTTGCTGGCAAAAATAAGGCAGTCTGTCCTTTTACCTGCCGTATATCCATTCCTCTAGAATAGCTCTCTTCATTGCGTTGTGACTGTGTATTTGCTTGGCTGCGGGCCTCTTAAGAGCAGAGATACTTATCTAAAATTGCCTTTGTGTTTCTTATACTCCACACAGTGCAGCATAATGGAAGACACATCATACATGTGACTGCATAAGCATGGGGGATTCCATGTAGAAGAAATAGGATGAAAATAAGTGTAGAGGTAATAAAGGTCCTTGAATGTTCACAGATACTTAATCATTTAGTGTGGTGGTAACACACAGTTAGTGAAAGGAAAGAGTAGGTGATGAGGCTGGAAAAATAGACATGGACCTTAATTTCAAAGTCTGACATGCTGGAGTCTAGAGGCTGCCCTCTATACCCTCAAGTAGACCCTGAGTAGAGGAGCTATGAATGACTTGTATAGTTGAAAGCAGTTCTCCACAAGTGCCATTCTGGAGTGGCAAACAAAATAGAATGAAGGGTGGAATCTCTTAGGGGAACTCACTGCATGTCTGCTAGATTAAATTTATATAATATTTCACTGAGATTATGATTTATGTGTACAAAAATTAGATTTTTAATATAAAGTGGAAATTGTATAATTTGGAGGGAAGATAACATTTATTGGACTTTTACTATGATAACTACTTTAGAGGAATTAATATTTTTAACAACTCAAAATATTTTTTAGCATAACACTATGAATAAAAAAATGGAGACCTAAACAAGTGAAGCCATTTTCTCATGTTCACTCAGCTAATAAGGGAAGAAAGTAGGATTGGCACACTGGTGGTATAACCTCAGAACCCATATACTTATGCTCAACTTTGATTCTAGTGAAACAGGACATTGCAAAAGTAATGTATTTCCAGTCTTTAGAACTATATTGTGTCAGTTCAATATGAGTACTGATAACAAGGTACATGATGCCATTGAATTAAAGGGATGGCTTGCCGTTTAGGGATTATTTTCTTATCTAGTCTAGGCAATACACACACGTATATGTATATTTCAGACTATGACTCTGAATTCATAGGCTCAGAACTGCTTTATGTATATAACCTAAAATGTTCAAAACTCATAAAGCTTAAAACAAAATTCAGACTTCTGTGTTTAGCCAAGCTAGACTAACAGGAATAAATTAGCCTTACTGCCTGAAAAGAACAAAATACAGAACAGAACATATGAAAATGTGGTTTTCATGATATTGGACACTAAGCAACAAAAAACAGTGATGCGTGAGAGAAGGGAAACAACAATGTGAACTGTTTTGACTTCCTCAGCTTGCTGCCTGAAAGGGTTTTTCCAGGCTGTGCTATGACCTGGAAGTTTGCCCCACCTGTGGCCCACAGGCTCATGCAGCCCGGGAGAGCTTTGAATGCAGCCCAACACAAATTCGTAAACTTTCTTAAACCATTATGAGTTTTTTTGCTTGTTTGTTTGTTTGTTTTTTCTCTCTTTGGTCATCAGCTATCGTTAGTGTATTTTATGTGTGGCCCAAGGCAATTCTGCTTCCAGTGTGGCCCAGGCGAACCAACTTCTGTGCTACGGGGTAAGAAAATCCAGGCACAGCCTAGCAGACTTCCTAAGTTCTGGGGAGATCAAGATGGCTAGAGTTCTCAGGGCAGAATCCTGGAGAGGAAACAGGTATGTAGAGAGAACTTTGGACATCTACAGAGGCTGCCTCTCAAGTTTTCAGCAGAATATTGACAATCACATTCATGTGAGGAATCTATCTGAGACTGGAGAAGGAACTGCTTGAAAGGAGTGAAAGGAACAATACTCAGAGTGCACGTAAGCCTGGAAATACTGTCTTCCTCTATAACCAGATTAAAGGGTCATGTAATTGGTGGGGCTTTGGTTAGAGTACTCAGAAAGGTGTTGCCTCAATAGTGTAGAACAATTAACTATAGACTAAATGCTCCTCTGGCTGTGGAGAACACATTTTAAAAGCAACAACTAAAAGGATTAAACATCTATCTAGAAAGTTTAAGAATATTTATAAGAATACAAAAATATTAAGCATTAAAGTAAAAAAAAAAAAAATCCCAGTATGTGGTATCTAATCAACTATCTCCAATCAAAAATTTTGCATAAAGAAGCAGGAGAGCGTGATCAAAATGGAAAAATAAAATCAACTAAAATTTACCCCAAACTGACAAAGATGTTAGAATTAACAGATTGGAAGATGAAAGTAGTTATTGTAAGGTATTCCTTATGTCTCTGAAGTTGGAGGAAAAATTAAAAATGTTAAGTAGAGCTGTGGAATCCAAATTGAACTTCTACAGATGAAAACTACAATGTCTGAGGCGAAAAATTTTCTCTATGGGATTAATGGGAGATTAGACATTATAGACAAAAAAACTAGTGAGCCTGAAAACATAGCAACAGAAATTATTCGAAATAAAGCACAAAGAAAAAAAGGCTTAAGAACATAGGAGAGCATAAGTGAGCTCTGTGACAACTTTCAGCAAACTGAATACATATAATTAGAGTTAGCAAAATAGTAGATGGCAGAAAAAATATATTTGAAGAAATAATGGTCAAAATTTTTCCATATTTGATCAATGCTATAAACTGACAGGCCCAAGATCAATGAATCCCCAAACAAAAGAAACTTGAAGAAAATTATATTAAGATACATCATAATCAATCTCTCAAAACCAGGGATACAGGGAAAATCTTAAAGTAGCCAGAGAAAAGAGAGACATTTTGTATAGAGAAAAAAAGATAACAATGACAACAAATTATTTGTACAAAACAGTGCAAGTAAAAAGGAGAGTGGAACAGCATATTTAGAGCGCTAAAATTGAAAAAGACAATTCTCTGCCTAGACTTCTATATTTAAGAAAACATCTTTCAAAAACAAAAGTAAAATAAATAAAGATTTTTTCCAGTGTGTAAAAGGGAAGAATTCATTTTCCAGTCACCTGCACAGTAAGAAATATTAAGGCAGTTCTTTAGGCTGAAGAAAAATATTTCCAAATAGTTTTGAATATTCTTTGAAAAATATTGAAAGGAATGAAAAGTATCAAAAAACGTAACTATATGGGTAAATATATAAGACTTTTCCTTAGTATTTTAATTCTCTTTAGGAAACAATTTACTGTTTGAACAAAAATTGATTATAATGTCCTGTGGGGTATATAGTAGATGTGGTGGTAAAATATGTAAAACAATAGCACAGAGGCTGCGATGTGCCTATACTATATGTCAAGAATTATGTTACTTGAAGATAGACATTGATAAGTTAAAGATGTGTAGTGTAAACCTTAGAGTGAGCGCTAAAAATACAGAGTAATGATTAAAAAGCCAACAAGAGGTGATAAAATGGAGTAACAAAGAAGAAAGCAACAAAAGAAGAGAAGGAGAACAAATGATAAATGGATAGCTAGAAAACAAACAGAAAGTGGTGGATTGAAACCTAGCCATATCAATCATCACAATAAATGTAAATGGTCTCAACACTCCAATTAAAAGATAAAGATTGTTATGTAGGATTTTAAAAATCCAATTATACGCTGCCTATAAGAAATCTATTTTAAATAAAAGACACTAAAATGTTAAGACCTAAAAGATATAAAAATAAATAATTGGCTAGTAGTAATCAAATTAAAGCTGGAGTAACTAAATTAATATCAGACAAAGAAGATTTCAGAGCAAGTAATACTATCAGGTGTAAAGAAGGCCATTTCATAATAATGAAGAGGTCAGTTAATCAAGAAGATGTAATGATTCTAAGTGTTCTCTCACTTAATAGCATAGCTTCAAAATACTTGAAATAAAAACAGAACTGCAAGGAGGTGTAGACAGGTCCATAATTAATGGAGATTTCAGTAGCCCCTCACAATAATTGATAGTAAATAAGAAGTCAATATGGGCACAGAAAACTTTAGCACTGCTGTCAATCTACTTGACTTATTTAATATTTATAGAATACTTCACCACACAGTAGCAGATAATATACATTCCTTTTTATTGCACATGGAACATGTAGCAAGAAAGATCATATTAAATGAATATGAAGTAGATAATGAACAACTCTAAAGCAACAGTAAGGTGAACAATATCTTGAAAGACATATATTGCCAAAGCTCAATGAAGAATATAGTTGGCCTTTTGAATTCATGAATTCCATACATGTGGATTCAGTCATGGATCAAAAATATTTGAAAATAACAATAAAAATAACAATACAACAAAAAATAATATGAACTAAAAAAGTTTAGCAGTAAGACAACTATTTATATAGCATTTGCCTTGTATTATGTACTATAGATAATCTAGAGATTAAAGTATATGCGTTGATGTGTGTATGTTATATGCAAATACTACATAATTTTTTATCAGCGACTTGAGCCTCTATGAATTTTGGTATTTCTGGGCATCCTGGAACCAATCCCCTGCAGATACCAAGGGACTGCTGTAAATAACATGAATATCCCTGTATCAGTTACATAAATTTAATGCGTAACTTAAAGCCTTCTCATGAAGAAAACTATTGGCCCAAAAAGCTTTACTGGTGAATTCTACCAGACATTTAAGAAAGCAAAAATACCAATTCTATGTAGATTTCTCTAGAAAGTTGAACAGGAGTTAAAACTTCCCAGCTGCTTCTGTGAGGCCAAATTACCTTGATACCAAAACCAGAAAAAGACATATCAAGAAGAAAACAACATGTAAATATAGATCATGATATAAAATTTCTCAAGAAAATTTTAGCAAATGTATTAATAATATGGTAAAAGGATAATAGATCATAGCCAATTAAGATCCTATGATATTAAAAAAACAGCATATTTCACTATATGAACAAATTTTTAAAAATCAGAGTATTCATCTAAATATAGCAGACAAAGCATTTGACAAATTCTGATTCCAAAATCCATTCCCAAAGCTGTCAACATGATAAAGAATAGAATAGAATTTCCTCAACATGAGAAAAGGGCATTTCTAAAAAAAACTGTAATACAGTGACAAAGCAAGGATAGTCACTGTCATCACTTCTACTGAACTTTGCACTGTTTGGTCCTAGCAAAGGCCATAGGCAATACAAAGAAATAAAAGTCATATGTATTGGAAAGGAGGAAGTAAAATTGGTTTACTTGCAGATGACGTTATTGTCTATGTAGAAAATCCGATGGACTTTACAAAAATCTACGGGAGCTCATAAGTAAGTTCAGCAAGGTTGCAGGATACAAACTAGTGTCAGTTGCATTTCTGTATCTAGCAATGATCAGTTGAAAGTCTAAGTTGCAAATGATACCATTTACAACATCATATTTATTATGTAATACTCATGGATAATTCTGCAAAAGATGCACAAGCCCATGTGCTGAAAATTGCAAAACATTGCTGAAAAAATTAAAGAAGACCTAATAATTGAAGAAATACACTGTGTTCATTAGTTGGAAGACTCAATATTGTGGGGTGTCTCTTCTCCCAAAATTGTTGCATGAATTCAGCATAACACTGATCAAAATTACAGCAGAAGTCTTACCAGCAATGTATGAAGTCCAGTAGAGCAATATCTCATTGTGATTTTCAACATCATTCATCATTAGGGAAATGCAAACTAAAATCACAATGAGATATCACTCTACTGCGTGCATTGCTTGTAAGAATGTACATGGTACAACCATTTTTGAAAACTGTGTCAAGTTTCTTAAAAAGTTAAGTATGTGCATATTATATCATTAGGCTATTTCACGCTTTATTTGCCCCAGCTAAATGAAAGCTTATATTCATACAAAAACTTGTACTCAAAGGCTTGAGTAATAGTTGTAATAGTGCCAAATTGCAAACAGCCCAAATGTCCATCAGTGGATATATCAAGAAACAAGTTGTATATTCATACAATGGAATACTTTTGTTCATTGAAAAAGTAATGAATTATTTATGTGTACATTATGGATGAACCTTAAAAGTATTTAGGCTGAGCAAAAGAAGACAGTTGAAAAAGAGTAAATATATTATGGTTTCATTTTTATGTAATTCTAGATAATTAAAACTATTATGATAACTTGCAGAGTAGTGGTTGCCTAGTGATGCAAAGGTATGGATAGGCAGGATAGAACAATGACAAAGGAACTGGTGGAAACTTGTAATAGTGAAGGATATGTTGTTATGTAGGTTGTAATGATGATGGGTTTATACATGTGTAAAACCATACATGTACACTTTAAATATATGATGCTGATTGTATGTTAATTATACCTCAGGAAAGTTGTTAAAAAATTGAACAATGAAAGTAATTGTTTCTCCTTTTGTGTAAGTTGGTTTAGGTTTTGGAATTAATGCCTCTGGCCACATACACTTTTTATGTACTTGTGGTTAGGGAAACACAGTGAGGGATGCTTCCAGAATTGTTGTGCACATCTTTTTGGGACTTGTATTTGGGGATATTGTGAAAGCAATGTTACTAATTATTGTCTGCATAATCAGTATGAGTTTCTCAAGAAGCAGATGGCCATTGTATCAATCTGTTCTGCCACTGCTAATAAGGACATACTCAAGAATGGGTAACTTAAAAAGGAAAGAGGTTTAATTGACACACAGTTCCACATGGCTGGGAGGCCTCACAATCATGGCAGAAGGTAAATGAGGAACAGAGTCAGATCTTAAATGGCCTGTGGCTTTTCTAGGCACAAAGTACAAGTTGTTGTTGGTGAATCTACCATTCTGGGGTCTGGAGGATGGTGGCCCTCTTCTCACAGCTCCATTAGACAGTGTCCCAGTGGAGACTGTGTGGGGGCTCCAACCCCACATTTCCCTTCCACAGTGCCCTAGCAGAGGTTCTCCATTAGGGTTCCACACCTGCAGAGCACCTCTGCCTGAACATCCAGACATTTCCATACATCCTCTAGAATCTAGGTGGAGTTCCCAAACCTCAATTCTTGACCTCTGTGCACCCACAGGCCCAATACCATGTGGAAGCCGCCAAGGCTTAGGACTTACAACCTCTGAAGCAACAGCCTGAGCTGTACTTTGGCCCCTTTTAGCCACAGCTGGAGCTGGAGCAGCTGAGATGCAGGGCACCATGTCCCAAGTCTGCATAGAGCGGGGTTTGAGTGGGGGGGGGCCTAGGCACCAGGCCCAGGAAACCATTTTTTCTTCCCAGGCCTCCAGGCCCATGATGGAAGGGGCTGCCATGAAGGTCTCTGACTTGCCCTGGAGACATTTTTCCCATTGTCTTGGGGATTCACATTTGGCTGCTTGTTACTTGGTCAAATTTGTGCAGCTGGCTTGAATTTCTCCCCAGAAAATGGTGTTTTTATTTTCTATCACATTGTCAGGCTGCAATTTTTTCAAATTTTTATGATCTACTTCCTCTGGAATGCTTTGCTGCCTAGAAATTTCTTCCACCAGATACCCTAAATCACAGCTCTGAACTTCAAAGTTCCACAGACCTCTAGGGCAGGGGCAAAATGCTGCCAGTATCTTTGCATATCAAGAGTGGCCTTTACTCCACTTCCCAAAAAGTTCCTCACCTCCCTCTGAGACCACCTCAGCCTGGACTTTTTGATCAAATCCATTCAACAAGTCTCCAGGAAGTTCCAAACTTTCCCACATCTTCCTGTCTTCTGAGTCCTCCAAGTCTCTAGGAAGTTCCAAGCTTTCTCATATTTCCCTGTCTTCTTCTGAGCCCTCCAAACTATTCCAGCCTCTGCCTGTTACCCAGTTCCATAGTCTCTTCCACATTTTCAGGTGTCTTTACAGTACCACCCCCTATCTGATAACAATTTGCTGTATTGGTAGTCTGTTCTTATGCCACTAATAAAGACATACTCGATACTGGGTGATTTATAACGGAAAGAGCTTTAATTGACTCACAGTCCCACATGGCTGGGAGGCCTCATAATCATGGCAGAAGGTGAATGAGGATCAAAGTCATATCTTACAGACAGCAGGCAAGAGGGCTTGTTCAGGGGAACTCCCCTTTATAAAACCGTCAGATCTCCTGAGATTTATTCACTACCATGAGAACAGTATGGGGGAAACTGTCCCTGTGATTCAGTTATCTCCACCAGGCCCCACCTTTGAAACATGGAGATTATTACAATTCAAGGTGAGATTTGGGTGGGGAACAGCCAAACCACATCAACCAGGAAGTCAGGAAATGTAACTAGAAAAATAGAGTATATTTTTTATAATTTCTTGTCCTATCACTTCTTCTCAAAGAGTTAAAAGCTAAATTTATGTTGAACAAAGAAAGTGTCATAGCTTATAAAGGAGAGGAATTTTCTGCCTGCTTATTTTTGTTCATTAAAAGCTTTTATTCTTAAAAAAATTAGTCCCAATTTTTAAAAAAAATTGTTAGTCTTTCAATATTACATAAACCACTTTCTAATCTTATTTATTTTGTAGAATTTTAAAATCTGATTAAAATACTTAAGCCACCATTTCTTGATTTACCAACATTATACAATCTCTGTTATCTTTCCACCATAAGGGGAGTAAGTATGATATCTTTAATTGTTGCTTTTTTCCACCTCACCTATAGGTTGATTCAGTTTTTGTCAATTGATTTTTCTAGGCTCTGCTTGAGTGTTTTCTTATTGTGTATAATGTTGACTTGTTGCTTTATACTTAAATTCCAACTTGGATAGGTTTAACTTAGGTGTTTGTACCTTTTTCCCTTTATATTTCTATATATATGATCCAATTATTTCTGGCATTGAATGTGCTATGAAGAAGTCTGATTCTAGCCTGATTTTTCTTCTCCTAAGTCACTTGCTGTTTTTTCCTGGATGCTCAAAGAGTTTTTACTGTATAATTATGTATATTTTTTGTTCTGTACAAGTTTTAGTGAAAAGCTTGTGATCATTTGATTGGAATGATAGTCTTCTTCCTTAATTTTGGAGAAATGTTCTATTGTTTCTTTGAGCTGTTTGTACCTTTTTCCCTCCATATTTCTATAGATATGATCCAGTTGTTTTCTGGCATTGTATGTGCTATGAAGAAGTCTGAGTCTAGCCTGATTTTTCTTCTCCTAAGTCAATTGCTGTTTTTTCCTGGATACCCAAAGACTTTATAAGCATGTATATATTTTTTTCTGTACAAGTTTTAATGAAAAGCACGTGATCATTTGATTTGGAATGACAGTCTTCTTCCTTAATTTTGGAGAAATGTTCTATTTTTTCTTTGAGTCATTTTTCTCCATTTTTAGGTTCTCTACTTCAAGTATATTGATTTCTTTTTTTTAGACTTTTGATCTTTTATCCACTCTTTACTTTTGATCTTTATCAGTAATTCTTTTTAGCTGTGTCTGTTCTGTTGTTTTTGCCAATTAATGTAATGATTTTATAATCGTATAAGGTATCTTACTTTGTTTTTAGTTTGTTTATTTAGAAGTTTCTCTTTTATTTCACTCTTTTGTTTGATCATTTAGACTTCATTTAGCTCTTTTGTTACTGAATTCATTTCCTTATGTATTTATTAACAAATAGTTTTGTAATACAAAGAAATCATGCAGGAAATCATTTTCCTACAGTGGAGTGTTATTTTCTTACTCTGCTTTGTGTATTAGGAAAAAATTATAGTATGTTACATAGTTCCTGATCCGTTTCTTTTTGTCTTTTGCTTCCTCGAAATGGGCATTTGCATTAATTTGGTAAAGATGAATTTTTCATTTCTTCCTTTCAAAATTACCTAGGGATTGTTTTCCTTCCTTAGCTCCTGTTTGAGAGCCAGGTACTTCAGGTGCATTATGTTCTGAGCCCCTGTGAGGAAAGGAAGAGCTCAGCTGGGATTTGGGCAGCCGTGATGAAAGGATCTGAGCTCTGCACTTTCTCAGGTTGCTCTTCACATGTCTTGGGTCAGGATCACTCCCTCTCGTCATGGAAGTATTCTTTTTCAAAGAGGATATCCGTGAAATTTGAATGATTGCTCCAATTTCAGCTACAGTACCTGATGCACGATTTCTATCAGAAAATCATGCTTGGTGTTAGTTTTCTGTCATTCCTCAGCATTAGTATTGCTCTTCCTTATTGTGATTTTAAGGGGCTTCACCCCAGCCTGCTGCTGCCTGAGAATCCTTTGTTCCTATGTTCCTTGTGCTTAATGCTGAGGATAACTAACCCTGTGTGATGATGATCTTTCTGTCTTCACTGTTCAGTTTTCTCCCATCTGGTAGAGATCACAATGATTGGGCCTTTCTGTTTTGTTTGTTTGTTTTTTCTAATGTGATGTTATGTGGGTAAGTAGGGATTTTAGTCCTATAAATTTTTCCTAATTTATCCATAAGCTAAAGATGAACTCAGCTCTCCAGAAAGACTTGTGAGATTTCTCATGATTTTGACTGATCGTCCTCATTCCCCATATCATTTGAGGGAAGAGGGGTTATGACATTCTCTTCTGTTTCATTCCTTGTCTGCTGTTTTTCAAACATGTCAGGAATTTGGGCCTATTTCTTCTTTAGGTGCTGACAGTGAAAGTGTTGTTACTTTCATTTGACCTTTGTTGTTGTTGTTGTTGTTGTTGATATTAGCTGTGGGAAAGGGAGATTCTGTGATATGGTTTTACTCCACTGTATTTTCCAGGAATTTTTTTTTATCACATTTAAACAGTTTTTGACCTGAAATCTATGTAAAGTCACACAGAAAGCCAGGATGAGGGGCTTCCAATCGAAGATGATATATTTTGTGATGCTGCAGCTGACATTTAAGACTAATATTGTTGCAGTTTAGTAAGTGCATGTTACTCAATCAAAAAACATTAATTCTCTGGGTGCCTCATCTTCTGCGAATTAAAGACTGTGTTTCCCATGACCATACTTAATGTCGTGGTTTAATGCATGCAAACTTCTTCCATATGGGCAAAGCTTTATGTTTGTGAATGTCTTCATCTGATTTAGAAATAGCATACAAAGCACATTCCAAATATTGGACAAGATCGTTTTCATCTTAAAAAAAAAAAATTAAGTTCTGAATGTCACAGTAGAGAGTTTAGTTAGAATTTAACAGATTACTGTGTTCTTGAACATGTCAACTTACAAGTAATTTCATGTTTGAAAAATGTGGACATTGGGCTAGAAGTCATTTATTAAAATATCTCTAATATTTTATCCAATAATTCAATTTTCACATTGAATAGTGCCTAAAATGAAGCCACTCTGGATATAATTTACTACTAGATTATTTTGAAAGATTTATAATGTCTTAAAATTTTACTACCAGAATAGATTTTGCCTCTCTCTGATGAGGCAACATTGGATTTGGAATAGACAACTTTATGTTAAGGTTTTCTCCATATCTCATACTTTTAAATCCCAGTGATCTCAGTAAGAAGTGCATACTCCCTGCAGGGGGCAAAATTGAGCCAACAATGTTTATAACAGCTTCCAATCTTGGCTTGGTTACTGTGTGGTAAACTAAGAAATAACCCAAATAAACTTTAAAAATAATATGTAGAATGACTTGTAGATGAATGGGAAGCTTTATCTAGTTTTTTTAAAAGGAAAATCCTACTTGTTTGAAGGAAATTAATGACAAATCTTGCTAAAACTAAATCTATATCTTAATCAGTTATTACATTATAGATTTGTAGATTATAGTAGGATTGTAGAGATCATAGTGAAATATGTAAAGGAATGTAACCCTGCACACTTTTTTCATACTACTTATATAATGCTTCTCTTTTTTAGAATAATTACTGACATTCATAAGTATTCATTTCTTACTTCACAGTTATGTATTTTCTATTGTTTATGACTCTACAAAACTATAAATAAGTATAGTTTATTTCCCTGCATTTGAGTGAAGCCAAAGGAACTTGATCTCTCTCTCCTAATTATGTCAGGAATGATTTATGAAGGAGGTGGTGTCTGAAGGGTTGTTTGATAAAAAGACAGTTTGAGGGCTTGGTTGGTGCTGGGGAATACCAAGGGCCATTTTTTCAGGCACAGAGCACTTGACGATAAAAACCTAGAGCTGAACTAGACAAGATCAAAGAACAACTGAGCAGATAATGGAGAAGAAGTTGGAGGAGTGAGGAAGGTACTTTGGGGAATCCCAGTGGAAAGTGCTGTATTCATTAATTATCCCATGACTGGTGAGATGTTGGGGATTTTTACTTCCATTGGCTGTTATGTATGAACAAAAAAATATGTGGGATTTTGCAAAAGCCCTAGCCAGACTCTTCAGTAACTTCCAGGTCCCTGTGGGGACACACAGGAATCACTTTGATGGTGTCAACCTCCAGAATGGTTTGGGTTTGAATGGTCATCTCTTTCTGGAGTCCCCAAAGGAAGCAAATGTACCCTGCCCTCTGCATTCCCAGTAATGTGTCTTACACACTACTCCAACTCTGAATTCTGTCATGCCTCTCTCCTCTCTCCATCTGATGTCTCACAGTCTTCCTCAGGACACAGGGGTCGGGCTTCCTTTTGCTTTTGCTTTTCCTTTTCCTAGTGTCAGATGGGTGTCAGAGAGGGATAAATTGGTTGAGGCATGAGGGGTTCTAAATTGGGAGTTATTTCACCAAGTATATTTTGGCATATGTATTTGGTACATTGCGTGATACAGAGGGCTAATAATTTTTTTTTCTGTTACTTAATAACTAGAATTATGAAACAAACTCACCTAATCATTCAGTTAAAACTGTTTGGAGATTTTGTGTTAATTATTTTAACTATCACATTACCAGGGATATTGAAATATGGCTCCACCCCTTCCACTAGCTCAGAGATATCCCTGTAAACTAGAAAAAACACCCCCTTTTTAAAACCCTTTACTGCCAGAAATTTGTCATAATAAATATAGAAATCTAGATCGACTGTACTTTGAATCACCTCTACCTGGAGACTGCAGTATGCCTTTCCTTTCCGGGTGGTTCAGGCCATCTTCTTGAGTGTTACGATGACAATAAAGCAAATCCTTAAAATTACTTAACCACTTTGTACCAGTTTAAAGTGGACTGGTTGCCCCCACTGCACATCCATTTGGGATTAGATTTCTGATTATTATCAAACCAGATATTAGAAATTCAGCTCATAGTTCAAAGTGGCCCAAGAAAATGTAATCCACAAATCTCTGAGGATCTAGGACTTTTGGTGTGTACTCATCCATGGCACATCCACATGTGTCATTGTTAAGTTTTCCTAAGTCTGGTGTTTGGTATTCCAGGTGTTGACATGTTATCAGGCTGCCCTAGAACTCCTGACCATCATGATAACCCAAAACAAGGAACCTATTTCTATACCTCACTCCCAGCTGTTGAAGACACTTAGGAAAGGATATCCCTCAGTCTTAAATCATTGTTTAATTTGTTCTTTTTCTATTTCTTCCTTTCATGGAATGTCTTTTTATTTATATTTTTAAACATTTATTTCAACAATGTCTTATACATTTCAGAGTATAGTTTTGTACTTCTTTTGTCAAATTTATTTCTATTTTCTTTTTAGTGCTATTGTAATAGAATTGTTACAGTTTTATTTTTGAAACATTTATTGCTAGTGTATAGTAATACAGTTTTGTGTATTGATGTATCTTGCAGCCTTGCAGAACTTGTTAATTCTAATAGTTTTCAATGGATAATTTAGGATTTTATATGTATCATATATTACATATATTTTTTCATAATATATTTTTAATAATATATATGAAATATGTGTGTGTGTGTGTATATATATATGGCATGCCATCTACAAATGAAGATAGTTTTACTTCTCTCATTCCGACATGGATGCTTTTTCTTTTCTTTTCTTGCCTGATTTCCACTGGCTGGAACCTCTAGTACAAATGTTGAATAGAAGTGGCATGATCAGATTTCCTTGTCCTATTCTGATCTTAGGGGGAAAGTAACAAGGATTTCACCATTAAATATGATATTATCTATGAGTTTTTTGTAGAGGCTCTTTATCATACTGAGGAAGTTCCCTTCTACTTCTAGTTTTTTAGTGTTTTTATCATGAAACTTGTTCTTTCCTGTGTGTGTTGAGATGCTCGTTGTCATTTATTCTGTTGATATTGTGTTTTACAATGATTGATTTACATATCCTCAAATTCCTTGGATTAATCCCACTTGGTCTTGGTATATAATTTTTTTAATGTATTGTTGGAGTTGGTTTGCTAGTATTTTGTTGAAGATTTTTGCTTTTGTATTTACATGTAATATTGTCTGTAGTTTTCTTTTATTTTGATATCTTTGTATGATTTTGGTATCAGTGTAATTGTGACCTCATAGAGTGACTGAAGAAGTGTTCTTCCTTCTTATTATTTTGGAAAAGTTTGTGAAAAATTGGTATTAATTGTTATTTAAATGTTTGGTAGAATTCACCAGTAAAGCTATCTGGACCTGGGCCTTTCTTTGTGGATAGTTTCTGTATCCCTAAGTGAATCCCTTTACCTACTATAAATTAGTAATTAGAAAATAGTTACTAATTAATTGGAAAATCCAATTTTCTAATTACTGTAGAGTCACTTTTGGTAATTTCTATCTTTCTAGAAATTTGTTCATTTCATGTCTGATTTTTTGGCAAACTTGTTCACTTCGTGTTCAGAGTATTACTTTATTATCATCTTTATTTCTGTAAAGTCAGTAATAATGCTGCCTCTTTCATTCTTGATGTTAGTATAAATAATTTGAGTCTTCTCTTTTTTGTAGGGGTGGGGTCAGTCTAGCTAAAGGTTTGGCAACTTTATTTGCCAGAGAACCACCTTTTGATTTTGTTGATTTTTCTCTTATTTTCTATTTTCTGTTTTATTAGTATCTTCTCTGATCATTATTATTTGCTTCTTTCTGATTGCATTAGGTCAAGTTAGCACTTTTTCCAGAGTCTTAAGGCTTTTTATCCTCAATTGTTCTAATAAAAAGTCAGCTGCTGACTGTTGTCTTTTTGTCTTTAATGTTTTTACTGTGATATGTCTACATTTGGATATCTTTGCATTTTTACTACTTAAACTTTGTTAAACTTCTTGGAGGTATAAATTAATAATATGTTTCATCAAGTTTGGAAGTTTTCTGCTGTTTCTCTGAATATCTTTTTCTGTTCTTTTCATCCTCTTCCTCTGATACTTCCATTATTGTATATTTTTGCTGTACTTAATGGTGTCCCACATTTCTCTGAAGCTTTGTTCACATTTCTTCATTCTTTATTTTTTCCTCTGCTTTTCAAATTGTATACTCTCTACAGATCTATCACCAGAAAGTTCACTGATCCTTTCTTTTGCGAGTTCCAATCTACTCTTGATTATCTCCATGGAATTTTTTATTTCAATTATTGTGCTTTCTAACTCCAGAATTTCTACTTGGTTCTTTTTATAGTTTGTCTTACCATTGATAATATTCTCACTTTGACAAGACATTGTCAGTAAATCTTGTTTTTTCAGCATGGCTTCCTTCAAGTTTTGGGACATATTCATAATGACTGCTTTGAGGTATTTGTCTGTTAAGGCTAGTCCTATGAGTTCTCTCTAAGGGCATTTCTATTGCCTGCTTTTTTTCCTGTGTACTGTGGACACACTTTTCTGTTTCTTCACATATCATAGTTTTTTGTTGAAAACTCTACATTAAAATAAGATACTGCAGCACCTTTTGATACTGTCCCCACCCCAGGGTCTTGATACTGTTGTTTAATTATTTTGTTTAGTGCCTTGGCTGGACGGTCTTAGTGAAGTCTGTTTCTTCTGTGTGGAAAGCCTCTCATGCTGCCCCCCAGAGGCACAGTCTTGAACATGTGCCCAGTTACACTGGGATGACAGTGGTTTTAACAGTGCTCTTTTTTACTGTTCCTGTCCCTGATCTCTCTGTTAAGCTGT
This sequence comes from Chlorocebus sabaeus, assembly GCF_047675955.1. NCBI lineage: Eukaryota > Metazoa > Chordata > Mammalia > Primates > Cercopithecidae > Chlorocebus > Chlorocebus sabaeus. The sequence continues at coordinate 53,517,329 of NC_132926.1, forward strand.
TGGCTTCTGTTGGTATCACACCTATCTGTTAGGCCTCACTAATTTCTGACTGATTTCTTAATTTTTTTTATAATGCCCTGGGGCATAAATTGCTCCATAGTCTGATCCAGTTAAATCCAGGACCCTTTGCAGGATAAATTTTTGGGGCCAGTCTTTGAGCCTCTGACTCCAGAAAGACTTCTTACCTGTCTCTTTGTCTAAACTAATTAGCCATGGCTTAGCTGAATGCCCTCATAAAGCTACCAGCCTCCTTTTAATTGCCTACCATCAAAATCTCTGTTTCCAAAGCACTTTCAGATTTGAACTTCCCTACTTTATCTATTTTAAATAAAGTCAGTTCCTTTGGAAAGAGTTTCAAAGGTCTTTCTTCTTATGGCCTGTCTTTCTCTTTGGGCAAAATCTCTGAACCACTCCTCTGGACTGAAGGTGGAGACAATGGTCTGTCTTGGAGTGACACTACTGCTTTATAAATAGGATGCAGAGTAGGGCTGATCACCTCTAGTCTTCTTGGCTTACCTCTCTTCTGAAATATCTGTGTCTCCAGCTTAAACTCTGAGTCAAAGACCCATATTTGCTATTGCTTACCTAAACAAAGCTGTCTATCCCACAGAAACTTTGCATATAACATGTCTTACATTGAACCTGCTGTCATTCCCTGGTTTTCTCTCTGTATTCCTCATGTCAGATAGGGTCATTAGCATTCACCCAGTCATCCAAGCTAAAAATCTCACAGTAATTCCTGACACTTCTCACTCCACCGCCATAACAGATCTGTCACCAAATCTTGTTATTCCACCTCTGAAATGTCATACTAATGCATACCCTCCTCTTCAGTACGATGCTAATTTAGCCCTAGTTCTGGTCTTTTTTTCTTTCTTAGACCATGTAGCAGTCATCCTTCCAGTATCACACAGCCTTCAGAGTTTATTTTTTCCTACATCCTTCTCAGTTAAATAATTTTTGAAAATGCTAACATAAAATGTTTTCATGGATCTCCTGTTAGTATGTAATAAAGTCCACATTTCTTTACTTGATAGAGAAGGCCCTTTATGAAGGATTATGCCCCATTAATATTTCTGAACCCTAGATTGTAAGTGAGGATAATATGCATTAAGGGAGTTGTGAGGTTTCGATGGTATGATATATGTCAGGTGCTTACCCAATGTCTGAAACACTGAGTGCTCAGTAACTGTTAGCTGTTATCATTATTATTATTCTTTCTGTCTCATAACTGAAAATTCCTTCAGCCTCCCCATCCGTAACACATACACCACTCCAGCCACAGTAAGCTGATTGTTTGTTTTTTCCCAAATACACCTCTGATTTTCACCCCTTAGCTTTGTACTTGGTGCCATCTCTGCCTGGATTTCCCACTGGAGTGCATCATGGTTGTAACTGAGGATTGAGAGTGAGTCCCTGTCTCGGAATCCCTCGTTACACTTACTGTGTACATCTGGCATTCAGTGTTTCTGTATTTGTCACTGTTCTTGCCTTAACAGACTGTGAGTTCATTAACGTCAGTGGTCATGTTTTATTTGCCTTTGTATCCCTAGGTCTTTACTAATTAAGATGGATAAAGCCTTGTAGCACTTGCCCAGGAAATTTTGGTTTAATGTACATTTATTTTTATTGCTAGTCTTTGTATTCTTTTTCATTACATGGTTTTGCACTGAGCATTGATTTTGATTTTTTATGCTTTACACTTTAATTTTAATCAAAATAAAGTTGTATCTAATCTGCCAGTTTCCCCCATATACCAATAGGTAAATCAATCTTCCTTCCCTCTTTCTCTTTCTCTTTCTCTTTCTTTCTTTCTTTTCTTTTCTTTTCTTTTCTTTTCTTTTCTTTTCTTTTCTTTTCTTTTCTTTCTTTCTTTCTTTCTTTCTTTCTTTCTTTCTTTCTTTCTTTCTTCTTTCTTTCTTTCTCTCTCTCTCTCTCTCTCTCTTTCCTTTTCTTTCTTTTCTTTTCTTTTCTTTCTTTCTTGATGGAATTTTGCTCTTGTTGCCCAGGCTGGAGTGCAATGGCACGATCTCGGCTCACCACAACCTCCGCCTCCCAGGTTCAAGCGATTCTCCTGCCTCAGCCTCCCAAGTAGCTTGGGTTACAGGCATCTGCCAGCACACCCAGCTAATTTTTGTATTTTTGGTAGAGACAGGGTCTCTCCATGTTGGCCAGGCTCGTCTTGAACTCCTGACCTCGGGTGATCCACACACCTCGGCCTCTCAAAGTGCTGGAATTACAGGCGTGAGCCATCGCGCCTGGCCAGTATTTCTATATTTTAACAAAACTTTGACCCTGTTTATTAAATGTTGTAAAAGGTCTCTGACATCATGGAAATATTCCCATGATAGTTATGTGGCTGCCTCTTTGTATAGAATAGGTGTGCTCTAATTCAGAGGTCTCCTTAATCATATTTATTACCTACATGACTCATTTCCTTCTGACTTTTAGAAATAGTAGGCTATTGGACAGTGAAAAAGAAAATGATTCTTGGGTCTGGGTGTTTACCCTCTTTTAATGAGGATTATCTTGGGTTACAGTGAGTAATAAAACTATATTCAAGGAAGAACAAGAAGAGTTCTGGGAGAAGAAAATAGATTGAACATATATTAATACTATTTTCATGAAATAATTGCAGAATAATCTGCAAATTATGAAGACACATAAGCACCCTCAGAAAGGCACTGGAATGCCTTTCTAACTTTGACAAAGTGAGAGGGAGGGAAAACTTAACCCTCATTTAGGTATGAATCTCAATATCTGTAACTGATTTTACAAGAGGAGAAACTTTGTTCAAATTATAGTATAACTGAAGAGAATTTGTAGATCATAGATCAAAATCATAAAATGGTCATGCTGTTTATTAGAAGGAGTACGAAAAAGAGAGAATAGCTCAAAAAAGTATTTTTTAAAAAGGTCTTTCATTAATTGCCCCAAGCGGATATAAATATTTGAATAATCGTGGTTCTGGTTGAAGAAAAATGCCCTTGATTCAAAGATCAGTCATTAAATTTTAATATGGTGGTAGATTTCCTTTAATTATCAAGATAGGCTTTTTGTTGACTTGTTTTTGTCATTGCATTTTTCTTCCTCTTTATGCTTATTAACATGAGAAAATTACCCTCTTCAGATTTTGGAGCAGCTATGGAAGAAATAACGTTAATTCTGTTAAAGAGTAAGGAAGCTTTTCTATCAACTAAATGTCAGCATTGTGTCAAAGCCATAAGCTTACACTGGGTTGTGGTAGTGTGAATGACAAGCTAGCCCTAGCAGTCTTCTGTTGCTCCACTTCCTGTGTGGACAAAATGTGATTACTCCCTAAGCTCAGATACCATCTGACCCTGCAAGGAAGGATACCAGCACTGTTTTTGTCAGTAACCTGCTTTTGTTCTCCGCCAGTCACAGAATCTCCAGGTCTATCACTGCCTAGAGAAAAGTTTACAATGTTCTAAGAAGCTTTTATTGCATTACGATAAAGTTGTCTGATGAGAAAATCCCAATTATACTTTTGAAAGTAAATGGCTTGCTGTCCTTTTCAAAAGTTTTTCATACTTTTAAAAGCCAGTTTTAAAGCTAGTACAGACTGTGTGTGTTCTCTATTAATTGTAACTCAAAAAAGAAGTCCTTTCCCTTTTTAGAAAATTAATTTTCTCATCTCCCTACCTGAAAATCTGTAACATTACGTTTTCTCTGTTCACCTCATATTATTTTTCTCTGAACCTAAGATGCTATCCTCACAAGTTAAACATTTGGAAAAATTACATATAATGAAGGCTTTTCTGAGCATTGGATCAAATAACAATTATGGAAATAGATCAGAGCAACTCAGGAGCACTCTGTACTTGGAAGGAAAAAATGCATTCCAAAAATTCTGCATTACTAGTGGTTAAGAAATTGATGAGTAACCTCTTTGTTTCTCATACAAGCCACTGATAAATAAAGTAGAAATTTTACTATTTATTGTTCATGTATTTGTTACTGCTAATATTAGGAACAAAAAAGAGATGAATTTATTTTTTAGATTTCAACATTTATTAAGAATTTATTGAACATGTACTATGTGCCAGACACTCTGCTAGATGCTCAATATTTTCCTTGTTCTAAAATTAAATTTTAAAAAATTGTATTACCTGGATGTAAATGGATAGAATTTGAAATAAAATATGTCTCCCCTGGGGACATAAACCTATACAATCACATATGCATTACTGTATATACTTGATATTACAATGTGAGCATTAGAGTTGATGTTTTCACTTCCTAGTACATAAAACGTTTTCGATTATAGAGGTGTAAACTCTTGTTTTACACTTTTCATTTAAGAGAATAAGTTGTGGAATTTTGAGGAACAGGTTGGCTATTTTTATGATTCAATTATCTTGGTTTGCTTTGCACTTGCTGTGGATTCCTTGATTTATGCCAACAGTCTTGGTTTTGTCTTCAGCAGAAACGCCAGGGGAAGTTCTCATGACCTCTCTCACCATCAGTATGGCTAACATCTGTTAAAACAGAGTTGATATGAAGTTGGATAGTTTTTCTTTTTCATACTTGATCTGAGTATGGCTCTGATCTCAGATTGTTAAAACAATAAAACTACTTTTTATATGATTTATGTTTTTTCTGATTATAAGAATAATACATGCTTGTTGTATACCTTGTGGAAAGTGCTGATCATTAGTGGGAAATGGTTGAATTCTTATCTGAGTACTATGATACCTTTCCTTTAATGAGCACCTTCTATGTTAAGGTTCTTTCCATGAATGATTTCACTGAATTAGTGTCAAGCAGCTAGTAAATGATTGCACTGAGATTTAAACCCAGGTGTGCCTTACTCCTCCATATGTGGTCTTTGTACTGTAGTCTGTAGTACATCTGTAGATGTATGCTCCTACATCTGTAGTCTTCATCTGTAGTCTATACAATATTGGCTTCCTGGTTATAAATTATAATGAGTGAATAATCACAAACACACATCCTTTTTCTTTATGTTGCTGTATTACTTTGGATATAGCATCTAACCTCTGAGGTTTTCTATTTCCTTAGGGGTTGATTGGGTATAATAATTACACTTACTTCCCTGTACGGAGTTAATGAATCATTTTTCACAGCGTGGTTAGAACAGGATCTGATGCATATAAGTATCTTATAATTGTTTCCTAATATTTTTATTATTACAAAGAATCATAATTCCTTTCATTTAAAAAATCATTTTATCATTTCTCATTCATGAATTCAGGACATACTTACAAACACATTTACCAGAAAGCCTGAATACATTACAAATTCTTAAGTAGACTAGAAGGAAAAATGTTTAAGTGACAAAATCCAAAAGTAAGACCCTAAGAGCATGTAAAAGAGAAAAACAAATTCGAATAAGAAGAAATAGCTAAATAATTTCTATAAAGACAAAAATTCCAAGTAAAATCTGACCAAAAGTGTTTTGTGGACTGTCATATACTTCTTGATGGGTGGGAATCTAAACTAAATTTGTAACAAGTGTGATTGCCATTATTGACTTCAATCTAGCATGACTGCATAGAAATATTCATTTCTAACAAACTTGTCTTAACTTGCTTCCTAGAACTGGCATTTTGCCTTGTCTAAAGGTAGAACTTGAAATTTTATTAGGCTGAGACCTCCAGTCATGCTAAACTCTACCATAAGATGTATGATAGATTGAAACTTACTGACAATTCATGGTTGATATATAGTCACTGGCAAAAGGGTGGCAGCTGACCAAGACTGTTAGCACAGCAAACCTTAGTACCTTACACCCTGGCAGTTGGACCAGAAGATTTAGTGTTTCAGTGAATGCCAGCTTAAAATTCATTTTTGTAATAGATTCTTGAGTCTGGGTTTATTGAAGCATGAACTCCCAAGGTTTTATCCTGGCAACAAAAGATACATGGAAAATGAAATAGTCATAAATATGACTGAAACATTTATTAAATTGCCAGTAGGAAAGTAAGGACCCTAGCTTAGTATATGTGTTCTTTACGACTTCAATAAAATATCATTTTTATAACTCCTATGACTTTTTATATGTTGGCTAAATTTAAGTCTAAATTCTGTTTACATGAACTGTATATCCGAGTTTATCTGAAATGGATTTTTGTTATAAATCAAGAAATCTCCTTTAATGATCTCTAAATTTAGGGACATATATAGTTATGACTGTAATGTAAAATATATAGTTTATATGTCATATGGATGCTCAAATTTGGAAATTTTACATTTGTTATAAGAAGTTATTGTGCTGGCTAACTTTTTATTATCGTTGGGTTTTCTTTGCGTAGGCATGTTGTCAATGTATCAAAATTTATAAAGTACTTAAAGTATTATTTTAAATTAAATAAAGTGAAACATTCATTGATTCTTCAAATTTACTAAGAAGCTATCATCTGCTAGTCACTGTGCTAGGTAATAGAGAAACCACAATAACCACATTTAAAATCCTTTCTATATGTACTTACAGTCTTTGGGGGAAAATTGAAAACAAATATATTTTAAAAATGTATATTGTGATAAGTGCCCGAATAAAAGAGTGAGGTTTTTGAGATACTGATTTAAAGGTATTTCCAGTGACTGTGTAAGAAATTTCACTCTAAAGAGAGACCATTTAATCTGAGACCTTGTATTAGTCAGTATGGCCTAGGTTATGCTATCATAACAAGCAACCATAAAAATTTCTGTGGCTTGTTTTACTTAATAAACAAAGGTTAATTTCAGTTCATCTTACATAACCAAGTGTCCAGTGTAAGTTGGCAGGGGAACTTTGATCGTCATAGTTACTAAGGGACTTGGAATGAAGGAGGTTCTATCTCAACACATGCCTCCATGGCTACCAAAGCAAAGAGCCAGATGATGACTTGCACATTGGTCCTTAAAGACTTTGGCCTGGAAGTGACACTTCTGTTTTCATATCATTGGCCATAAAAAGTCACGTGATGTGGCCATACCTAATTTTAAATGGGGCAGAAATGTACATTTTTCTATGTGCCTGAAAAGAGAGGAAAATGGGATTTTGGGAAGAGCACTAATGACTTGTACAGGCCTGAGGAAAGAAAAGGAACTAGCCATTTTAAGAGTTGCATGAGTTCATGTCCTTTGTGGGGACATGGATGAAGCTGGAAACCATCATTCTGAGCAAACTATCATCAGGACAGAAAACCAAACACCGCGTGTTCTCACTCATTGGTGGGAATTGAACAATGAGAGCACCTGGACCCATGGTGGGGAACATCGCACACCGGGGCCTGTCTTGGGGTGGGGGCATGGGGGAGGGATAGCATTAGTAGAAATACCTAATGTAAATGATGAGTTAATGGGTGCAGCAAACTAACATGGCACATGTATACATATGTAACAAACCTGCACGTTGTGCACATGTACCCTAGAACTTAAAGTATAAAAAAAAAAAAAAAGAGTTTCAGGAATAGAGTTCTTGTAAGAACTCTACTTGGTAAGGGGCCCTGCATAGTCAAAGGTTCTGAGGTAGGAAAGAGGTGTGTTTTGAAGACACACAAGAACAGCAGTGAAGCTAGACTGTTGTGAACAATAATTTTGTATACAGTTAAATCTTGATTAGGAGAGACATTATTTTGAATATTTTTCTGTCTATCTTCCATTAAAATGTTAATATGCTGGAAATATTTTTATAATTATCGTTTGCTTTAATTTTATGATTAGTTGTCAATGAGGTTATCTTTATAGATTGTGGAAGTTTCTCATATTGTATTCCATTTATGATGGAGGTGCAGTGGTGTGGAATGTCATTATATACTTAGTTTCTAAAGGGCTCTCATTTAATGTTAAGGCTTCTGCGTTTATAAGAATTATGTTTTATTTCTTCTAAGATTTGACTGGTTTATGATAGCCCTGAGAAGAAAAAGAGGTCTAAGGAGTAAAATTTGCAGGGTAAAAAACTATAGGGCAGATAACATAACATTCTAAACATACTTTTATATATGGGCATTAGTGAGATATGTCTGATTTTTTTGCAGTTAAACTCTGAGAAATGCCTCCAAATAAATCCTGTACTTAAATGATAAGTTTGATTTAGTCCTGAAAAATAGGACAGAATTCCCCATGATCACTCAGTTGTTTGGAAGTTCTCTGTTCTTAATTAAGAAAGGGATCTTTTAAAGTACAATACTTTAGATAACTTTAAAAGTCTGGAATATAATAAAGGCCATTTCAAGAAGTCTTTTATGTGCATACCACTCAAATTCAATAAAAACTTTAAAAAATATTGCTTCAGATCACTTCCTGCCCTTCCTCCCTTTCTCTTTTAAAAAGAGTAAAACTTTAGAGATAAAACAGAATTCCCTATGTTCTTTTCAATTCCTCCTTTTCCAGAGGTGTAACCGCTCTCATGAACTCATAATGTATTTAGTACATGCTTATACATTTACTGTATCCAGTATTTCCATAAATATTGTATATCATTGTTTTATATTTTTAAGGATCATAAATGCTATCAGTCTCCATGTATTATCCAACTTGCTATTTTCATTCAACATTGAGTTTGAGATCTTTTCTTGTTCAAACATATTAGAACTAATTTATTCATTTTTAACTACTGTCAAAATTCTATTGCATAAATGATTCTATTGCGTAAATGTACAGCAATTTGCATATTCATTCTTTCACTAATAGACATTTAGATTATTTTTCACTTTTCACGATAAAAAAATACTACTATGAGTATCTTTTTAAGTGTTTCCTTGTGCAGGCCAGTCATGGTGGCTCATACCTGTAACACTTTAGTAGGCCAAGATGGGGGGATTGCTTGAACCCAGGAGTTGGAGACCAACCTGGGCAACATGGCAAGACCCTGTCTCTACAAAAAATAAAAAATTAGCTGTGCATGGTGTTGTGCACCTGTAGTCCCAGCTACTTGGGAGGCTGAGGTAGGAGGATCATTTTAGCCCAGGAAGTTGAGGCTGCAGTGATCCCTGTTCGTTTCATTGCACTCAGGCCTGAGCAACAGAGCCAGACCCTGTCTCAAAAAAAAAAAAAAGTTTCCATTTGCATTTATGCAAGAGTTTCTTTTAACTAAACATCTAGAATGGAACGTGCCAGGTTATATGCATATGTATCTTCAACTTACTAGATATTGTCTGTTTGCTCTCCCAGTCACATGCCCATGGGTGTGATCATATTATCACTGAAACTCGGTGTTGTTGGGTTGAGAAGGTGGGCTACAGAGTGCACAAGAGCCTGGACTCTGAGTCTCAGCCCTGTTGCCACCGAATAGTGCATTGACCTTGGACTTTACCATACCTTTCTGTGTCTCAATTTCCTCCACTGTAAACAGTATAAAAATAGTCATGCCTTATAAGGTGTTCTTGAGAACTACATAACATAAAATATATAAAGAGCTTAGACTAGTACTTGCCACATTTTTTGACATGACGGGCAGGTGTCTAATGAAATCTCATTGTTGTTTTAATTTTGTTTCTCTGAAGATAAATTTGCGCATCTTTTCATATACTTACCAACCATTTGTATTCTCTTCTGTGAATGTCTGTAATTATATTTTTCTTTTTTTCTAAAGGTGTTTGTCTTTCTTGTTGATTTGCATGCTTCCTTATGTATTCTTGGCATTAATTTTTTATGGAAAATATTTATATTTGTTTCTATGATTCAGCTATCTGCTCTTAGACTGTTGCTGGCCTTTGAAGTTTTAGTTAAGGTAATTTTCTTATACAAAACATTTTAGCTTTAACTCATTCCCTTTTTACTAATTTCTTCCATTATGACTTTTGCTTAGAAGCAAGTATCTAATTTCTAGGTATGTGAAAATAATTAATATCCTTCATCTAAGGCTTAAGTAATAACTTAGAAGGACTTGGTTATCGATATTACTGAAAGAGAGATATGAATGAGAATGAATGTATTCAAGTATGGATGATTTGTGAAAAATAGCTATAATTCTATGAAAATCTGTATAAAAAATGGAATGGAATTCTGCATTAAATAATTGGTTTTTCTCTCATTCCTGCCTCTTGCCCATTCCATATGTAATTCGCTTTCTGGAAGTCTATTAGACAGCCCAATCCATCATAGACTTCCATCACATATGTGGTGGAAAATGTTACAACACAGCACTCAAGTCAGACACCAGAGTGGGATTGATATGCTGTTAAGTTGCCTCTACTGGCAACCATATTTGTCTGCTCTATAAAGAGGATTATGCTTTTGAAGAGAATTGCTATATACTTTAAAATTTTTTCCAGCTATTATCACTTAAAATAAAATATTTTAAGAACCATTGATTCATGTGAAATATGAAAATTCCTTGACATTCCACCCCCCACCCCCGACTACCAACCAGACAACTCATTTTCAATGCTTGAAATACTTTTATGGGTTCAAAGTCATTACATTTTATGTGTCCTATGGACTTACGTGTCCTGAATATTTCATTAAGATTTTAACATAGAATTAGTGAAAATTCAGAGCTTGAAAATGGGCAGACTTTAAGCTTTCCTGAGTCTGCTGCCCTCAATCTAACAGTTTGCTTTGGGACTGTCAGCCTCTTCCAAGATTAAAAACAAAAACAAAAACAAAAAAACCTCAGCCAACCTTTGAGAGTTTTCCAAAAGGCTGTCTGTGATTTTCAGCTGGTATCGTTTCTCTCCGTAACTTGTTGGATGTCAGCTTTCATAAACTGCTTTTTGTTCATATCAACCCTAAATCAGTGTGGCCCATCTAATTCCTTGTTCATATCTTTTGTTGTGTTATTATTTATTTTTATAATTTCAGCTTTTATTTGAGATTCAGGGGCTACATGTGCAGGTTTGTTACCAGGGTATATTGCAAGATGCTGGGGTTTGGGATACAATTGATCCTGTCACCCAGGTACTGAGCATGGTACCCAATAGTTAGTTTTTCAACCCTTCTTCCCTTCCTCCCTTATCTGTTAGTCCCCAGTGTCTATTGTTCCCATCTTTATATCCATGTGTATCCAATGTTTAGCTCCCACTTGTAAATGAGAACATGTGGTATTTGGCTTTCTGTTTCTTCATTAATTCCCTTAGGATAATGGCCTCTAGCTGCCTTTTTATGGCTGTGTAGTATTTTATGATGTATATGTACCATATTTTCTTTATCCAGTTCAACATTGATGGCCACCTAGGTTGATTCCATGTCTGTTATTGTGAATAGTACTGTCATGACCTTGTTCATATGTTTTAGAAACCTTGTGGCTGGTCTCACATCTTGGTAAGTTGGTATGAATGAGACCAGAGCAGTTTTTCACATTATAATGATTATAAAAAAATCTTTACTAAAATAAGTAGTCATACTTTTGTAAGGGTTAAGCCTCATTTAAACATATTAATTATTAATATTTGCAGGTGACATGGAAAAGATAAAAGATGGGACTCTAGTGGAAAATATTAACATATCAATTCTAAATTGATGTTAATATATCAATTTTAAAATTCTAATATAAATGCAGACACACATGCAAAAAATGATAGCTCCCCATGAACTCCACCTCCTACCGACAAGTGAACAGACTGAAAGAATTAAATTCCTATTGCAAATAATGTGTCACCTGTATCAGTTAAGGGTCTTGGTTGCAAAAAAGACAAAACCCAAATCTGGCTCATTGAATTAAAAATAATAAAAGAATGCATTGGGTAGATCATCGAATCTCAGGCAGTCTGGAGAAACAAGCTTAGAGAATAGGTGAGAGTGAGGGGAAACTGCCAGCAGAAAACACGGGAAGCTACTCCCTGCTTGGTCCTTTACTGCCTTCATGGTCCTCTTGCTGGTGGGGGACGGGGGGGCGGAAATTTCCAAATGTCTGTCTTTGCATCAGTTTCTCCTACCAAGACTCAAACAATGGACACATCCTCCCAATAAGAGGAAGACTTGAATGCAGAACAGAACTGGTAATATCCACGTTTCATCTCCATAGCTCATCATATATTTTGACTATGGTTTTTATGAGCTCTATACATCCATTTTTGTTGAGAGTTCAGCTTTAGAAAAGGAAGCAATATTGAGAACAATGTTAGAACAATCCTATGGGTCTCAGCTATTCAGACTTCCCAGAAATTGAAGTAGAGCCTTTCTAGTAAGTAACAGTTTAGTTTGCCCCCAAAATGTATAATTACATACGAAAACCCACCATATGAGATTTGGTATTTTCTGTCTCTATATGAAGGCATGCATTCTGTAATTACATAGGAATGGGAAGAATCTGCTTACGGAATAGAAACACGGTAGGTACAACTGTTCTATACCAAAAATGATAAATGTGAAATGTGTGAGATTTATAGAAACTCAAGTAAGGTGTTTTTTTTTTCCCAGTAAACATTTTCTAGTATTTTTTTTTTTGTAACTCATTAGGGACAGAAGATATAAATGGATAATACAAATTATAAGAATCATATTTCTCTAATTTTTGGAGACAAACAGAGACACATACTTAACCTAGCAAACATCTGGTTGGAAATTTAAAATTTTAGTTGAGTATCAGGATGTTTTTCTATATCTGGAATATTAGCGAAGTTTGCAAGCATATGGACGCTCAACTGGGGTTTCTTTTGATGTTTATCAGTAGGCAGTCAGAGCGTCTCCCATAAGCTCACATACTGACAAACTTGCACTCTGTGCCATAATCCCTTCTTACCTGGGCCTGCTCTCAGTGGCATGAGGCATAGTCTCCTGGCAAAAAGTTAGAGGCTGCAGGTAGATAATCTGAAAAACAGATAATGTCACGGCTGATCAGAAATTGATGACAGCACTTTTGCTGTCAGGTCAGAGCAGTACTGCTGGAATAAAGGCTAACAGTCATGAATCAAAAGGGGTCTTTTACAGACCACAGAACTGGATAAACGCTATGCTTTGTATTTGTCCATTGTACTTCCTGGCGAGGTAAAAAGGGAATTTTTTTTTTTCCCTGAGTAAAAATTATGTGGGTCTGGTATTTCTCTTTGCTAAATAATTTATTTCTGGCTGCACAGTATTAATTTTCAGGCTGTGAAACCTGGCTTTGATTCCAAACAGATCTTTGGGAAGTAGGGAGCTTGAATAATAGAGAAAATAACTCCGTGAGGAAGTATATTATTTCTTGGAAGGATCCTGCTATCCATTTAAGTGGTTTCTTCCAGCTTTCACGTCCAAGAAAGTTATATCCATATGTAATTATGAGGATCAAAGCCACAGTGAGGTTTATGTAGACTTTTCTGCCTCTCTCATCTTTAGTCTTGCAATGTCACTATCATGACGTAATGAAATAATGCATAAGAAAGTGTTTTGGAAAACCAGAGTGTGCTCCAAAATGTTAGTTTATTAATGGCCACAATAATCACAACTAACAGGTGCTGAGGATTTATTTATTTATTTGTTTATTTATTTATTTATTTATTTACTTGGGAAGGAGTCTCTCTGTCGCCCAGGCTGGAGTGCAGTGGCACAATCTTGGCTCACTGCAACCTCCGCCTCCCGGATTCTCCCACCTCAGCCTTCCGAGTAGCTGGGATTACAGGCACCCGCCGTCATGCCCGACTAATTTTTGTGTTTTTGTAAAAGCCAGGCATTGTGCTCATTACCTGAGAGTTTTATCTCATGATACGCACACGTCTACATCATATACTATAAGTAAAGCTCTCTTGTTATATCCATATTACAAATGAGGAAACCTACTTAGCCTATTCAAGACTATAGGCATGTAGCTGGAGAAGCTAGAATTCTGGCTGTGAATCCAGAGCTCTCTGACTACAGCCCTGTGCTCTTAGTTACTGTGTTAAGTACATATGTCTATAATGGCAGAGACACAAAATATGACACCTTACCTGTTGAGATTCCTAGATAGAAGATAAACAGCTTGAAAAGTTTAATACCATGTGGAGTAAACATAGATGCTTCACTTCATTGTGAGATATATATACACACATACATATATATACACATACATATATACATATATACACATACACACATACATACACACATACATACATATATACTATATATATATATATATATATATATAGAGAGAGAGAGAGAGAGAGAGACAAGGTCTTGTTCTGTTGCCCAGGCTAGAATGCAGTGGCATGAATATAGCAGCTCACTGCAGCCTTGAACTTTTTGGCTCGTGCAATCCTCCTGCTTCAGCCTCCTAAGTGGTTGGGATGACAGGCACATTCTACCATGCCAGTTAATTTTTTAATGTTTTATAGAGATGGAGCCTTGCTGTGTTGCCCAGGTTGACTTTAAACTCCTTGCCTGAGGCTATCCTCCTGTCGCAACATCCCAAAGCACTGAGATTACAGACATAAGCCTACAGGTCTAGACCATTAGTAGCTTTTAAGAAGAAACTTATGTGAATCTTTATCATGTCTTTTCACCTGGTTCAGCCATTTATTAGATTTATAGTCTTAGGCAAGTTACCTTATCTCACTGTGCCTGAGTTTCCTTGTCTCTAAAGTGGGCATAAGGATAGTACTTATTTCATAGTGTCGTGATGATTAGAAAAGTAAAAATACAAAAGTGTTCCTATTTCTCCACAACCTCTCCAGCACCTGTTGTTTCCTGACTTTTTAATGATTGCCATTCTAACTGGTGTGAGATGGTATTTCATTTGGTTTTGATTTGCATGTCTCTGATGGCCAGTGATGACGAGCATTTTTTCATGTGTCTGTTGGCTGTATGCGTGTCTTCTTTTGAGAAATGTCTGTTCATATCCTTTGCCCACTTTTTGATGGGGTTGTTTGTTTTTCTGTTGTAAATTTGTTTGAGTTCTTTGTAGGTTCTGGATATTAGCCCTTTGTCAGATGAGTAGATTGCAAAAATTGTCGCCCATTCTGTAGGTTGCCTGTTCACTCTGATGGTAGTTTCTTTTGCTGTGCAGAAGCTTTTTAGTTTAATTAGATCCCGTTTGTCAATTTTGGCTTTTGTTGCCATTGCTTTTGATGTTTTAGACATGAAGTCCTTGCCCATGCCTGTGTCCTGAATGGTATTACCTAGGTTTTCTTCTAGGGTTTTTATGGTTTTAGGTCTAACATTTAAGTCTCTAAACCATCTTGAATTAATTTTCGTATAAGGAGTAAGGAAAGGAACCAGTTTCAGCTTTCTACTTATGGCTAGCCAATTCTCCCAGCACCATTTATTAAATAGGGAATCCTTTTCCCATTTCTTGTTTTTGTCAGCTTTGTCAAAGATCAGATGGCTGTAGATGTGTGTTATTATTTCTGAGGACTCTGTTCTGTTGGTGGGATTGTAAACTAGTTCAACCATTATGGAAAACAGTATGGCGATTCCTCAAGGATCTAGAACTAGAAGTACCATATGACCCAGCCGTCCCATTACTGGGTATATACCCAAAGGATTATAAAGCATGCTGCTATAAAGACACTTGCACACGTATGTTCATTGCGGCACTATTCACAATAGCAAAGACTTGGAATCAACCCAAATGTCCATCAGTGACAGACTGGATTAAGAAAATGTGGCACATGTACACCATGGAATACTATGCAGCCATAAAAAAGGATGAGTTTGTGTCCTTTGTAGGGACATGGATGCAGCTGGAAACCATCATTCTCAGCAAACTATCTCAAGAACAGAAAACCAAACACCACATGTTCTCACTCATAGGTGGGAACTGAACAATGAGATCACTTGGACTCGAGAAGGGGAACATCACACACTGGGGCCTATTGTGGGCAGGGGGAGGGATTGCATTGGGAGTTATACCTGATGTAAATGACAAGTTGATGGGTGCTGACGAGTTGATGGGTGCAGCACACTAACATGGCAAAAGTATACATATGTAACAAACCTGCACGTTATGCACATGTACCCCAGAACTTAAAGTATAATAATAATAATAAAAAAAACAAAAAGCAGAAGGGGGTGGAAAGAGCCTTTTGGTTTATAAGCCATTTGGAAAATTCTATTCATGAATACTAATTAAGGTAATAGCAAATACATATATAATAATAATTAAATATGAATAACAATAAAACTGCATATATATTATAGTTACAAATTTATTAATATGCACGAAATATACAAAAAATAATATGCCAAAATATTAGCAGTAGTTAGCCCTAGGTGATGTGATTAAGAGTAATTTACTTTTCCATTCTTTATATTTCTTACTATTTCCAACTTTTGTGCCATGCTTCTGTAATCAGGAAAAATTACTTCATAAAATAGCAAAACCAAAGTCATGTTAAAAAAAACCTGATCATTGCTCACTTGTGGGGGAAAAAAAAAAAAAGAAATCGAAAGAATTTAGCCTCTATATACCCTTAGTTTTCCTCATTGATAAAATGAAATCCCATAGGAAAACACAAAGGAATTGGGCATAGAATTGCTGAGAAATACACATACATTAAATACACATACATGCATAGATGGGTAAAAATCATAAAATTTATAGAATAGTCATATGAAGTCTTCCTGAAATAGAAAGAACCCTTAGAAATCAGAAGAATTTTGAGCTCTTAGGCAAGCAATTTAGCCTCTATTAACCTTTCGTTTTTCTCATTTTTAAAATGCAACCCCATAGGAAAACACAAAGGAGATGGGCATAGAATTGCTGAGAGATACACATACGTTAAATTTACATGCATATAAAAGTAGTTTTTCAAACACCTTTTATTTTGAGGATAGATACAAGTATTTTTATTTTTTCTTGCCAGTTAAAGTGTCTTGGTCTCTTTCGAACGCTTCATATTTGTGGTTTTGATTCAGTAATTTAAAAGAGATGGGAACTTCCATACCAAAGACACATTGAAGTTGCCATGATGAAAATTGACACTTACTCGCTTAATAACTTTGATAAGTAATCTAGCACTATTGTCCTTTTCTACTTGGGTGGAAAATAGACATCACCTAACAAAGAAGATTCTTCTCTCCCTTCTTTGAAGTCCCATCAGTTCTCATGATAAGTCATTTAATTATTTGGGGGAACACTGATTTGAAATGATCTATACTCTTAATATAAACACAGGACCTCTAGGAGGTAGGTTTGGTTGGTTATCACATTTCTATATTATTGCAATGTTGCATGCTATTTTAAGCATGCTTAAATGAGGCAGACTTTTAATTTAAGAAAAATATGATATAAAAATAATAGAGCCCTTGACTTTGGGAAACCTATCTTTATGTTTTCATTGTCCCTACATTATTATGAAAATACCAAGCATCAAATAATAATATGCACTGGTCCAATGTTATGGAAAATTGAAAGTACCAAAATACAAAACAATATAAGAAGACTTGATATATTTAATTACCTTATATGGAATTTAGATTAGAAATTTTCAAGCAACATAGCAGCACTGAACCTCACTCTATATACAGATATTCATATTTTGTGTCAGACACTTGAGGAAAAATCCAAAATTTAAAATTTAATATATGATCACTCTAAGAAATACTTTTCTTTTTAAATAAAAAAATTGTAGAACAAAAAAAAGTAAAAATACATAACATATTTAGAGTAGTGATATAATATTACTATATACATAGATATATGTATGTATATACATATGTATATGCTTACACAAGTGTCACTATTTCCTCTACCCTGCATTGCTGACAAAGGCCTACACAGGAATATAAGACCATGTGCTTTTTATCATCAGTTATAAGACGTCAGATTTTGGGTTCTATGTGACCTTTGGTATAAAGAAGAACAATGCAAAAAAAACACAAAGTACCTTTGGGACTGTAATCATGTACAAATAATATCCATTGAAGCAATTGTTTGGCAACTGCTAAGAAAGTTTGAGTGCTATGGTCATGTCACAAGATTCCAAAGTTCTCCAAGGTATTTATGGTAGTAGTGATGTCATCTGGAGGAAAGCCAGTTACACAAAAGATATTGTTTTATGAAATCTATTTCAGGCAGCCGTGTTTGAGGATAACAGCAAGGGACCTGATAAAGTTAGATAAGTGTTTGCCAAAGTGTGTTGCATCCCACACTTGTCTTCAGGAATGTTATTAAATAAAACTATTTTTATGAGCAAATAAATTTTGAAGGCTGCCTACTATAACCTCCTCTTGGCAGTTAAGAATGCACAAGAGTACATTAAGGGCCCCTGAAAGTCCTGTAGTTTCACCCAATTCGGTCTTTTTTCAACTTCTAATATATCTGACCACAGAATCCTGTTTTGGCATAGTTCTCCTAGTATTCTGTAGAACTGATAGTCCATTGACCACATTTTGGGAAATACTGAGTTAGACTATATTTCTGGATCTAAACTCAGCAGGTGCATTTTGTCCTGAAAAGACCTTGACATATCAGATTCATCAGTTGTAGGCATTTAATTACATTTTATGTTGTGTGCTACAGGAGAATTAGTCAAGAACCCTAAGCAGTTATGTCAACTCGTTTTGACTTGGGGCCAGTTGCTGAAACTTTCTGGATTTTATTTCCATATCTGTTAAATCACATAATCAGATCAAACAGTTTCTAAGGTGGTCCACGTCTAAAGGTTACTAACAGAAAAGCTTACATAATACTTTACATTTCTGAAAATGCTTGTATACATGCCTCATCTAGGATGAGCTGGATGACTTTTTAAAAGCTGATAACAAAGCCCAATGCCTACCCAGCACTGCAGATTATATTGGAACTTTGCTGAACAATTAGAGTTTACCTTCCATAGGTAGTGTGTGTCTAGCTTCTTAGACACTTGTCAAGTCCAACAGCACCACTGCAACCTCCCTCAGCATTGCAGAAACACTTATTCATAGTTCATCCACTCAGAGAAGAGAAGCTAAATGCTGATAAGATTTGAAGTGGCTTGGGCTGTAATGCCATGAGTACCTACTGAAGAGAATTTCCATAGCTGAGAAGTACTTGCACACAAGAAGTGAAAGGCCTGAATCCAGGAAAACATTCAGCAATCTGAGATGTCGTGGCTCTATTTAGAGGTTATATCAAAGTGGCCAGCAAAGCATTGAATAGACTAGGCTAATTTATCAACTGAATGAAAGGGTTGCAGTCTTAAAACAAGAGAAGGGATAAATGAGTACAGAAAAGAACATTTAATTCAGTGCAAGAACTATTGATCAAACACGGATAAACTCCCCCAAGCCCCTTCACACCATGATGATCCATGCCGCTGGGAGATGGCAGAGCGAGATGGTTAAGAGCTTGGATTTTGGTGTCAGATACACTTGTACTTCAGACTCTGGGTCTGTTATGCATCATCTGTGTGACTTTGAATAATTTTATTTAACCTGTCTAAGCCTACTGTCATAATTTGTGGAGGAAAGCTATTCATCCTGACCAAATACAGTTATAGTACAGATTAAGTAAAATGATGGATATAAAGTACTACACAAACTTCATGGTTGGTATATATATGTATATAACAAATAATAATAAAAGAAGTCATTATAGCAGATTGTCTCTAAAACTTTCTTTAAGTGTTTTATGGTGCTAGCCAACTTGTAATTCCAGAATGCTTTTTAATTGTATTGCAGTTTCTGTCCAAATCTACCCAGTTTCAAACATAACTCCTTAAAGAATCATTGCCTCTACACCAAATGCTGTGATATTCTCCATTTCTCTGTGGCATTGGGAGACAACTACTCCAATATGCATTGAAAGAACTTTCTGGGATGATGGAAATGCTCTTTGTGCCGTCCAGGACAGTAGCCACTAACCGCATGTGGCTCTTGACCACTTGACATGTGGCTAGTGTGACTGGGAAACTGAATGTTTACTTTATGGAATTTAAATTTTAAGTTTAAATTTAGAAAACCACATGTGACTAGTGGCTACTGTTTTGGATCACACAGCTACTATATATGATTAAAAAAAACAACCCACATTAGTGTGAGATTTTATAACTGCTACAGTGGTCAATGTCATGCCACATATTCTGCAGTTGAAAAGCTGTTTTTGATGCTTTTTAAAAAGAGAGCACAGGGTGTTTTTTCTGGTGATAAGTCATCAACCACATTAGTTAAAAACTTTCTATGCATAGACTGGAAAGTTTCCCGTTTTCACACTGAAAGACAAAATATTCTGTAGAAACCTCAGGGATCTGTTGAATCTCATTGTAATAATGGTGTGCTGTGACTAAACACTTGATCCCCTGTGAAGCTAAAGGTTCCATGAAAACAGAAGTAGAATATACATTCTCTGTTTATATGGTACAAAGTTGTAAACCTGTCTATTAAGACACTCTTTTTAATTGTGTTCTTTTTTTTTTTTTTTTTTTTTTGGTCTACTTGCTCTGTCAAATTTGACTTGTATTTCTAAAAGTTTTTGCTCTTTTTATTTCACTCTGTTTTTTAGTTAGATAAATCTTACATCCTCTTAATGGATTTTAATTTTAATCCCTATAATACTCTTTCTTGACTCAGTTTAATACTTTTGAAATTACCTTTGGAATTCCATTCTGATGTTGATTATTGCTACTTCCACTTTCTTTTGTATTTTCTTTGGTTTTTCTTCACCCTTCTGTTTATTTTCCACTCATTTTATTCTGATGGTTTTAATATAGACAGGATAGGGCTGAGTTTTGTTATTTTAGTCAGATCTATTGATGACTTCATTGTTTGATTAAAAGCTAAGCTTATTCATATTTATTGTGATTTCAGTACATTTTATTTTATTCCCCTCATTGTAAGTATATAAATCATTATATTTTGTGGTTTTTCTTTTGTCATTTTTATCATCATTTTGGTTTAATCAGTTATACTTCAGTTATGTACTTTCACCACTCTTCTTTAATTAAGAAATTCTGTGTCCTTCATTGAACTAGTGGTTACCTTCTTATCTTTCACCCTTATATATTGAAACACCTGTACCTCTGTTACAACTTTTGTATAATGTCTAAATTGTACAAAATGTCACCCCAAGACATTTTACTTATTCACTTATCCTGGTTCCAAATTGAGATTGTAGGAATAATTTACTAATGAGTCTTCATATGGCAGATACTTTTCCTATCTCTCAGTTCCTGTCGTTATCATTTCAGGCTATTATTAAGTTTTATCTTATCACATGGCTCTTTTGTTTCAAGAATCTGTTCTCAGAAGTTAATGTATAGCCTGTGAATGTTATTTCACTGTATTTTAACTCTCAGGATACATAGGAGAAAACGAATGCTAGCCTATTTAATCTTTGTAAGTAGATAGTTCTTTCTGGAAATGGAAGGATTTTTCTTTTTTACTTTTATTTTCAGAGTTGAGAAATTCAGAGATCTCATAAAGCTTTTTCCTTCAGTATATCTTTTTTATTATCATCATTTCTGTCTAGGATGCCATGAGCCATTCTAACCTGAAAGTGTGAAGTTATTTTTCATTTAAACTTAGGATATTTTTTCTAATTACATATTTATTACTTCTCTACCTGTTTTTTAAATCTTAATTTGAGATTCATATTATTTATATTCCAGTTTCTAGGCTCTATGTCGTGACCTATTTATTCCCACTGACTTCCAGACAACTAATTTAGCTTAAAGCAGTGACCATCCCTTTTTCTGCACTTCTGTTGAGTCTAAATATTGAAAGGATTCACTCTCCTGAACTTAAAGGAGACTTTCGTCTTTTAATTTTTGTCTGTGACATGAATTTTCTCACTAGCAATACTAGTAGGTTATATGGGTTTCCTTGATAATAACACATTTTCAGCTGTATAAAGTAAGGTCATTTTTATTTTGCAAAGCAGGTAACGCAGTACTAGGACCTTTCTGTTGAGATGAGACCAGGGGATGTCCTTGCTCTTGTGCCTCTCCTGCTGCTAATGTATAAGAGACAGGTATGGCATAAGGTTCTAATTCCAGGAGCCAGGAATGCTTCACTTCCTTACAGACCACTGCCACCACTACCACTGGGCCATCAGTGCCAGCAGGGCCACTTGATCATTACTGTTCCTCATGCAGCAAATAACTGGGAAAGGGCATAAATGGATTTATGGATAGATGCTACCTGTGTCCTCTTAGAATGTCCTAAGGTCTAATGGTCTTCTAACTTGTTCTTCAGCATTTCCCTAGAACTCTTAAGTAACGACAACTCCAGTAATGAATCACATGGCATTTGCTGGCTTACCAGGAGAATCTCAGCACATTTGCTTAGATGTTGTACTGGAAATTACATGTCAGGACAGAATCATAGAGAGAGGTTTTTGTTTTCCCATTACACATTAGTTTCCTCGGAAGGGTGTCATTTACTAGGTTTGATTGACTCAGTAGCATGTACTTGGCTGCTTACATCATTCAGGAGGCATTGATTTGGGCAGACATTTCAGTAAGAAAATAGTACATGGAATCCATGGGCTTTGTCAGCAAAGTGTGTGTAACATTTTCATGGCAGCCACCATAATCCAGTCTTGTGACCTCATTATTTTTGGACCAAAGATATATAAGATCTGTTCAAGCACCTTGTTTGTATTGGTTCTATTTCTGACTTTATTGATAATGGGTAAATGTTTTCTGAGTTCGTGTCACTTTTCCCTGAAATACATTTGGGCCTACCTAATGATAGTACAGATTTTTCTTAGATACCATAAAATGTGGTACTTTTAAATTTGACTTGCTTATGATCCATCTTTTTTGTTAATCATTTATATCTCTGGCCCGCTTATTACATGTCAAAATATTTTCATCTCTTTAACTTTCTTCTTCAAAAGTGACAATATCCTTCTGCTTAACTAATCTTACTAGTTTTTAATCTTCAGCAATTTTTGTTGTCCTGAAAGTAAGTTAATTGGTTTTTTGCTCTTGGGAGAGTGCACTTTTAGGTTTATAGGCCGTGAATTTGAGGACCACATCTTTGATGGCCTTCACCCTTATGAAATGTGACATCAAAGATAGCAATTTTGTTTGCATCATTGGCCAGCACCTAATTATCATTACGGCCTCTTCATTCTTAAAGTGCCCTTTGATGTCAGCAGTAGCCCTGTGCTTTGAAAGACTGCAGAGAAAGGTGAAAGCAGTCCTTCTTTGCCAAACCCACATTCCACTGAAATATTACATGATGGTATTAAGTTAGAAATAAAATACAAAACAACTGTGGTAATTAAAGTAATTACTCATTTATTTGCAGAAACGAAAGTCTTTGATGTTTCTCTCAATGCACAGAGATAATTTCTCCCTGATGTAACATGGCTAGATGGAGACTCATCTTTGGGAGAAACCAGGGGAAAAGCAAACCTGGGCACGCTAATTGGGAGTTAGGAAGTTATCCATGGGAGGCAGGAGGAGGCATCTGTGGGGTTGTGACAATACTCATTAGCATGGTGAAGGCAAAGTTACCAAAAGCTGAGAATGCAGATAACCCATGTGTTGGGGTGAAGGAACACAGTGTAGGGGTAAAAGCACACAAGCACTTGGAGTGAAATGGATCTCAAAGTTGAATCTCACTTTCACTTTTCTTTAGCTTTGGGATTCTCCATATATTACTTAATCTGTGACTTTTAATTTATTTGTAAAAATGGCAAAAGTACTTTTAGCACGTAGGATAAAAGGATATAGTATATTAAAAGGGCTACTACAAAGTAATATGTACCACATTGTTAATTTTTCTAGTTTTCAATAAGTGGGGACAATGAGTTGCTGTCACAATTCTACAAGATATTGTTTTTACCTATTAAATGAATAAAAATTAAACTCTTTGCCTCTACTCTGCATTGGAGAGGGCATGAGGGTACAGACATCCTTGGACACTACTGATGACAGTGTAAATGGGTGCCATCTAATTAGAGGGCACTTCTGCAGTAGTTTTCAAGCTGGACAGTTGACCCAGCAGTTCCAGTGTCAGGAATTAGATTACAGAAAAACTTGCCAAAGTCTAGTCAATAAGTATGTTCAAGAGTGCCTATGTAGCACTGTGTGCACTTGAAATCAATTGAAAACAATATAAATATCCATCAGAAGGGGCGTAGTCAGTGTCACACGTGACTGTTTCCACGCCCTCCATGATGACTCTGCATCCAAAAAATACTCAAAGTTTATTTTTGTGTTAAATATTCAGGCTTGCTTTATTTAAACATAGTTTCAAAAGTCTCCTTACTCACAGAGCTTTTTAAATATTTATTTTTAAAATGCGGTAAAACACACATTGCATAAAATTTGCTGTCTTAATCATTTTTTTTTTTTTTTTCTTTTGAGATGGAGTTTTGCTCTTGTTACCCAGGCTGGAGTGCAATGGTGCGATCTCTGTTCACTGCATCCTTCACCTCCCGGGTTCAAGCAATTCTCCTGCCTCAGCTTCCCGAGTAGCTGGGATTACAGGCATGTGCCACTACGCCTGGATAATTTTGTATTTTTAGTAGAGATGGGGTTTCTCCGTGTTGGTCAGGCTGGTCTCAAACTCCCGACCTCAGGTGATCTGCCCACCTCGGCCTCCCAAAATGCTGGAATTACAGGTGTGAGCCACCGCGCCTGGCCTGTCTTAATCATTTTTAAGTTCAGGGCATGAAGTACATTCACATTTTTGCGCACCCATTGCCCTCATCCATCCACAGAAGTGTTTTTATCTTGTAAAATGGAAATCTCCTTACCCCTTAAACAAACAGCAAGCACTTCCTCCCACCCCAAACCCCTGCCAACCACCATTCTACTTTCTGTCTTTATGAATTTGACTACTCTGGATACCTCGTGTAAGTGAAGTCATACAGTATTTCCCCTTTTGTGACTGGCTTATTTCGCTCAGCACAATATGCTCAAAGTTCATACATGTTGCAACGTGTGTCAGAATTTTCTCCTTTCCAAGGCTGAATCGTAATTTTTGGTATGTATATACCACATTTTGTTATCTATTCATCTGTCGGTGGACGCTTGAGTTGATTCTGTCTTTGGTTATTGCAAATAGTGCACTGTGAACCTGAGTAGATAAATATCTCTTCAAGTGCCTATAGTCTTAAACAGATTTTAGTAATCACTGTAAGAGATTTTAAATAATATTTGGTTCTATTTTCATACCTAGTTTATGAAACACTTCCATGCCCTTTGAACTGTTTTATTTATTAAATACATCGGATATCTTTCTTAAATACTTTCTTAGGTACTTCAGTTGTGCACCTTAAAATGCACTCAACTCCTAAAAGCTAATAAATTAAAAACTACATGTATAAATACTCGAACTTATAATTTTGTAAGACCTGAAGCTTACTTAAATGATCCAATTATATATATAAGCATAGTGACAATCATCATAACTCTAAATAAGTTACTCAATAATTTATTTAAAATTGTGGTTAAAAGGCAGTCTCTCGTGCATTAAAAAGAGTTTTGTTTTTTTTTTTTTTTTTAAAGACGGTTTCATGGAATAAGCCAAATGTTTTCAAGCATTACAGGTACATAATATTTGCACAGATTTATTAAAATAAAAATATTAATTTAATGGCTTTGATTCTCTTAAACATTTTTGTACTTAATTCTAAAATTTCTGAGGTTAAAAGATTCTTAACCTCAAGGAAGGCAATTATATCAGTCACTTGAGTTTATTTAATGTAAAGATTTAGACCCTGCATGAAGTCTGGAGCTGTAGACACCCAGGGCAAAACTTACTAAAATGAAGGAAATGTTTTTATTACCCCGTATAATTTTGGGTACTGCCTTCTTTGCTTGCTCTGTTTATATCTGTGATTAGAGATTTTAGATTCTCGTTATAACCTTATCATTGAAATATATGGAACCTCATTTATAACAAGAACAGAACTGCTGTGTCAAAAACTCCACTACTCGAAGAAATTAGTCTCCTAGCCAGGATCCTCAGATTAAGTTACACATATTGCACAATTCTTTATTTTACATATTTACGTCTGTAACTCCCATACAAGATGATCACTTTATTGCATGTTGCATTTCTTGAGTTACCAAGAACATAAATACCTTCTTGCCTAAGTTGAAAAACCATGCAAATTGATAGGAAATCCTACATTTTTAAATGTACTTTCCAAGATCAGATAATTCCTTTCTGTACCAAAGTGATAATGATACCTTATGGCGTTATCTGACTTGCAGTTACAGCATAGAAGGTCTGTAACATTGTCATTCCATTGCACAACTCCAGGGAATTACGTTTACATTAAAGTATGTGGGAAGCTTCTAAGTTACGCAGGGCACAGTCTATGCAGTGGTACACTGTAACTGCATTCCACTGACAGTCACATAAATGATGTTGCAGCCACATGGGCAGCTGATGTATTGTTGTCCCGCTGGCTGTTTTCCCATCTCAAATGGGGCCTCATGGGGACATCTAGTCCATTGATCTCACTGCTTTCTTTCATTTCTTTATCTGGCAGTCCTTTTCTTACTTTCCGCCTTGTCCAGCATAGATTCCATGGTCTATAATTTCAAAATATGCTAACATTCTACCCTGAGCTTCTTTGCCATTCTGTTTTTTTCCCCCACATCTGACAGATAAAAGCAAAACCTTGGATGAACCCTAATCTCTGAATGAGCTCAGCTGCCTAGAGTTGCTGGAAAAAGTCACAATAAAAATCTTTTTTCTTAACCCCAAACCCCTTACCAGACTCTGTCTGTCTTTACCTTGAGGAAACTTCTCCAAAGGTTGTCTGGTTGTACTCACTGTCTTATTTCTTCATCTCTGGTCACTTCCTTAACTCTCTGCAACGTGACTGCAACTTCCATGACTTCACCAGAAGATCTCTTGCTAAGATCACCAATGACTTGCAGATACATGGAACCAGCCTCCTGCTATTTGGTTGCTCAGCAGCATTCAGTACTGTTGAGCCTCCTTTCTACAGCATATGCTTACTTTGTCCTGTTGGAGTATAATCTCCTGTTGCTCTCCCATCTCTCTGGCTATCCATTTCCTGTTTCCTCAGCGGCCTCATCCTCTTTCAACCCACCAGCATATGCTGAAATTCCTCAAGGCTCTATCCTAGACTCGTTTCTGTTTTAACTATATTCTCTCACTCCAAGGGATTTTATCCACACCCATTACTTTGAAAACTACCCAACTCACACGACTCATTAGTGTGCATCTTCAATCCATATATTCTAAGTTGTATAACTGCACTGGATGTCTCCTATTGGGTAGCTAAAAGCACCTCAGTGTAACATGTTGAATAATGAACCTAAAATCCTGATTGTCTTCTATTATCAGTATATCAGGAAATGACACCATCAGCCATCCTCATAAGTGAACTAAAATCCTGATCCTACTTTTGGTATCTCTTTCTTCCTCGTCTTCCACATTAACACATCCACCCATTTATTTTTTGAATTCAGGAATTTTTATTCCAAACTCTGTTCACCTGTGCAATTTCTGGTTCCACTGTATCTTGTGTCTTGATCATGGATTTCTAAAAGATTTCCTAGCATCCTTAACACTTTCTGTCTGTTCTTTACACATAAGCCAGATTGATCTTTTTCAGAATACAAATATAAGCATGTCATTCCATGCCAGAAAGAACTGTATCTCCATTGATTTTTTTTTTTTTTTTTTTTTTTTTTTTGAGACAGAGTCTTTCTCGAGTGCAGTGGCGCGATCTTGGCTCACTGCAAGCTCTGCTTCCTGGGTTCACACCATTCTCCTGCCTCAGCCTCCCAAGTTACTGGGACTACAGGTGCCCACCACCACGCCCAGCTAATTTTTTTTGTATTTTTAGTAGAGGCGGGGCTTCACCGTGTTAGCCAGGATGGTCTTGATCTCCTCTCCAGCCTCATGCTTCACCGAGCTCCTCTCTTATATGAGCCACACACTACCCTGGGTGCACCTTGCTTCCACCCTTTCATAGGGCCTTTGTACTTTATGCCCTGTTGGCCTTTTCCGTTTCCCCCAACAAACTGTAAATTAACTCTAAAAGGTCAAAGATGTTGGTGCTCCCTTCCCTCGCTTTCTTCTGTATGTCTCCTTTCCCCTTTCTTTCTCATTCACCTTTTTCCCCTCACTGTTACAGCCCCAGAGACCAGAACAATATCTAGTATATACTAGTCACTCAGTAAATTCAGTTGTAGACCTAATTTCCAAGTTATACAATTAAGAGAACACTCAAGCTTCAGAACACTGTATATAAATAATTCAAAAAGGTAAATGTAAGAGATGGTTAATTGTGGTTTTATTTAGAAAAAAGTATCACAAATCTCAACATGTTATGAAAAGGGCATTTTATTTTTTCTGTGTGGTTTGGAATTTAGCAAGTATATTATATTTTATTTTAAGAATGTCTAATTTTCTAAACTTACATTTTCTATAAACAATAATGCTCAACTTTGGTTTTCTAGCATGATTTATCATCTCTATATAAAAAGGACTTGTGAAATTACAGCAAAATTCCCAAGCAAATGTGTTTATTTAATGTAAAATGTGAACATAGATTATAATAAAAAAGATAGAAAACAGCAAATATTAACAAAGATGTGGAAGAACTAGAACCCTCATACATTGCTGAGGATAACATAAAATGGTGCTGCTATTCTGGAAAATAATTTGGCAGTTTCATAGACAGTTAAATGTATATTTGTCAAATAACAGTTTCTTAGAAAGTTAAATGTATATTTGTCAAATAAGTAGCTTCACTCTTAAGTAACTACCAAGAGAAATAAAAACATGTATCCACACCAAGACTTTCATGCAAATGTTCATTGCATCATAATTTATAATATCCCAAAAGTAAAAACAACCCAGATGGCCACAGACTAGTTAACAGATGTGGTATAGCCATACAACGGAAATTTACTCAGCAATTAGAAGAAATGAAGTACTGATCCATGCCTACTGTATGGTCCTGATGAACTATGCTAGGTGAAAGACGCAAGACAAAAAAAGACCACGCGTTGTATGATTTCACTTACATTAATTGTCCAGAGAAATAAAATTTATAGTCACAGAAACTAGATTAGTGGCTCATGGAGGCTGGAACGGGGAATGGACACAAGTTCTTTTTGGGTGATGAAAATGTTCTAAAACTGGATTGTGGTGATGGTTGCTTAATTCAATACATTTACTAAAAACCACTGAATTTCACACTTAAAACAGGTGAATTATGTAAGTAAATTACACTTTCCTATAGTTATTTGAAAAAGCAAAACAATGGCAGCCAAAGTTTTTAATGAGTTTGCTAACTGCACTAATTGTTTAATATGGATGAAAAGGGAAATTGCATAAGCAAATTAACATGCCTTGTTGCACTTAGATATTAGAAAGTCAAACTAGCAACATTTGTGTTTCACAGCCTAATTTTTAACAAAATTTTCTTGGTCACATCATAATGTGGAACATAACTGTTTATAGGTCACTAGTTCCAACATACTAAGTGATAAGCAGTTTTTCCCTTTTACACTTAGTTAACACGCTGCAAATATGCATGTGACTATGAATGGTTAGCATGATATACATCAGTGTTTTTCCCACAGTGCAACTTTTATGAAGAGAATGCATGGCCAATCAAAATTAATTAAGGTCTTTTAAGGACTCTTTTGTCCATAATTAAACTGCAGGTAGAGTTTGGGACAGGACGTTTTAACCCTATCAGGAAATTTAAATGCTACTACAGTATCTAGTATTTGTTCTTATTTTACATGATAGTAATTCTTGAATTAGTGGATAAGATTGTAAGTTTAAATTTTAAAGTATTTAGTTACTAACCAGAAAGCAAATTGTCATAATACACAAACATAAGTTCACCATCCTGACTAACACGGTGAAACCCCGGCTCCACTAAAAATACAAAAAATTAGCCGGGCGAGGTGGTGGGAGCCTGTAGTCCCAGCTACTCAGGAGGCTAAGGCAGGAGAATGGCATGAACCTGGGAGGTGGAGCTTGTAGTGAGCCGAGATCGCGCCACTGCACTCCAGCCTGGGCGACAGAGCAAGACTCCCTCTCAAACACAACAAAAACAACAACAACAACAAAACAACAACAAAAAACAAACATAGGTTCAACATATTTTGTAAGGAGTAAAATGTAAGCAAAACAAATAAGAAATGGTCAACTCTATTCCTGCCAAGGGGAAGGCTGCCTTAATTAGTGACTTCAACAAGAAAGGTCATTTGCAGAGGACAAACAGCTGTCCTTGTCCAGATACTCCCCTTCTCCACAGAGACCGTACTGAGAGGACGTAATTTTAAGGTGTAGTTAAGGGAATGAATCTACTGACAAGTTGGTTTATTTATGGATTTGGTTATGAGGGAGACTCTGCAGACTTTGTTCTGGGAATCCTAAAAGTGCATAGAATGTGAACATGGGTATTCGCACATCAATCTAAAAACAATATGTGTTTTTATATTTTTTTTTGCAAAAATAATAGACTTTTCCCCACGTGTTCAGAACTTGATATAACTTATAATTAGGAATTTAGTATTTGTTTAAAATGGCAAAATATTTATGTCTGAAGGACAACAGGATAGATTTTAAAAGTTTGCCACCTGACAATTTGCAGTATAAGAAGTGTGCATATTTATAAGGTTGACATATCTTCACATATACTCCAAAGATCTTTTTCAAAAATGAGACTTGCAGCCAGCACATCTGTTGTTCTTATGCGAGGGATTAAAATGAGCTATTTTTGTTGAAGTTCAGCTGCAGAGTAACAATGTTAAAATGGCTTGCCAAAAAATTACCTATTCTCCATTTTGTTTCTTTGTATTGAACTTTTAAACTGTTCTTTGCTTCTATTGGAGATAGCCTCATTCTTCTTGAAAGCAAATTGAAGTTTTTTGTGGTTATAGGGGTTTGGTTGTTGTACTGCAGCATTTATATGGTATCTAAGGCTTCCTAGCTTAGCATTTTGAATGTTAAATTATATCCAAGTTTGATTTTCCTAGAAACAGCTTTTCATGAAAATTATACCAACATTATTGACTCTTCCTTCTTTAAATGTCAGATAGTTTTGTTCTCATAAATCTCTGAATTAAATCTGTGTAGCTTTCCCCTTGGAGTCGAATAATATCATTTGTGGTAGACCTTATCAAGAAGCCTGAGTGGTATTTTATATTCCCAAGGATTAATAAACTGCATTGATATAATCCCTGTGTGTAAGGAAAAACACACAACTTTTTCACGTACTTCTGTTGTGTTTTATAGCAAATGAGAATAATTGCATTGGTCAATCCTCAGAAAACTGACCTTTCTCTGATTTCTTGTATCTCTCAAAACAGCAACAACAAAAAAGCTGAAATTTAAAATTATTTAGTTCATGATTCCTTTCTGTTTTACCGATCATCCAAAATTCACTGAAGTAAATCCTAGAAGAAAGCAGGATAGAGTAGAAATACCCAGTACTAACTTTCAAACTGCCTGCAGTCTAAATCAGCCCCTCTGAACCTCCCAGGTGCATATTAATGCCCTGTCTTGTTGAAAATGCAGAACCCGGGTTAGTGGGTCAGGGGTAGGGCTTGAGTCTGCATTTTTTACCCAGTCCCAAAGCGGTACTGATGCTGCTGGTCCATAGAAACCTCGAGAGGCAGGGATCTAAATTGACTTAATATTCATAGAAGAATTTGCCTATGTATCACACATGCCGTACATTTGCTAAGGCTTTTGTTATCACCGTAACAGAGTTGGACAATGTACAATCACCTGCTAGAGAGGAGCGATCATATAATATTAACTTACCCGTAAAGAATGCATGACTATGTGCCTATTCATGAGGTCTTCCTAACTTGGCTACTCGTAGAACTAAACTGACTGACACGGAAACAGAAATCAGATTGTTAGAACTGAATATTTATAGGCAGTTTAGACTGCCCAAATATATGTGATATGGAAGAAGCATATCTTCATTGATTCATTTTAATTTGCTAAACTCTTGTTCACCTCATCAGAAAAGAAAATCTCTGCTAAGTAAAGAGGAGTCATTAATGCTGATGGCTTCACGGCCCAGGAAGGGAGCATCAGTGAATGTACTGAGCTGGGACTTAGTGGGTGACTGGGGCTGTGGTGTCCTGGAGAAAACACACTTCATCCCACCAGTGCCGTGTGGCATGGCAGGTCTAGCATGATCAGAACTTCCAATTTTTCAAGAAAAGCCAGAAATACAAATTTCATGTGGAATTTCCCAAGTTTACAATGTTGACTACTAATTTAAATTCTGTAAAAGCATTATTCAGGCCAAGAAGACACATCTGTATCCCAGACACAGCCCTGAGCCACCCATTTACAGTGTCTAGTGTAGAACACATTGAAATCTCTTAAGGTACTTTTCATGATTGGAAAATTATGAATTTTTAACATGAAACTCTCTAGCCTTTTGTCTTTGGACACTTTGGTCAGAAGAAATAGTCTCTGTTTTATGCATTCGGAGGCACTAGTATAAGGTTAGTATATGAACGTAAAATCTGTCTCTCTTTCTTCTCTCACATTCCAGATTACAGGACAGGCCCGTGTTTCACTCAGGTCAACAACCAGATGTGCCAAGGGCAGCTGACAGGCATTGTCTGCACGAAGACTCTGTGCTGTGCCACCATTGGACGGGCGTGGGGCCATCCCTGTGAGATGTGTCCAGCCCAGCCTCAGCCCTGCCGGCGGGGTTTCATCCCCAACATCCGTACTGGAGCTTGCCAAGGTGAGTCAGCCGTCTGCCTGTGAACACCATCGCAGACATGCCACTTCTCTTTTTACTGGAGTTGGAGAATCTGGCACTGTGGATGGTAGCTTTTAACAGAGTACCGATTTCCAAGAGTGGCCTCGTTAACAAGCCTGACCAGAGAAGGTTTGTCTTTTAGCCACCTAATAAATAATTGTTTCAACTCTTGATATTCGTGGAGAAGAGAAAGAGATGAAGAATTGGGGGAAATGTAATAATACAGTGTAAAATATTTAATACAATCAGAGGATGAACCACTCTATTTTCATCTAGATGGCATGACTCCTCCCTGAACTATACACATGCAAATACCCAGGAAAACCCTATTTTTTCTCTCCTTGTCTCATTCAAGTTATGAGAACCTGAACCCAAGTAACAAGGAGAAGAAAACCACCTAATGTTTGCCCTCTGTCATTATGAATAGTGTCTTCAAAGACAAAATGTGAACTCTGTCCATGATTGCAGTTATTACACAGTTTGTAACCTGGATTGATTGTAATCTCTGGGTTTTGACACTCCCTAACTACGTTCATGACACTGATTTCTATGTTAGGGCCAGATCGAGGCCCTGAGGATACTACCTTAGTAGACTACGATCCAAGTAGCCAAACATTGTTACCTATTTGCTGGTTAATTATTTTAATTAATTTTCAGCTGCCGCAATTCTTACCTTTTTCTAGCAACTTCTCTGATATTGTATGTCTTAAATCCATTTTTAGAGCTCAGAAATGGTCTCTTTAATGACTTCTCAAATGGCGGTAGCCTTCATATTGCATAGCAGTAAGATCACAGGAAAATATAAATGATTTTTGTATCATTCACAGAAATAATATTCATATTTGAGACTTGGAGAGTTAGAGTTATTTTCTGTAATTAAAACATGTACAAACTTAGATCCAAAGTCTTTCAAATTGATGTTAGTAAGCTCTGTCACAAGTGAAGATGTTATCTATTGGGCCTGTACAAATCTTATATTGTAGAAAGTCTGTCCAGTGTCCTAAATCTCAAACGAGAATTATAGCTTGGGGAGCGCATACGTAACTTTAGTTCATTGAGTAATAAAATGTGAGTGCTCTGCAAAATTTTGTACATGTGTCTCTGACAGCAGCATCCACAGAGTTGTGCTAGTGTTGTAGTTTTATAAAAGGTATACTTTTAAAATGGTCTATTTCTAAAATTGTTTTGAATCAGAACTACGGAGATACCCAGGGGATGACTATATAACTCAAAAGTTTACCAACTTTATATTTAATCACATATGAAAACTCACTTATGTAGGCTGTGGACTTAGAATAGTTCTTTTCAGTGATGAACACAGTTCAGGCCTTAATGATGAAAATTGAGTCAAATGCCATTTTCAATCTGTTGTTTACCATGGATAGTAAAATTCTATATGTTTTGGTATGAATATTAGACTGATTATGTAGAGTTCCTGATAGTGCAGCAATTTCTTCTATAGGAAGATATTCTATATTATATTCTATCTGTCTTTACTGTGCTCCATATAGTCTTTACTAAATCTTAGTATGTAGATTATCATGTAATTTATATAGTGGATATAGATTATTACTAAAAATAAAATACTATATTGATTTGCTAGTTTAATAATGACTGGATTTACTGTAGTACTAATTTTTGTTTATTACCTTCTAACATACTGATTTTCTTTGTTGTTTTTAATTCTCTCTTGGCTAGAATGTAAGCAGTATGAGTGCAGAAATCTTTTTCACTTATTCACTGATGTCTCAGACATCTAGAACAGTGCGTAATATATATAGTAGAAGCTCAGCAAATACTTTTTGAATTAATAAATGACATTAAGATTGAAATACTTCCAAAACCCACTATTTGAGAGAAAGAAACAGTTCAGGGTAAGAAAAGCCTTTAACTTCAACCAAAACATTCCAAATTATTGACTTTCCTCATGTTCTGTATTTATACTTATGCTTTTTTACTTTCATACTTTGTCAGAGGCCTAGTTTTTTCCTAAACACAATTATAAAAAATGTGTCATCTGATCTCGAACTTTCTGAATGTCCTTTAGGCTGTAGTAATGTCTGAAGGATTACTTATTTGATTTTGTTTATGCAACAAAGATAAGTTTCAGGCTCCATTTGCCTAAAAATCTAAGGAATTAACAAAGTGACAGGAACGAAATGAAATTTGCCACATGATTAAAATGTCTGGAAAAGCACGTTGAAAAGTTCTGCTTTATTTCAAAATCGTGGCATGGTCAGAAAGTTCTCAATTAAATACTAATCCATAGTTCAGGCTATTTTAAGACATCTTACTGTGATTTCATTTTTTCCCTTTAAATTCCTAGACTGTTTCCTGAATACTTATGCCAGATTAATTTGGAAGAGATGGGGCATGAAAAAATAACACATTAAAACATGGTACATATATGTCATTAAAAATAATAGTGATCTTTTATATAGGATGATTGAAAAGTTTTATAGAGTTAAAAATAAATTTCAAGTATGTGGATAACTGTAAATAGCTTAACACTAGCTCTAAATCATGGTTCTTTTGAAATTCTGAGGATAATGATATCCTGTAACTGATGCAATTAGTTGTGAATGAAACATGCTCTTGTAATAAACAGGGTAGCTGTGGAAAATGAGGGACAACAGGAAATTGTGATAATACTTAAAGAATTAAGCTGTGAGAAAATAGTAATTTTATTTTATTTATTTGTTTTTTCTTTATTTCTTATTAAAAAAAGAAAAGAATA
Organism: Chlorocebus sabaeus; assembly: GCF_047675955.1. Lineage (NCBI taxonomy): Eukaryota > Metazoa > Chordata > Mammalia > Primates > Cercopithecidae > Chlorocebus > Chlorocebus sabaeus. The sequence goes on from NC_132926.1 coordinate 53,552,554, forward strand.
GATGTACAGAACGTGCAGGTTTGTTACAGGAGTATATGTGTGCCATGGTGGTTTGCCACACCTATTGACCCATCCTCTAAGTTCCCTTCCCACACCCCACAACAGGCCCTAGTGTGTGTTATTCCCCTCTCTGTGTCCACATGTGTTCAATGTTCAACTTCTACTTTTGAGTGAGAACATGTGGTGTTTGGTTTTCTGTTCCTGTGTTAGTTTGCAGAGGATGATGGCTTCCAGCTTCATCCATGTCCCAGCAAAGGACATGAAATCATCCTTTTTTATGACTGCATCGTATTCCATGGTGTATATGTACCACATTTTCTTTATCCAGTCTGTCATTGGTGGGCATTTGGGTTGGTTCCATGGCTTTTCTATTGTAAATAGTGCTGCAGTAAACATATGTGGGCATGTGTCTTTATAGTAGAATGATTTATAATTCACTGGGTATACACCCACTAATGGGATTGCTGGGTCAAATGGTATTTCTGGTTCAAGACCCTTGAGGAATCGCCATACTGTCTTCCACAATGGTTGAACTAATTTATATTTCCACCAACAGTGTAAAAGCATTCCTGTTTCTCTACAGCCTTGCCAGCATCTTCTGTCTTCTGACTTTTTAATAATCATCATTCTGAATAGTGTGAGATGGTATCTCATTGTGGTTTTGATTTGCATTTATCTGATGATCAGTGATGATGAACTTTTTTCATATGTTTGTTGGCCACATAAATGCCTTCTTTTGAGAAGTGTCTGTTCATATCCTTTGCCCACTTTTTGAGGAGGTTGTTTGTCTTTTTCTTGTAAATATGTTTAAGTTCCTTATAAATTCCGGATATTAGACCTCTGTCAGATGGGTAGATTGCAAAAATTTTCTCCCATTCTGTAGATTACCTGTTCACTCTCATCATAGTTACTTTTGCTGTGCAAAAGCTCTTTAGCCTAATTCAATCACGTTTGTCAATTTTGGCTTTTGTTGCAATTGCTTTTGGCATTTTTGTCATGAAGTCTCTCCCCATGGCTATGTCCTGAATGGTATTACTTAGGTTTTCTTCTAGGGTTATTATGGTTTTGGATTTTACATTTAAGTCTTTAATCCATCTTGATTTTTGTATAAGGTATAAGGAAGGAGTCCAGTTTCAATTTGCTGCATATGGCTAGCCAGTTTTCTCAGTACCATTTACTAATTAGGAGATCCTTTCCCCATTGCTTGTTTTTGTCAGGTTTGTTGAAGATCACATGGTTCTAGATGTGTAGTGTTATTTCTGAGGTCTCTATTTTGCTCCGTTGGTCTATATGTCTGTTTTGGTTCCAGTACTATGCTGTTTTGGTTACTGTAGCCTTGTAGTATAGTTTGAAATCAGGTAGCGTGATGCATCCAGCTTTGTTCTTTTTGCTTAGGATTGTCTTGGCTCTACCGGGCCTTTGATTCCATGTGAAATTTAAAGTAGTTTTTTCTAATTCTGTGAAGAATGTCAGTAGTAGTTCAATGGGAATAGCACTGATCTATAAATTACGTTGGATAGTATGGCCATTTTCACAATATTGATTCTTCCTATCCATGAGGACTGAATGTTTTTCCATTGTTTGTGTCCTCTGTTATTTCCTTGAGCAGTGGTTTGTAATTCTCCTTTAAGAGGCCTTTCATATCCCTCGTAAGTTGTATTCCTAGGTATTTTATTCTCTTTGTAGCAATTGTGAATGGGATTTCACTCATGATTTGGCTCTGTTTGTCTATTATTGGTGTATAGGAATGCTTATGATTTTTGCACACTGATTTTGTATCCTGAGACAGCTTAAGGAGATTTGGGGCTGAGACAATGCAGTTTTCTAAATATACAATCATGTCATTTGCAAACAGATACAATTTGACTTCCTCTCTTCCTATTTGAATCCCCTTTATTTCTTTCTCTTGCCTGATTGCCCTGGCCAGAACTTTCAATACTATGTTGAATAGGAGTGGTGAGAGAGGGGATCCTTGTCTTGTGCCGGTTTTCAAAGGGAATGCTTCCAGCTTTTGCCCATTCACTATGATATTGGCTGTGGGTTTGCCATAACTAGCTCTTACTATTTTGAGATATGTTCCATCAATACCTGGTTTACTGAGAGTTTTTAACATGAAGGGATGTTGAATTTTATCGAAAGTGTTTTCTGCATCTATTAAGATAATCATGTGGTTTTTGTCTTTGGTTCTGTTTATGTGATGGATTACATTTATTGATTTGTGTATGTTGAACCATTCAACCAGCTTTGCATCATGAAGCTGACTTGATGGTGGTGGATAAGTTTTTTGATGTGCTGCTGGATTCAGTTTGCCAGTATTTTATTGAAGATTTTCACAATTTGTTGTTGTTGTTTTAGCAAGTTTGTTGTTGTTGTTGTTGTTGTTGTTGTTGTTGTTGTGTCTCTGCCAGGTTTTGGTATCAGGATGATTCTGGCTTCATAAAATGAGTTAGGGAGGAGTCCCTTATTTTCAATTGTTTGGAAGTTTCAGAAGGAATGGTACCAGCTCCTCTTTGTATTTCTTGTAGAATTCAGCTTGAATCCGTCTGGTCCTGAGCTTTTTTTGGTTGGGAGGCTATTAGTTATTGCCTCAATTTCAGAGCTTGTTGGTGGTGTATTCAGGGTTTCAACTTCTTCCTGGTTTAGTCTTGGTAGGGTGTATGCATCCAGGAATTTATCCATTTCTACTAGATTTTCTAGTTTATTTATCTAGAGATGTTTATAGTATTCTCTGATGGTAGTTTGTATTTCTGTGGGGTCAGTGGTGATATCCCCTGTATCATTTTTTATTGTGTCTATTTGATTCTTCTGTCTCTTCTTCTTTATTAGTCTAGTTAGCAGTCTATCAATTTCATTAATTTTTTCAAAACACCAGCTCCTTTTTTTGGAGAGTTTTTCTTGTCTCTAACTCCTTCAACTCTTCTCTAATCTTAGTTATTTCTTGTCTTCTGCTAGCTTTTGGATTAGTTTGCTCTTGCCTTTCTAGCTCTTTTAATTGTGATGTTAGGGTGTTAATTTGAGATCTTTCTAGCTTTCTGATGTGGGCATTTAGTAATATAAATTTTGTTCTTAACACTGCTTTAGCTGTGTCCCAGAGATTCTTATATGTTGTCCCTTTGTTCTCATTAATTTCAAAGAACTTCTTGATTTCTGCCTTACTTTCAATATTTGCCCAGGAGTCATTCAGGAGCAGGTTGTTCAATTTCCATGAAATTGTGTGGTTTTGACTGAGTTTCTTAATACTGAGTTCTAATTTGATTGCACTGTGGTCTGGGAGACTGTTATTATTTCAATTTTGCATTTGCTGAGGAGTGTTTTACTTCCAATTATGTGGTCAATTTTAGAATAAGTGGCACTGAGAAGAATGTATATTCTGTTGATTTGGGGCAGAGAGTTCTGTAGGCATCTAGTAGGTCCACTTGATCCAGAGCTGAGTTCAAGTACTGAATATTTTTGTTAATTTCTTATCTCATTTATCTGTCTAATACTGACAGTGGGGTGTTAAAAGTCTCCCACTATTATTGTGTGGAAGTCTAAGTCTCTTTGTACGCCTCTAATAACTTGTTTTATGAATCTGGGTGCTCTTGTATTGGGTGCGTATATATTCAGAAGAGTTCGCTCTTTTTGTGGAATTGTTCCCTTTATCATTACGTAATGCCCTTTTTTGTCTTTTTTGATCTTTGCTGGTTTAAAATCTGTTTTGTCAGAGACCAGGATTGCAACCCCTGCATTTTTTTTGTTTTCCTTTTGCTTGGTAAATATTCCTCTATCCCTTTATTTTGAGCGTGTGTGTGCCTTTGCATGTAAGATGGATTTCCTCAATACAGCACACCCACACCGATGGGTCTTGACAGCTTATCCAATTTGCCAATATATGTCTTTTAATTGGGGCATTTAGCTCGTTTACATTTAAGGTTAGTATTGTCATGTGTGAATTTGATCCTGTTATCAAAATGCTATTTGGTTATTTTGCACACTAGTTCATGCAGTTTCTTCACAGTGTCGTTGGTCTTTATATTTTGGTGTGTTTTTGCAGCGTCTGGTCCTGGTTTTTCCTTTCCATATTTAGTGCTTCTTTCATGAGCTCTTGTGGAGCAGGCCTGGTGGTAACAAAATCCCTCAGCATTTGCTTTTCTGGAAAATATTTTATTTCTCCTTTGCTAATGAAGCTTAGCTTGGCTGGATATGAAATTCTGTGTTGACAATTCTTTTCTTGAAGAATGTTGACTATTGGCCCCCAATCTTTTCTGGCTTGTAGAGTTTCTGCTGAGAGGTCCACTGCTAGTCTGATGGGCTTCCCTTTGTGGGTGACCTGGTCTTTCTCTCTGACTGCCCTTAACAGTTTTTCGTTCATTTCAACCTTGAAGAATCTGATATTATGTGTCTTGGGGTTGATCTTCTTATGGAGTATCTTAATGGTGTTCTCTGTATTTTCTGAATTTGCATGTTGGCCTGTCTTACTAGGTTGGGGAAGTTCTTCTGGATAATATCCAGAAGTATGTTTTCCAGCTTGTTTCCATTCTGCCTATCTCCTCCTGGTACTCCAATCAGTCGTAGGTTCGGTCGTTTCATGAAGTCCCATGTTTCTTGTAGGCTTTGTTCATTCCTTTTCATTCTTTTTTCTCTATTCTTGTCTGCATATCTTATTTCTGTAAGGTAGTCTGAAGGCTCTGATGTCCTTTCTTCTACTTGGTCGATTCGGCTGTTGATACTTGTGTATGCTTCATGAAAGTTCTCATGCTGTGTTTTTCAGCTCCCTTAGGTCGTTTATGTTCCTCTCTATACTGGTTATTCTAGTTAGCAATTCCTCTCACCTTTTATCAAAGTTCTTAGCTTCTTTGCATTGGCTTAGAACATACTCCTTTGACTCATCATAGTTTTTTATTTCCCATCTTGTGAAGCCTACTTCTGTCAATTCGTCCATCTGATCCTTCGTTTAGCTCTGCACCCTTGATGGAGAGATGTTGCAGTCATTTGAAAGAGAAGAGGCACTCTGGCCTTTTGTGTTTTCAGCATTTTTTCATTGATTCTTTCTCGTCTTTGTGAGTTTGTCTAATTTCCGTCTTTGCAGCTGCTGACCCTTGGATGGGGTTTTTATGAGGGCCTTTTTGTTGTTGATGATGCTGTTGTTGTCATTTTCTGCTTGTCTTTTTATCAGTAGTCAAGTCCCTCTTCTGTAGGGCTGCTGCAGTTTGTTGGGGGTTCACTTCAGGCCTTACTCATCTGATTTGCCCCAGGACTGGAGATGTCACTCGAGGCTGGAGAACCACAAAGATGGGTGCCTGCTCCCTCTGGGACCTCTGACCTCTAGGGGCACCAACCTGATGCCAGTAGGATCTCTTCTCTATAGAGTATCTGACAACCCCTTTTGGAGGATCTCACCCAGTTGGGTGGCACTGGGAGCAGGATCCGTTTAATGAAGCAGTTTGTCCTTTGGTGGAGAGAGTGTGTTTCGCTGGGGAGAAACCAGTCGCCCGGGCTGCCCAGATTCCTCAGAACTTCCAGGAGGAGAGGCTAAATCTGCTGATCCTCAGAGACTGCAGCCACCCTTCCTGCTAGGGTCTCAGGCCCAGGGAGATCCAAATTCTGTTGCTAAGCCTCTGGCTGGAGTTATTGGAGATCCTGCAAGGGAGGCTCCACCCACTGAGGAAGGATGGGTCGGGGTTAGACCTGAAGAGGCACTCTGGTCTCAGACTGCCGCAGCCAGTGTGTTGGGCTGTGAGGATGAGTCTTGGGACCAAGCCATCCAGCCTCCCTGGCTCCAGCAGGGGAAGAGCACAACTGGGAGCTAGAGAAATGGGTGCAGCCCTTCCCCCTACCCAGGGAGCTTAGTGTGTTCAGCAGTTGCTGGGGTTTTTTTGTTTTGTTTTGTTTTTGTGTGTGTGTGTTTTTTTTTTTTGCTGCCCCTCCCCCAAGGAGCTCAAAAGGCTTAGAGAGCAGACAGCAGCAGCTGGTGCTGGTTGCCACAACCCTCCCGGGAGCTCCACAGGCTTAAGCAGATTCCTGCTGAGAGGCCATAATAAGCTGTACATTCCCGGGTTGAGACGGCAGGCCCCTGTGGCGTGAGTTTGCGAAGTGGGATCCTCCGATTCGTGGGTTGCACAGTTCCGTGGCAAAAACAGTTTCCCAGGCTGGGTAGCACACTCACTCATGGCTTCCCTTGGCTGCAGGGAGGGGTTCCCCATCCCCGTGTGACTCTCACGTGGGCCACCACACCACACTACTCATCCTTCTCTCGGGATCACGCCAGCCTTCTAGTCATCTTTGATGAAAGAACCTGGATACCTTGGTTGCCGCTGAAGGATTCACACGCTTAGTATGTTTTTTCTGATGGGAGCCTCTGAGCGGCGCTACTTCTAGTCAGCCATCTTGGCCCCACATTTTATTTTAAACTGTTGTCATGCTAACGTTCTGGACTTAAGCAGTGTCAGAAAAGTGTGCCCTCCTAGGGGTACTCTGAAGTCAGTCATATCAATTCTTGATGGCTTTAATATTGAGAGCCATTTGAGTTTTAGCCCTTGTGTTTAATCCGCATTTAATCTCCTACTTTCGTCCATTTTATACACTGAAGGACCAAAGTTAACTCATATAGGACTTAAAATTTAAGCTATCATAAAACGAGTGAATTAAAAATGTTAAAAGTATCATTAAGCCCTTTTCCAATAATATTTATGAACTTTAAATATATCACAAATTGCCATGTGCATATGATGTATAATTTTCTTACAAAGTTTCTTCTTTTTTTTGTCTTTAGTCTCATGAACCTACCCTAATTAGGAGTGACATTTTGCTTAAGATTAGTACTTGGCTTTGGATCTTTTAGGTTTTCAAATGAATAGGGTGCTCCTGAAATTTTTAAAAATATGTTAAAATTAAACTGGCATAATTATTAATTTGTGCCATGTGATATTTAGGGATTAGGCTTTTAAACTACTTTAAATGCTTCAAAACTGAAGATATGGCAGAAGAAAATCGCTTGTCATCTCTTGCTTTATCATTGATGGTAGTAACATTGATGCCAAGCCCCTGCTCCATTCCAGGTAACATGAAATGCACAGGAATTCACATATTTGACACGGGACCTAGCTAGGACACAGGATAAGGTCATGAATAAATAAATAGCAAGACAGACCCTAAATCGATTTCTGCAAAACAAATACTGGTGTGTGTTCTTTTCGTATGGCGTTAGTGTACCAGAAACATAATTTCTTTAGTCTGACTGCATGTAAGAAGAGTAGAGGAGTTTAGTTTAATCTCGGCTGAAATCAGGCATATGTTGCTAGCTCCTCAAATGTCGAATGAGCAGAAGACGCCCTGAGTAGAAAGTTATTTCCAAGCCTTCTACATAGCCAAAGTAAAAAGGAAATTGGCTATTATCTGATTTATTTGTTTAGAATAAATTATTAAAGATAGTTACAGCCAAAACAAATTCATCTTGGCTGCCTACATTAACCAAGTTAACGAGATCATTATAAAGTCTAACTTTAACTCATGCTGTATTAACACAAGCTATTCCTATACAATTAAAAAACTTTACTTAAAGCAAACTCAATTATAGAAACTCCTATTTAAAGATAGCAGAATATTCATCTTCTTCTAACCTCACAAAAAACTAACATGAAAATGAATAATAAAGAACAACATATCATTCTGAAATAAAATCCTGGAACAAAAACAATGATGAGCATATGCAGCTGTTGGGAAGTCCCTGCGACAGGGAGGGTTTTCTAAGCATTTACGCTGAGTATCATAATCCTGAAAGGTGTTTGAACCTACTAATAGCAGAGAGCTAGGGTTGTGGATGTTCTATTGGAGAGGAGGAGATGTTCCCATAATAGACAGATCTACTTCAGACCCTCACAGTAACAGAAGGTAATGGAAGGAGAAATTGTGGGGGCAAGCCATTTCTGAGTGTTCTCCACCCAGTCTTCCAGACACTCCTTGAGTGAAGTACAGGAGGGTGGAAGGACAAAGAGGAAGTATGGACCACTAGCATGCAATCTGTAAATGTAAGTGTCACACCACAAACTGACAGTTGAAAATTGATGCTCAAGGGAAGAAAAAAGTTGGGGGGGGGTGGAGTTTGGTGACAAACTCAGGACTATGCCTTGTAGAAGTTTCAAATCAATGCATTTCCTTTGAGCCTTCCCCACTCTGCGTTTCAGCAGGAAATGGCTGCATTGAGAGATAAATAATAAAGAGAAAGGCCTGCATATAAAAACTGAGAAAAAAAAAAAAAAACGTAAGCAAAAGGCAGGTATGAACATGCTTCAAAGAATTACTACCCAAATAAATGCAAAGTTTATATACTTCTCTCTTATCTCAAGGAAATTAAAAACAATGATGCTCTGTGGAACATCAATAGGGAGGCCAGAGTGGATGCCAAGAAGCCAGTTATAAAATTCCTGCAGTAGTCCAGGTGCTATTTGATGGAGGCTGAGACTGGGTAGTAGCAAAGGAAAGATTTGAGATATTCTTGGAAAGTAAGCAGTTGTTGCTGATGAGGTGATATGACATAAGTGAGAGGAACATGCCAAGTTTCTCTCTTAGGCTTCTGATTTTAACAGCTGGAACATGATGGTAGCATTTGTTGAGATAAGGTCGAGATAGAACCATGGTCTATTCTTATTACAATTTCAGGGTCCTGCAGATATCAAGTTACCAATATATACTTGTTTTGATGATCATTTTAACGTTTGAATTTTGTGTATCATACATGAGTAGATATTCAGCCAGAATCAGGCCATATTAAATTATTGCCAGGACACCCCATATGTCTCAGATTCCAAATAGAAATAGACCTATTCTTTAGTTGTGCTGTCCTTAAAGTTAGACATTTGTTTTCATAGAAATAAAATATTATGTGTTAGTATCTACAGAGTATATAAGTAAGAATTTCTGTTTACTAATGGAAATAATAGGCATTGGGGACTCCAGATGTAGGGAGGCTGAGAGGAGGGATGAGGTCTGAAAAATTACTTACTGAGTACCTATTGAGTTTTCACTATTTGGATAATGGGTTAAGTAGAAGCCCAAACCTTACCATTATGCAATATATTCACTTAACAAACCCGCACTTGTATCCCTGAAACTGTAAAAATTAAAAAGAAAAAACAAATTCAATGTAAAAAAATTAAAATTAGAAATGGATCTAATTTGGTAACAAGAAAAGTTAAAAAACACACTATGAAATACAGTAGTAATTTCTATGTCCCCTGGTTCCTACACATATAAATTAAATGAACCATTTTTATATTCCTATAATACTGCATGCACATAGTTTCCATATTTGGACATGAACTAAAAATAATATATCATCTAATAATAATTTATGTAATAAAATAAGTTTAATTTTTTAGAACAGATTTGCTTGGAGAATAAATGAGGTTATAAACTAGAATTATTTCTGCTTTGTTACATTGTTTTTAACCTTAATAGACATGGACTGACATTACTGCATAAAGTGTAAGTTTCAAAATATATAATTGTGTTCTCTAAAATTGTTACATGTGATTTGGAATAATTCAAAATTTAAAGAAATAGTAAGTTTTTGCCTGAATCGAAGGAATAAACCAGGATACATCTGTACAGTCTGGTCACTGGAGAATTAATCAATCATTAGTAGTTGCTTGTGATAGGACTTTGCAGATGTAGAAATTCTTGCATAGTTTGAAGGCTTGAGGCTTGCTTTTTTATAAAGAGCATATCTAGTTCCAAATTGGTTATTTCTTGGTTATTTCTATATGATTTCTTTTAAATTTTCTTTTTTATTTTAACTGCTAACTTGATCTAACTAAAAGAAGTTAATTCTACATAACTGCAGAGTCTAGAAGACTTCAAAAATAAGGGTTTCGTTCTCCTTCTAAAAAATATACTTTTTAGGCAGTTACAAAATAAATCCTATGATGTTGGATTGTTTTTCTTTTTGAAATACCACTGAATCTACTACAGTCTGTATGCAGCATACAATTTTATGAATAATATTAAGGTTTTATAGACTTGGTCTCATTTTTCAGCTTTTACCATGATATTTTTTCTCTGATTTATCTGCCAGGAGAACAAGTTTCTAGAGCTCTTTTATACCACACTGTAATGAGAGCGGGAGTGTGGTACATTTAAAAATGAGGTTTAAGGCTGTGCGCAGTGGCTCACTCCTGTAATCCCAGCACTTTGGGAGGCCAAGGCGGGTGGATCACCTGAGGTCAGGAGTTTGAGGCCAACCTGACCAACATGGTGAAACCCTATCTCTACTATAAGTACAACATTAGCTGGGTGAGGTATCTCATACCTGTAATCTCAGCTACAGGCAGGAGAATCACTTGAACTGAGGAGGTGGAGGTTGCAGTGAGCCGAGATCGTGCTATTGCACTCCAACCTGGGCAACAAGAGCAAATATAATAATAATGTCTCAAAAAATAATACTAATAACAATAATAATGAGGTTTAAAATGTGCTGAATTAGAATGTTCAGTATATAGATTTCTTGCCATATATTGTATTCATAGTTGATTTTTTGTTTATGTCATGTATCCTTTAATAAGATACTGAAATCTACTTTAATTCAGTAAAAAATACTTTGGACTGTTGTAATTCATTCAATAGATATAGCTAATAGGAGGAAGAAATAATTTGTAGGCTTGAATTCACTAATTTACACACTGAGATACACAGAACCTTTGAGCTTACCAAAAATTAATAGGGCAAATTGATATGTACTGACACAGAGATGTGTTCACGAAATATTTTATAATGAAGAAAAACAAGATGCAGAAAAACACATATACTGTGGTTTCATTCTTGTTAAATAAACAGACCACCATTCTGAATATGTGTGTAAATAAAAGTGAAAAGACAGAAGCAAATTTATATCAATGGTTATTTCTTTAATTTTCTATTTTCTATATCTTTAACATTTGTTGCAATGAGATATGTTATTTCATAATTAAGTATATAGCATTAATAAATCTATTATGTAAGCTTGCAAGTTTGAATAGATTGTAATAAATTTGTGTAAATTTACATATTTATTTTCATATACGGTGTTTATTATAAAAATCGACTGGTTTTTTACTTGTATTTCCAAAAGCCAAGTTTTATAGTAATTGATTATCTCTATTGTTTGTTTTGTATTTTTCATCATTATTTTATTGATTCCATTTACTTTGGGTTTAATTTGCTCTTCTTTTTAAAATATCTTAATATGGAAACTTAAATCACTGATTTAAGAAGTTTCTCTTTTTATACTATAAGCATTTTAATGCTATACATTTACCGCTAAGCACCATTTTAGCTGCGTCCTACAAATTTTGATATGGTGTATCTTCATTTTAAGTTAATTCAAAATATGTTCTAATTTTCCATGTGATTTCTTCTTTGACCCATGCATTATTTCAAAGTATGTTGCTTAAATTTCAGGTATTTGAGGTTGTTCCAAATTTTTTTCCTTTATTACCTTCCAGTTTAACTCTTGTGTGTGGGGAACATGTTTTGGATTATTTTAACTTTCTTTTACATTTAATGAACCTTTTACATGGCCTCAGAATATAGTCTTTCTTGATAAATATTCCGTGTGCACTTGATAAGAATGCGTGTTCTGCTTAAGTGAGGTGGAATATTTTATAAATGTAAACTAGGACAAGTTGGTCGAAAGTATGGTTCAAGTCTAATGTATCCCTGATAATTTTCAGTCTACTTATTCTTTGAGTTAAGAGAAGAATGTGGAACTTCCACATACTTGCAGGTTATTTATTTCTGTTTTCAATTTTATCTGCTGAAATTACCCTTGCTCCAGGTGTTTAATGCTTTATAATCATGCATAGACAGCATTATCATATCTTCGTGATGAATTGACCCCTTTGTCATTATGCAATGTCCATTTTTATCCACACACAATATTATTTGTTGTGATGAGTACTACTTGTAGTATTAACATAGCTATTCCAGATTTTTTTTTTGATTGAGTTCTTAACATATCTTTTTCATCCCTTTACTTTTTAAGATATCAAAGCAGTTTTCTTGCAGGCAACCTAAAATAGATCTTGCTTTTTAAAAATCTGACAGTCAGACTTTTTAATGGGATTTTTCCTACCACTGACATCTCATACAGTTATCAATTTTATTGTGTTTAAATCTGTCATTTATTATCTCATGTCTGTCTCACCTATTCTTTGTTACTCTTTTTCTGTTTGCCTGACTCTTAGATTAATAGTATATATTCTTGTATTGCAATTTATCACCACAATTGGATTATTAACTATACTTCTGCTTATTTTTTTGTGTTTATACGTATTTAACTTACTACATTCAAATAATATAATGCCACTTCACTTATAATGTAATAACTTTACAATAGTGCCATTTATCTCTTTAATTTTTCGTGTTATTGTTGTTATGCTTTTCACTTCCATGTGTTATAACATCCAAAATTCATTATTGTTGTTGCTTGGAAACATCAATTCTGTTAAGGTTAATTAAAAAATTAGAAAATATACTTTATCAACACATTACCATTTCTACTGCTTTTCATTTTTTTGTGTGTAGGTTAGAATTTTAATCTCACTTTTATTTTGCCTGAAGAACTTCCTTTTACATTTAAAGTCTGAAAATTCTTTATTAACGCTTCATGAATTTTATTATGTCAATAGGATTTTTGTTCCTACGTGGATGAAATTAATAGGCAATTTAAAGGATAGGATGATAATTTCAATGTCTAAAACTGAAATTTTAAATTTAGAGTAAGAGGACAACAATTCCAATATAAGAGTGTTCAAGGAATATAAATAGACAACTTTCACATGAGGAAATAAAAAAGCTAATAAGCATAGGAGCTAGTAATTAGAGAAATGAAAAGTAAAGTAATAATATTCCTGTACAATATTAGGCCAAAGAAAATTAGGATATTGGAGACCGGGCATGGTGGCTCACGCCTGTAATCCCAGCATTTTGGGAGGCCAAGGTGGGCAGATCATCTGAGGTCGGGAGTTCGAGACCAGCCTGACCAACATGGAGAAACCCCGTCTCTACTAAAAACACAAAATTAGCCAGGCATGATGGTGCATGCCTGTATTCCCAGCTACTCAGGAAGGCTGCAGCAGGAGAATCGCTTGAACCCGGGAGGTGGAGGTAGGATATTGGATTGTAATATCGTGTATTGGCAGGAAAGAAGAAATACAGGTGTCTTCACGAACAATAGAGTTGTATAGACTGCTAGTGGTGTGAAGACTCCTGCAGGCATTCTGAAGGACCACTGAACACTATTCGTATTAGTTACATGTATACCCTATGATCTAGTAATTCTGCTCTGGCTCTACAGCAAAATGGTAAAGAGTCTCCTTGAGTCCTCAAGGTCCATAGTCATTCAGCTCCACAAAAAAATGTAGTGGAGACATTCACTGTACCGTTCACTGAGGTTTTGAGAAGTTAAACTAAGTGCCCATGATCAGGAGAGGAAACATATTAAGAAGTGTTCTGCAGTCAACTGAAGGAACAGATTGTCCACAGAACAGTATGGATGGATCTTAAAAACAAAATTCTAAAAGGAAAATTAAGAAACAAACTAAGATATATAACTTGATACCATTTACATGAATTAAAACATATGTATACAAAGGTATTTTACTTCTCTAACCCCACTCTCTTGAGAAAAACTGAATTTCTTAGAAGGAAGTTTATATAAAGTTTTTATAGTAAAAAAAAAAAAGTATGGATATTCTGAAAACCAGTGTCATCTGTGTTTAAATTGTTTTTTTCTTGCAGATGTTGATGAATGCCAGGCTATCCCAGGGATATGCCAAGGAGGAAACTGTATCAATACAGTGGGCTCTTTTGAATGCAGATGCCCTGCTGGTCACAAGCAGAGTGAAACTACTCAGAAATGTGAAGGTGAGTCTCTCTACTTTGGGAAACATGCCTAATTGTTGACTTTAATGCAAGAAAAACATGACTTCATTTGAAATTTTGAAGACTATTGGTCACAATTAAAATTCTTTATCTACTATGAAAGCATAGGTTTAACCCTAGAGTAGTTTTGTATTTGTGTATTACAGCCTTAGTGGGTTTGATTTGAAAAGAGTCGATGAGCATTTGCATCTTCTTTGTTATCTCAGTTGTGTTGCAGTGAGAATGGGAGTAATCCAACCATTTTTCTCCTTAATGAAGTAGTTTTCCATTTCACTTATGAAGTTATATCAAAAACGAAAATTGAGATAGAGATAAGAAGTCCAAGTGAAATACAGTATCATGTGTAAATGATGTGTTAGTAGTTGGCACCATGTCACATATTATAAAATGAAATATTCTAATTGGTATACTGAATATTGTTTGGCCACCAAATTTTTTAAAATGGATTGTTGATTCAGGAATGGTTTGGGAATTACCACCACAAATATCTTAATAAAGAATAACTTGCTCAAATAAAGATATCAAAAAACCTAATACTTTTCTGCAATATTAAATATCGATTATAATATTGAAATGTAAGTTACATTAGCAGTCCTTAAATAGAATAAATTTACTTGTTATCTATATCTGTGATCAAAACCTGTATCATTTTTATCAAATTCAAGAAGTTTCTAAGTGCCTGTAGCTTCAATGATCATGGATATTTAGAATAGTTTTGATGATTCTAGTAGTTTGATATAATGTTTATCTTTTCAGTTACGTTACTTAAATAAATTTATTTCATCTAAGGTGGTTTTCTAAAGGCAATAGTGTGTAACTGTTCTCATTTTTTTGTGACAAACATTATCGTCAACTCAAATTAAGTATTTTGCTCTTCCTCTTTCCAAAAGTAGTTTGAGTTATTTTTTGTTGATTGGTTGTAAACAGCTGCGTTCATCTTTGTAAAAAAGAAAATGGGAAGAGGCAAAATCTAAAGTTTAATTATGGAAGATAAACAGTAATATGAACTACATTATTTCATAGGAGGTAGAATGTGGGTACATATGCCATTATTTCAACGCCAGAAACTGTAATCTTATAAATCCTTGGAACATGTATTATCCTTTGCTTTTTTTTTTTTTCATTTGCCCTGGTTCATGTATACTAAGCTCCAAATTAATTGTTATAGTTATATACATTTTACATAATTACAGATTAATTTCATGCTCCCTCTAAGAAGAAAGTTTTTAAAAAGTAGTTGATTATTTTAAGGACCAAATAAATTCTCTGTGAAATTGTTTACTGGAATGCCCAAGTATCTTATACCACTTAAATACACTGTCGATAGTCAAAGTCAGCCTGTAGTGGGAAAGGTGAAAGTAACATTTGGAAGACGTGAAAAAATATCTCAATTACCTGAAGAAGCACAAACATTAGACCAAAAACTCAGGAATCTGCAGAAATTCTGGGTTATGCCGCTTTTTCCTGGCCACTTTTTGTATTTTTTTCTCCTGGCTTTTTATGACTTGATTGTGTTGCTTAAAATTTTCTCACTCCCTTTCACTTTTTACTTCTAGACTAATATCTAAACTAGATGTACTTGTAAACAAAGTTTGATTATAGATGAGAAGGCACAGCCACTGACTGATTATAGTAGTTGTGACATTTCTAATGCACATCAAACCATGTATTTCTTCTTAGTTAAAAATAGAATGAGGCTTTTCTATGTTACATTTCATCAAAGCAACATACAGAGCCAAGCCAGACATGGGAGAAAGACAGTGGAAGTCTTTATTCACCACTTGCCTATGTTCTTTAGGAAAGAGGGACATTGATAGCATGTAGGCACCACCCAAAGCCCTGAATCCAGTCGTGCCTTTCTTTACTTCCTGCCCAGGCAGCCAAATCCATTTAACCATTGCCCAGAAATAATTATGTGATTTAATATTTGGGATTGGTGGGGAATAGCAGAATTGGAAGAAGTAGTGATTAGAATTTGAAATATAAAGGTTTTATGAAGGCCTGACTTGTGTATAAGTCATATTTATTTAAATATCTCTTAAAAATGGCTATTTTCAATTTTCTTTGGGTAATACTGTTTCTTTATATAAAACAAGTGGTATTTGCTTATATAAAACTATTTAATGTAATCGGTAGTATAATACATCGGGAAAAACTGTAAACAGTTGCCACACTTAGTGGCGGGTTTTGAACTGTAGTTAGTTTTATGGATAATGTAGTATCTGTAAAAATCTTGCCATAAATGTAATGTTTGCTCTAGAATAGAAATGTAACTATTGCAATTACTTTTGATCAACTATCAAAGGTAAAATATTTTAATTTATTATGTGAATTACAGTGCGAATATAAAACATAGTACTATTGGCAGATTTAAGATGATGTTCTTCCTGTTTTTACTGTAGCACGTTTCATACTTCTGTTCACACAGCAATGAAATTATCTTAAAAAACCTTTTTTGGTCTTTAAGTTACTAGGTCTGTTCAGAAATAAGAAAAGTAAGTTCAGTATTTTGGATCTGAGTGATTAGGAAAATGGTGATATCCTTAACAAGAAACTGCAATTAGCTTGTTAATCATTAAACATTATGTTATTGATATTGTGTGTGTATATTTGTTTGTTAACTATCTCACTCCAACCCTTGAATAAGATCCTTGAGGGCAGAGCCTCTGTCTTTAGTGCTGTATCCCAGAGCCTAGAACAGTTTAGTTGGCTCCAAATATATGTTTTAATTGGGAGTAGGATATATAATAAGTTAATTTATTTGACTTGGGCTGAAAGTCCAAATGCAAGGTAAAATTTGGGCCCAGAGTTAAAACTGAATTTGGAAAGAAGCTACTGGTCTTCCCCAAAGGAATTTTTTCTTCATCTCACCATTTTTCATTTTGTTAGTAATTTACTTTTGCTTTGGTTGCCATTGAAAGACCAAGAGCACATAAACATTTAAATGCAGTTTGAAATGTTTAGATCTTCTGTGTCATGGTTCCTCTTTGGTCACCTGCAGGTAATGCTTCTGAGGTCAGGGACCTTTGCTTTTTAGCTGAAAGAAAGAAATGTCTTCTGCTCATTCACTGGGATGTCTTCTTAACAGAAATCTTATTCTGAAAGGCTTGTTCTGCCAAAAAAGTTAAGTTTGAGTATATATAGTTTTTATTAAAAATGTCATAATACTGGGGGCAGCATTCATCTCCTAACTTAATGTTTGAAACATATCTGTCATTATCTATCATGGAGGCTTATGTTGTTTCATTCTCCTGCGACTCTTTTTTTCCCCTCATATTCAGATATAGACAAGTAGGTAAGCTGTAAATCTGAACTCAAAGCAGAAGGAAATACACACTTCTCCCTTTTCCTCTCTCTGTGTGTGTGTATGTGTGTATGTGGTGTGTTTGTGTGTGTGTGTGTGCGCTTTAAGGAGAACCAGTTATTTTCCCCCTTTGCTCAATTAGGGTCCCGAATCTCAAAAACACCTCTCATGATGCTCCCTGCAGCCATGTTTATTTCTGCTGTGCCAGTTTGGTTCCCAAATCTAATTTCCTAATTCTGTATTACAGCGGGTAAAATGATTCTTTGGTGGAATAAACCATTTCTTCACATGCAAAGAGAAGGTTGTTTCAGTTAACTTCCTCTGTTCAAATATCCATTAATTTAAATATCAATTTAATTTAAATGAAGAAGGGAAGGAGAACACATCAGTATAATATGAAATGGTACATTAGAAGACGGCTCAGCATTTTCCTTTTGTACAATAAATTATTTTCGTTTGAATTTCAGTCCATGTGGATAAAGCACAAGCAGGAGCCAGATGTCCTTGCGTGATCCCCCCTTCCAGACTATACCTTCGTTAACATTCCTTGAGCTAGTTATTCTTTCCTGGCTTACATGGGAGGCAGAAAAAGAGCATCATTGTATTGGAAAGTTTCCCTTCAATGGCTCTTTATGTGGCAGAGGGTTGTTTGCAATTTATTTTGAAGAGTTTTCAGCTTTGTTCCATTAACACAGCATTTTGTTGTTTGAGATTTGTGACAACACATATATTTATTTATGCTCACGAAACTCATAAAAGTTGTTGGCACAGTCTCCTCTGCTGCTCTTCCAACTCTGCTTAGATAAACCATGGAAAATAAACTTTCTGTACTAAACTGAAAAGTACTTGCTCTTATTCATATTACATAAAGTATATTAATTTTAAAATAAATAAAAAATAAATCCATTAATATTCTCAAGCGGAAAACTACACATTAAAATGGAGAGTGAAGCAAGGGGATTGCTAACACTGGAAACAGATAAGACTTTTTGGGTCATAAATTTATATACCATGAAAATCATCTTAGCTTAATTTATAACACTGTAGTTAAAACATATGTATTCCCTGTCTCTTGAATAAGAAAGTCAGGGTGGCTACACTCAGACCTGCTTTCTGCCCCCATCACAAATAATTTATTCCTCACTTATCATATTGTATCTGAGTATTTTTTTTTTTTTGCCTGACTCTGCCAGGAGGATATATGTACCAAAATAAAATTAATAAAAGCTGTATTAATTGAACATTTCCTACAGTCTAGACAATATTTAAACTACTTTACATGGGTTATCTTATTAAATCTTCACCACAGAGCTGTGAGGTTAGTTACTATTATTAACTCACCTTAGAGATGAAAAAACTGAGGCACAAAAAGGCCAAGTAACTTTCTTAGGGTTATATGGATGTGAAACAGCAGGGCCAGGATTCCAGTATGCTAGGTTGACTCCAGAGCTTTTGCTCCTAGCCAGTGCTATTAAGCAAACAAAGGTGTTGGATGACCAGAACAAAGATACTGCTAACGTTTCCATAGTTTTTTGTTTGTTTGTTTGTTTGTTTCTTAACTGGAGCTACTGGGTTTAAGAAAAGAACTCAAACAAATTTACAAGAAAAAAACAAACAACCCCATCAAAAAGTGGGCAAAGGATATGAACAGACATTTCTCAAAAGAAGACATTCATACAGCCAACAGACACATGAAAAAATGCTCATCATCACTGGCCGTCAGAGAAATACAAATCAAAACCACAATGAGATACCATCTCACACCAGTTAGAATGGCGATCATTAAAAAGTCAGGAAACAACAGGTGCTGGAGAGGAGGTGGAGAAATAGGAACACTTTTACACTGTTGGTGGGATTGTAAACTAGTTCAACCATTATGGAAAACAGTATGGCGATTCCTTAAGGATCTAGAACTAGATGTACCATATGACCCAGCCATTCCATTACTGGGTATATACCCAAAGGATTATAAAGCATGCTGCTATAAAGACACATGCACACGTATGTTTATTGCGGCACTATTCACAGTAGCAAAGACTTGGAATCAACCCAAATGTCCATCAGTGACAGACTGGATTAAGAAAATGTGGCACATATACACCATGGAATACTATGCAGCCATAAAAAAGGATGAGTTTGTGTCCTTTGTAGGGACATGGTTGCAGCTGGAAACCATCATTCTTAGCAAACTATCACAAGAACAGAAAACCAAACACCTCATGTTCTCACTCATAGGTGGGAACTGAACAATGAGATCACTTGGACTCGGGAAGGGGAACATCACACACCGGGGCCTATCATGGGGACGGGGTAGGGAGGAGGGATTGCATTGGGAGTTATACCTGATGTAAATGACGAGTTGATGGGTGCTGAGGAGTTGATGGGTGCAGCACACCAACATGGCACAAGTATACATATGTAACAAACCTGCACGTTATGCACATGTACCCTAGAACTTAAAGTATAATAATAATAAATAAATAAAATTTAAAAAAAAAAGAATCAAAGCGTTTTTTGACTTTTTCTTACTTGTGCTAAGCAGAAATGACACCACTCAGGGTTACCGTGTTCCTCTCTTCATGTAAATAGACAATTACTTGTAATCCGATGAAAGTTCTTTGCACTAAGGAATCGCTTTTTATGATACATTTATGTTAGGAAGCAGAGCATAGAGTAGTTTGGAAATTTAGTGCAGAGTCATTTGGAGAATATATATTAAGAGTTAAAATCTGAAATGGAAATTTGAAGTATGTATGCTTTTATAAACTATTTGGAAAGGGCATACTAGCAGTGATATTTTTAGTCTGACTTTTAGAAGCCCATGCTGTGTTTCACAAATGGAAACGTCGCATCCAAGAAAGTGAGAGCAGCGGGGAAGAGTGATAGGAACTCCAGAGGGGCAGCCAAACAGCAGCTCAGAGCTGACATACGAGGCAAAATGAGCACTTAGCACCTCCTAACATATTTATCAGAAGTTGCCAATCTAAACGATTTCAGTTTCTTCCCACAAATGGCATGCACTAGTAAAACACATGTGTTAAGCAACTTGGACAGCACCTTAACAGTATTAGTTAACTAACAGCAATATTTCATGGGGAATTACTGAAGTGACATCACTCCTTTAATTTCAACCTAAACAAAGTGGTTTACATGGAAAGTTGCACGCATAGGTTTCTATAAAAGTCTAGACCAGAAAGAGTTCTTTATTTGAGGCACAGTGGGTAACACCATTGTCATGAACAAGAAATCTGTGAAAAAATACATATTCCAAAAGAAAATTATTCAGCAAAAGGTAATCTTTGGCATGTGAAGACAGGCTTTGATTTGGATTGTGAATCTGGAGCAAAGTTTGAATATCCAGATGACATTTTAACTTTTTAAAAATCAGTTGTGTTTTCAAACATTGTTATCCCAGTAACAAGAGGAAAATTTTCAATTTAAGTTTTCAGTAAAATTCAGGAAATAAATTTGGGGAGGGAAGAGAACATAGTGGCCAGCAATCTGAGATTTGGGACCCAAATGTCCATCTGTGCTCCTGCTGCACCCCATAAGAATTGTGTCATCTCAAGGAAATTAATGCCTGCATCTTTACAATAGGGATAATAATGGTCTTTTCTCCTTAAGGTTTTTATGCGTAACGTATAAAGCATTTGACACTTTGGGTCTTTGTTAAAGACAAGGATAGTAAACATTAATTGTGGAAGAGTTCTGATGTGTCATTTCAATGACGACTTTTAGTACAGTTTCTAATAAATAAATTCTTTAAAGAAGCTAACAGAAATCTTGAAAATAACAAAGTTGACCTACTAGAGCATATATTTGCCTAGTCTGATGAAAGTATTAACAGGTAATGAAATGACCCCAAGTCTATCATGAGATGAGAAAATGTGGAACTAGGGTATCCATTAATTCCTGACTGGTCTCAACCTGTCTTTATTCCCCTGCTCCAGTTCCACCTAAATTATAGCAATGGAGAGTTAAGACCCAGAGGGCTTGATTTATTTAACATAAGACAGTGGTCAGGAAATTGCACTTTGATGGATTCAGGAAAAAAATCCCAAATGTTGAGAACCAATGTTGTTTCCCCATTGCCATTGTATGTTTAAATTCTTTTTTAAAAATTGTGAAAAAAAAAAAGCATGGTAAAGTAATTCACATGATTCTTGCAATTCAGTGTCTGCTAAAGATGACTGGAAAAATTGAGAGCCTCCAAAACATCTTTCTCAGAGACATAAAATTAGATGTGTGTTAATGATAGGAAAACCTATTCTACCCTGAATGAAAGGATCAGATGAACATTTTGCTGAACTTTGCCATTAGAGGAAAAAGGTATCTGCAGTGTTACCTCCCTTTCACTTACTAAATAATTGCTCAATACATTTTTATTTTGCTTAACATATAACAGCCATTTCATAGTGAAAATGAAAAAATAATAATTCAGGCCAAAATAAAATGCAAGTTCTATAATATTCATATGTATCTTTATATTCTGTTGACAAAATGAGGAAGAAAGAAGGAGAGAGACAGGGAAGAAGAAAGAAGGAGAGGGACAGGGAAGAAGGGTAGGAGGAAGAGAGAGAAGGAGAGAGAGAGAGAACCTTTCTCCATCTCACAAATTACCTTGGCTTAATGCCTGAAAGAAATTAGTCTACTCTAAAGAAATTCTGCTATAGTCAAATAAAACTGTAACAAAACTTGAAATGTAATACCTAGATCCAAGACTGCAATTCTTGCCAGTGCTGTCACTTACTGCCCATATATATATACACACACACACACTCACTGCCCATACACACACACACACACACACACACATACACACACACTTTATTCACTGCCAGGCATTGAAAAATGTATGAAGGTCTGTAGAAAAATGTTATGGGCTGTCATTTCTTTTAGATGCATCCTTGGGAGTATATTGTGGCAGGATGTAAATAAAGCTATGATAATCCTTGAATTGCCTTTCTTTCTTAGTCCTAGACTAAATCTCCTTATCTTAATGCAAACTTTTCTTATTTTAATATAGTGTTTCTCATCCATACTTTGCCTTTATTTGATTTTAGTACAAATAATTACATTTTAAGAATAATATGAAGGATTCTGAGAATTTTAGTTCTAGTCACCTGCTGTATTGGTCACAAGGTTAGGTAAATGGTTTCTCCATGTGCCAGTAGTTGTTTTACCTGCTTCCACAAGACAGCTATTTAAAAGAGCCCTTATTTCAGAAGACATAAAATCAATATAAATAAACAAATTTAGTTATAGTATGAGACAGTTTCTTTTAATGTCATTTGGTTATTGAGTTGCTATGTTTTTATGTAAGCTTTAGTTTTCCTAGAGGGCTGTGGTTTCATAGTTTACATATTACTGTGTATTTTCCAGTTTAATTATAAAACTATCTGCAGTATATTTTTGTCCCAGTCTAGCAGCAGCTAACATAGGACAAATGAAGGGTTGGGTTGCAGGTTTGTGCCTTTTGGTGAATGGCAGAGGAGAATTTGGGCATTATTAACCAACAGCTGTATGCTATCAAATTAAATTTGCATGACTTGATTTAACTAGCCATATAGCTGGTGGTAATCTGAAGCATAAACAAATTCTTCAGCTATAGGTTTCATCTTCCAAATTCTCAGAAATGCTACCGGGACTATGTGACTATAAACCAAAGCTTCGCTTTTCCCATTAGTAATAGAGTGTTATAATAATCTATTATGTCTTATTACATAGAAGAAAATTGCTTTTTGTGTTGTTCTTAACTGTTTTAAGGATTATAGTAAAATCCTCTTCTGTTGCAAAATCAATATTAAGTATTTGAACGTTATAACAAGTTTGTAAAAGAGAGGGTCGTAAAAATGATTTATCTTTTAGTACTGCAGTCTAACTTCAAACTTGCATGCTGACCATTATTTTCCAATCCTCTGATAGAGGAAGTAGGCCTTCTTTTAGAAAATGGTTTCCCAGATAAGATCATGACCTACGTTTGTTGTGTAAACCTCACCCAAATGCTCTGATTTCCAGTGTCATTTCTTTAAATTGGAGCAAACCCCTAACGTCTTTTTTTGAGGCACCTGATATGGTTTGACTGTGTCTCCACCCAAATCTCATCATGAATTTTAATCCCCATAATCTCCACATGTTGAAGGAGGGACTTGGTGGATTGGATCATGGGGGTGGTTTCCTCCATGCTGTTCTCATGATAGTGAATGAGTTCTCACAAGATCTGGTGACTTTATAAGGCAGTTTTCCGTGCTCTTGCTCAGTCTCAGGCTTACTCGCCTGCTGCCATGTAAAATGTGCCTCTTTTCCTTCCACCATGGTTGTAAGTTTCCTGAGGTCTTCCCAGCAATGCAGAACTAGGAGTCAATTAAACCTCTTTATAAATTACCTAGTCTCAGGCAGCTCTTTATAGCAGTGTGAAAACAGACTAATATAGCACCCTAAATGCAGGCCAAAATAAAATGCTAGTTTTATTAAAACTTTTTTTTTACTTATTACTATTAAAATAAAATTTATTTGTCCACAGACCACCTAAAATCATCTAGCCAGTCACTAAATGAAGTCTTTCTGATTCCGAACACTAAATGCAGTCCTTCTAGATCAGGGCTTCGCAAACTTTTCTCTGAAGAGCCAGATAGTAAATATTGTAGACTTTTCAGGTCATACTGTCTTTGTCACAAATAGACAACTCTGCCAGTGTAGTGCAAAATCAACCATAGACAATACAATGAATGAGTGACACTGTGTTCCAGTAAAACTTTACTGACAAAAACAGGCAGTGGGCTGTAGTTTTTCAACTCCTGTTCTTGATTTCACTATTCTTACTCTGTATTTCAAATGGTCTCCATTTTACTTAATTTTACCACTATTTTCTCAATGACTGGCTAGTTGATTTTAAGTGACCCATGGACCAATAGGTTTCATTTTAATAGTAATAAGCTATAAGAAAAAATTTTAAGAAAAAATATAACCAGTGCATCAAAACTATATGTTTTTGAATGTTATTCCTGAAAATATTATTGATTAGCCCAAAGTTCATGTTAACTTTTTTAAATGAGTATACATGTAGAAATATATTAAGAGGGATGTAATTTAAGTGATTCAGGGTATCACAATAGGTATGGAGGTGAAGTTTTTAAATTATTGGAGTTTGGGACATATCATTGTAAGATTTATGATTATCATTATTATTACAGTAGTCCCCCTCATCTGCAGTTTCACTTTCTACAGTTTCAGATACCTGCTGTCAACCACAGTCCAAAAACCTTAACGGCGAATTCCAGAAATAATCTATATGTTTTAATGCATGCCATTCTCAGTAAGGTAATAACATCTTGTGCTGGAAACGTATATCTTCCATTTGTCTAGCATGTCCATGCTGCAGACACTCCTTGCCTAGGAGTCACTCAGTAGCTGCCTCAGTTATCAGATTCACTGACACAGTATCTTAGCGCTTGTATTCAAGTGACCCTTATTTTACTTAATAATGCCCCAAAGTGCTAGAGTAGTGATGGTAATGATTCAGATATACCAAAGAGAGAGTGTGAAGTGCCCCCTTTTAAATGAAAAGATGAAAGCTCTTGACTTAATAAGGCAAAAAAATCATATGCTAAAGTTACTAAGCTCTACAGTAAGAACAGATTTTTTTATCTGTGTAATTGCAAAGAGGGAAGAAGAAATTCGTGCTGGTTTTGATGTTGTACCTCCAACTGCAAAAGTTATGGCCACAGTACATGTTAAGCACTTATTTAAAAATGGAAAAAGCACTAAATTTGGGGTAGAAGACATGAACAGAAATGTGTTCCTGATTGACAGCAGTTAGGTTCAGTACCATGCATGGCTTCAGCCATCCATTGAGGGTCATGGAACATATCTCCCAGAAAAGGAGAGACTGCTGTATTAGAAAGCAATTGTAATTCTCAAAGTAAGTGTTGTCAAGCAGGAACTCAGGATCTTGTCATTTTTGCCAGAAAATTCCAAAGGGAAAGGAATGACCTGCTAAGATAACAATAAATTTGGCTCTACTGTTTTACTTTGTATATCTACCTTACTTATTCCCAATTATCACCTCCTATTTTTTCTACTCTTCATTTTATTACTTCTCTTTCTAATCTTCTCTACTATTGTCTATACTGCTGTTAAAACCTGGGCATTCCTAAAATCAGAAGACATGAAATTCTCTCAACATTATCAAAATCATTTCAGATTGTTCTATATTTATGAGTTTGTCTACCTGTATACTTCATGGGATATGAGTCAGTGTGGCACTTGAAGAGAAGTTCATGCTATTGCAATCAGTATTTTGTTTTATTTATTTATTTATTTATTTTTGAGACAGGGTTTCACTCTGTCGCCTAGACTGGAGTGCAGTGGTGGGATCTCAGCTCACTGCAACCTCCACCTCCCAGACTCAAGCGATTTTCCTGCCTCAGCCTCCCGAGTAGCTGGGAATATAGGCCTGTGCCACTACACCCAGCTAGTTTTTGTGATTTTAGTAGAGACGGGGTTTCACCGTGTTGGCCATGCTGACCTTGAACTCCTAACCTCAAATGATCCACTCACCTTGGCCTCCCAAAGTGCTGGGATTACAAGTGTGAGCCACCGCGCTGGCCTGTATTTTATTTTTTCAATATGATTTTGCAAGAGAAAACATATAAGCAACTACTGCTATAGGCTTAGACATAAATAGGTTCTGTTTTAGACATGAACGTGAACAAGAAAGGAAGTGCTTTAAACAAAGGGCTATGTTTGAAATGTGAATGTAAAACATAATGAAGTAAGCCAAATATAACTAGAAAGTAAAGACTTAAATTTTAAAAAGATAGAATAATAAATGTACAATAATACAGCATAAGGGAATTCTTTTATGTTCAAAATCCAGAAATTATAAAAGAAAATAACTGATATATTCAACTACATGAAAGTTTTAAAAAAAATGAAAAATGAAAAAACTTCTACTGGCAAAGACATCAAAAAGAATATCTAAAGAAAAATGCCAAAGAGAAAATATTTGCAAGTAACATTGAAGGCAAAGGGCTAAATTAAACGCAAACACCTAGAAATAGGTAAGAAAATGGCTAACACCTAATAGAAAAATGACCGAAATATTAGAAGGTAACACACAGGAAAGGAAATATAATAATTTTAAAAAGTGCTTTAAATGATATGTGAAAAAAGTCTCAGAGGTTGCTTTCTTGTTTTGTTGAATTCTAAGTACAACAGATGTGTAGTCCTTGAAGATGTTTTGTAATAGAAAACTTGAAATTTGCAAAAGACAAAAAAGTTCTCATTTATGCTTTAGTGAAACCATACTGTAAAAATTTAATTGTAGGCTTAGAAATTAATTCAGCTTAATAAACTCATAGCATATCACCTTTCACAAATTATCATAATTTTTCTCCCACATGGACTGCTTTTCTTAATTTACTATGATAGAAAAAACATTTCTCATAATTAACAAGTAAAGCAAAACAGGAAGTGTAGTATCCTGGCATTAATGTGATATTAGATTATACATTTTAAAATATTTCTTCAATATCTTTATTTTCCTTGCAGTTTCAAGATGGAAGATTGTTATTTTGATGTTTTTTTCCATAAAGTATAATGTTGCATTGTGTATAGATCCTTTATGCTAGTATATGTAAACACTATTAGTAGTGGCTAGTTATTAATATTTCTCTCTGGAATTAAAAAATGGTGTGGATTTCATGAATACAATATATTCTCAAATCTGTTCCTCTTTAAGAAGATAATTAAAATTTCATTTGCATTTTTTTTTTAGGAATACTACTATACTGTAAACCATTGTCTTTAGTATTTGTATAGCCAGTGGGCAGTAGGAGTGGAAGGAGGGAGAACGGAAATGATGAAAGGAAGGGGAAGACTATTTTGCCTTTAGTAGCCCATCACTCACCTCCAAGCTGTGTAAAAAGAGAATCCTTAAGGAGATTGAAGAGAATGGTATTGGGGATCTTTTTTGAAAAGTGTCATCCATGAACTAGAGTGTAGGAGAGGGAGCAAGTAGGGAGTACAGCCTGACTCACACCTGGAAAGGCTGTTCTGTGTTTCCAGAGTTTGAAAGGCAGAGGGCATGTGACTTTCCCATCTGCCAGGTGAGGGCCTCACAGAAAAGAGATGAGTTGAATTGTCCCGAGAGGGGCTCTGTCCATGACACTACCTGGAGGGTGGCTGATCCCAGCATGAGGATGAGCTGTCAGGAACCTGGGGTCGATGAGAGTGGCCAGGTAGAGGAATTGTTATCCCTAGAATCATCTGTGAGAGGTGAGAGACTTGAGGATTGGGACGATTCTCAAAATATTAATAAAGTGGCAGGGAAGCTTTGGACCTGCCACACCCAGACAGCACTGATACCAGAATCATTCATACAAAAACATATTTATGGAGTTCCGGCACTCTTCTAGACCCTGGGAACAGAGTAATGAACAAAATAAATCAAAGTCTTTGCTCTTAAAAAGACTACATTATAGAGACAAGAGACAGTCAGTAAACAACTAAAGTCTGTACTATGTCAGAAAGAAAATAAAACAGGATGAGAGCCTATAAAATGCTAATGTGGTGTGGAATTTTAAACAGGCAACCAGGGAAAGTCACTGACATAGCCTTATTTCAGCAAAGATCTGAAGGAAGTAAAGTGATAAGCCAGGGCTGAATTCCTAATGGGGGCCAGCAAGCGCAGTGCCCCTGAGGTAGAGGTACCCCTGAAGTGTCTAGGGGACGCCATTAGGAGCTCCGCCAGTGTGACTGGAGCTGAGCACTAAGGAGGAGACTATTTAGTAAGAGATGGTTTTAGAGATGTAGTCCAGGGCCAAATGGGGAGGGGCTTTGCCAGCCACGGTGCATACTTTGGACTTTAGTTTGAATTCTCAAGGATGGGAGCCATTAGAGGTTTTCAGTTAAGAAGTAGAATATTCTGACCTTCATTTTGGAAGGTTTACTCCAGCTGCTGGATGGTAACAAGATAATAAGGGAACAAGTGGGGAAACATGGAACCACTTGGGAGGCTCCTGCAATAATCTAAGTGAGAGTTGATGGTAGCTTGGACCAGGGGTTTTTGTGGTAAAAGTGATGAGAAGTGGTTGAATTCCAGATGTATTTTGAAAGCTGAGCCAGCAGAATTTGTTGACAGATCAGTTGTGGGGTAGGAGAGGAAAAGAATTGAGTAATTTCAAAGCTTGTAGAACTGAAGGTTGAAATTACCATTAACTGAGATGGAGAACATCTGTGGGGAGAACATAGCGAAGGGGAAAGTTATCAGGAATGTTTACCAAACCAAACTTGAGTTCACCTGCCCAGTGCAGCTAAGCCAAACACTGGCATCGAGATTGCAGCAAAAGAAAATGAGGCATTTATTGCAGGGTGCCCAGCAGGGAGAATCAGGCAGCTCGTGCTTCAGACCTGAACTCTCCAACGGCTTTTAGGTAAGGATTTCTAAAGGCAGGGAAGCAGAAGTTACAGGCAAAGTCATAAATCAATACATGGAGCGTATACATTGGTTTGACTGAAAGAGGCTGGGTATCTTGAACCAGGGGCTACAAAACCATAGGTAGAGTCAAATATTTTCCAATTTGCGATTGGTTAATAAAGAGCAGCTTTATTTAAAATTTTGAAATCAGCAGAAAAGAATGTTAGCTCTCGCATGCGGGTATGGCTTTCTCCAGGTCCCTCAAGAAGAACTTTAGAACAAACAATGGTGGTCAGAGTTCAGCCCTCAGTTCCCTTTGATCTGAGGTCTGTGTGCCAGGAGATCCTTTTGGTGGGGGTCTGGGTTTCTGAAAAACAACACAGGGATATAATGCTAAGGTACTATATTTAGTTTCTATAGAGAACAAAAATCTCATTTTTCTAACTTTATTATTGTTTTAAGCTACGATAACGTTCTTTCTTATTAAGTGGCTCATTTACTTCTCAGGACTAGCTATGTGCATGAACTTTCTCTCGAAGGAACTAAAGATTGTCTTTTATTTCCGTGCTTGGTGGGGCGGTGGTGGGGGGCAGGGGTGGCAGAAGCTCAGGCCCCTACAAGGGGTCCCTGCTCCGTCTCAGGAGCTCAGTTTTACAGGGTTAATTTGAGACATCTGTTAGACTTTTAGATAGATATTTGTAATTGCATGTATGAGTCAAATTCAAGGGCAACGGCAAGGTTGGCAATATAAATTTGGAAGTCTTCAACTTAGAGTTGGTCTTTAAAGCCATGAGACTAGATAAAGTCAGTCAGGGAAGGAATTTTGATAGACAAGTCCAAGTGCTGAGCCCTAGAACATTTCAACATTTAGAGGTGCAGGAGATAAGAAAGCACCAGCAATGGAAACGGGGAAGGAAAAGTCCAGGAGATTATAGCTCCATAATCAAGAAAGATCTTTGTTCCTGGTACCTGTCCTCTCACTTCCTTACTGCAACCTCGAAAGTGCTCATAGTAGTTACCAGCTAGAAAGAAAGGACTGGAAAGATGGAAGAAAGAAGACGCCATGCCCCTTCATTACCGAGGGCTTCTGAGCCTGGGGGATGCTCACCCTAGGAAGAAGGGAAGCTTTAACTGAATGAAAGATTAGGCTGTTAGATTTCAGTGGACATTTTGTTTATCTGAAGGGGATGGGAAAACCTGTGTGAATTGCCTGAGATTTCCTAGGGTCAAGAGAGAATATGCAAAATGACTGTGGGAGAAATAGTGGCTTTCTGCTTGCACTCTAGCAGATTCAAATACCCATTACCATATATTCTCTCAGTTGGCATGAAACTATTCAAAACACTTTCAGCTTCATGACTTACCATCCTAAGTCTACAGGCAGAAGTTTAACTTTTGCATAAATCATCAAACAGCAGGTGCTCTTAGTAACTTAAGGAAAAGGGAATTTCAAATATGAAGGTTTTTGAAGTCTCAGTGAAGACCTCTGAAGTGTTTGGGTGTACTTGAGAATTGTCCAGATGTGTAATGTGAATGTGTCTGTGCTGTTAGAGCACAGTTAGAGTGTGGTCCTAATGAGGGTCAGCCACAGAATTGGTAGTCTCCCCGTTCAGCTATTTTGAATTTGTCGTTTTGCACAGAGAATGCTAGCGAATGACTTGTTGGAATTATGCAATTCCATCACCCCACTGAGAAGATCAAAGTATGTGGTTTACACACAAAGCATTAGGAGTGACTTCTCTCTGCTCATGCCTTCGCACGTACACAACCTACTTTTTGCATATATACAGATAGGTCTGTGTAGTTCAATATGTGCAGCTACTTTTTAAATTTAAATAGGGTACATATGAATGCAGCCTGTCAAGAGAATAAAGAAATCAATCAATAGTAAGAAAATTTAACTCTATGAATTTGAAGATTAACATTCTTTATAAAAATTTCACATGTATGTGTTTCAGTGAATGAGGGTACCATTTTCATTGAGTTTGTTTCTTTTTATGGTAATAAGTATGAAAAACACAGAAGCTTATGCTCATTTATATGCTAATTCTATGGTGGAATGTAGGACGGATTTCTTTTTCATTTGGTGCCATTTATTTAGAAGATACAAAATAAATGATTTTTAGATGCATCCTTAGAGTAATGATAACAGACCAAGACTTCTTAATGTTCTTACTGCATTATGCCAAAATTCATTTTAAAATCCTCAGGATTGTATGATTATACCTTCATGTACTGATACTTAATGGGAAAATATTAAATTTTCCCTATTAAATACTACATTCCAAGTTCTAAATTCTTGCAGCTTTGCCAAGTTCAAATAAGTATAGTAAATTTAACTTTGGAATTTCCTGACTTTTGCGTTGCTGAATTTTTAGATTTTACCCAACATTAAGGGAGTCTTTCAATTTAACTTCCCTTTATTTAAAATGTTTAGGGCAATTGTGAAAAGTGAGGAAGACTGGAGGAAAGAAATACTCTGGAGGACGTGATTTTCACAGCTTGCCACAATATATTGTTAAAATATATTCACCTGCAGAAGCTTAGTGTCATTATGTTAAGTCTTCAGTATTTTAAAACATAAATAACTTGATCTCACTTGTCTTAAAGGTCTGTTTTATGTTTGAAGTTTGTCCTAATGTGTCTTAAATTTGGACTAACAAAGGGTGACAAAATACTTCTCCTTGAGCAAATTACCTCCCCGCAAAAAAGAGAGAGGGACAGAGAGAGAAAAAAAGAAAAAGAAAAAGAGAGAAAGAAAAACTACTGCTGGCAAATGGCTGTGCTTTCCAAGAAATATTTGCTTTGGAATGCATACCAAATATTTAAACTCATATTGCTTGACTGTGTTACTAGTAACTTTTATATATTTTGAAATAGAGATAGCTTTCAGACTGTTAAATATTAAAAAGCACTGTGATGGAGCTGCCTCTTGCCACCATTATTACTTCATGCCTGAGTTACTGCAAATTAGTGTTTAGAAAGATGCAGTATTGATTTCAGGCCAAAAGGGAACCATTCATTACTTTGCTGCAGTAGTAGCCTTTCAAAAATGCAATTATTCAGCCTAAGTGAACAAAAAACTCTTAATTAAAAAGTTCCCTTAGTTCCCATTAATGTTAACAAAGACTATTTTCAATGTATTTCCTTAGACTAATAACAATAGAAAAGAGAGACAAGAAAGAATATGTATTGTACTATAGTAAAGTCCTGAAATAATGCAAAAATAATGATATAATGTGACAGACCACAGACTTTTATCCTCTGCACAACCCTTGGTGTTTTCCATCATTCTAAAAAATACCCTTCCCTTTCTATCTTCTCCTTGGGTAACTGCCCTGGCTCTTCCTTCTTGTTCACATCAAACTTTGGAATTATCCCTAATCATTCTCTGTGTTTTTTCTTCTAATTTACTCCCGAACTCATTCTAATCTAGGGATCATTCTCACCAGTCAAGTGAAACTAATTTCATCGATGTCACTAGATGGACCTTTTGCATTTTTTATCTTACTACAACATCCCTGCGGAACAATCATGTATAAGCAGTTGGCTCCCAAAACTATAATGCAGCTCTCTCTTCTGAGTTACCTACGTTTGTATGTAGCCAACTGCCAGACACATATACTTTAAACATCCCATAATTATCTCAAACTCAACATACACAGACCAAGTCTTCAGCCCCACTACACCCACCCCACATGTATCTTATCATTATTTCTCATGTTCATCATGACAGTAATTGGCACAATTATTCATTCCCTTTCCCAAGTTACAAACCTGGGTACAAATCACCCATTTTATCACCAAGACATCTAAAAGGAGTCTAAATATATTTCCTAAATATATTTTGAATTCATCCACTTCCCTGCCTTTGTCACTATTGTCTCTCTTCTAGATTTCTGAAACAGTTTTTCTTCAGGACTCCTATCTCCTACATGTTCCACTGCAATCCTTTCTCTACACTGCAGCGCAACTACCTTTCTAGATCACAAGTTTAGTCATGTCACTTTCCTACATGGATCTCCTGTTTAAAGTTCCTGCCTGATCATTCTGTTCACCTCTCTAGCCTAACTTTTTTCCACTCATTCTGATTCAGACACAGGTAGATTTATTTAGTTCCTTCAATAAATTATGCTCTCTCTTGCCTTGTGATGTGGTTTGGCTGTGTCCCCACCCAAATCTCATGTTGAGTTGCAATAATCCCCGTGTGTCATGGGAGGGACCTGGTGGGAGGTAATTGAATCATGGTGGTGGGTTTTCTCAAGCTGTTCTTCTGAGAGTCAATAAGTCTTATGAGATCTGGTGGTTTGATAAAGGGGAATTCCCTTACACATGCTCTCTTGGCTGCTACCCTTAAGATGAGACTTTGCTCCTCCTTTGTCTTCTGCCATAATTGTGAGGCCTCCCCAGCCATGTGGAACTGTGAGTTCACTAAACTTCTTTTCTTTATAAATTACCCAGTCTCAGGTATGTCTTTGTTAGCAGTGTGAGAATGGACTAATACATCTTGCCTTTGTGAGTGCTCTTCCCTCTGCCTGGAGAAGAATATTCCATTTGATTTTCATGGCCTGTTTATCTGTTTCAATTTAACTGTCACTTTCCCAGAGAAGTCTTTCCTGGCCCCTTTCTCTTCTGCATTCTCTCACTATCTTGTACTATTTTTGCTGTAGAATTTATCTCACCATGTTGTCATCAGGTATAATTCCAGTCTCTTGACCACCACTGATGGCTTCTGGAGAAGGAGTCCAAGTAGTTTCAGCTTAGCTCACTGCTTTTCAATAGTATTTGTGGTCCAAAGAAATATTTATATTTTATTTTGAAACCAGCTGCATCTTTTTTTTTTCTCTTGTTATATGTCATCTGTCAGTGCTGTGTGTTTGGGTAAAAAGGATAGTACCAAAGCTTTTTGACGGGAAGTCAAAATCTGCATGTTTAATAAGCTGTCCATGTGATTTTTACACACAGTAAAGTTTTGTAACATCTGTACTCTATTTTACTCTCTTGAGAAGAGTAAAAGATATCTGACATGAACTTACTCAACCTTAGTTCTATTACTACATACTCATTTTCCATTTCCCCTGTCTTTGATGAAGTGTCTTCACATTTTTCCAGAGCAGAATGTTCCAGCTCTGCACATTAATTCCATCACCTTTCTGTACTCCTTTTAACTCTTGCCATTAGTTAGTTCATTTTCTAGTAGGGATCTCTTCTCTTTCCTGACTCTTCCTCTTTACCTACAAAGCCATCCTAAAACACATTAACCACAAAACCACTCTTTCATCTCTTTAGTCACTTTTCACTATACTATTTCTCGCTGCCTTTCTTCACTGCAAATTTTCCCAAATGCTTAGTGTATACCAGTTAGCTCAAGTTTCTACTTATTTCTTATCCTTTTGTAAAATTGCTTGTATTCCCTAGAATCCCTCATTGCATTTGGTGTTCTTGCTTATTCTGTTTCTTCTTAAATATTTTTTCTTAACATACTAGTTTCCTTTTGCTGCTGTAACACATTGCCACAAACTTTGTGGCTTAAAACAACAGGTTTATTGTCTTACAATTCTAGAGATCAGAAGTCAGAATGGCCTAATCAAGCCCAAATCAAGGTGTTGGCAGGATTCATTCCTTTTGAAGTGTCTAGGGCACAATCCATTTTTTTTGCCTTTTCAAGTTTCTAGAGGCTGCCCTCATTCTTTGGCTTGTGACCTCTTCTATCTTTAAAGCCAGTAGTGTAGCA
This sequence comes from Chlorocebus sabaeus, assembly GCF_047675955.1. Classification (NCBI taxonomy): domain Eukaryota; kingdom Metazoa; phylum Chordata; class Mammalia; order Primates; family Cercopithecidae; genus Chlorocebus; species Chlorocebus sabaeus. The sequence goes on from NC_132926.1 coordinate 53,586,907, forward strand.
TCTTCAAATCTGTCTCTGAATCTGACACTCTATTTCCTTGTTCTACTGATAAGGATTCTTGTAATTAAATTGGACAGAGGACCAGATAATCTAGGATTATCTCTGCATCTCAAGATCAGCTGATTAACAACCATAATTCTCTTTGTCATGTAAGCTCACATACTGATAGATTCTAAATATGGTATCATTGGGTGCCTATTATGCTGCCTACTGCTATTGACTTCCTTAAGATGTAATAGCTTTTCAGTAATACTGGTGATGCTGTTTTAACTTTTCTTTTTTTTTTTTTTTTTTTTTCTTTTTTTTTCTTTTTTTTTAAATTTATTTCTTATTATTAAACTTCAAGTTGTAGGGTACATGTGCACAACGTGCAGGTTTGCTACATATGTATACTTGTGCCATGTTGGTGTGCTGCACCCATCAACTCGTCAGCACCCATCAACTCGTCATTTACATCAGGTATAACTCCCAATGCAATCCCTCCCCCCTCCCCCCTCCCCATGATAGGCCCCGGTGTGTGATGTTCCCCTTCCCGAGTCCAAGTGATCTCATTGTTCAGTTCCCACCTACGAGTGAGAACATGCGGTGTTTGGTTTTCTGTTCTTGTGATAGTTTGCTAAGAATGATGGTTTCCAGCTGCATCCATGTCCCTACAAAGGACACAAACTCATCCTTTTTTATGGCTGCATAGTATTCCATGGTGTATATGTGCCACATTTTCTTAATCCAATCTGTCACTGATGGACATTTGGGTTGATTCCAAGTCTTTGCTATTGTGAATAGTGCTGCAATAAACATACGTGTGCATGTGTCCTTATAGCAGCATAATTTATAATCCTTTGGGTATATACCCAGTAATGGGATGGCTGGGTCATATGGTACATCTAGTTCTAGATCCTTGAGGAATCGCCATACTGTTTTCCATAATGGTTGAACTAGTTTACAATCCCACCAACAGTGTAAAAGTGTTCCTATTTCTCCACATCCTCTCCAGCACCTGTTGTTTCCTGACTTTTGAATGATCGCCATTCTAACTGGTGTGAGATGGTATCTCATTGTGGTTTTGATTTGCATTTCTCTGATGGCCAGTGATGATGAGCATTTTTTCATGTGTCTGTTGGCTGTATGAATGTCTTCTTTTGAGAAATGTCTGTTCATATCCTTTGCCCACTTTTGGATGGGGTTGTTTGTTTTTTTCTTGTAAATTTGTTTGAGTTCTTTGTAGGTTCTGGATATTAGCCCTTTGTCAGATGAGTAGATTGCAAAAATTTTCTCCCATTCTGTAGGTTGCCTGCTCACTCTGATGGTAGTTTCTTTTGCTGTGCAGAAGCTCTTTAGTTTGATGAGATCCCATTTGTCAATTTTGGCTTTTGCTGCCGTTGCTTTTGGTGTTTTAGACATGAAGTCTTTGCCCATGCCTATGTCCTGAATGGTACTACCTAGGTTTTCCTCTAGGATTTTTATGGTATTAGGTCTAACATTTAAGTCTCTAATCCATCTTGAATTAATTTTCGTATAAGGAGTAAGGAAAGGATCCAGTTTCAGCTTTCTACTTATGGCTAGCCGGTTTTCCCAGCACCATTTATTAAATAGGGAATCCTTTCCCCATTTCTTGTTTCTCTCAGGTTTGTCAAAGATCAGATGGCTGTAGATGTGTGGTATTATTTCTGAGGACTCTGTTCTGTTCCATTGGTCTATATCTCTGTTTTGGTACCAGTACCATGCTGTTTTGGTTACTGTAGCCTTGTAGTATAGTTTGAAGTCAGGTAGCGTGATGCCTCCAGCTTTGTTCTTTTGACTTAGGATTGTCTTGGAGATGCGGGCTCTTTTTTGGTTCCATATGAACTTTAAAGCAGTTTTTTCCAATTCTGTGAAGAAGCTCATTGGTAGCTTGATGGGGATGGCATTGAATCTATAAATTACCTTGGGCAGTATGGCCATTTTCACAATATTGATTCTTCCTATCCATGAGCATGGTATGTTCTTCCATTTGTTTGTGTCCTCTTTTATTTCACTGAGCAGTGGTTTGTAGTTCTCCTTGAAGAGGTCCTTTACATCCCTTGTAAGTTGGATTCCTAGGTATTTTATTCTCTTTGAAGCAATTGTGAATGGAAGTTCATTCCTGATTTGGCTCTCTGTTTGACTGTCACTGGTGTATAAGAATGCTTGTGATTTTTGCACATTAATTTTGTATCCTGAGACTTTGCTGAAGTTGCTGATCAGCTTAAGGAGATTTTGGGCTGAGACAATGGGGTTTTCTAAATATACAATCATGTCGTCTGCAAACAGGGACAATTTGACTTCTTCTTTTCCTAACTGAATCCCCTTGATTTCTTTCTCTTGCCTGATTGCCCTAGCCAGAACTTCCAACACTATGTTGAATAGGAGTGGTGAGAGAGGGCATCCCTGTCTTGTGCCAGTTTTCAAAGGGAATTTTTCCAGTTTTTGCCCATTCAGTATGATATTGGCTGTGGGTTTGTCATAAATAGCTCTTATGATTTTGAGGTACGTTCCATCAATACCGAATTTATTGAGCGTTTTTAGCATGAAGGGCTGTTGAATTTTGTCAAAAGCCTTTTCTGCATCTATTGAGATAATGATGTGGTTCTTGTCTTTGGTTCTGTTTATATGCTGGATTATGTTTATTGATTTGCGAATGTTGAACCAGCCTTGCATCCCAGGGATGAAGCCCACTTGATCATGGTGGATAAGCTTTTTGATGTGCTGCTGAATCCGGTTTGCCAGTATTTTATTGAGGATTTTTGCATCGATGTTCATCAGGGATATTGGTCTAAAATTCTCTTTTTTTGTTGTGTCTCTGCCAGGCTTTGGTATCAGGATGATGTTGGCCTCATAAAATGAGTTAGGGAGGATTCCCTCTTTTTCTATTGATTGGAATAGTTTCAGAAGGAATGGTACCAGCTCCTCCTTGTACCTCTGGTAGAATTCAGCTGTGAATCCATCTGGTCCTGGACTTTTTTTGGTTGGTAGGCTATTAATTATTGCCTCAATTTCAGAGCCTACTATTGGTCTATTCAGGGATTCAACTTCTTCCTGGTTTAGTCTTGGAAGAGTGTAAGTGTCCAGGAAATTATCCATTTCTTCTAGATTTTCCAGTTTATTTGCGTAGAGGTGTTTATAGTATTCTCTGATGGTAGTTTGTATTTCTGTGGGGTCGGTGGTGATATCCCCTTTATCATTTTTAATTGCGTCGATTTGATTCTTCTCTCTTTTCTTCTTTATTAGTCTTGCTAGTGGTCTGTCAATTTTGTTGATCTTTTCAAAAAACCAACTCCTGGATTCATTGATTTTTTGGAGGGTTTTTTGTGTCTCTATCTCCTTCAGTTCTGCTCTGATCTTAGTTATTTCTTGCCTTCTGCTAGCTTTCGAATGTGTTTGCTCTTGCTTCTCTAGTTCTTTTAATTGCGATGTTAGAGTGTCAATTTTAGATCTTTCCTGCTTTCTCTTGTGGGCATTTAGTGCTATAAATTTCCCTCTACACACTGCTTTAAATGTGTCCCAGAGATTCTGGTATGTTGTATCTTTGTTCTCATTGGTTTCAAAGAACATCTTTATTTCTGCCTTCATTTCGTTATGTACCCAGTAGTCATTCAGGAGCAGGTTGTTCAGTTTCCATGTAGTTGAGCGGTTTTGATTGAGTTTCTTAGTCCTGAGTTCTAATTTGATTGCACTGTGGTCTGAGAGACAGTTTGTTATAATTTCTGTTCTTGTACATTTGCTGAGGAGTGCTTTACTTCCAATTACGTGGTCAATTTTGGAGTAAGTACTATGTGGTGCTGAGAAGAATGTATATTCTGTTGATTTGGGGTGGGAGAGTTCTATAGATGTCTATTAGGTCTGCTTGCTGCAGAGATGAGTTCAATTCCTGGATATCCTTGTTAACTTTCTGTCTCGTTGATCTGTCTAATGTTGACAGTGGAGTGTTGAAGTCTCCCATTATTATTGTATGGGAGTCTAAGTCTCTTTGTAAGTCTCTAAGGACTTGCTTTATGAATCTGGGTGCTCCTGTATTGGGTGCATATATATTTAGGATAGTTAGCTCTTCCTGTTGAATTGATCCCTTTACCATTATGTAATGGCCTTCTTTGTCTCTTTTGATCTTTGATGGTTTAAAGTCTGTTTTATCAGAGACTAGTATTGCAACCCCCGCTTTTTTTTGTTCTCCATTTGCTTGGTAAATCTTCCTCCATCCCTTTATTTTGAGCCTATGTATGTCTCTGCGTGTGAGATGGGTCTCCTGAATACAGCAGACTGATGGGTCTTGACTCTTTATCCAGTTTGCCAGTCTGTGTCTTTTAATTGGAGCATTTAGTCCATTTACATTTAAGGTTAAGATTGTTATGTGTGAACTTGATCCTGCCATTATGATATTAACTGGTTATTTTGCTCGTTAGTTGATGCAGTTTCTTCCTAGCCTTGATGGTCTTTACATTTTGGCATGTTTTTGCAATGGCTGGTACCGGTTGTTCCTTTCCATGTTTAGTGCTTCCTTCAGGGTCTCTTGTAAGGCAGGCCTAGTGGTGACAAAATCTCTAAGCATTTGCTTATCTGTAAAGGATTTTATTTCTCCTTCACTTATGAAACTTAGTTTGGCTGGATATAAAATTCTGGGTTTAAAATTCTTTTCTTGAAGAATGTTGAATATTGGCCCCCACTCTCTTCTGGCTTGAAGAGTTTCTGCCGAGAGATCTGCTGTTAGTCTGATGGGCTTCCCTTTGTGGGTAACCCGACCTTTCTCTCTGGCTGCCCTTAAGATTTTTTCCTTCATTTCAACTTTGGTGAATCTGGCAATTATGTGTCTTGGAGTTGCTCTTCTCGAGGAGTATCTTTGTGGCGTTCTCTGTATTTCCTGGATTTGAATGTTGGCCTGCCCTACTAGGTTGGGGAAGTTCTCCTGGATGATATCCTGAAGAGTGTTTTCCAACTTGGTTCCATTTTCCCCGTCACTTTCAGGCACCCCAATCAGACGTAGATTTGGTCTTTTTACATAATCCCATACTTCTTGCAGGCTTTGTTCATTTCTTTTTCTTCTTTTTTCTTTTGGTTTCTCTTCTCGCTTCATTTCATTCATTTGATCCTCCATCGCTGACATTCTTTCTTCCAGTTGATCGAGACGGTTACTGAAGCTTGTGCATTTGTCACGTATTTCTCGTGCCATGGTTTTCGTCTCTTTCATTTCGTTTGTGAGCTTCTCTGCATTAATTACTCTAGCCATCAATTCTTCCACTTTTTTTTCAAGATTTTTAGTTTCTTTGCGCTGGGTACGTAATTCCTCCTTTAGCTCTGAGAAATTTGATGGACTGAAGCCTTCTTCTCTCATCTCGTCGAAGTCATTCTCCGTCCAGCTTTGATCCATTGCTGGCGATGAGCTGCGCTCCTTTGCTGGGGGAGATGTGCTCTTATTTTTT